>NC_051231.1:22835048-24035048 GCF_015220715.1 Pygocentrus nattereri | reverse complement strand
GGAAGTCCACATCCTCCAACTTGAATTTAAAACAGTTATTATGTACAGATTCATCATAACCATACTACAGATGATATAAACCAAATATATTTACATTTTATTGGTGTGATATTTGCTCTTCTACTTTGTGGTCAAAAATAAACTTGCCAGTGTTTGACAACTTATTTTCATTAATCATATTTAATAGGGTAAATATATATATAGCTTGCCTTCATCCAGCATTCAGAATTGTACTGAATAAATTTTGACTTTTAAGCAACTGTTACAACTAGCCCCTCAGTTACAATTAACCCTGCCTATTCTTTTGACCTGTAACCGACCACAGACCCATGAAAACATCAAACACAGTACTACATTTTATATAAACAAGGCTTTAGGCTTTACTAAATGGAAAAACCCAGCCTTGCGTAATGTAATGTAGTCTGCTTACTTACATCTACCACATATTATTAGCCCAAGTCAGATTTGGGCTTGAGGTTTAAATATTTAGTTTAAATAACAATCAACATTAAGTCGGTAGCTTGCCACTTTTAAGACTTTTTTGCCATGGGACTAACTACATAGGTTAACTGTGATCAAAATAACACATTGGTAGGCTACAGCTCAGATGCTACATAACATTTAAAAAATAAAAAAAGAGTCAGTCGCAGCTCATCTTAGCACTGTGTTAGGTGGCTTAATATCCCAGTTGCGATACATTTAGGATGGTTTAACCTCTGCTATGTACCTTTATCAATGGTTCTGGTTCTACCGGTTAAGTGGAGTCAAAGAGACAATGGACATTGATGGTAGGAGTTGAGCATCAGAGTCTACTCTACAAAACCCAGAGTTGTGCATCAGTGAGTAGGGCTACCAGAACAAGTTGCGCTCTTGTACCTGCATATGTACAATTCAACAGTGGTGGACAGTAACTACGTAAATGTAATTAGTTACTGTACTTAAGTAGTTTTATCGTGTATCTGTACTTTACTTAAGTATTTCCATTTTGGGTGACTTTTTACTTTCACTCCACTACATTTCAAAGTCAAATATCTGACTTTTTACTCCACTACATTTTGAGAAATCTGTTGTTCCTTTTGGTTTTTGTGTGCATAAAAACGTAACATGCCAAAACAAAAGAAGTGCAAAGCCCGAGCACCAATCAGGGCACAGTGGTCACTTTGTTCTGAGCTTGTTTTGACCTATTGGTCATACCGACCCAGTGCAGCACACGGTTCAACGTCAGCATAGCGGCGTAAAATTTGGGAGCACGTACATCTACCTAAATGATGGAACTAACCTAACTTTGTGTAAATAGAGCACAATATAGAAATATGTCCACATATGCAGTCGTGACTGGCATGTTTCTTTTTTTCTGAATTCATACAAACACTTTCATTTGATAGTAAATTAGTTTCGGTTAGTTTATGTTTATGAACAGAGACTTACAGATCAAAATAGTAAAGGAAAACGTATTTGTGATCCTGAGTTTAAAGCCAGTTTTTATTCAACTTGTAACTAATTTACAAAGTAATCTTAAACTGAAACTTTGCTTGTTTGTAAAAAGTGATTTCAGAGCCACTCGGTTCTACCTGATGGAAACTGTTTACCTTCAGTGTTTTGTGCTTATGATCATTTAAATAGACGTCAGCGTCACTAATTAATGACGTTTTATTAAAAGACTGGTTTACTAAGAGAGACGCTGGAGGATTTTCACCTAAAATGAGTTCATGAAGCGAGTCTTGTTATAAAAATGATAACAGGACATCAGAGCCATAATTAATCTTTTAGTACTTTTACTTTCAATACTTAAGTACATTTGAAGGCAAATACTTTTGTACTTTTACTCAAGTGGAGGTCTTGAGTAAGGACTTCTATTTTTACTGGAGTAATATTTTACCTTGGGTATCTCTACTTTAACTCAAGTACATGATTTGTGTACTTCGTCCACCACTGCAATTCAAAAACTATTCAACCCACCTATTCAAATATCCATAGCATTTTTTTAAACTGAAGGCACTGTTGAACATTTATGCATTTATTGGTTAATAGTTAATTGGTTAATCACTACTATCTCTATTTGTTTTTCATTTGCAATGAACATCCTGCTTTTGAAGGAATCTATCATTAAAATATCCAGTAGATTATTTTATTCCTATTGTAATTGATAGTGACAGCTATATTTATGGCAAATACATCCTTCTATTAAAGCTAACAGCACATGAGGATGTGCTGAATATTAGTTGTAAGTGGGCTACTTACTGCTTAAGCACATTTTTATGTTTGTGGTGGATCTGGTGGTTCAATGACATGTACATTTGGAGTCTTGTATGTGTGTGTGTGTGTGTTTGTGTGTGTGTGTGTGTGTGTGGTTATGGTCTCATGCCGTGTTTGACATTAGTGTTAAATAAAGCAGATGGTCTCAGCATCCTGCTCCTGCTCTCTCCCTGCAGAGAGCTTCACGTGAGAAAGCCCCGAAACAACCTGCCAAAGGTTTCCCCATGTGACTCAGTGTGAAACACACGCCTCGGTGACTTCCTAAGGATGTCTGGAAAGACATTTAAATTACTGTTTGAGGATCAGTTTCAATGTTTCTTATACATGGACAGTCTTTATTTTTCTTTGGCTACAGTATCTTAATGTAGTTGCGTAACTACATCATTAACTGCACAGCATAGGCAGTTATGCAATTAATCACATTTGATTTATACTCTGCAATATGAGCTTTAAGTCTGCAAGTTTGCCTTTTTGCATTTGTTCCATTGTCATGAAATGACAAAAATGTCAAATTTGGCTTTTCTTTTTGCAAAACAAGAATATACACTAATTTTCTATCAAATTCAATATATAATAATAAAACAACTCTCTTCTAAGTATGTCTTTTATTGATCCTACAAGGGAAAACTGTCATTTTGCTGCCTGGGAGCAGCACAGCACTGCCTGGGGCTGCAGGGGGTTCAGTGAATTGCTGATAGCTTAGTAGTCCTTTTAGGTTGTAGCTTTTGCTCAGCTGTAGCTTTCATTCTGTAAACCTGTCTGACATACATACATTCTGTAAACCTGTCATAGGGGAACACAGTCAGGGATCCCACTAGTTTCTAGTTTCTAGAAATCATTTTCCAGAACAAATTTCAGTTTCTCCAATTCAATTCAATTCAATTTCTCCTACAATACTAAATCAAACTACACACAATACAAGTAGCTAACATGTTTGAATATAGCCTCGTTCCATGAGGCGTTCCATAGCATGATTTATTCTAATGCAATACTGCAGAATTTAAAACTATAACGGATATGAATAGAAGCTCAAACGAGACATTAGCAGCAACAAATATGCTAAAGTAGGCAATCATAGTGGCTTAAAGGCCACACTTCACACTTTTCCATTACTAATTTCCTGGATATTTTTATTTTTTCTTATTTACAGGCTCCATGACTGGCAAACCTGTCTATAAATTTCCAGTTTTTTCAGGATTTGTAGGAACCCTCAGAGTTTTGGTAAAGCTGGATGGGTGGCATAATCCACATTAACCTTGTGATTGGTGTGGGAGTTGCTTATGTAAGCACTACCCAAGATCAGGACTCGCCAGTTTATGCTGAAAAACGAGAATGTTGGCAAAATACTTCAGTGGACATTGAAAAGTTATTCACAGGACATACTTTGTACATGTACTTTTTGTGCCCACGAGAGCAAGATTAACCCACTTATAAAGAAAAATCCACACATTTAGATTCAAAGGGCTTCAACAATGCCTTTGTTAGTACAGGCGTTAACTGTGACTTCTAAAGGTTAAACTGACCTAATAATAATAAAAAATCCTGTAATGCATATTTGTGCCACCACTTTGTAGTAAATGTGACATGTTCCTTGTAGCAAAAGCACACAGAGAAATCTCCTGAAAGGGAACAGTTGTGCTCTTTGTTAAACAGAAGTGAATCATGTGTCCAGCCTCAAAAAGAACAGCTTGCTGCTCAGCTAAAAAAACAGCATGCTGCTTTGAAGAGGGATTCCCCCTCAGCCCCTGAGGATAAAGGCCATGCTGATGCTAGTCAGCCTCTTTTGACTCAGACTGCAGCGTGCGCCCCCATCTTCCCTCCAGCTACCAAAAGCTTCAGCATCACGCTCCTGCCCAATACCTGTTGCCTAGCAACGCTCTTCAGAAACACCCTTGCATCTCTCGCAAGAGCCATCTCCTGAAATGTCACTGGCAACACGCTGCTCATCCTGTCTAAAGCCATGCATACACTGCGCCCGTTTTTTTAGCCTGGTTGGGTTGTAACCGACTGCATTTCACGACCAGGCCAAATTTCATTGGCCTTCATATGATGTGTAACGTGAGGAAGAGTGTTCGATTAACTGCCCAAATAAGCTTCAACAGAACAGTACGACAATCCCATACGGAAATCTGATATATGGCCACATATGCACACAATTATAAAGCGTCAGGTGTATATTTAAAAATACGTACATATATGTAAGTATCAATAGTGGACATATATGTATAAAGTATGGGTCATGTGTATGTCTAACACATGTTTGAATGCATACCAGTACAGTTATACAGTTATAATTGCTACTAGGTTATCTGTTTGCTTTTAAACATTAAATCAATTAAATGCATCAGGCAGCAACAGTTTCGTTTCCTTCATGTTTTAATACATTTATTTGGTTTTTGGAGTTTAGTTATGTAGCTGCTATACTAATTATCACCTTATGAGGAAGTAGATGCATAAAAACCTTGTATTATATACAGTGAAGCTAGCATATATGACTAATATATGCCATCTATATGCAAAAATCAAAACACATATTAAAACTCAGAGGATGTGTAGGATCACTGGACATTTTGGGTAATAAATAAAATGGCTATATTTGTGATTGTGGACACTGTGATCCCTCAGGGGAGAGTATTCCCTCAGTAAATAGTGGAATAAAGTTGTTTTAGAGTAGAGTTTACATCTTTCTATTTTATTAATATTTTCTCTTTATCTGCAATAGCTTCACTGTTTATGATAATGCTGTAATTTTTAATACAGTAAGCTGAATCTCTTCCTCATCAGCTGGCCGCTTTGAGGGACAAGTGCTAAAACACACAGGGGTTAATGTGCAAAAAGGGAACGCGTGTGCAAAACTGTTGGTCAGTTCTAAGTCCCAGATTATTATACCCCATTATTATACTGACTATATTGTCTTAATTAAGCAACAGAACAGGAGAGGGAGTTTGTAAAATAACATCACGGCTGTGATTTGGTCACAGGCATGAACCAAAGGCAGGCCATAAATAAAGTAAGAAATAAATTAATTGGGCCGTGAACGTGGCATATAATATGTCTTAATGTCAGTAATTCCTTCCACCGAATTATAGTTCTCCTACAGCTGTCAGAGTCGTTGCATAACAATGGCGTCTCAGCAGAGTGATAATGTGAAAATCCTGTGATGTTATGATGAAATAACAGCACGGTTAGAAGCAATCATCTTGCATGGCCAGAACTAACTGTTGTATAAACTAAAATAAACAATCTAACATTATAATGTCTTTTATAACCATTACATCTCCTGCTTGGTATGCATTTAAATCCCAGAGTTGCTGTGCCACATATTACCAATCTGACTGGTCGCCACTCAGGTCATTTGCATAAAGTTAGTCCACAACAAGAGAGCAGAGCTGAGGTGATAACACTCTCTATGATTGTTATTTCGTCTGGACAAGTGTTGCACTGACACCAATACTGGCATTTAAACGCAGTATGGGCATTGGGGAAACCGATACATGCAGAATCGGTAAGGGCAGCATTTGGTGAGAAGAACATACTAATACTGACAGCGTGAATGACGTGATATTTACAGAACTGACGCTCAGAGATGCAGCACGAGTGAACAAGATGCATGTATGAGACAAATGACTTGAGAAATCTGGATGTGAAACTACATTTTTGAGCCAGATAAGCTGCTCATGTATAAATGATGTATAAACATATAAAATGTATAAAAAAAGTTTATCAGTATACTGTTAAGTTCTGTTTTTAACTGTTTTACACAATAAAGATATTTTGGATTATACATTACATTGATTTACGTTGTTATACATGCTTCTTATTACTAATTACATATAGTAAATACTAAGTACATACAGTAAATAAACAAAAATAAGTTTTATAAATATATTATAAATAATTATATTATATATAACATATTATACATTTAATAAAAATTATCCAACAAGTAATTGCCATCTAGCCAAACTGAGTGTGTTTTATGTGTGATGCAGAACATAGATTTTACCAAAATAAAATATTTTGAAAATGTAATGGTATAAATATCAGCGCTCATATGCGAGTTAGGCTAGATAGACTTAGTATTGGTATCGGTACTCAGCACTGGCCAATACTAAAGGACCACATATCGGTAACAGCATCGGAAGGGAAAAAGTGGTATCCATGCATCTCTAGTCTGCTCTCTATGAAAGAAGAAACCAAACTGGTGATCTGTAAACATCTCTGTCTGAAGCCATCTTGAAATGAACCTAATTTTCTCCTCAAAAGTGCACAACAGTCTAGTTTATTCTCAATAACTTTGATAAAGACTCCACAAGTAAACTGAGAGGATGTGCATCAACTGTCTGATGGGTAAGCTATATGTATATTTTGCCATCTCTTGCCTAATTATAGCACATTATGACATGTTCTGTATGATTATAAAAGAAAATCTTTGTGCACATCATACTGCATGTCACATATACGCTGCTTCTCACCTACCTAACATCTCTGGTTGTTTTACGGTTACAAAAAACAAGCAAGCAACCTAGTTAACCAGCTAATGCCAGCAATATAGCTCACCAAACTATAGATACCCTCCAAAGCCACATCAAGACCACATATTTTTGCTCCACCTCATTAAAGAAAATAGCAAGGTGACAGTCAGACGTGACCATAGCTTCATAAATCTAGAATTCTATATTGCTGTTTCATCATTACATTTGAAAAGTAAAACCATTTTACCATACTAAGTAAATAGTTAGATACATGCTATTAATTACATTTACATGTGATCTGTATTACATACGATACACAAATCTGTATTCATACATTCAAGTTTGCACTTAATGCCTAAGATATTCTTTTTATAACAGGCTATGACACAGACCAGAAGTTACCTTGCCTAGAACACAAATACGCTATTTTATTACTATCCAGAATGAGTTGTAAATCAATCAACATGTGCTTTTGAGTCCATTATTGATAATAATAGTATTGTATTATATTGATTATATTGTATTATTACTACTTACTAATAGTATATAGTACTTATAAACTTATATTTACAGGTTTTACACTATTTTATCAATATACTACACACACTAATACACACACACACACACACACACACACATATACATACATACATATATATATATATATATATATATATATATATATATATATATATATATACACACATATATGTATATGTGTGTGTGTGTGTGTGTGTGTAGTACATTGGTAAAATTGTGTAAAACCTGTAAATATAAGTTTTCTTTGGGTACTATTTTCCCTTACAACACCCTGCCTCTATCTCTCTGCCATTATTAGGCATAGGCAGCATATCCACAGCCATTTCATGTAATAAAAATAACTTTTTGTGATGTAACTTTAGGTTTTAGATGCCAGCACCACTGCGAACAATTATGATTAGGTTAGTTTCTCTAGAACAGAGCACTTAATCAAATCACTCTAAATGACTTTGTTTACACTTTAATCCTTAAATTATGGGAAACGTTTGAATAATTGGTGGAAAGTATAGAATCTGCATTCTCAATGGAATTCAGAAATAATATGAAATCACATTGTTTTTGTTATCACCAGTGAAAGCTACAGCTTTTAATGGTTAACCTGGTTAAGTCAACTCAGTTAATTAACAAGACCAATTTGTGTTGAATTTACACTTAAAGAAAGATATTCAACGGAAATCATAAAGATTCTGATAAGCATACTGCATAGGCGTCCTGGTTGGCCCCCTGCTTCGCCTCCTCTCTCTCTTCCACAGAGCATATTGTGGAACATGTTTTTGGTCTTAAAACTTAATGGGCTGAAAGGGGATTTGGCAATAAAAATTTGGAGTACTGAATAATATCCAAACACTGTTGCCTTTATCACTGAGCAGCCATCCTTGCAACATCGCTTAATGTTGGGCCTTTATTTCTTCAGTCTACAGACATTTTAACACCACATCTTGGCCATGAGATACTGAAGTAGCTTTTTTTAATCAGTGACCTCACATGTGAGCTCATGCATTTAATTCTACCTTGATATGCTGCAGACACACGCAGGCAGAACTTTCAACTAGAGGGATCAGGCTTTCAAATGGAATCAGTCAAATCTAAATATTTGTCTTAGTGTGCAGGGATCCAAAATCTACAAGTAAACACAAGTCCAGGGGACATTCAGCACATTAACTCAATATCTGGCCTCTAAATGTGTACAAGCCAAAATATACCAATACACCACTACTTAGAATCAACATTTTCTCTATGGTACACCTTTTGTTTAAACATATGATGGTTAAAAACTTGAGGCAGATAACTTGACAAGAAGTTACTACAAATTGATAAATACAACGTATTATTTATAATTTAATAACTTATTCCTAAAAACATTGACTACATAGTCAAATGTATGTGGCCACCTATGAATTACTGAGATTAGTTTCAGCCACATCCATTGCCATCAGCAATTTCTACAGACAAACACTGGCAGCAAAATGGGTTGAAGAGCTCAGTGACTTTAAACGTGACCCTGTCATAGGATGCCACCTTTGCTAAAAATCAGTTTGTAAAATTTTTGCCCTGCTAGATCTGCCCTTGTCAACTGTAAGTCCTGTTATTGTGAAATGGAAGCATCTAGAAAAAACAACAGCTCAGCCAAAAAGCGGTAGACCACACCAACTTACAGAGCAGTGCTGCTGAGTAATGAAGCATGTAGCATGTAGAAATTACATATCCTCTGCTGCATCACTCATTAAAGAGTTCCACACTGCCTCTAGAAGCAACATCCACACAAGCACTGTGCATCAGGTGGTTCATAAAATCTGTTTCCATGGCTTGATGGTTTGATGAGTTTGGTGTGGGGGAACTCATATAGGTGTGATTGTCAGGTGTCCACATGCTTTTGGCCTTATAGTGCATAATATGTATTTTAACGATGCAACAAAACGAAAACCTTTGGCCAGGGATGCAGGACAGTGTTTTAAACTGGGAAGGCTGAAATTTTAAGCAGCATATACGTGACATGGACGATGACAACATTCTTTTATTAATTCAATTACCTGCCATTTGAATTTTTTAAAATACTTTTCATCAAACAGAATGTGTCAAACTACACTATAATAAGGCGAGAGATGACAATATATACATAAAACTAACCCATCAGACTGCTGATGCTCATCCTCTCTCTGCTCTCTCATTCTGGACAAACTTCATGCAAATCAACTTAGAGATAAGGTGGGAGATACAGTTGATAAAACATTATTATTATGTTGGATAGTTTGTTTAATTTTAAAAACGGTATTAGGCTTTTTCGGGGTTCAGAACTGACCTGTATCTCTGTAAAGCCTACACTTTCTATCTTTCAACCTCAGCCTGAGTCTGTCAACTGTTGTTGAGAGAAGAGATTCAGCTTGCTGTAATAAAAATGCAGCAATAACTTAAACAGTGGACAGCTACTGCCCATTTAGAAAATACATAAATAAAAATAAAAATAAATACAAACTCACCACTGATACAATCATGCAAGTGTTTTTGCTAGGCTCAAATTATTATTGTTTTTGACAGTTGCACTCATGAAATTAGGGAGTGCTGCAGCACCCACAGGATCCCCACTTTTCACACCCTGCCCTTGGCCAAAGCTAAAATTCAGGTAACAACTGTCAAGCTGAAATAGTGATCAAATAAGAATAAATAAAAATGGATTACATAAACATATTAATTATTATATCATGTGAAAAAAATCTAAATTCTTAACAACAGAATGGTTGGTCATTAAAGGCAACAAATTCCAGGGACTTTTATTTCTGCTCCTGTTATTTTGCTGTATTCTACATATCAAGTGTTATCAAATCTGTAGTGATTTATTTAATCTTATTTCCTGCCCAAATTTAAATTTTTCTATTTCTGTGAATGAAGTATTTGTGCCTGCTTATTGAATATCTAAAAATACCTTTTGGTATCCCATATTTCATATTTCTCTTTTTGTTGTAAAAGTTTTTGTTGAATAAAATATTAATATCACAAACTATGTGAAACAGTAGTGTAGAATGTTGTCTGTGTACCTGTGGAAGTGGCGCTGGCTGAAAGAAAGGCCTGGCTGCACCTGCACCAGCTCCATGGTCTTCACTGGGTCTTTGAAAGGGGTGTCGGAGCTCAGGGCACGGAAGGTGCTGAAATCGTGAGTGCCACTCAGAATAGTGCCGGCCTCCTGCATGGCACTGATGTCCAGCTCCCTGCCAGAGAAAGAACCACAGAGTTTAAATACAACAAAGAGAATGATTATATTTAATAAAAATGAACTACAAATTACAGATTTTTTTTTTATTTCACAGAAACCATTAAGCCTTCTCCAAAGGCCCCTGAGGGGTCCCCACTGGTTATAAGCCTATTTAATCCTAGAAAAAATCCTCTGCATTGTTACTCTTTTAGTTGAAAAGAACTGAAATATAATTCTAGGCCTCTGTCAGTCAATTTTCAGTGGCTGAAATTTCAGTGCATCCCTGATTAAACTGTGTTGTGCTGAAGTACTTCAGCATTGCCATAAAGAAGCGCTATCCTAGAGACAGCTGTGCATCACGTGTAATGTACAGTGTGAGCTTTAATTACCATGCATATTACTGCATTAGGCTGAAATGTGTTTCGGTGCTGATGTCTTCATCATGAGTGGGAGGGTGTTAAACGTTATTAAGTCAAATCAGGACACACAGAGAAAGCCAGAATAAAGAAGCAAATTGAAAGAGCTCCTCAGAAGTATATCGACTGTGAATGAGCAAAAGGGCGGAGGAGTATGTGTCTGTGTATGGAGAGAAAGAGGGAGGGAGAGAGAAAAAAATAGAGAGAGAGAGAGAGAGAGAGAGGGAGAGAGAGGGAGATAGAGATAGAGATAGAGAGAGAGAGAGAGAGAGAGAGAGAGAGAGAGAGAGAGAGAGAGAGAGAGAGAGAGATGAGTGGGTGCTGTTATGCGTCACTGTAAGCCTGCAGCTTATCTTGCCCTACTTTCTCCCAAAAAGTGAAAGAGGGTGAAAAAAACAGCATTAAATGTTCAGACTTCACCCTCGGAGACAAGCCATGGCACAAAGGCTTTCCCCAGTCATGCTCTGAAGATACCTCGTCCTACACTGCAAGGAAAATCCATGCAATTTACTTGATTCAAATGTATACAATATTTCCACATGAATGAAAAACATCAACACTACTTTGTCTTTTGGTTTACTTACTTTTGGCAATAACTGTGTTGACTTCATTCATGTGGAAATAATGTACACATTTGATTGAAGTAAATCCAGTCCATCACTGTTTTCAGCCCGCTCCACATCTCTCAGCCATCTCCACTACTCTTTCAGTTTGGCAGAACCGGCCTGAATAACCCACATCTTTTTGTTTGCCCCTAATTCGCTATTGCTTGTATGTGTTTATAATTTATGTGCCATTCCTTCTTGATGCCAAAGTCTGCTGTTCTAATTCATGTGTTGGGACCTGGGGTTTGAACGGCACAGGCCTTCAGCAGCAGAATACAATATACAACCTAATGAAGGTAGGATGTTGTGTAAAACATAAATAAAAACAGAATACGATGATTTTCAAGTCCTTTTCAACCTATATTCAATTGAATACACTACAAAGACAAGATATTTAATGTTCAAAAGGATAAACTTTATTGTTTTTTGCAAATATTCACTTTGCAAGTAACACAGTGGTAAACATGCCCCTGTCCCAACTTCTTTGGAACGTGTTGCAGGCATCAAATTCAAAATGAGTGAATATTTGCAAAAAAACAATAAAGTTAATCTGTTTGAACATTAAATATCTTGTCTTTGTAGTGTATTCAATTGAATATAGGTTGAACAGGATTTGCAAATCATCATCTTCTGTTTTTATTTATCTTTTACACAACGTCCCAACTTCATTGGAATTGGGGTTGTACACTGAAAAAAGTAATGTATTGGATTTAGTGGATTTAAATTTGTACACCATTTCAACATGAATAAAATATATTACATGAACACAATTACTGCCAAAAGTAAGTGAACTGAAAGATACAACTGTATTGATGTACATTTTATTGATGTGAACATAATGCACATACACTATGGAACTGTGTTCCAATCACTTCCATGGCCACAGGTGTATAAAACCAAGCACCTAGGCCTGCAGACTGCTTCTACAAATATTTGTGAAAGAATGGGTCGCTCTCAGGAGCTCTGTAAATTCCAGCGTGGTACCATGATAAGATGCCACCTGTGCAACAAGTCCAGTCGTGAAATTTCCTCGCTACTAAATATTCCACAGTCAACTGCCAGTGGTATTATAACAAAGTGTAAGCAATTGGGAACGACAGCAACTCATCTATGAAATTTTAGGCCACATAAAGTGATAGAGAGGGGTCAGCAGATGCTGAGGCGCATAGTGCGCAGAGGTCGCCAACTTTCTGCAGAGTCAACCGCTACAGATATCCAAACTTCATGTGGCCTTCAGATTAGCTCAAGCACAGCGTAGAGAGCTGCATGGAATGGGTTTCCATTGCTGAGCAGCTGCATCCAAGCCTTACATTACCAAGCACAATGTAAAGCATCAAATGCAGTGGTGTAAAGCAAAGCCGCCACTGGACTCTAGAGCAGTGGTGACGTGCTCTCTGGAGTGACGAATCACGCCTCTCTGTCTGGCAATCCGATGGATGAGTCTGGGTTTGGTGGTTGCCAGGAGAACAGTAATTGTCTGACTGCACTGTTCCAAGTGTAAAGTTTGGTGGAGGGGGGATTATGGTGTGGGCTTGTTTTCAGGAGCTGGGCTCGGCCCATTAGTTCCAGTGAAAGAAACTCTTAATGCGTCAGTAGATCAAGAGATTTTGGACAATTTTGTGCTCCCAACTTTGTGGTAGCAGTTTGGGGACGGCCCCTTCTTGTTCCAACATGACTGCACACCAGTACACAAAGCAAGGTCCATAAAGACATGGATGAGCAAGTCCGGCAAAGAAGAACTTGACTGGCCTGCACAGAGTCCTGACCTCAACCCGATAGAGCACCTTTGGGATGAAACAGAGCGGAGACTGCGAGCCAGGTATTCTCGTCCAACATCAGTGTCTGACCTCACAAATGTGCTTCTGGAAGAATGGTCAAAAATTCCCATAAACATGCCTAAACCTTGTGAAAAGCCTTCGCAGAAGAGTTGAAGCTGTAAAGGGTGAGCTCCCTATTAAATCCTATGGATTAAGAATGGGATCTCACTCACATATGCGTGTGAAGGCAGACGAGCGAATACTTCTGGCAATATACTGTATTTGAATCCAGTAAATTCAATGCACTGTAGGAGCAGCTCCAAGTGAATCGGTAAGCTTTAGGTTCTGAAGCCTGCAGAGCACGTGCTGTGTGTAGGGGGTGGGGTGGGGGAACACACTCACGTGTCTCGTAATGCCCAGCACAGATCCTTCTCCATTATGGGCATTTCTGAGTGATGAGAGACTCCAGTGGCCAGGCGATACACGTAGGTTCTTGATATGGCACGATAGCGTGCATGGAAGTCACTCGCCACACGATAGACTCTTGTGATTCTGTTTCAAAGGGAATAAATGGAGAATTTTTATATGTATCAAAATGTGCATGATTCTGCAAGAAACAGTTGAATAAAATTGTGGAAAGTTACACTGTGATACTTTAGGCTGTGATAAATACTGAGATATTTGAGAATAAAACAAAAATAATCCAGAAAAACTATTCCCAAATAGAGATTAAATACTATTCTAGTATTAGAAAGGGTGCATTTAGTGGGGGAAATAAGGCTGTAGTTCATTCAATATAGCAACTCATTTAATGCTACTAAGGCTGCACATCATGCACAAAACTTATATTGTACATTGTTATGTTGTGATATACATAAAACCTTCATAGCAGAATAATTAAATTATAAATAAAATTAACATTTTTGGATCATGTGAATGTCTTGATTCACTAAAACTGCAATAACAATTGCAATGTATAAGAGCTGTATAATGTGATCATGATATTTATTAAGAAGTATATATTGTGGAGCCTGACTCAGACAAGCAAGTAAGGTCAGATTCTACAGTGAATATGAAAGGCCTACATATCCTCACCAAAATCGTTTTTTGTGATGTAAAACAAATCCAATTAAGATAAATAATGTCAGATATTGTTCCTTCTTTAATGGGACCTTAGACCAACAAACAAACAAACAAAACAGATAGTTATTAGGAAAAATAATTAAATATAAATCTCTAGTAAACACATCTCAGTTACATCCCTTTTGGAAAGTTATGGTCCATTAGGACCTGAAAAAATATCTAAAGAATCTTACTGTAAAAGCTACAGACCAGGAGAATGCTATAACATTATATCAAAAGCACTGGATGGATCATTAATCACTGTGAAAAGTCTCATTAATATGTAAAAAAATGTGGCACCACAGGGCATTGCCATGGTCAAGAAAGTTGATGACAGGACCAGAAGAAAACTTATCAAGGAGTCTGCCAAGAAGTCTACAGAAACATTAAAAACTGGAGGAATTTCTGGGACATCTTGTACTTGTCAACACACCATACTCTGCATATGCCTGGTCTAAGGATTGTAAAAGAAAAATGGATGGCATTTTTGTTTTTACCTAAAACTATAATATTTGTTAAGAGAAGTTTTAGCGCAACAACAACACAGTTCATCATCTAAAGAACACCATACCTACTGTAAAGTATGCTGGAAGTAAGTGGTTAGAAAATCTGATGGGACAGGGTTTCTAGCCAAGATAGATGGTGTCAAAGGATCAAGATATTTTGGCACAAAACCTGCTGGCTTCTGTCAGAAAGCTGAAGACGAAGGCGAATTTTACCTTCCAACAAGATAATAATGCAAATCCCACATCCAAGGCAACCAAGGAATGGTTTCAAAAAGGGAGATCAATGTCTTAGAATGGCCCAAACCTCATTCCACAGAAAACCAGTGAAATGACCTGTGAATCAGGGCTGTGCACAGGAGATCACCCGGCAAACTGAAAGAGCCTTTTTTGCAAGGAACAGTTAGATAAAATGACTTACTACTGTAATAAATTCAAAAGTGTCCTGGGGGTTACAAAATTGATTTCCAATGAGTGTTCCTAGCTGCAAGATTTTTACCCTGACTTTTACATAACCCTGGTTTTACATCACAAAAATAAGGATGTATAGATTCACTGGGAAACATTAAATCATGAGAAAACATTCTGACTTAAAAGTCTATAATAAATCACAGAAAGCTGTTCAGAAGAATGAGAGGTTTCAGCATAGTGCTAATGGGCTTTTCAAAGCACGCTCCAGTTCTCCATGTGAATGAAATGCAGTCCTTATAAGAGACGGCATTATTGATCAGCAGACACAGACTCTGCTCAAATCAAGCAAGAATATTTTGAATTCTGGGGTAAACAAATAATTATTGAGTCTGACAGCTAGATCTATTTATTTATTACTTGGAGGTCTTTTGCGTGCCTATTCAATTGAACATTCATCTCCACTGTGCTCCCAAACTTCTAATCTAGCTAATCAGTGTCACTTGCAGTGATTAAGTAGGGTTCAGCTGGAATCATATTCAGATGGAAGATAGCTTTAAAGCTTTGTCCAAAAGTATCCAGACACCTCTTCTAATAAGGAAGTTCAACTGCTTTAAGATGCACCCACTGCTGATACAGGTGTTCAATTGCACATAGTTTGTATAATCTCCATAGAAAAGCACTGCCATTAGAATGGGATGTTCTGCAGCATCTGCACAGGAGACTAAAGACACCATGTCCAATGCCAGGGCAGCACTGGGCTGTAAACCCATAGAGCTGTGGTCTCTGGAGTGACTGAGCACCACCTAATACCTTTGCGATGAGTAGCATTCAACATCAGATGCTGACCTAAATGATGCTCTTTTGGCTGAACGCAATCAAATCCTAACAACAATGCTCCAACACATACTGTAAAGCTTTCGCAGAAGAGTAGAAGCTGTTATTGCAACCAAGGGGGTACAAATTTTGAAACCTCGATTTCAGAAGATACATTAGATGAACAGGTGTCTACAAAATTTTTGGATATTTAGTATAGTTTTTGCTACACTCTATTGCATGAGCTACGATCATCACAGTTGTTTTGTTTTAATTTTTCTGAGGAAACATGATGTCTGAGATAACATGATCTGGACATTATTAAAAGCTGTTGGCCATCCAGCCCTGAGGCCCCATGGGCCTTATACGGAGCCACACAACAGCTTTCACTCTACATTAAACATTTATACAACACAATCCCATGAGGTCTTAAGAAAGGACATGTCTATCACCATGGCACTAGACCCTCCACACAATCCCAATCATGACAAAGGAGTAAAGGGGGTCAAG
The DNA here is from genome assembly GCF_015220715.1 of Pygocentrus nattereri. Classification (NCBI taxonomy): domain Eukaryota; kingdom Metazoa; phylum Chordata; class Actinopteri; order Characiformes; family Serrasalmidae; genus Pygocentrus; species Pygocentrus nattereri. Next base: position 24,018,453 of record NC_051231.1, on the reverse strand, counting down.
TCTCACGATAGCTATTATTACCCTCTATGGGATTTCCACTGACCATAATCTATTGAAAGCAATGACAGTCTGAATGAAGAGATGCTAATTGAGAGCATGTTCAAAAGCTGCAAAGCTTGTTGACATTGCGGCCACCTACTTGACTGAAATTGGAGTGCTTTCATACAGCATCATCATCTGAAAGGCTTTCTACCTCTGATTAAACTAAATGGTGAGGTGCCAGTAAATCTGCTAATGCCAAATATACAGATGCTTCCGGTGATTTATCTGGTTTAACTGTCATCTCACAATCATTCTGCTAATTTTGAGCTTGACTGAGCCCATTAAAAATGTGCAGTCGTTTTGAACCGCAGCTATCCTTAGTCTACACTAAAGTTCCACCAAGTCTTGTCACCTAAAAACAGTCAAATAAACTTGGCCCGAACACAAACAAGCATCATTAAAGTTTAATACTCCTTTAGACCCTGTGAGCACTTAAGATTTGAAGGGTCAGCTGAGAGGCTAACAGCCCACTGGCCCAAATGCCCTTCTACCCAGATGCTGCTGGAGAGCTTCCATACAACTCAATCTAATTCGCTGAAAATAAACTGCATATGCATCAGCATAAGCCTTGGTTAGTTTTTACTACAGTTCAGTTAAAGGAGAAATTCTCACAAAACCTGTAATTTTATGTTGTTTTCTAAGCATAAAGAACAATTTGAAGGTCTTCAGCCAGCATGCCTAGGCACTGTCCTGCTGAAAAAGTTCATTTCAGCTAATGTTGTAGGATAAATAAAAAGGTCAATTGCTTGAGGTATAACTCCAATGCCTAATTTAAGAGGCCCATTTAACAGAAACATTTACCACTGATTTTATATTTATTTTATTTAATTGTTTAATAATTAAGATATACTGATTTTGAATGTAAACATTGTTAAAATATTCTGTAAAAATGAACTGTTCACTTTCCATTCCATAAGCTCTGTATATGGACGCAAGGCTGCAAAAAACAACCAATTTTAACTTTTTTTGTGATTTCACAAAGATCAACACATTAGCAAATATACCAAAGAGCCGAAACATTATGACCACCAGACTAATGTGGTTTTGGTCCGAAATGTGCTGCCAAAATGGTTCTGACCTGCCAAGGCGTAGACTTTACAAGACCTCTGAAGGAGCCCTGTGATATCTGGCAGCAAAATGTTAACAACAGATCCTTTAAGTTGAGTATGTTGCAAGGTGGTGCCACAATAGATTAGATTTGTTTTTCGAGCACATCCCACAGATGCTCGATCAAACAGAGATTTAGGGAATTTGGAGGCTAGGACAACAACTTGAACTCTTTGTCATGTTCCTCAAACCATTCCTGAACAATGTGTGTAGTGTGGCAGGGCACTGCCATTAGGGAATACCATCGCCATGAAGGGGTCCACAACTTATTTAGGTAATGTCAAAATGCCATCCCCGTGAATGCCTGGACACAGGGTTTCCCAGTAGAAAATTGCCCAGTGCTTCACACCACCCCCACCAGCTTGTCTTCTTCCCATAGTGCACCCTGGTACCATCCGCTCTCCAGGTGAATGGCTGTCCATGTGGTGTAAACAACAGTGGAACTCATTAGACCAAGTGACCTTCTTCCATTTCTTCAAGTTCCAGTTCTGACACTCACATGCATATTGTACATATGGCACTTAATGACGGACAGGGGTTAACATGGGCACTATGGCTGGTCTGAAGCTAAGAAGCCCTATACACAGCAGACTATGCAGTGTGTGACACATTCAACCCCATAATTAAAGATTTTTGTGACTTGTGCAACAGAAACCCATCCAGTACCTTCAGACCAGATGGGATAGGCTTTGTTGTTCTCGCCATTGATGAGCTTTGTGGTTTGTCCCACCTCAGACCACTGCTGGTAAGTACTCACTATTGCTGACCAGGAGCACTCCATGAATGTTGCTGTTTCAGAGATGTTCCGACCCCCATCTGGCTATAATAAAGTCACTCAGGTTTTCACATTTGCTCATTTCTCCCAAACCCAGCATGTCAATTACGAGAACCAACTATTCACTATCAGTCTAACACAACCCAGAACGGTGTTATGAGCTAATCAACGTTATTATATTGCGTCATCTATTAGTGGTCATCATCTTTTAGCTCATTCAGCCTAGAGCAATTTAGCCGTACATTCATGTTGAGGTTATATGAAGTGTAGACAGATAATCAAACAGACATCATCTGCATCTATTTGTCTTAAAATCACAGCAAACAATTCAGCCAGTTTTATTCTAAGAGGTTGTGTTCATGTATAAATTAGTAAGTACAAAAAAGCTTATGTCACAAATGGATCTGGAAGGTACATAAGAGGACACAGGCCCTTTAAGAAATGTCAGTACTTGAGGTGTATGGAAATTTTTGCTACAAATCTCATATTTTACAATGTGGGGTGCCATTAGGGAGGCCATCCACTTGCTTCACCAACATCACGAAGCCCTGTAAGCATGCGATCATTAATTCACTCTTAGCTCATTTTACTGAGCTACAGAATGTCGGGAGAAAGTCTGCTAAATTCCTCCAAACTGACTTCACAGCAAGTAATGACATGTTACATTTTGGGATTTGTATGGCATCCTCCTTTAAGACTCTGACATCACCTCTCTGAGGCTGTAGCTCCATGTTGGGATACCACCCCTGACCAGTAACCACCTAAAATACTCCCCTGTCCCACTCTGGGCAGTCAGAGGCGCAGAACTCGAATGTGGTACAGAGGAATCCCTCGGTTGGTATTAATCATTTACTAGCCATTGGTAATTGCTGCTAACAGGAAAGCTGAATTAAACATTAGCTGAGCTGGCATGTGCGCCCCGTGCTCATGGCAGCAAGTACAACTTCAGTCAGAACACAGCAGTACTAGGAAGTTACGAGAAGACTATGAAGCAAAATATGGCCACAAAATTAATTAAACGTCTGAAATATTTGGGTTTATATACTTAAAACTAAAAAAAAAAAAAACATTTTCTGAGAATATCCGACTTGCTTGAATGTCTCTTAAATAAACAAAAAAGTATGCCAACTGACAAGTATATTAGCATCCAAAAGACAGCATATCATCACTGTCCACAGAAAAACAAGTACCTCCAAAATAGTAAGGTAAAATAGAGAAGGCAAAAACTTAATTTTTAATGTAAAATGTTGAAAAGAGGTTTTATTTCAAGTAGTTTTGGAGTATTTCTACCGGTCTATCCATCATTTTTTCATTATGCAAAAGACAGCTACCATGTTCAAATGATGTATTAAATAAAAATCAACAAAAAATAGAGACAAAGGTGTTTTTTGGACAGCGATGATATGCTGATTTCTGCTGGTGACCAGGCATGCTGGGATATGTTGGTTTTTCTAGAAGGAACTGTTTGGGTATTCATCCTATTTTATCACAGAAAGATGGAAAAATATACAGCCAAATAGTTCAGTGAAATGCTCATCTTCACTTTTAACAGAACCGTAAAATGTGGCCAGTCTATTTGCATTTGCAAGTAAGCATACTCTATTATACACTTTGCAACGATGATACAGGAGTGCCTTAACGTGAGATCATTGCTAAAACACGTTGTAAAAGATGTGACTAAAAGGGCAACAAGCTAGGCTAGGTTGCTCTATCTAATGCTGTAGGTACAAAAACAGTGCAAATATATTTCTCCAGCAAGCTAACAGGTTGACACATTGTTCACCTGTAAGGAAAAAATGAGTTCTCATCACCATCCACCACCATCTAAAGAAGCCTCTTTGCTCATCCAACACGAAAACCTATCCATGCCCCTCAGCTACTTTCAAATAATAAAATGTTATAAAATATGTTCCACTGCATACTGCTACAAGTGATTTTTTTCCTGATTTATATATATATAGTATAATATAAATGATTACTACAACTCAAATTGTCATGTCTTTTGATAAAACTAGGGCTGTCAATATTGACTATATTAGCAATCTACCAGTTCTCTTGAAGGCAAAATAGACCAATTTCCCCAAAAAGTCTGCATAATTCAATTATTGACATGTAAACAAAGTCATTGAGTTTGATGTGAAATGTTTCATTACAGACTCAGATTTCCACACACTAGTGGTGAAACCAGGGGTTGCCATGTCTGAGACGCAAATACATACACTTTATCTTCTATCTAAAATGACCAATGAATCAACATGTCTTCTGAGTTCAACTTTTCATGTTAATAATGGCAATAACAGTAATAAATCTGAAAAAATACATTGTCTTTTAGAACTATTTTGCCTTACAACACCTAGAATGTACCTCTCTGCCAAAATCTTATTTTAGAACTATCGATAATCGACCTCTTAACAGGCATCAGGCAGCATGTTTGTAACCATTTCGTGTAATGTCTTTCTTTTTCTAACAGAAAGTACCCAATAAATGATGATTTTGAATATATATATAGCTTATTACTATTTCAATCAATGCCTTGGGTTTAAATAGATCATAACAAAATCAGGTCTGAATACAGAACTCTTTTCTTGAAATAGTTTTTTTTTCTGAATTAATTCAGTAGAATGGCCCATATCACATAAACTGCCACTACATTTGGTATCAATTTATACTTTACAAAATGTGGCAAATATGCATATTAAAGGGTGTGCCAGGCTCTGTTTCTTACAGTAAGAAGAGAAAAAGTTCTAATATGCATGCAAGCGGTCAACCAATGACTGCAGATTCATTAAGGATTGAGAAGGTATGATCTACTGTTTTAAAAAGACTAAGTTAGTTTAATTACATACAAACACAATTCCACTTGGGATGCTGTTTAAAATGCAAATAAAATGTAGATAAAAACAGAATGCAATCATATATGATCTCATATACCCATATTTTATTCACAATAGAACATAGAACACATATCTGATGTTGAAAGTGACCCATTTTTCCATTTCATGAAAAACATGAACTAATTTAGAACTTGAAGGCAGCATTGCATCACAGAAAAGTTGGGACAGGCAACAAAAGGCTGGAAAAGTACGCGGTAATAAAAAAAACAGCTGGAGGAGCAATTTGAAACTAGCTATCATCTAGACATAAAAAAAAGCATTTTAGAGAGGCAGAGTCTCTCAGAAGCAAAGATGGGCAGAGGCTCGCCAATAAGCAAAAAACTATCAGAAAAAATATATATAATTAATATAATTTTATAGACATATAAAAGAAATACCCATAAGAACTAATTGCCAGAGACATTTCTCTTATTTAAAATGAAATTCATGCTTGAAAGCTTTCAACTCAGGAAAATAGACTGCATAAATATACCATCTAATCTTAACACTGCTTGACAGCAGCATATTTTCAGGAGATGGTAAGACGGTAAGATCAGGATCCAAGATCCAAGAAGGAGGGGGGGGGGGTAAAGATAGAGAGAGAAAAAGCAAGAGAGAGAAGCTGACATGAGCGTGTCTAAATTTAGCTTTAGTGCTTTGTAGAAAAGTAGGCAGAAAACTACCAAACAGTGATTAAAAGTAACAGCTCTTTACGAGCCACACCTTGAAAAGAATACACTGGAAATCATACATCAGCACAAAAAAGGCTGAACATTCTCTGAATTCTGAATAGAGAACAAAAGACACCTTTTTCATTTGAGAAGTACCATCAAAAAAAGGACCAACAAGCTTAAATGGGTCATCATTTATTACCATGTCATAGGATTACTCTTGATGTTTTGGAGATGCTAAGTATGAACTGCATGGGTGGAAAGGTCTTGCATGGGTGGAAGAGGCTTTGCATGTTAATGAGATTATTTCATAACATTTTTTACATTGCTCTAAAGATTTTGCAATTGCATTAAATAAACAAATAAAAGGATTTATTTGATGATAACAGCTGAGAAAGAAGTTGCTTGTTAGGTCACAGCTTGAGTTCATAATGTTATATATTAATAGGATATTTATGCCCCCTAAAAAGGTGAAAATTAGCTACAGTATCTCACAAAAGTGAGTACACCACATTTCTGCAAATATTTTATTATATCTTTTCATGGGACAACACTATAGAAATGAAACTCGGATATAACTTAAAGTCATCAGTGTACAGCTTGTATAGCAGTATAGATTTACTGTCCTCTGAAAACAACTCGACACACAGCCATTCATGTCTAAATAGCTGGCAACACAAGTCAGTACACCTCACAGTGAACATGTCCAAATTATGTTCAAAATGTCAATATTTTGTGTGACCATCATTATTATCTAGCACCGCCTGAACCCTATTGGGCATGGAATTCACCAGAGCTGTACAGGTTGCTACTGAAATCCTTTTCCTCTCCTCCATGATGACATCATGGAGCTGGTGGATGTTAGACACCTTGTGCTCCTCCTCCTTCCACTTGAGGATGCCTCACAGGTGCTCAATTGGGTTTAGGTCTGGAGACATACTTGGCCAGTCCATCACCTTTACCTTCAGCAAGGCAGCTGTCATCTTGCAGGTGTGTTTGGGGTCATTATTGTTTTGGAAAACTGCCATGCGGAGCAGTTTCCGAAGGGAGAGGATCATGCTGTGGTTCAGAATGTCACAGTACATGTTGGAATTCATGTTTCCCTCAATGAACTGCAGCTTCTCAGTGCCGGCAGCACTCATACAGCTCCAGACCATAATGCTACCACCACCATGCTTGACTGTAGGCAAGAGACAGCTGTCTTGGTACTCCTCACCAGTTTATCTTGGTCTCATCAGACCACAGGACATGGTTCCAGTAATCCATGTTCTTGGACTGCTTGTCTTCAGCAAACTGTTTGCAGGCTTTCTCATGCATCAGCTTCAGAAGAGGCTTCCTTCTGGGACGACAGCCATTGTACGGCGTATGGTTTGAGCACTCACAGGCTGACCTTCCTCTTCTTCAACCTCTGCAGCAATGCTGGCAGCACTCATGCATCTATTTTTTGAAGCCAAATTCTGCATATGACACTGAACATGTGGACTGAACTTCTTTGGTCGACCCTGGCAAGGCCATTCACACCTGGAACCTTGTCACTCTAATGAGTCACATGACACCAGGGAGGGACAAAGACACAATTGGGTACAATTTGGACATGTTCACTGTGAGGTGTACTCACTTGTGTTGCCAGCTATTTAGTCATTAATGGCTGTGTCTTGAGTTATTTTCAGAGGACAGTAAATCTATACTGCTATACAAGCTGTACACTGACTACTTTAAGTTATATCCGAGTTTCATTTCTATAGTGGTTGTCCCGTGAAAAGATATAATAAAATATCTGCAGAAATGTGAGAGGTGTACTTACTTTTGTGAGACACTATAAAATTTGGTTAAAAATATCAGCTAATGCCATTCCAAGCAAGCACTTAAAGCACCCATGAACAACTGAATTTTCCTCACTTTTTCAAAGTAAAAGAGTTCAGTGTAGTACATACACATTCTTAAAGTTTCAAAATGTACGGTTCACTCCCCAGACCATCCATATTTCGAAAATGAGCTGCAAAAAGTGCAGATGTCACAAACCCCAATGTGTTTACATATACACATCAGTTTAGCCCTGCCCATTCACACTGAACTTATAAGAAGTGTTTCAGCCTGGACTGCTTTTTAAATTAGGCACAACACAGGGAAACGAACAGTTCTTAAAGGCACTGTAACAAAGACAGCCTGTTTAAACCTAAGGAATAAAGAGAGGTTGGCCATGTAAAAAATCAATTATGACTGGTACACTTGGTACACAAACCCACACAAATGTTATAAGTAGACTTCAGAGGAAAATAACACAGTAGAAGATAATGAAGATTTGTGCACCTTAAGCAAGGAAAACCATAAACCTGCAACCTCAAGCTCTAATCCTGCTGGGCTGCAGCACCACACAGTTTAGTGTTTAGCAACACACCTAATTTTACTAAATAATTGAGAAGTACAGTCATATGTGTTGCTATGGTCTTCTGAATATAGACTAGATTCGGTGTGGGTGGAATATGATTTGTATCATAAGAGAGCATCTGAGTTTTAGTATCATTGCTCTTAGAATAGCAAATTCATCCATTTCTTACCTGATGGGCTCTGGTTTTAAAAAGAAGTTTAAGGCCTCAGTCAGGACTTTTTCAGCGAAGGGTGGTTTGTCTGCTTTCCGCAGGATGTCCAGGTGTGCAGAGTTACAGAGAGCATGCACACCCGTGTCCGTTCGACTGGAGATAGACACTGATACCTCATTTAGTGGCTTTAGCCTTCGCACTGCGTTCTGATGGGAAAAACAACAATGGAGTAATTTGACACAAATCTAATGTAGAAACTGCCAATGCATGGGAGTGCATAATGGGGTACCTTGGGGACTTTAACAAAAATAAAATAAGTCATGTTCTTTAAGTGGTTCTAAGACAGCTGAAAATCTAAACACAAAGCCACTGAAAGACAGATATGCATCTGCAACTACTCTTTAGACTCTGAATACATCTCTGCTTTAAAATTTATTACTGGTGACCCCTACAATACCGGTCACTGTATACTGCATGAAAAGGTTGGCTGGTCATCTCTGGCTGTGCATTAAGAGGCACAAGGACTTTTTATCTGCAGAGCACTTACATCAAATACCATCAAACATCACGGAAATTCTCAAAATAAATAATGCAATTTATCAGACTTGTTCCAGTGACTGGCTCACCCCCCTGGTGTCAAGCGTTCATACTAAAATGGGAAAATCTGCTTTTAGCTGCAGTGCACCAGTGGAATTTATTACAGGAAAACCTAAAGCCTCGCTTGCTGGTGTCACACAAACATGTTAACCTTTTAACCTCTAACCACCTCCACTCAGTCTGCAATTTTTCTATTTAATTCTAGTTAACTTTTTGTATGTTTTATTTTATACTTACCATTCTTCTATTGATTTTATCAACATATACTTTTAAATTACAGCTTGGCTGTTGTTTTATATTTTCCAATCTTTTATTTGTTTTATTACCAGCTTTTCTACTATGTTATCCTTATTTGAGTCTTCATTTATTATTTTATTTTTGCAATTTCATCAGTGTATTCTGAGTAGATTTTTTTTCCTTCTTAAAATACACACACACACACAGACACACATTTTCTAAGCCACTTTTCCCTTTAGGGTTGTGGGGGGATGCTGGAGTCTATCCCAGCGGTCATAGGGCAGAAGGCAGGATACACCCTGGACAGGTCACCAGTCCATTGTAGGGCAGACAGACAGACATACACATTCACACCAACACTCACCCTTTAAAAGTTACTATTATTATTATTACAATAATTCTTTTTTATTACTATTGTTTTTTCTTTTGCTTTGATATGTTTTACACTCTAATTTTGTCTCGCTAATTGTGTTAGGCTCTATATAGGCCTGGCTAAATTGTAAACGAGGGTCGCCCTCAATATACCTTGAGTTATAATAAATGTAGATTTATTGATTGACTGAGGCCAGATCTCTGCAATGACCTTTTCACCATATTGCATTTAAAGGACAGACATGCTGTTTTATTCCTGGGGTAAACCAGGATTTGAGTACTGTCCAATAAGAAAACACTACATGCTGCTGAAAAGAATGACAGAAATACAATTTGACCAAATTAATGCTTCGCCCACAAATGCCTTCTGGTATAGCAACTGTTCAAGGCTGGACAACCTGTACAAATTCCATTTAACTCAATCTTTTGTGAAAGTATCTAAATTTGGAGTGTTGTTAATTTCAAATGTTATTTATTTTGTAAGCTTTGGCAGATCACACTGTCAGCTTGGATTGTGTTTGGATGTTTTTGTCGTATAATGAATCTACTGTAGGTAGCAAATTGTCAGTGTTTTTAACCTGCCTGGTTTCGATGATGAACAACTTAGTGCAACTCAGCACAGCATTTTAAACATTATGTAACTCAAAGCATTGTGGTGGTCGAATCAAAATCATTAACGTGTTTTATAAGTTTGTAGTTTATAGTTTAACTGCTTTAATTTCTCATTAAACTGAAAGGGATTTTTGCTAATATACTGTAAAGCCTGCTTGACCTTACAACAGTTGCTATGCATGAACAAGTTTGTAGGTGAAGCATCAGCAGGTTGTACACACTAGACATTTAACTAGTAAAAACTAAAGACTTCTCTGCATTCTCTGCTTTTTCAAAGATACGCCCACCATACAGAAAAAGAAAGCATGTAGGTCTGGTGGACATGTATCCTCCTTTTCTTTACTGTATTAAAAAGCACATATATCTCATCAAGTATATTTTTGGCATTACTCGCAGATACATCACATCTCATAAACTTGTGTATCATCCAGAATCCTCCGCTTCCCACTTGTAAGCACTATTTTGGTGGTGGAACAAGTGCAACTTACAAGTGGGAAAATCTGTATTTTCTCATTTCCAACACCACTCAAACGCAGCATAACTCAGCAAAGCTGACAAACACAAGGTAATAACCACAGCCCAGCTCATGAACTTAACATGCACAGTTCATAAGAACATAGAAAAACAAAGTAAAAGTACAGCAATTTCAAACTGACTCCTGTATTAAAATCCAAACAGATGTTCGCCTGTCTGTTACATTAATTTTCAGAATACGAAATCAGGATACAACTCTGTATATCTGATCCCTCTCTCTGAATAGATACTTGGCTTCTGTCTTGCTGGCATTTAACTCAAAGAGAACATGGATTCTCTCAATGAGAACATCCACAGACTGTTACGTTTAAGAGCTACTGATTACTAAAGCTTGCAGAGGTCTCATTCTGCGCATTTATAATCAGCTTTTATCTCTACAGCCCAAGACTTTGTTGAGCAAATAAGATTTCTGTAATCATCCTCTACATTCAGTATGCCAGCATTCTGTGCCCAAATGGTCCTGCACCACAGACCCAATTCGGCCCTGGTATAACACAATTCCTTTCCGTCTTCATATGACGATGCATATGCTGTGGGGATTTAGTTCTATTCTTTGAGGTTGTCTGCACATTTCTGACATTTCTGTCCCACAGCTTAGCACGTTTGTCTAAGCATTGCCTCTGTGCCTCACACAAACTTGAAGACCAGCCAAGAGACCACATGAAAGAGCCAACTGCCCTGCCAACAGGAAAAGCTTTGCATATGCATGTAACCATCAGAGGTTTTCTCATTCCAGAAGAATTGGTCATTTATGCATAATGGCAGTGGATGGAGAAGACTGCAGATGTTGTAAGCCATTTATTCATTGGTCATTCTGGATGCAGAAAAAAGGGAATTAAGAGCTGTAAAACAACCACATCCTAGGGGCTCAGTCCTATGCAGAATGACAAGCATGTGACGAGCAGATTTTGCCTTGTCAACAGGAACAGTAAATGCAGACTAAACTTGCTGAACATGTTTGAGCCTAAACACTTTCAAACTGACCTCTAAGTGATTCTGGACACCCTCCGCTGGCTGGTGGGCTGGAGACTTCATCACACCACTACAAGGAAAGTGGAGGGAAGCATAAATACTGTGTGTGGTATTAAACTTCAAAACGGGTATCTAAAACGTGGGAAATACGCTGACAGACCTGTATTTGGACCCGAGGTACTGAAAAAAGATGAGGTAACGAGCTCTGTTCTGCTGCATAATCGCCTGATTTTGAACCAGATGTGGGAGTTAGGCTATTAGTTGAAATATACCGAGAATGGAAAAGTCTAGCAAAGAACATGACCTAATAAATTTAAACTCCACAAGACCAGCAGCTCAAATCCAATAAAACAAGGTCTCTGTCTGTTTTAAATCACACTTAAAAACCCAACATCTCCAACACGCAATGCATTCCGCTTCTCCGTGAATGTTGTGTACTCCCGGCTCAATGAACTAGCTGGAGAGCAGCATGCACGCCGCCTCTGGTGTTACTGCAGTGCCTGTACAGAAAAGACGTGTTTCCGGCGTCTTTGTGTTAAGTCTACAGAATGTATTGTGCCAGACACGCATTAATGAGGCACCGAATGTTTCATATGCTCATTTAATTAATTACTATTTAAAATATATAAGAATACGGAGGTCAAAACAAACGGCATTTCTTAAGGTAGCGAACACCTTAAACGAATAGACAGCTTTCACGGCTTTCAGCAGCCAGGACCCCTGCCTTTTTCCACCCGTATTCCGGAACCTGCACTCCGATTGGCTGATTCGGCGGGCAGCTGTTAACAACTAGCCAATCTGAGCGCAAAAGACGCGAGGCTCCCAGCCAATCAAAGCGTTATGAGGCGGGACCTGTCGGGATACGGGTGGGGAATACGCTGTGACGCTTCGACTGGACGTGTGAAATTAACTCGTACGGATATTCATTATATAGAGTCAAAAATCCTTCGGAAAATATAAATATTCACTAATTTACCATCTTAAAGTCACAGTCTAGACTGTGTGCCCACTATAGCCTACTAATTTGGAGACCAGGACAAGTATTAAATACCTTAATCCAGGGGCCCAATCCTGGTCCTGGAGACCCCAACTGTAATCTAACGCACTTGATCCAGGTATTGAAGGTCCTCAGTGGCATTTTCATGTCAGCACTACATATACTGGAACTGAAACCTTCAGCTTGGTAGCTCTCAGAACCAGGATTAAACAGATATATTAACACACCGTGAAACTGACACACTGCAATTTTGCTGTGATTACTGTGATATTTCAAATCCATTAGTTACTGCCCGAATAACGTTTGCGATACTAGGTAAGGTTCCCTTTTCTGTCATTTTAAGAGACGAAATTCACATTCCAAATAAATCTAATGTCAGGTTTATAAGGCATTGTTTTAGCTCATATAGCAGCGCTCAGGAAGAATGGGTTCATCTACTTTTTATCTTGTTAGGTCATGTCACTGGTCATATTAAACACAAAACTTTTGACTGTCTCTAAAACGTCTTCTGATTTTTTATTATGTTACTGTAGGGGGAAAAAAATCTGCCTCTCCCACCACCGCCACCTACAGCTGAGGGTTAAAAATGCTTGGATAGTTAATCAATGATAATGTGTTTCATTCTGAAATACATTACGGTACAGTAAAAAAAAGAGCTATTACTTTCAACTGACTTTAATTACCACAGATTTTCCATGACACCCCATGAAAAAAACATATCCTTTTTAGTCATACACCTTACACCACACACCTTATGTCATTAGATGCCCAACTGTTTATAGAATGACATATAAAAATTTTTTCTACAGGCATTAGCCTTTTGGTCAAAGATAAGTGCACATTTGCATATAATCACCTCCTGGTGCACACACACCTTTCCCCAATTCATAATGAATTTTGACATGAAGAACTCAAAGGCACCTCCATGTGTGAATCTGAAATATAGATGGAATTTAAATATTATAGGTTCTGGGGTCAAATTACATATTTTGTTGATTTTTAAAGTGAAAATAAGTTAACACATCCTCTTCAGAAGACAAACTTCAATATGGTACATTTTCTGCTAATTTTAGTAGGGTTTTGATTTATTTGCTGATTCTGACATTTTGGAAAAAGCACAAAAGCATAAAAAACATGTAAAAACTTTTGCACAGGCAACATTTTATTTTTTATTTTTTTCAATGTCAGTGCAAATAAACAGCAATTGTGCATAAAACGTGCAGAAGTGTGTTCACTGTAGAGGATGTGTTAACTTATTTTCATTTCGAAAATCAAAAACATGCATATATCACCTAACTGTGTCATGATCAAATTAGGGGTTATCAAACTAATCCGAAAAGGATGATAAAAAGAAATAGCAGATAAAAGGGGGTAATGCTTTTATTTTTTTGACGGGGGGATGATCACCTTGATACTCCCTTCAGATCGACCCCCTGCAGATCAGCACTAACAGGGATCTCGTTTTTCGCTTGTGACCCCTTAAAGTGGTTGCACTTTGTGGACGGTCCCTAAACGGAGCGCCGCGGCCGCCGGTGATGAAGCCGAAGCTCAGAGACTGAGTGAGCGGAGTGTGTCACAGTGTCACTGTCTCAGTGTTTCAGAGGGCTGGAGGAGCTCAACGCCTAAATCACAGCTTCACGGGACAGTCTAACGGACAGAAGCGTATGCGATGATTTTTTCATGTTTCTGACTGAAGCCGGATTAAAAAGCCAAAATGACGGTGGATTTTGAGGAATGTATCAAAGATTCACCCCGATTCAGGTAAGAAGAGCCTGCGACCCGTTCACTCAACTCAAACGCCAGCTGGACAGTAAATTTTGAAGAGCTGCATTTTAAAAAAGACGCAAACACGCTGCTTATTTATGTAGGTTAGAAATGACCGTTACTGCTAATGTACACTAGCTAGATTTGTATGGCCATGCCCGACGTGTCACTCCGTTTATGGCCACATTTCAGGGCTGTTAAACTCCCAATGTTATGAGTTTTTCCTAAACGTATTTGTCTGTACTTTTACGCCTTCACAACTTAGAGTCAGTGTAGTTGTCTAGTTCGACTGACTATATCTAAACATTTAAGCTGGTAATGTGTCATTAAAGCCAGCTGAACTCTCACTGTTCGGGGCTTCCTTCTTAACGCATGTGCTCTTTATTAGCATTCTCACAGATGTTTGCCGAAGCCAAAAGGCATAGAAAGGCTTGTAGGCTGTTAAAACGTAAACATGTGAGGTTTATAATTCATAATTCGGTGGCATGAGGAGGTTTAAAGTCACACAGACACTGATAAACCCACAGACACACGCTCCTAACCTCATCATCGTCAGACGGGTCTTCTTCTCTCGCTAAAGCTCGTATTTGAATTCGTTCAGAGGTGGCGTTATTTTATTTCCACCCGTTTTTCAGAAAGCCCCGCCTCCCTACGCTAGGATTGGCTAGTCAGTAGTACTCACAAGCAATCCGCCGTTAGAATGGCTCGAGAGAATGAATTACTAGCCAATCCTAGCCTAGAGAGGCGGGACTAGTCGGAATACGGGTGGGAAATAAAATAACGTGCAGGGGGGCGTTGCTTGTCCCTGTAAAGCTTCAGATCACATCGAATTAAAAGAGCTAGCCTAGCACACTATGTGAAAATGTTATAACACTACTATTACATTGTATTTAATGTAGATAGGCTAGGTTAGGCTAGGCTATGCATTAAAAAAAATCCTCTCAAAAGCAGGGCAGTGTTGAAGGTCAAGAAACAAAAATATGAAGGAGTTCATTAGTGATGACAGTATTGGCTCCTTCACTCAGACAGTCCAAATCTTAACATCTATCTCGAATTATGTGCCCCAGATTGGAAATAACAGCAACACACAGAAATACTTACATTTTCATGGGTAACTGTAGTCCAGCAGCACGCACCACGTCTTCATAATAGAGCCACACAAAACGTGGTTCCAATTATGGACTGTTTTCTCTCGTGACTCCTTTACACCACTATGGAGGTTTTGAGGTGAGATCATTCTTTATCCTCATTTAAATCTAATAGCTATGTGGCTCATATTTCCTGCCCACCACAGGCCTTAATTACCAAACTTTTCACGGAAAGCTGCTCTAAGACCAGCAGGTGACTTATCCTTATTAATGTAGTGGGAAGTTGATCCTAGATCAGCTTTCCAACCTTGAGGTGGTTTATAAATGTGGCCTAATAAGCGCAAATGTAAACATGTGCTGTTTGCAGTTTCCAGGTTTAGCTTAAATAGGCCTCTGAAGTTGTGTCTCATTTTGTAGTCGGCCTGAATAAGGAACTCTGGTCTAAGCCGCTTCTCTCTGTGGGAAAAATAAGTGCCGTTTTGAAAATCGCAGCCTGTGATAAACAGAAATATTCTGTTGACGATACATTTTGCCATACATACTTTTTTCCTGTTGGTTGTCACTGATGAATTTCAAGATTCCAAAAAAAGGCAGCGAGAAAGGCAACTGCAATGCTATTATAGAACAGCACCACCTAAATAAACTATAGACTACTATACTATGGCCAAAACTCCTGAACCTCCACATGTTGGTAAGCTTGCCAGTCTTATGATGTTAGTTCAATTAGAGGTGGGCAATATGATGCTGTTTTATCAGTATTGTAATACATTTTATTATTGTAAAAGCAGTTGGCTTCCCCGAGAATACTGTTATTGTCAGTACGTAAAGAACTCTGACTGACTGCATGATTCAACATAAAGACAATATAATAAGTCCTTTTTAATTGTATGACACGTGATGTGAAATGTTATATAGAAATCATTGTACCCAGAGTTTTTGATGGCTGTTTTTAAATCTGCCACTAGTGCATTAAGTTTGAGTGTCAGAATGTTTTGATACATATTGTACATCTCAGAGTATCATGATAAGATGCTTTTGCCATGTCACCCACCACTAAGTTGCACAAGAGTATCAGCTTGCATGTAGATCCCTACCCCTTGTTTTCGAGTGCCACCATATCCCCTTGGAACTGAGGTAACCTAGTGGTTGAAACCTTGCCCTGTGATATGGGACGGCCCTTAAATTAAAAAGAAAAGAAAAACATTGCTTATTAACTACTAGCGGTGCTCTGTTGGCGAACTGCCCCGTCTTCAGTGATAACGGAGAAGGGAAAGCTTCAGCGACCTCGCTGCTGGGCTTTGTTTATATTTAGGGCATCATATGCCTTCAAAGAGGGGATTTAAGACCATTATTTAGTATCGCCCACTACTTCTTCACCAGCTTCTTGTTTGAATTTGAATTTTCCCGTTCAACCTTAAATGTTGCAGCAGTTCTACTCTGGTGCTTCAGGCATCAATACTACTGGACTATTTAAGGTGAAACGGGAAAGTTAGCTAGCTAGCTACCAAGACATTAGCATGTTATTAGCATGTTATCATAAAAACACATGTTATATGTTTATGCTTGTTACAAAGAAATCGATCATAATACATTGAAACAACATTAAACTAAGTTTGGAGTGAGCCTCTGAAAAACCTCAGGTAGGAGGGCCATGTGGCCCTAACACTTTGCCCTACTCCTCTATCTCAACAAAAATTGGGACACCCTGACCCTAGATGTGAACGGAAATGGGATTGGGCCTAAGACCAGGTGTTCCTCATATGGGCTTGTGGCCAACTACAAAATGACGACACAACTTCAGAGGTCTAATTAAGCACTGGAAACAGCACTGGTTATATTTGTACTCATTTATCAATCATCTCAGGTTTGGAAAGCTGATCTAGGAAAATTGTGCACAGGAGAACATCTTTGGAACATTTTTATAGAGCATTATAGCGGTTCCTTATATGGACATGTTGCCAGCTACAAAATGACACACAGATAATAACTTATCTGTTTGTTCCATAGCACTTATGAATAGGTCTTAAAATGGGTAACTGACCATTGTGCTTGCACTTTAAAGGGTTAAGGATCTTGCATCTTTCAACATGCAAAGAAATAGAGGCCACATGAACATGTATGAAGCCTATTGTCTCTTTTCAGTCCACGTGCAGGTCACACACACATAAACCAGTGTGCCGGCTATGTTTCTGTTCCCCTTTTCCAACATAGACGTATGTATGATTTATTCCCTCTAACTCAAGGGTATTTAGATCTGGCTACATAACACTGCTGGACTTCAGAGCATCTGCTTATGTCTTTCGGGTGTTGAGTGATGTTCGGAACCCTGACCTCCCCTCCCCCTTCAGTGGGGTCTTCCATCCAGGAGGTCTTTTGAAGACCAAGCAGGGGGGTCATGTAGATGTGACTCTCCATGGGGAAGTTGCATATTCTGGGCTGAGGTCCAGCACACTATGTTCCTCTGATACATCAAAGCTGACATAAACCAGGGACTGGAAGGCTAACTATTCTAAATGACCACTTGGCAACTTTATGAGGTAAAGACATTGTCAGGGAGTTGTTGAAATATCCGTCAAAGTGAATTATAACCAAGTCTGTGGTGCCACAACCTACATGGTTGGAATGTTTCGTTGACATTAACAGATAAGACCTTGTTCTTTTGGGTCCTCAAGGGGAAAAAAAGCCCCCATTCCTTGGTATTAGCAGTATTTAGCATCTATTTCTTGATTTTAAGACCACACACAGATACAGCATGGTGTGTCAAAGGGCAGACATAGCCTCTTGGCAGTTCTACCTGTGTGTCTGCTGCTGCTCAGTTCACAGGAAGCATCAGGAAGAAGAATATTTATTTGTGTGCTTCCTCTTCTTCCTCTAACCCTTAGCATTTTACCTCTCTCAGCCATTCTCTCATTCTCTGTACCCTCTGGATTACACTGACAATTGAGTTCATGCTCATGTCACAGCGTCTAATGAGCATTACAATATTAGATAGGCTCTGCAGAATACAGCAGATTAGGGTGGATTATAATGTATTGCAAAAATCTCCAGATTTGGGCCTTGAGCAGTAAAATGGCTACATATTCTACAGTAAGAGGAAAGACTGTGCTCAGTAGGTTTATCACAATACCAGTTTTGACTTTGACATCAATATTTAATGTAGGACCACAGTACTCAATACCAAAACTATGCCATGACAAGTGTTTAATATAATTGTCAGAGTCTGGACATCCTATGTCCGCTGAATTGAACACAGATAAAGATTAAAATATGTTACCAGTTTAATTAACATCTATGATGCCTTTCAAATGTTAAATAAATAAACAAAGTAAATAAACAATGTAAACATTACCATCATTCACTGAGTTCTCAGAGGAGAATGAAGTGAAAGGCAAGAAAGTACAGCATAGACTAATATTCATCACACTGTATTTATACAGATACATAGATTAAGAGACCCTTATTAGTCCCACAACAGGGAAATTTCACCTCCGCATTTAACTCATCCATGAATTGAAACACCACATACACTCTAGTGAGCACACACACACACACACACACTAGGGGGCAGTGAGCACACTTGCCCAGAGCGGTGGGCAGCCCAATCCGCAGCGCTCGATTAGATGTCTTGCTCAAGGACACCTCACTCATGCGCTGTTGCCTCTGGGGATCGAACCAGCGACCTTCTGGTCACGAGGCTGGTTCCCTAACCTCCAGCCCACGACTGTCCCCATAGGTGCTTATGCTTTATGCTGTTTGTGTCTATAAGCAGGAAGTCACATATGTTACTGAATACAACCAAAGACATTTTAATCAGAGGAGGAGTTAATGCTTTAACACTGAGGATGTACAGTACAGCGCGAAAGACAGACCACCCTTCATTTATTTATTTTGCAGTTTAAACAGCCATTAAGTACAAGTTCATGTTTCGGTGTCAGGAAGCAGAAAACATATTTAACAGAAATTACGCAGAAGCCACAAAGAAATATTTATAATATTTTTTTTCCAGAGCAATTTTCTCAAAGGAGTCAGACTGAGAAGTAGATTGTATTTTCTGCTCCTCACAATTTGAGTAATCCCAGCCACATTCAGTGAAGTTGAGATCTGGACTCTGAGGTGGTCAGTCCATTGTTCTAACACCAGCAGCTTTTCTTGTTTGATTTGTATTTCTATTGTATTCTTTTTGTGTTTTTTTTTTCTTCTTGACTATTACACATCCTTTCAGACCCTCAGCACTGAGTTGGGCTCTCACAGTGGAAGGATGGAAAGTAAGACTTGTGGACTTTCAGATCTGAAGCAAGAGTGGAGCTTGATTTTAATCTCTTAAAGCTTTTGGTGGTCTACCAGATCTTGTGTTGTTGCATGAGTTCCATTTTCTCTGTATCTTTTAATATTTTTTGAACTTCAGTTTTATATCAAATTAAATGAATAGTTTGCACTCAATGCCCATTTAACCTTGAAATTAAAGTTAGACTTAAAGTGTGAATGATCAGCAGAGCTTTGTTTTACTACAAAGGATGATTATTTTATGTTTAACTAAAAATCTGATTTTGCCGTGGAGCAGAGTTGCATGTTGCTGACACCTGACCTAAGGGCAGAGTACAGTGTCAAAGTTGAGTCAGCCTATTTAGATAAAGTGTTGAAAGTATTGAAAGTTAGAGTTTAGTTATGTTCAGTTTCACATTACACACTTCATGAACACGTTGTGAGGCAGTTGAGCTGTGAAAACATGTTGATGGACAGATAGACTCCTGTGACAGTTGTGTAATGCTGTATGGCCCGTGAGAAGGAATGCTCTAGTAAGCTCTTCCCACACACTGCTTGTCACCTGCTGAACTGCTTGAGGTGTATAACCCCCTACTTCTCTCTACCTGCATGTCTAAACCTGTGAGATGTAACAGGAAAAGACACGCCAGGGTGGAACACGGTGAGATTATATACGGCAGATATCAGGAAACCAACAATGTCTGCTATATTAATGGGCATTCTTTTCTATTTGGCACAATGAAAGGAATCCTAATAGATGCTGGATTTGGGTTGGTCCAGATGGAGCATGTTACCGTCTTGTAGTTTGTCGTTAACATCCGGACAAACCCCATTTGTTAGCTGCTTTTGCCTACGGAACAAATGAATGGTGTTTTCACAAACCACCCTTTTGCACTGTATGATTAACTGATAAATCCATAACTGTTACATTTGTGTAAATTTTATAAATACTGTGTCAACTAAATTACAAGATTTTGAAGTGCTAATGCACTTAAGGGTAAAGTCACAGAAGTACCCTAGGCAAGCCAGCAAGCTTTGTTAAGTGTGTTGGTTAAATTGCTTTGACTGTATTAGGCTACAGTTTGAGTAGCTGTAACATATCGATGTTAAAGAGCCCACATTTTTCTTGTATTTTATTTTCTTTCCTCTGATGTCCAATTATGGTGTTTGTGTGGTTTCATACACCTAAAACTGTCGTTTTTACATCGTCATTTTTCAACCTCTATAGAATTGAATCAGCCCTGCTCTGATTTGCTGCCCTGTGTTGTGCCTAGTTCAAAAAGCAGTCCTGGCTGAAACACTCCTCATAACTTCTGTGTGAATGTAGGCTGCACTGGTGTATATGACAAAAACAAAACATTGTGGCTTGGATGTCGTTTCTGTATATGGATTGTATGGAGTGGGCAGTAAATGGTACATTTTGAAACTTAAAAAACATCCAACTCCTTTACTTCAAAAAAGCAAAAATTCAGTTTTCCATGATACGGTTTCTATGATATGGGCAGTTTTCCAATTGTGCCAGAGCCTTAACTTGCTTGTAGCCAGACTTAGGCCAGGAATCCTTTTGTAGGGATATTGATTACAATAAAATGACACATAACCTCAGAGTTTCATGCCTAAAATTAAGGGTGGGGTTACCTTGCACAACACTTCTGACACTTCTTTCACATTTCAGCATACAAATAAGCCAAGCATTTTCGGTCCTTTACATTTAAACTTATTTGTTCTTCAGCCTAGGCTGCATTGTTGAGCGGAGTACAAGCCATATAGTTTGAATTCTCATTCTTACTAACAAAATATCAGGAATCTGAGGTGCAAAATGTCTGAATAGCATCTGTGTCCTTGCACAGAACCTTTCTGAATGTCACTTAATTAATTCTCCCTTTTGAGACTGTTCAGCTTTATTAATGTAAATGTAATGTAATACGGTGTAAATGGATCACAGCGTAAGGCAAAGGTAGACTGTTCTGCTGTATGACCTTTTCATCACTCTCTCTTTCTTTCTTTCTTTCTTTCTCACACACACATGCACATTCTTGTCGTAAATTGCTTCTATTCAGTCTTGAACCACGACCTTCAGCAACCTCTCCTCGAACAAAAGCAGGTGAACTAGTATACTGCCGTAGACACAAAGACACGTAACCTGAACCTTGTCGCCCCACCTTGTATGCATTTTCATACACACTGCTCAATGGTATTCATCGCATAATCTCTTACTTCCAACATAGACTATTGTAGAGAGCATATGCAGACAATATATAGGAAGCAGATAATAGCACTGATGAACTGGATGCACACCCAATAGAACAGGCTTATCCAGTCAGTGGAAGGCAAAAGCGTGCCTCATCCTCGCTCTAGGCTTTCGCTAACCAGCCCTGATGACTGTGTACTTTCTGTTTGGTTGCCGTGGTTACAGGAAACTGCCACTTTACTTTCCCCCGACTGCCCATGGTGTAGGGAGACGGACAGATATGGGAGTCGTGACCCCAGGACGGATGCAACATGTGTTTCTAATGGACGCGCTTCCTTAATTGACACACTGGAATGCGCACAAAGAATGTATGGTTTAAGATGACAGTGTGTTGGATTTGTGGATGCAGTATATTTCAGTGTGCTACCCCTGCAAATCAACCACATGTTTGTGTTCCTTGTGTTCATAGAACTGTAGATACATCAGTATGTTTTAGATTGTTTAGATTTTTTTAGTGCATTATGGATTTTGTCAGTATGAAGAACCACCTGTATCATAAGGAAAACTTTACACAATGAAACTTTCATGCAACGTCAGTGGCTTGAAACCTACATGAAACTAAAAAGGTACTTGAGATGCCTAATGTAAAGCATTTTGCTTTACATTAGAAGAAAAGAAAATATAAGAAAGAAAATAAAACAGAAGATTAGACGGTTTAATGGAGGGGTGAAAAGGAGACGTCACATTTATACTGAGAACAATACAATGTATTAGAAATACAAGCTGCTAAGTTGGTTAACTAGTGGAGTAACCGAATGTAATGCAAGCAACTTTTATGATCTTTGAATTGTTCCATGTAACTGTCAGCTTGCACGGAAACTGGGTTGCATACAGCTCACAACATGTAACTAGTGGCATGAAAGTCTCTCCATGTAAAGTCAGCTTTAGATTTAGACCAGTTAAAGAGACCCTGTAAAAGCCAACATTCAACGTATAATAACAAGTAGCTTATTCCCCTCCACCTCTGCCCCCACCCTTCACCCCCCCAGACAGTATGTAGCCATTAGAGGAAAATATGCTAATTATGTCATGTCATTTTCCTCATATTCTTCCTACACAGTCTCCACAGAATCCCATTGTTAATTAACTCCATCAGGTGTGTTTCCAGAACATGATCCTCTCTCCCTGCTGACCTTTCCGGGTAATGAATATATGTCCCAGCTTCTGGAGAACAGCGAGACAGAGCGAGGCACCTACTCCAGTACATACCTCATCATTGGCAGCCATGGCAACAAGGTTTTTGGGTTGGAGGTGGATGTTTGCCTCACTGTGTGTGTGTGTATGTCTTCGTGAATTTGTGTGTATGTGGCTTCATTAAGTGATGGATAACGGGTGAGTCACCTACCCATGGACTGACACAGCTGGAATCTTTAGATATAGGATGACAAGTCCCACTGCGTGTAGGTGGCCCAAGTGAGATGTCAGTGGAATCTTGGATGCCTTGCTTTATTACTTCCATCTCAATGTATCATATTCTTGCAATATACGAGATGTTCTGTTCAAGGAAGTCTGAGTCACGTATCATTTCTCGTTCAATTATGTCCATCAGATTGAAGGTTT
Organism: Pygocentrus nattereri; assembly: GCF_015220715.1. Lineage (NCBI taxonomy): Eukaryota > Metazoa > Chordata > Actinopteri > Characiformes > Serrasalmidae > Pygocentrus > Pygocentrus nattereri. Next base: position 23,995,198 of record NC_051231.1, on the reverse strand, counting down.
TACCAAATCGAAGTTCATATATATATATATATATATATATATATATATATATATATATATATATATGAACACCAAACCTGACACCACTGCGAGATATGAAAATAAATACACAAAATGTTGCAGTATCGACAGGCAAAGGTGCACCTGCTAAGTCATAAATACATTTTTTTATCACAACAAGTCAGTGTGTGTCAATTGAGGGCTAGTCTGAGTAAAGATTTGAGTCAGTTTTGAGTCAAGATTTGGCACAAGTACGACTTGATTCTGAGTTTCTGACTTATCTCTCAAGTCTCCATCTCTGCTATACTTCACTGTCCAGAGTCCTCAAATTGAACAGAAATTAAATTGAGAGGAGAAAGTCACATCAGGAGCTGAAGTGAAAGTGTAGCAATGCTGATCAGTGCTGCCAGTACAGTGGACATTTTTTTCTTATATGCAGAACAGCAGAGAAGGGCACTGTCACATTGGACTTTTGTTGAAAGACATTGCATGTACAGAGGGATAACATCTTCCTAAGATATATCAGTGGTTTGAGCAATCGGAATGATATCTGATTTAAACATGTCTTGGGTGCATTTACAACTGCTTTTTTTATGTGGATAAAATCTATCAAGATATAATTCTGGTACTCAGAACTGACCAGGTGTACACAAGGTCATAGTTTTACATACTGACTTGAATTTTAGCAAATTTTTCTGGCCAATAACTAACCATTGTTAGTGGTATACGACCCATGAAAACATCAAACATGGCACTGTGTTTTATGTAAACAAGGCTTTAAACATTATTCAATTAAAAAAACAAAGCCTAATGTAACTGATATAACAGTCATGTAATGTAGTCTACTTAGGGCCATTTACCACATATTATTAGCCCAAGTTAACGTATATGGCATGATCGGGGCTGGCTTGAAGTTCAAACATCAGCATTTATCAGAGGTATCAAAGGTAACTCACAGCTTTTAAGCTTTTTTTTGGCAAAAACTCAAAACATATTTGTAAGCTATAGCTTAAGGCTACACTCAACAGAAGTAACATGACACTTAAAAAAGGAGGTTGTCACTGACCTTAGCAGTGTATCATGACTAAATATCCTAGTTGTGATAGTGCTGTGAGCTACATTTAGGATGGCTGAGCCTCTGCTATATTCCTTTATCAACTGCAGGAGCCGAGAGCCAGAGTTGACTCCAAAAAACAAAAACGAATTGTGCATCACTGAGTAGGCCTACTGGAATAAGTTCTGCACATACAATCAAATATCTTTTGTTTATCAGAAACTTTAATGACATCATTAGTCGAATATTTATGTATTTCTTGGTTAACTGTTAATCGGTTCATCATTAACATGCATAGTTTTGCAGAGAGTCTGGTGCGTTTGGTCTTTTAAGATGGCCAGGAACTGCCTACTAAAACAAGAATGAGCTGTTTGAGTGAAATGCAGAATGACCGAAACAGACTGTTGTTGTAGTGTGATGTTTAAGGGCAAAACAAGGTTACAAGACAAACGGACCCGCACGAAACTTATCAGCATTTGTTGTCAGACATGCGAGCATATCTCTCTCAAAAGCTACTAAATGCTTCAAAGAAAGCTTTTGAATGCCTTCTAAAGGCAAGATGGCATAATCTGTAAAAACTTTTTTTTATCCCAGTCATGGTGCCCAGTTACCATCACAATATTTTGAAATCCTTAGCTGCATGTATTAATAGCCTGACATAAATAAAGCTAAAATTGTATAGAAATGCAGTCATTGAAACAGACGTTTGGAACGTCCGTAGCCTCTGATGGCTCCTTCCCTTCGGCTACATATGCCAACTTGTGGCGAGTCCAGACGATGTTCTACACTTTGTTAGTATCATCCAGGTATTAAAATTACAATACAGCCCAATTTCCTCTGGTTTCATGAGTATGTAACATTATAACTACATACTGGGCCTAGTCTTTAAGCTGAAGCTGGGAGTAAGGATTACCCTGCAGTCAGATGCGACATAATCCTATATTCTGTAAAGCCTTTATCATATGGATTTCCTTTATAGGTGTTTATGCCGAACATAAATTAAGTTCAGATTTAGGTCTACACAGCATTGCTGTATACACACAAAAGAGCTTTCAAGCTCCCCACTGAGAGAATATGGAATGTGTATGTGTGTGTATGGCTGTGAGACGTTTGAATCTGGGCCGTATATTATTGATTTGCATGGAAATGAATATGCGGTATTAAACGTTCTGCTAAGGCTCTTATCTTTACGTCGTGATTGCACATAAACTCCTGTACAAACAGTTCACTCTGAGGTTAACAGCAAAGGTTAGTATTCCGCAAAGTGAATTCTAAATCCTTGTGCAGTCCACTAGTCATCACCCAAGAGATAATGTAAAAAGTCCCTTAGCAAACTCAAGTCAAAGACCCTCTACTTGAAATATTTCCCACTTTCCGTGAAGACAGGTGCACCGTAGCTTCCAGCCCCTGATGTGAACACCAGGGCCGCCTCTTTCATGTCAGTAGCTTGGCAGCACCATTTGAGAACTTCAAAGCGGAACGAGAAATTGAGATTTTGCTCTGTTCGTAATGTGTCGAGGCTGCTGGAGTTGGAATGAAATAGTAGTGTTTATGTTTTTGGGATTTGGGTTTTGAGTGTTTGTTCATTGCTGGACTGAGTTGTTGAAGTATTGATGCGTCTGCTGAAATGTATTTCTGAGGATGCCAGAGCTAACAAGCAGTGTACACATATCAATACTACTGTTCAGTCAGAATGACTGCATTGGGTAATCGGGTTCCAAACTGGTATCATTTGTCCAGTAATCTCTTCGGTATGCGGCGTCACACATTTAAATGTTGATGTGTTATCATTAAGTATGCACCGATAAAGGAATTGAGGGTCGATACCAGTATTCTGTATTTTTCTGCCAATTCTTATAGATAAAGATTAATCAAATGTAGAAACTGGGATGCATCAAAGATTTATTTCTTCTGGTCACGTTTTGCTGATTTCCTAAGCAAAAATGCCAATATTTTTTCAAATGAAATCTGCCAATATCGATATGATTCTAATGTCATTGTGAATTCCTGATTACTGTTCAATATGTTTGATGTTCTGTATGTTACATCCTAGCCTGTCTAAAAGACCTAAAGAAGAGTCTTAATGGGTGCAGTGTGTGCAGTGAAACAGGAACTAATGCCTGACTGATGAGAAAAGTTGTGACTGCTACTGATACCTTTTTTAAGGAGCTATATGTATACATTTGTGTGCATTTTAATTATATCATGATATACATTGTTGGCCACAGCTTGAACTACAACAAATAACTACAAATAATCCTATGAGTTCTCAATTGTTAATAACAGAACGGCACTCATAAATATTAAGACTAAAGATGGAGCATCTGAGCATCTTTAGCATTTTTTGTTTGTTTGTTTCTGTTGATGTGCTCTTATTTTTCATCAGTCCTCTTCATAGAAATGTGAACCTCAGGCAAAAGATTGTGCCTTCATAAAACAACAACAACAACAACAATAATAGTAATAATGCCTCGGGCACAAAACTAATTTATCTACTAATTACTACTTTATAATACTAATTTATAATTTATCTTGGTATATGGATGGTATTTTCATCAATACTGATAAATACATGGGACGTCAAAATCGCTGGAAATTATAGACCAAATGATTTATCAGTTTGGTCCTAATAGAAATTCCAGTACTTTTTCTAAAGGCTTTACGCTGGAGGGCTGGATCAACTCTCACAAAATCATAGATTGACCACATACAGGAAGAGCTCAGCATTTATTCACGGACTCTTCCAGTGAGGATCTATCTCAAGAAGTCCAGCCAACAGTGTGGTCTGGGAAATAGTTCAGGAAGCACAAAACAACGTTTGACTTTGCCAGTGAGACTTTAAAACTTAATGTCTGTACCTTGGTCATTCAGTTCAACCTTCCATGTTACACAAACCTCATAGCTTTCCCTAAACAATGCATGCTCTGTGTCTTTCCTGTGCACCTTTAAACCAACAGAGCAAAACCGGAATAGTAAGAGCGTGAAGTGTCTTGCAAGGTAATCTCTGCATGTCTTCGATGCTTCAGACAGAATGAAAGTGTGGATTGTCTGTGTGTAGGCTGGATGTCTGTTTATCCCCTCTCATCACAACGCCAGAGGAATGTTTTTTTTTTAACTGCTCATCAGGTGAAATCAGTGACTCATAATACAGATTTCTGTTGAATGAGCTCATCCGTTCTTTATCACTTGAGGAAATCTGCCCCTTGAACGGGCCCATTGTTGCCTCAAGTGTTGTTTCAGACAACACCTCATGACGTCAGGCTGTAAGTCCTGCAGAAGAATTGATATAATTCATAATATGAGAATGAAAAATATTGTACAGTAGAAATTCTAATAGAGATCCAGACAGAAGATGATAGCTGTTGAAGTCTTGTTTAAAGCTGTTGTGAAATAATAAATATTAATACATACGACCGCATACATCAGTACAATTCTGTGATAGGCTCTTTCTGCAGGACAATTCATTTTTCCCCTGTAATTCTGTTGTCAGATGAACTAGGACACTGTGGCTTCTCTGTGTGTGAAATTTTGTCACTTTGTGTTGAGCTGCTAGTGAGTAAAGGGGGGGGGGGTGAAAACAATTCACACCTCTACAAAGACGGCTGTGCTGACATAAAGTTTGATATTCAACTGCCACAATGAAACTAGCATTTAAACACATAAAAAACACTTAAATATTGACTTCCCCATGAAGATGATAAGCCAGTTTGCTTCCGGTTTTATAAAGCATGCACATGGCCATCTTAAACTTTTTTTTTACTGAACATTGGTATATTCATGTTATAATCTGTGGTCAGTTTCAAAAAACAAGAAATCACTCAATGTTGTGCATTACAGTGATTGTACAACAGTTAAGAGGTGTTGTTTTTGCCTTTTGCTTTAGTGACACACATTTGGGCTGCACAATACGTGCAAAATACTAGTACAATGTGTACACATTTGTGCTATATGTACAAAATACCAAAATAATTCCATTTTGTTGGACTACATAAGCATCTTGATTCATCAAAACACCCATAGAAACATCTAGACCAGGGATTCCAACCTTTTGCCACTCACAGCCCACACAAACTACCAGAAAAGCTTCTGCAGCCCACAAGATTGAACTGATCTGTTTTTTTACTGACTCACCTGTTGAGAGCTGAACTTGTTTGTCAGCTACTGAGTGTTGGATGTAAAGCTGAAGAAAGAATTGGCTAAATTTGACAAGTTTACATATATATCTCCTGTGGATAGCCTTCAAGTGATGGTGTAAGTTGTTAGGTTTCAACAAAGCTTCATTTGAAAACACCTCTGAGCAAAAACCTTAAAGCTGTACACATTTTTAATTTCTGCACATGTGAAGCCCAACACAGCAGTCTTCTCGGTTTTCTCAGTCTAAAATATGGTGGCTGCTTCACCTGTAGATCATCAGAGCTCACGATCTTTCCTTTTCAAAGACCCTTTTAATCCCATAAATGGGCCCAAAGTTTTATTATACACTTCTATAAGCCAAGAATAGCTCAGCCAGTTTGCACTGAAGCCCAGAAGTAGTTACTGAATAATCTACTGAATAATAGTCTTAGTAGGCAATAAGCCTCAGATTGTAAAGTGTTAACTGTTTATACATGATGCATGAGTTCCTACTACAATGTGAAATGCTTTTCATTTACTTAAATTGAAAATATAAATGTAACTAGCTAGATTTTTCCAGAACAATTTTTTTTTTTGCAAACAGTCAGCAATATTTAACGTTTTTAAAAATATGTTTGGTTAAATGTCTATATCATAAAGTTTTGGTGTTCAAAAAATAAATAAATAAATAAATAAATAAGAATGGCCAGCAGCCCCCTAGCAGTTCATCACAGCTCTTGGAGGACCATAGCCCGTATATTGAAAATGACTAATCTGGCAGTCAAGATGTTCACAGCACCCAGTTTGATTGGTCAGAGGGCTGGTTTGTATTTTAAAGCCTTGGTGTGACATCAAAAATGTTAAGCCAGTGATTTTTAGGGCAGATAAGGCTGTCTTGACAGCATGCCGCTGTTTTATGGTCAGTTTACAGTGGCCGTTTTACTGTGAGTTCTGAAATCTGATTCTCGCAGCGCTCTGGGGATAATGTTTTTACGGAAGATTGCATTCTGGGATGAGGTCATAACCGAGTTCGGAGGTTTCATATTGATGAGACATCCAAAGCTGGGTCACCAGGTCTTTAATGTACTCTGGGAAAATGAGTGCACACATATTCCATACCATAAGGACCTTATCTGAATTAATCCCTGGAAATGGTACTCAGTATGGAAGCCTCTATAATTATGGTTATGATGGCCTTGGCCTTATGGGTCTTAGGCACTTCTAAGAATTCCCTCACAGAATTTATTTTTAGACACTTCATGTGCACATTTTTGGTTTTGTAGGCCTTTTTTCTCATGTCTCAAGATTCTTTTTGACTTATGTGTATGCAAGTTATGGCACATTTATATGTTATGATTAACATGTTACATTCAGCAAATAAATAGAAATGTACATTAAAATTTGCAGAAATATGTCATATTTCAGTTTGTTCCCTGTAGATCATGTGTTAACTTATTTTTGCTTTGAGAATCAGTAGAATTTGTCATTTGACTGGAGATTTTGCCTACTTCTGTGTTATCAGTGTGCCCTTTTATACTGGCTGCATGCAAACACAGTCAAGAACAATGCATAGTTGCCATGTTTCAAGCTTCAAGTCTTTTTCAGAATTTCAATTTTTTTTTCTTTATAATACTACACCATTGTGTTGATTTAAACAACCAGGGTTGCAGCAATATGGGAACTGGGGGCCACTGCCCCCTAAGGTATATATACCTTAATTTGTGTATAGAGTAAAAGTGGACTGAAAGCTTAAGGACATTAGAAGTTATTTTTTGACAAGTTTATGCCTCATTTCCCTCTCTAGGGACAAACACTACCTCTAAATAAGGGCCCTATTGTGAAAAATGTAGAGAATCCCATATATAACATTGCTACCCATGAGTCATGGGAGTAATAATGGACAGACACTACTATGCACAACAGGAAATGGCTGAATGAATAAACTACTGGTAATAAGTTGCCATGTAATGAGCAGATTTGTATTTTCCATGCCACACAGCAATCAGATTTCAGTCCGACTAACCAGACAACCCAGTGTAAATGCATGAGCCTAAAATTTTATCAGGATACACCCCAGATATCCGTCACCTGAAGTGACCAGGTGTAACCCTTATTGATTTGACTCTCATTTTTCATGGCAAAGTGGCTGTTGGAATAAAAACGAAATAATCAAAAGCATGTTTTGCTAAACGTCGGCTAGCTAAGAGCATGTAGACCCAATCCCATTGTGGCCAAATCCATATGAACTTGTGGGCTGCTTCCTTCACAGACTGATGATAAAAACACAGAAGCGCTGGCGTGTAGTCGACCGCAGCAGCCTACATGACTTTCGCTGGGAATGTAGCTCAATGGAGCATCTGCCTCTCAAGAATCCAGGAAGACATAGTTGTTGAATGGCGCGCTGGCACAGTCCAAGAAAATTTGGCAGCCTCATTTTTTATCAGCTATTCAGGACGGCTCCACCGATAGCTGAGCAATTTGCTCTGTCTAGGATGTTTGCAGTTTGCTGAAACCCTGTGTGGTCAGTCTTATGTGGTAATTGCTTCTGCTGTGTTGCATTTTTGACCTCTAACACGTTTTAAATCTGGGTCACCCGATGCTGGGTCACTATGGAGCATGGTGGGAATCATGGGATTCACTCTAAAATAAATGTAGAAATGTATACAGTGGAGGCGTGACTCATTCTCCGAAGCTGGGCCGATGTCCATTGGCCATCTGGAGCTGTTTGCTCAGTGTGACTGTCGACGAAATTGCCTGTGACTCAAAAAGAGTTTATATTAATCCCTGTTCTTGCGTAAATCACACGGACAGCCTGAAAATCCTGTGTCCTGTTCCTGTTTTTTGAGGCCAAAAAGGAATTTTAGACAGTGAACTATAATACAGGAGCCCTCTAAACACTGTTAAAGGTGAAATTTTACAGATTGCTCAACATTCCTGAATAATTAAGTATTGACGATATAAACAAAGTCTTTCAGAGTGGTTTGGTATGGAATGCACTGTTCTAGAAAAACTCAGAGCCAGAATTGCTCACATTGGTGGTGATGGGAACCAGATGCCTGAAGAGTTAAATGGCTCTAAAAGCCAAACGTTACAACACAGAAAGTTATTACATGAAATAATAATTAATACATTGTCTGATCCCTAAGAATCTTCTATCTTTTAGAGAAGAATTAGGCCTAACACATCATTTAAAAAAATCCATTCTTGGTGGAGGGGTACATGCAGGGCATCGTGAGGCAAAATAACCCTAAGTACTTTTTCTATTTCAGATTTTACACTATTTTAGCATTATCAACATTACATTAAACCTCATATACGTACAGACATATGTAGGTTCATTGGCTGTTTTGCATAGTAATTAAAATGTTGAGATTTGCATCATAGGCAATGTGACTCCTGGCTATCACCACTACTATAAAGTATTCAGAGTTCTTTAGGGGTTGAGAAGTTTCTCTACAATTAACAGTTTCACATTAAATCACTCTCAATGAATATTTTTACATTGCAATGAATGAAATGACTGACATTTTTTTAAATTGGTAGAAAAAATATCTTTTTTTTTTCCAATATTAATTTCAGTTACTTCAACTTTTCAGTCTTTATATCCAGCATTATTGTTTTCTGTGCTATTTCACCTGAAGCCTGGCTCAAATAAAAAGAAAAATCTTCCATTCATTTTATACGTGTGTGTGCAAAATCTCAAAACTGTGTTTCAATTTTTTTTATTCATTTTTCTAAATTGTCTTAAATATTGATCTTAACTGCTATGTGAATGCTGATATCCGACTGAGCAAATAATGATAATATTTAATCAGTCCTGTGTTTTTACCACAACCACGACTTAACTTATAAGTCAGGAGTTATTACTTTCATATTGCTGTGCTATTTAACATGTAGTAGTCCATGTGGACAGGTTCGAGCCTGCAAACCCACTGTTTCCATTTGATGTCAAGAAATATGGAAACATGAAAAAAATGTAGATATGCTCTTTTCATTCTTTTTTAATATTTTCTTCAAAAGTTCAAATGACAAAATACATTCTTTCCTATGCATGAAAACAAATATGGCATTGATTGAAAGTTTAGAATTCACACTTCAGACAGATCATTTGTTTGCTCTGTTCAGTGTTCTGTTTTGCTTGTGGAAATCCTTGACATGACTTTCGACACCCTAGGTGAGCTAATGTAGAACAACCCATGACCAAGAAACCTGTCTTGTAGAAAGTGTTCATGGAGATCAGCAGCTTGGTTGAGAGAACTTTTCCAGTGCCCAAACCCAAAATTACTAGGTTTGCTTGTCAAGTTGTTCTCACTGCTGGTCTCCAGTATTCCAATACCACTGCATGTGGAAATGTGCTGATGTTTAGAGCTCAGCCATATTGTCCACAGGCCTCAGCCACGCAGACCCTTGTGCTTCTTTTGTTGTTGCTCTTTGGCCACAAATGAATCAGGGAAACACTAAATAGGCAGTGACATGTGGAGCACATCTGAAACATCCAGCTTGATGATGTTTGCCTTGCTAATGTACTAACGTCCCAAACTGTGGTGGAAAAGATGCTCCTGCAACAATCTTGAAAAATCTTAGCTTCTCACATTCAGCAGTTTAGCACATGATGCTTTGTTGTGGGTTGATTGAGATGGAAAGATTTATGGATATGCATGAGAAAATCATTCCTTTTTGCTGTTTGGATTAGTTCCAGACCGAGCTCAGTCACGTTAGTGGCTCTTTTTTTCTCATGGAAATTTTCATTCGTCCTAGCATGACTGGCCTTAATGCCTGTGACTTAGATTCCTGCTTGGATATACTGCTCACTGTCGCAGGATGTTTGGGAATTGGACTGTCCCAAATTGTCTCACATAAATAAATAAATAAACAATGTCAAAGTCAAATCAAAACCATTTAATTGCCAGTTACATATTTCCCTTTACATTTTGTGGACATGTCATGATAAATTCACCAATAAAATGGTCCAAAACTACTTAATGTAATTTACATTAAAAATTAAGGGGGAAAATCCACCGATTATTAAAAAACTGTGTAACTGAGTCATTAAGATGTAAGTCTTTCAGAGGTTTGATGTAATGTAGAGAAACATTGTACTGTCTTGTACAGTGGTGGTGATAGGAACCAGAGGTCACAATATTTACCATACAAATATAGCCATTACATTTGCAAAGGCAACTGGTGAAGTAGTGCTACAGTTTTTTGGGGGGGTACTATTTTGCCATACAACACCCGGGAGGTACCTCTCCTATATAAATGGGGGTTAAAAATAAGTTTTTGGTCAAAAGTTCTTCTTAGAACTAATATAATACAACCTGCTTAAGCATTTTATGTAAAATGTTCTGTGACATAATTTTCAGAGGCGTTAAACTCTTTAGACGTCTGGTTCCTATCACCACCATTGTGAACAGTTCGGCCTCAAGATTCTGTAGAATAGAACATTTCACATCAAATCTCTCTGAATGATTTTTTTAATGATTTAGTCATGCAGAAATTCCCCTTTAAGAACATTTTTCTTTTCTCTTGTGATGTTACCACAAGCTTTTAATGTGACAGCGATGGTGTGTAGCATGCGCTAATGAAGAAAACTAAGAGCCATAGTATATTCTAAGCTCATTTTAGGAAGCCCAAGTCCTGAAGGATGCTTCCTTATAGGTCATGAAGAGGTGGTGTCTGTTGATGACTTGTTTTTGAAAGCTCACTCATGTGTATTTACCTTTTAACAAATAAATGGTCTTCACTATTGATTGATATTGACGAAAAGCACTCTTGATTGATGTCCATCAACTGGCTGCTAGTTGATGGACTTGAGGCACTTCATCTTGATTTCCAATACTGACCTCAAAATGTTCACTTATTATGTGTCAGAGAGTAATGTAATGCTACTGGTGAAAGCATTCTCTCTCTCTCGCTCTCTCTTTTTCTGCTCTTATTCCATTAGTCGTAATGTGTCCACATGAGGGAAAAAATCAATGGGAGGTATCGGCCTTGGATATTTTTTGTCCAGTTTTCTACACCAGAGCTCTGTACAATGGCATAACTAGGATTTTACGGGCCTCAGTGTAAAAAAAATTAATGGACCACCCCTATGAAAATTACCCTGATAATTTGCCTGATTACTCACTATTGCTGTGTCTCAACCCACTTGGTGCTCTAATGTTGGGTAATGGCTGAAGTATGTTATTAAGTTAACATCAGCTACCCATGAGTCATGGGAGTAAAATTGCACAAGTAACTGTATAAGTGGTCCAATAAAGATGTTAGCGAAGGGTGGACACACTAAATACTGAAAAATTAGACCTCTACGGATCACATTTCCTTGACCCTGCCTGCACTGCCAGTAGTTGCGCCGCTGGCTCTGTACTGGACCATCCTTTATTGGATTTCTTACCATATTCATAAATAGATGGTACATTTATGACATATGTATTCTTCTCTGTGGATGGTGTGAATAATCTGAGAAATCTGTCCTTTACATATAAAGCTGTGCAGAAGTCAGAGACACCCTTTATTTAATACATTTCCAGTCAACACAGCTATTAAGTATAAATTATTTATTTTTCAGGAGGTATTTATGATGAAATTATGTATGACAGTCCAGTTATTCACATAAGGAAGTAGAAAGTCAAATGAAAATAAGAGAAAAGCAAAAGGAGTTCCCCATAGTGGAGTTCAATTTGCAAATCAAACAAAGACGCTTGCCATATTCACAGAACAATAGACTGAGCACCACAGTTTGGTTCGGGTTTACATGAAACCTGAGAAGCAGGTAAGACTGAGGCCTAAACATATTATATAGAGTTGTTGAGGTTTATGTGTAATTTTCCATTGAATATATGTTTTCTGCATTTTTTGAGACACTGAAAAATGTATAACATCTACTTAATGGCCACTTTAAATGGAAATTAAATAAACTAAGGGTTTTTCAAAGGGCTGTGTGCATACTGTGTGTGTGTGTGTGTGTGTGTGTGTGTGTGTGTGTGTGTGTGTGTGTGTGTGTGTGTGTGTGTGTGTGTGCGCCTCTTACCCTTTCCTCCCACCTTCCGTCGGGCCTGCCTACTGCCCTAAGGCCAAAATGACATCAAGAAATATGTGCAGCTTCAGCACTTTATTAATAACAGCAGTTACGACAAAATTTTTTCTATTGTCTGAGTTAACATTGGCGTGGATGTCCCTAGACCTCTGCCTGTCCATTTTTTTTTATGATAAGCTTGGAACAACAAGATAATCGTAACAATAATGAAGTAATGTCTTTACATTAAGAGGAACAGGACCTACTTAAAGACCTGCAACTTTTGAGTGACTTATACCTTTTGAGTGAGTTATTAATCCGCAGGGTTTAAATGAAATGTAGTTTGTCAAAGTGACAGCATAGGGTTGTGAAAGTGACTGGATTTCAGGGAAATGCTGGAGGGTTAAGGGCGTGTATGCTGAAGATAATTACTAAAGACTGGCTCTCCAAATACATGGTCGTGCTAGCTTTGGATATGGTTGATCTGTAAATGAAACTGTAAATGAATATTCAGTATGGTTACAGGAAAAGGAGTGGAATAAATAAACTGTCCTAAAGCAACTCACATACGCATATGCAAATGAGGATGCAGACTGGCTTGCTCTCAGTGGTTGGTGCTAATAAATAGATTTCTCTGTCTTGCAAAGTCCCTGTAGACAATAGCATGAGTCAAGCGTTGAAGCATTGTGCCTTGTTATGCATGTGCTGATGGTCTCAGTACTCAGAGCTATTCTGTAATACAGTGCTGCTTATTAACCTTGAGATGTTGCAGTTATTGCTGGCGATCACAGAAGCATGACGTAATTTGAAATTAAATTGGAATTTTCACTAATTTCTAGAGAAATGTCCAGAGTTTTAGAGCAGTGGTTTTCAACTGTGGTGTGGTAGGACCCCCTGTCCTGCACATTTTTGTCTTTTCCTGCCAAAACACACACACACTTCAACTCAAGAAGGGTTTGTTCATTAGCAGATCAGTTGTGGTGTGTTAGGATCAGCACAAACACTGAAATGTGAAGAGCGGGGGGTCTTCCAAGACCAGAGTTGGAAACAACTGTTCTAAAGAAACTTATTGCAGCAGAATTGTTCATACCATTGGTGATCAGAACCTGACATCAGAAGAGTTTAATGCCTCTAAAAGCTAACTCACAAAAGTTATCAAACAAAAACATGAGCCCTGATTTCTGAGACATTCTTTATAGGTTGGTTTGAGATATGGTTCTGGCCTAAAACTTAATTCTTTTTAAGTAAAAGAGGAGAGGTACTGTAAGATTTTCTTTTGACTGACACCATTTTCAACATTACATATAACAAGACTAGGCAAGCCGAGTTTTGTTGGACCGCAGTTTGCTATATGGCATTTGTCATAGAAATGTCAATGACTTTGCAACAACAGGGAAGCAGGATTTCATGTAGCGTCTAAAAGATATTACAGTCTACTTACTGTGTTTGTAGCTGCCCCTGGTACAGTGCTTGCCAGGTAATGTTATCTACTTTGAAACATGCTAGCCAAACACATATGTGTTGTTCAACAAAGTCAGTTAGTCGGTCAGTCAGTGAGCAAAAATGCCTCTTCTAGGCTGGAAGATACCATTCGGAAGACACGTGTAGGTTCACTGGTGGCTGTATTTATATTAAACACGTTGTGACTGTAGGTTTCTATCATCACCATTGTAAAGAAATGTGTCTTCGTAGACATTTCAACAATTGATTTATACAGAAATTTTGAGAAAATGGTGGAATCACTTTTAATATTTTTGTCACTGAAAAAAGCAAACAGATTCTGTGGAAAGTGCAGATTCAGAATTTTCCATCGACACCACATTTGTGTTTGTAGATGGAAGTGTTTTATTATTAGGATTTGAGTTTGATGAAAAGTTATAACACAGACATCTTGTATAACAAGTGAAACCATCCTAGATTTTTGTCCTTTCCTCACATTGGAAAAAAATCGGAAGTGCAGACTCAGACCAGTCAAAACAGAATGTAAAAAGAAAGTAAATTTAGTTTATTAGAAGTCAACTACATTAATGACTATATAATTAAAGACAAAAAGGCAGGAATAACTCTAGGCTTCTATTTCAACCAGCTGGCACTGAAGGAACTTCATGAAACCAGAAGATAAAAAAAGAAAAAAAATCCCATTCACAGCAGAGGCACATGTTCCACAGCCTTTAGGACCATCAATTTTCCACGAGGCATCTATAGAGCGAGGCACTGCAGGAGCTGGTGATGGAAAATCTGCACAGCTGAAGCGCTGTCGTGCCTCTTAACGGATGGGTTCGCCAGCAGGAAGGAAGTGCACCCTCAGTATACTCTGTGCACAGGGTTCGGGTTTTGCTCCCCACCAGATCCAGACCCTCGAAGGGCTTGGCCTGAGCCCAGCAGACGACGGCCGACTGCACAGCTTGACCGTATCTTAGCAAAGGTGGAGAGAAAGGGGAAATGGGATATGCAAGCTGCGGCAGAACCTTGGCAGACTCCATTCACTAATATAAGCTTACTTGTTAAAAGTTTGGGGACACCTAGATTTACAAAACATTTTTGATAAAAGAGCATGTTTTTGTTGGTGCTATAAACTCAACATCCATCCATCCATCCATTACTGAAAAAGCTGCCAACCAGCAAGAGCAACTGACAAAAGTACTAACTTGGGAATAATGATATATTAGGGGTGTGAAAATGCATCAATGCATTGTAATTCAACTGCACAGATTTTGGACTGTTAGAGACAGTTAGAATAATATTCATTAAAGTCAACCTGAAAACAAAATAGACTTTTTTTTACCTTGTTAGCTCATGTGCCTGGTCACATTAAGCACGATTCATCGGGTCATTTAAAAGATGAATTCACTCAAAATGTAGTGACTTTTGCTCCTCTAATATGTCTTCTCAGTTTTGGTTCTGTCACCATCCACCAATATCTGTTCACTACGTTTCACCGTCCCCTCCCAGCACCCTCACCTATCACCAAGTGAAAACGTTCAGCTTGCTCAGAGACACTCCGAGATACCATCTTTTACTTGGACATACATCATGTTGATTTATGGGGCTCCTGAGTGCACTAGCAATGGGCATAGCAATGGGGATTCGGGTCTTTGCAGTGAGTAAGATCATTTGGCCTACTTCACATTTTGGAGCCGTCTCTTTATCAAATAGCATTGTCATATTTTTCGGATGCCATAGTTAGCCACATTATCATTTAATTTGTAGTAAAACCTTATTCTACCTTCTAAGTCACTAATCAGTATAAATTGCTTTATTTATGTTTGTTATTTTAAAAACATCAAAAAAGTCAGATGTTGATAAGCTGTTTCATTGGATGAATTTCAAGAGGCAGGGATCAGAAGACAAGCAGATGGGCAAAATGCAGGCAAATCCAACAAGCAATTGAAAGGTTGAGGTAAAAGTCAAAAATCTGAAATGCTAATGAGGCAACAATTATATGAAAACCACACAAGAGCAAAACTAGAGACAAACTAATGTACCAAGCAGCGGATTTTATGACAAAACAGGTCAGATCTGGAATGTTTCAACAAGGTCCTGAGATTTTCTGCACATTCCTTTTGTCTTCCCTCACCTTACTCAATTGATGCTAGCCAATGTGCCTGTTAGATGATGTAACAGAACTGGCACCTGGCATTGTCCTCTTGTCATGTACAATTATGTTGTGGTCTTGAAGGAAGGACATGCTAGCCTTCAGCCTCTCAGCGTGGTAGCATCATGTAAAGGGTTTTTTCCTAACTAAAAATTGGGAGAAAACAGGCAAACGTTTGTAATTGTGTTACTTTTAAATTTGTAATACTTTTATAACTATTTTGTTTTGTATTTTTACAAAGAAAAGTCATTCCAAAATAATACAATCCTAATCGAAACATGGTGAAATTTGTGATTCCATAAATACATTGAATCATCTCTTAAAGAATCATAATCAATGGAGTTGTGAGGTCAGAGATTTACGCCATTATACCCCACCTATTTCATCCCCTTGTTGTGATGTCAGCACATATCAACACTCAAAGTTTTTCATCATTATGTGAATCTGTCATGAATGAATGGGATGCAGCAAGGTGAAGTAGCAAGGAGGTACATATAGTAAAACATCTTTGGCATTTTTTAATATATGCTCTTAGCTGTATTTTGCAATAGTAAGCAAAATTTACTGTTCATACCTAGGAGGACACTTTGATGAACAGGAATCTGGATGCTTTTCTTACTTATTTGAAAAGTAACAGCAAAATTCAAACAATACTTGGAAAATTTCAAAAGATGATGAGATATCCCCAAGGGCAGAGTACATAGTGCCTGTCTAAAGTGGACTGGACTAACTTAAGCTGTACACTAACACTCTGATGAGGTGGGCTGGGACACTGAGAACTAAATAAATGCTGATGGTTGTGAAGATAGTTGAAAAGGACTAAAGTTCACCAGGAAGTGGTGAACGTGCCGTGACCCCTATCTGTCTATAACACTGATGCTAACTGAAGGTTGGAAGGCTGCCAGGTATGCAACCTTCATACGCGTGCACACAGTCTCCCCTATAGCTCTTAACAGGAATGACGCATCGTGATACGTCCCGATCACAGCCAGGACATCCTGCCTGAGCTGAACATTCATATGACTCTGCTTGTGCGTCACACTCACAGACTTACAGACACATGGTCATGTTAAGGTTAAGTCTTCTTTAATGTCTTTATGGCTTACATAGTACATTACAGACCACCCTGTGTGTTTGTGTAAACTCTCCTTTCCTCTTCAAGTGAATCCATCCTTCCCTTCCTCCTTTTCCATCCCTCTTTCCGCATCTAATCTTGTCTCTGAGCAGTCCCCCGAGGTCTGAGCAACAATGGGGCTCATTAATTCTTTGTTTTCTCCGCCATCTCTTGCATTTTGCCCCAGAACCTGACTGACCTTTATTTCCACAAAGGCAGTAGCTCTTGTCTAGAGTTTGTAACTGGTTCCTCCTGTCTACCAATTACCAGCGGCTTTTGACTGTTTCTTGTTCGTCATCCACCTTCAGTCCAATTCTTCTGTATTTTGATTTAGAAATGCAAATCATGTGCATGTGCATAGATCCTAGTCTAAACTAAAGACACGTGACAAAAGAAAAAAATGACAAAGAGTCTCAGGAAAGTGTTGTGCCACCCTGAGCTACCAGGATATTTTCAGTGTGCACTGGCATAGATTCTGCAAATCTCTGAAATATATGATATGAGTGTATATGATTGATATCATATGACATCATTTTCCCACTTATCAAAGTACTCAGTGACCCCTCGTGCCCAGTGGATGGTAGTGCTGTTATCCTGGAAAAGATCCCATCAGGATTGAAATGTTTCATCATAGGATAAAGGGAATCACTTTGAATAAATTTGTGTTGATTTGCAGTGACCTTTTCTTCTAAGTGGACAAGTTGACCCAAACCATGTCAGCAAAATGACACCACAGCCTAATACCCCCTCACTGTGGGTTTGAAGAATTCAGGCCTGTAAAATTCTTTCGGTGTACACCGCACATACACTTGCCCACTTGTGGACAATATGGTGAAGGATGACCAAATTGATCATATCACTTCCTTACACTCTGTAGCAAGCCTAGCGTAATATCCCTCTCTGTGTGGCTGCAGTGGCCATTCATGGACACATAAGATGCATGTCTTTGTACCTTGAATCTTGATTTAATTCACCGTAACTAGAAGCACAAAACTGGTCAGAAGTCAAATGTGCTTTGTTTATAGGGACTTGCCTCAGGTCCTGGAGGCTTCTCTATGTGAACCCAGCTGTCCTCTCGTCATACTGCAGCTGGCACCAAGGACCTGGCCCAGCCTCTGTTGGTAATACACACTTTAAACACATTCCTCATGTGCAGCAATATTCACGGCCACAGTGCTTATGCCTTACCCACAGCCTTGTAGCTCTGGTGAACGTTCTGTTCCTTGATTTGTTTTTCCCTGTCAGGAAAATCAGAATGGATATTTTTCTACAGCTAAACAAGGCTTCTCTATAAGAATATCTGTATGTTTCTTTCTTAACAATGAATGTACAATGAAAGTGTGCTTGAGCAATGGCTCAGAAACTCAGCTAACAATGGCCTGCTGCAGCCTTGTTGTTTCTATGCACGTGTCAAGCAGTGGTGACTTCTCTACTCTTTGTCAATAAGGCAGCATGGTCTGAGGAAATAATGACTACCTTCATAACACTGCTGGACTCGGATTTGTTATCTCTTCAGGGCGGCAGACTTATGCAGCTTCCATTAGGGCTGTCATCTTCAGCATGTCCTCACAAGACGGATGACCTGGCTTCAAAAAGCGGGCCAAGAAAGCAAGCTGGGTGTGTTTACTCACAATTCCAAGTGATGACTCAATTAAACGTTTCGGATCAGGACTGTTGACAGAGGAGGATAATGCCACTGGATTCAGACGGGACTCAGCTCTTTAGTTTTGGTTCCTGCTTTTGTGAGAATGATATTGGCCTTGGGCTGTTTAGAAAGAACCTTGGGGGGAAAAAATCACTGCTGATCATTGTTTGCATGCAAGACCAAAATTTAAATAACCTGTAGGAGTTGAGGGGAGCCAGTGCTTCCTCTCCAGTTTCGTTCTCTCTCTTTTTCCGTATTTCTGTTTTCAGCCTTTTACTGGAGCAACAAGTCTAGGCTTATCTGTTTGCTCCAGCTCTTACTGCCAAGCACAATAACCCCCGCCAAGACAATTAGCCTCTATCGCCACAGATCCAGCAATGGTGCCGGCCAAACACCAATGCTACACTGTTCTCATGCACTGGCCGGCAATTCTTTCTTTAGCTCGCTGCGGCTTGTGTGTATGCGCCTTCTGAGGGTCGTCCAGCGTGGCTGCCTTTGACAGCGATCCGTGTGTTTTTTTTACGTTCCATGGAAAAAGTGCTTGCGGAGGAATCACAGTGATAAGGGCCTCTTTCTTCAGGGGGCTTTGAGTACAGGAGCAGCACTCCAAGGCTCCAGTCTGTCTTTGTTTCTCAGGATTAAGACTGAAGGCTTGGTGTATGCATTCTTGCAGACATTCTTCTGGGCCGACGCGATGTGTTCATAGACAGTGAGTTTTAGCACTTGGCTGAAGAGCTGGAATGTTTGGATTGGTGATGGCCTACCTGTAGACTCATACACATGCCTTTGTCTCTCTTTCTGTGTATGTCTTTCTTCCTCTCACCAAATAGGCAGGAAGGATATAATATAAACCCTTCTTGCTGTTTGAGTGGCTGAGTAGGTCCTCATCAGCCTCAGATGCGCCGCCCAATGTTACATGGACAATATAATGTATACTGCATGCTAACAAATATCCACATGTATCAGAATCTTGCCAGTTCCATCATTTTTGGCTGTCCGCACTGTCACATGTACACACCCCTATGCACTGTTTTTTTTTTTTCATTAACCTGAAGGAAAATAAACTTTTGTGTATGGTGCTAAATACTAGCTAGTCAGATAGCTCTACTAATATTTAAAACTTCACTGTCAGTTTATATTATTACAGATCATTTTTTTCATAATTTTTTTTCCTTAAAAATAACACTATTTTTAATGAAAGCACCTCACTTTAGATGAGCATCTAAAAGTATGCTATCATTGTCAAAGTCTTCAAGCTCTCTACTACCCCAGAGAAAGAAATATATAGCTAACAACATGATCACGTGTGTGTGCTTGCTATTTCAGGCCTTCCAATATCAAATCCAGCGTTTTCTGCTGATATCAATATTAAATCAGTGCCATTTCTGTTTAAAACATATTTAAGATTTTGTTTGAAGCTGATGGTCATTTCTGAACCATGGTATTCCACTTTGTTTCACGTGGGTCTGCTTTTCTTATACCACTATTTTGACATAGCACTCTGTGGTTGGTTGGTTTTCAAGTGTTTTGCAAGTGCCTACTTTGTTCTTGGCCATGTTGAGTAAGGAAACCTACCAGACACACAGAAGTCTGGCTTTGTGAGGCTAAGTCCTTACCACATCAGAAACAGGGCTTGATTTCATTTTCTTTAGTTTGAGGTGATGATGTCCAGGAGTACTCCACCCACATGCAGTGAACTCCCATTGTCTCTGATGTGTCTGACAGTGCCTTTGACTTGTGGCCTGTATTCTCATTTAACCCATGTGGTAGCTTACCATGAGCTACTGGGGGGCTTTGAGTGAGGGGATCTGGGGTTCTCCTCTTGCTCTCTTGCTCAGTGAGATATTTGCGGTCTCTGTAGAGTAGTCAAACCGCAGGCTGTTTGGCATGGGTTCAGGTTGTCTGGCTGGTGAACACACTGCACGGGTGGGCCTCAGCACTCACAGCTTGTGTAGCTTTTTCACTTTTTTGATGTCTTTTTGTGTTAGATGAAAATTTGAATGCCCTTATAATGTAGTGTTTTCTGATGAGTGTGTCTTATGATCAGGTGGTAATTACTGGTTTGTGGTGGGCGCCCATCATCACTGGCAGGAATGCCCAAGTAAATATAGAATATTAAGAACTGTAGCGAAGCGGTTTGGAAATCACAAGCTTTCTTATTTAAGACGTGTTTCAAACATTGTGACATACCCTCAGTGCACAATTACATTCCTCTTTGGTTACTTTATTTGAACAGCATTATGTTGTAATATTTTATATGGAAGACTATTCAAAGCGCCAACCAGCAGCAGAGCCACTGAACCACTAACCCTTCCAAGCAAGCCCTTGACAGACTTTATTAGCAGTAGAGAAAGAGTTGTTAAGACTTGCCTACAGCCTCCAGTGATGCAAAGTCCTGGCTGTATGCGGCCACGTGTGTCCAGCTTCTCGGCGCAAGAGCTGACTTTGGATTAGCTTTGATCATTCACCTGGTCACATATACAAATCCACAGGATGGTTGATGCAAATTACTGGTCTGATTTCCATGGGCCTTAGGGATGATGAGGCTGGTCAAATCTGTCTCTTTCTAGGTTGTCTTCTGTTGGCTACCAGTGCAGAGCTGGGGAAGGTCCAGCATCTTGCTGTTTCTCATGGGAAACTGTGATTGAGTTTTCTTTTTGTAAAGTATGCTTGCCTGGAGAGCATCAACATTCTCCAGTGTTTACTACAAACGCTGTATAAGTAAATGAAAGTGTTCCAAAGGAGAATAGTTTGCCATTAAATCATATTTATCATACATGTTTTGCACGAACTAAATCGCTCAAAGACAAACGCAGATCTTACTGATAGCTGGTTAGATATTTTTGTATAAATCGTGTCCAGCGCAAGGGCAGTGATCTGTTTACTTTGTCCTAGTGTGAATAACTGTGCAGTCATATTTACTGTCTGCTCCCTTTTTCACTTAATATCTGGCACAAGCCTCAAGTCTGCATAAATATTTATGAATCTTCTAAAATGCATGATGTCGCTGTTGGGGTCACATAAGAGAGGAGGCCATGGTCAAGTTCCCAGCTGTAGATTACTCCTTGCTAGCGTGAATGGCGTGTTTCAGAATGGAAAGGAATGTCATAACAAGATGATGAACCGATGACAGAGCAGCAGCTGTAGGCCTCTGACCAGGCAGACTCACAATGAGAGGTTTTGACCCAAAGTAGTGTTATGAGAGGTTGCTGGTGTTGCTCAGGTCACCAAAACCAGGGGGTCAGAGGGTTTTTTTGTCCTTCTGTGGGGTTTAACTAAAAGTCCTGGCTTGTTAATAAACTATGCCACAGTGAACAAAGTAATGAAACTTTCTTTAGGGTAAGCTATATGCAGTTGACTGTTTGCAAAATAATGACTGAGACACCTATCAGCCAATTACAATTGCCTCTGAATGCTTCCTCTGTTTTTGCTCTTCCTTGTTTCCTACCATTAGTGATTACAAAGGAAAAACTCAGACAAAACCCCTCAGAACAAACCTGCAATGAGAATGGTAGTAACTTAAAGTTGTGCTGTTTTTATTTTATTCCTGAAGCAAGAAACTTTTTGGATACAATATGGAGCACATCACTCACAGCTCAGTGTAGAAACTATTAACAGGCAAATTTATGCTAGTCCTACTGTAAGCCACTGTATCTGGGTTATCGTACTTGCTCATTATAATATCATTAACATATGATGCCTAATGCCAAATACTGAACAATGTTAAGTTCAGCTAGCTTTTCTTACCTTAAGAGCAGTTAGCTTTTCTTACCTGCTGACGGTTAGCTTGATAAATTAGTCAGATTAAATAGGACTGTTCAGTGCTTGTTATTTAATTAGTTTACAAAAAGCCTATGTGTAAAACCACGAGTCCTCTTTAGGATATAATATTGCACTATGTAGCTCCAGTATTAGCTTTAGTCAAAATCCTTTTAAGAAGATCTGTTCACTCAACAGCCATCTCGGCAACGCCACCGGGCAGTTATTTCCACACACAGGATGGGGTGTCCACCTCTTTGAATAAGGAGACACCAAAATACCCAAAACGGAGTTTTTTGTGTTTTTTAAATTACTGATAAAATCTGACAAAAAACACATAACTAGTTTGTATTGTTTTGCCTTTCATGCTAGCTTTGGCATTTGATCATCTGAAGAGATAGCTTCCATCTTTCAAACCTCATGCTCTTTAGACATCTACCTCTTTAACGTCCAGTGGCTAAAAGATTCAATTAATGTAAACCTGGTTTCCAGAATCATTTTAATTGTTTGAAAGGTAAAGAATTATGTTAGTCCTTGTTGTGCTTCTCCATTTACAGTTTGTGCTGCAGTTTGTGAGTTTTTAGTCTGCATTAGTTAGTGTGCAAAAGTGCTATGGGTGCTCAGGTGGCATGAGCTGAAAGTTTAATGGACATAGTAACTAAGGGAGGCAAGATTTTGCAAACAGTCACCTATTCTAAAAATAATGGTTCCTAAATGCATTTGAGTTGAGCTGATATAGTTGGGGGAAAACATTTAATTGGTATAGAACCTTCACATTATGTAACTTCACATTACATAACTTTAAAACAGTTTTTTACATTCACACATTTACTAAATTGGTTTCTTAAAGAACCATCCACCTAAAGGCTTTTTAAGGAATCAAATGTAGTTGTACTATGGCATTGCTTCAAAGAGCCCTTTTTCTGGAAGCTAAGGAAAGTAGTCTGCTAAAGTCTGTCAGAACAGAAAGTACAGATACGAAGGGGTTTGCTGAAGCATTGTTGTTGCTGCATAATTGATCATAATGTACGCAGTCTGTGAACTTTTCTACTGTGTCTCATAGCTTTGCTTCATTCTTGGCTCCAATCTTTAGCTGACTTGGGGAAAAGGTGCTATTTGCTACCCCCCTCCAGTTTACTGGGGAAAGACTGGAGCCAAAACAAACCGAGCCTGGCCAGCACTTTTAATGCTTGTTTCTCTCACCGCAAACAGCGTCTGAGCACTTTAGTGGGGTTTTTCTCTGAACTATCCTTCAAGTAAACACTCCGCTCCTGGGGGAGCCTTTTTGTAAAACGCCTTTTGGGTCCTGTCACTTTCTCATCTCGCGTCTCCCCTGCTGCGGTTCATCTCTTTCCACAGAGAGAAATATTCCTCACAATCTTGACCCTTTTTGCCCGGTTCTCATGCACGATTAGGTATAGGACCAAGAGCAGAGAAATGTTGTTTAGGACATTTGGAATGTTTGGCAACCCTTACTTCCTTTTTGCTCTTATTCTTCCATCTCTGAGGGCCCTCATTTTGCGACATGGGGAAAGTGTGGGAACAGTTTAGTGTGTCTCCATTCACCGCCAACCACAGTGCAGCCTCAGTGACAGATGCTCTGCAGCTGATGGGCGGCATCTAAGCAAGCATTGGTGAAAGTTACCTCAGAGACCGAGCTCAATCAGCTCTATCATTTCTGTTTTTGTAGATCAGATTTGCTTTTGAGTGACGAGAACTGGTCCAACATCTTTGTGGCTCCACTTTCAGGCTAATCTGAGACACATTATAAACTCATTACTGGTTGTTCTCTTGCGACACCGCTGGGTGAAAAGAGTGGTGGCTAAGTGATGGATGGCATAGCAATCGTTCATTCTCTGTGAGTTAGGTGTCATACATTGCCCCGTTCTCACAAAGAAAGAGCACCAGCTGCTTTGGCTTCTCTTCATTTACCAAGCTGTGGTTAGCATAGTGTGGTTAGCAGGGTGTGCTTAACGTGTGACCCCACCAGCAGGGAGGGGTCTCGTGCTGAGTTGCAAGGGTGAGATCCTTGTCATTATCTCATGACGCAGTTCTCTGATTTCCAATGGCACCTTGTAATAGCGGTGGGATCAGAAAGCTTCACTGACGTGCATAGGCTGAGCTAGTGCTGACTTTGATCTCAGCCACACTATGTGGTATGTCACGTGTGGAGAGATATGGAGATATTACACTAAATCAGCTTTGTTGCATTGCTTTGCGGGGACACTTTTCAAAGAGCCCGTCTCAGCCAGTGAACTGCTGTCTTAGAGGCAGGTTTATGAAAGCCTCTGGAACAATAAAAGACATACAATTTTAGTAACTGATCAGTGATTGGAAGTGCTTTAAAAAGTCATTGCACCAATTGTTTTAGGATAGATGAAATAGTTTTGTAGTGAATGCTACACTGTTAAAAATAAGGGTGCCAAAAATAGGCCTTTGGAGCAAGTCCACAAAAGAACCCAGGCTAGCTCTTTAAAGAACTGTTTTTTGTGAAAGTGAGAGGCCCAATTTTCCTTCCTGTTTTTGTTAAGTAGAAGTCTTATGTAGTATATAAACGTTATAAAGATGCAAAACATACCATTCACTTCCAAGTCCATACAGTCCGTTTATGAAAAAGTATGAATTGCTTTTGTGACATCATAAAAGTCAATGCATTTACATATATTCATCTGTTCAGACTAGAGCAGGTTAACCTGCCATGTAATAGTAAAGTTATTAGAAGTGTCTTAATCTGCTTTTTAAATGAGATACAGAGAAGCCAATCAGAAAGGAGGTCATTTGCCCTCATTCAATCGCTTTTGTGATGTCACAAAAACCATTTACTTTTTTGTAGCTTTAACAATGTTACATATATCCACTTAATCAGCATATAGCAGGATTGACAGTGTAGTTATAAGGAGTGCTTTAGCCTGCTTTTTGAATGAGATTTTAGCAACCTATCAGAACAGAGGTGATTTGCATATATCAGTCTTAAATTAGACAGCTTCATTGATGTTCATAGGCTGACTTTGATCTCAGCCACACTATGTGTATGTCGTGTGGAAAGATACTACGCTTAATTCTAGGGCATAATAGTGGAAAAATAGTCAAGTAAAAGTGAATTGTGACTGGATTTGGTACATTAAATCACGCAGGCGGCATAAATGGACTAACTTTAGAAAACTAAAGTGTAGAATATGTGCCTTTTAAATGTTAAAGAATCTGCACATAATGTACATTTGTGGTCTTACTTTATTTGGACAGCCCCCAGTAGATTTATAGATGTTCAGTTTATTAGCAAACTATATGTTGAAAGTCAGTTGATTCTCAACAGTGTAAGGGTTATGTTTAGGACCAGGGTAAGAATTAGGTTTAGGTTTTTGGATTGAGGTTTGAAATAGGGTGAGGTCAAGGTTTAGGGGCAGGGTAAATTAAGGTAAATGTAATAGATAGTTGAATGTAAGTTAAATGCAAGAAAAGCATCTATGAAATATTTAAAGTGGGCTATGCAAATAAAGTATTGCCTAAATTTTCATGAACAGTTCCGTTTTTCTTAGAACCGCATGTCCAATCCAAAAAACATTAAAGAACGTTCATTTTTAAGCTCTTGATGTTGATGTTTTCATCCTTTGTAGCACCAGTGTACGTATCTTTGCATAAGTGCCCAATAGACTAATATATGAGTGTCAAGTGACTTTATTGTGTCTCTTCCTCCCTGAAGTGAAGTAGTCATTAAATGTTATGGCCCTCAGAAGACACTTTGAATATTGTGCCACACAAGAGATGCCAAATGCTTCATAATGAACCATCCCATGTGGGGAGGTGATGCAACTTGTTTTCTCTCGGAAAGATTCACAAATCAGCAAATCAGTGTTTCCTGGAAATGTCCTTGGCTGACTTCTCTTTGTTTCCTCCTTTCACATGAGCTTTTTATTGTAAGGAGATCAGAAAAAACACATTTCTGGTCATTGGCCAGTTGGCAGAGACTGTACGCTGTTCACTCCACCTGGCTATGAGGAAACAATGGTGATTATGTTTTATAGACTGAATTCTGTGGTCAGATTTGGTTCCTCCGAGTCTAGGAGGAAAGGGTGCATCAGCAGGAAAAGACATACTCTGATTTTGATATCTGACAGACTTTATTGTTGTTATTTAACAACAGTTCATAATAAAAGCCTTATAGAGACTATGTTCCAGGCATCGTGCACATGCAGTTCAGTTTATTGGCCAGGACAATCTATATTTATTAAGAAATAGGCTGTACAACAAGACTGAGCGATATGGTCATAAATCTCATCACAGGATAGCATTAAATATTGATAACTATCACTAAGTATTATAGGCACCTACAACCCCAATTCCAATGAAGTTGGGATGTTGTGTAAAACATAAATAAAAACAGAATACGATGATTTGCAAATCCTTTTCAACCTATATTCAATTGAATACACTACAAAGACAAGATATTTAATGTTCAAACGGATAAACTTTATTGTTTTTTTGCAAATATTCACTCATTTTGAATTTGATGCCTACAACACGTTCCTAAGAAGTTGGGACAGGGGCATGTTTACCACTTTGTTACTTCACTTTTCCTTTTAACAACACTCAATAAGCGTTTGGGAACTGATGACACTAATTGCTGAAGCTTTGTAGGTGGAATTCTTTCCCATTCTTGCTTGATGTACAACTTTAGTTGCTCAACAGTCCGGGGTCTCCATTGTCGTATTTTGCACTTCATAATGCGCCGCACATTTTCAATGGGAACTTTGCGCTGATAACAATCCAGGGAGTCCTTTTCCTCTTTGGCCCGGAGGACACGACGTCCATGATTTCCAAAAACAATTTGAAATGTGGACTCGTCAGACCACAGGACACTTTTCCACTTTGTGTCAGTCCATCTCAGATGAGCTTGGGCCCAGAGAAGCCGGCTGCGTTTCTGGGTGTTGTTGATATATGGCTTGTGCTTTGCATGGTAGAGTTTTAATTGCACTTGTGGATAGAGTGACGAACTGTGTTCACTGACAATGGTTTTCTGAAGTGTTCCTGAGCCCATGTGGTAATATGCATTACAGAATGATGTGGGTTTTTAATGCATTGCCGCCTGAGGGATCGAAGGTCACGGGCATTCAATGTTGGTTTTCTACCTTGCTGCTTACTTGCAGAGATTTCTCCAGATTCTCTGAATCTTTTGATGATATTATGGAATGTAGATGATGAAATCCCTAAATTCCTTGCAATTGCACGTTGAGAAACGTTCTTAAACTATTGGACTATTTGCTCATGCAGTTGTTCACAAAGTGGTGAACCTCGCCCCGTCCTTGCTTGTGAACGACTGAGCCTTTCAGGGCTGCTCCCTTTATACCCAATCATGACACTCACCTGTTTCCAATTAACCTGTTCACCTGCAGAATGTTCCAAACTGGTGTTTTTTGAGCATTCCTCAACTTTCCCAGTCTTTTGTTGCCCCTATCCCAATTTCTTTGGAACATGTTGCAGGCATCAAATTCAAAATGAGTGAATATTAGCAAAAAACAATGAAGTATATCCGTTAGAACATTAAATATCTTGTCTTTGTAGTGTATTCAATTGAATATAGGTTGAAAAGGATTTGCAAATCATCGTATTCTGTTTTTATTTATGTTTTACACAACGTCCCAACTTCAGTTGGAATTGGGGTTGTATATGGAGAAACAGTGCATGTACTTATATTGGCTTAAAAATATATGCGCAATGTATGTGATGTTAGGTGCTAAATATATTTAACTGTGCAATTTTTTAATACTTAAATGTATGTATGCCAGTTTTACTTTTATTTATATTTATATATATATATATATATATATATATATATATATATATATATATATATATATATATATGCATGTTACTCTGAACAAATCAACAGGTTTATTGTTATATGACATAAAAATTTACTTAATGTCAGTAATGAAAAAATATGCCATGATTTTAATAAAATATCTTTTTCATTATTTAAAAAAATTTGATTTCAGTAATTATCTGTATCATTTTATCCTCCAGGCCAGTACTGTACAGTAGATCTCAATGCATCAACAACTTACAAGTAAACAAAGCAAGTGATATAGAGAATGGTGCTGGGGGAGCATTGTCACTTTACTGTCCTGCTATACTACTCAGTCTTCTCTCCCTTAGCAAGTTCACATCCATCCCGACAAAGAAAGACCCTCTGTTCCCTCCGCTTTTTTTAGATAAAGGGTGTCACTTTTGTTTTGGTTGCTTATAAAGAGGGGTCTGTAAACAGAGGACACATGTGGATATTGATTGATATTCAGCGAACCGCTCAGCCTGGCCCTGAAGGCCCCAGTCACTGGGCCGATGAAATCGGCCGCTGTTTTAGGCCACTGAGCTTGTTTGCTAACAGCCCAAGCTTTGTCAGTGTTCCAGTGGCTGCTCTCATGAGGGGAATGTGCTGAGCTGCTGTGGGAGCCAGAGGACAACGCAGCATTTTAGCCACGTGCAGGTGCCCCTATAGTTCTCCCTTAGTCTCCCCCCACTCCCCCCCTGCCCTGTCCCAGCGCAGATTCCCTGTATGGAGGATGTATAGAGAGTATGCAGCTGTCTCTGCTCGAGATGGCTAACTCCCCAGGGAGCAGGGTTGTATTGACCTTCCTTCAGGCTGAACAAACCATAGTTTGTAGCAGTGATATCAAAGAACCTCATTTGGTGCCCTAAAGAACCTTGAAATGGATTAAGAACTTTTTAAAAATGTTAAACACACATTCCAGACAAAATTAACAATTTAACCACATGCTAGCATAGGTTGTTAACGTGTCTACCCGTTAGGGCTGCTTGATTATGGCAAAAATCATAATCACAATTATTTTGGTTAGTATTGAGATCACGATTACTATTGACTTTGGAATATCATGCATTTATTGAAGTTTTTTATTGTCATTTAACAGATCTCCTTGAACTTTAAACATAATTCATGTGAACAAAAATATTAAAATGATTTAAAATGTAAAATGTATTCATGTAAAAATAAATAAGACCAAAGATCAGCTATCACTCATAAAATAATCATCCATCCATCCATCCATCCATTTTCTAAGCCGCTTCTCCGTCAGGGTCGCGGGGGGGAGCCGGAGCCTATCCCAGCAGTCTTCGGGCGGAAGGCAGGATACACCCTGGACAGGTCGCCAGTCCATCGCAGGGCAATAAAATAATCAGCTATCACTAATAAATAATGAATAATAATAATAATAATAATAATAATAATAATAATAATAATAATAATGGTAATAATGCAACGCAATTTATCCTGATTATGTTTATCCATCCATCCATCCATCCATCCATCCATCCATCCATCCATCCATCTATGGATATATTACTTTCTGCATGATTTACAAACTGAAGGGTCAGATGTTGGGATAGGGGTTATGAAGAATGTGTGTATGTTTGGTTAAAAAGGGTCAAGGATATGAAGCCAAGTCAATGAAGCAGAGAAAGTGTTTAAACGAATGGACTGTGAGGCTTGCAAGGTTTCCAGAACAGGAGAGACAGAGAACTCCACACAAAATAAATGTCGAGCCTGGAATAAACTGTTTGCTTTAAACAGCAAAGCAGCATGTTTTTCTGACAGACTTTCACATTTATTGCGTCAGACTCACAGCATTAGCATTGAGACCGGACACACACACATACACACACTCTGTCTCTAAAACAGCCTGTGAAAACATCCTGGTCGGGGCCACCAACAAGCGTGTGATAAGGCAGACAGAGAGCCCATTTAAGAACCTTAAAAATAAACAAAATGCTCAGCACAGCCACAGCAGAGAAAGCCATGCATGGCCTGACCACTCACTGTCATAATCTTAAGCTTCTCTCAAGCCTAAACATCCATTAACCTGTTACAGGCCAAGGAGGTTACTGATGTGTCTGTAGGTAACATATAATTACCAGTGAGTGAACGTCACACCACTTTTACACAGAGTTAATGAGATGACTGGTTTGTAATCAAGCACATTTTAGCAATTAAGATGCAAGATACGGATTGGTTCAAGAAGAACAAGATGGTGGGAATTTATACAGTTAAAACTGTAATGTTGTGCACTAAGATAAATGTAGGAAAGACTTAATTGTATCTTGACTTTTTGTATTGTTTATGACGTTTCTACTGCAGCAGTGCATCTCTCTGTGGATTTTATTGTTTCTGGTGGCCTTCTATGCTAATGTAGGACAGGATATAGGATTGGAATTAGGGATGCATGATCATAACAATCATATTGTTCTCATAGCAGATAATTGTTTGGAAAAAATTATTAGCATCGCATAGACGTTTAGATTTGTCAGACATGTGAACTTATATAAAAAATGAAAAAGTTATGGAACATTTTTTTTTTTTGAAGTTGCAGTTGCAGCCTCTTCAGATGTTTATTTATACACAGATACGCACATGAAAAATATCAGATCATCACTGATCAGGTAATCTTAATTAGTACACAAGGCCAGACAATAAAAATAAACTGACAAATAGCTATTTGCATCATTATCATTTGTAAGATTTCCATGGAAACCAATCCCTGCGAAATCATAGAGACTGTACAATTTAGACTGTAATTTAAAAATACGATATTTTTTATTGAGGAATTGGGTTCAATCGAGTAATTGTTACAACCCTAATCAAATCTGGATCATCACAAAGGAATCACTAAAATGTTACACATTTGAATACTTCAATATTAAAGTTTTATTTGAATCGGGTGTGGACTTCCGTACTGTCCACTGCCACGCTCTCTCAACTTGGAAGCCACTGTAGGTTTGACCTGATCTGTCAGCTTCGGCAGAGCCCCATGTGACTCACATACATACACACATACCCAGGCACACGTGGGGCTAAGAATAGTTCTCGGAGGGCCAGGGGGCTGTTCAGTGCAACTGAAGCGAAGATGCACATGAGTCCCTTCCCCCACCATCATCATCCTCATCAGCCTCCAGCCGCTCACCCGCGTACATGGCTGCATCTTGGTCTAGGTGCATGACTGGCTTATGCGCACAGAGTGGTAGATTCCCTACAGGGTTAAACATCCGTCAATAGACAAAAAATGTCAGGACATTGTGAAGACTTTAAACACGGGTAATAAAGTTATTTAGGTTATTTCATTAAAAAACTGGAGGAGATTTCCAACCAGACTGCACAAGTTGAAATGTTGCAAGTTTGGGGCTGTTTTTCTTTCAGTGGTGTTGGTAAACTTGTGTTCGTTGACAGGATCATGAACTCACAAGGGTATAAAGCTATTTTGGATTTAAACCCACAGAAACCTAGTTTTTTAACCTACTCAATTTAATACATTTGTATGTAGAAAGTATGTCCAAATACGTTTTGGGGCCACTGTACATCCCAGGTGTGTTTACATGCTTTGTCATTGCTACTGAGACAAATAAATAGTATTTTAAATTTTGTCATTTTAATTCATTTCTACATAGTTTGCAAATGCCAGCTGCCATTTACTTTATGTCAAAACTTCATGATGACAGTTATATGTCATTGGTGTTGGAACAGAATCTTAAAATGGTAATTTTATGGAAAAAAAACTAATGTAAAAACATCCTTTTTCCAAGTAATTTTGGATCATTTCATTGGTCCGTTCATCATGAAATTTTAACACAATGTGAAAGATAACAAATTTTGCAAAAAAAAAAAAAAATACATAAACAACAAAAATATAGATACAAGGTTTAAAGCTAACCCTAACCTTCACCCAAGTAACCAAAGATAAAGGGTTTTGGTCCTGGCATTACAGTTTAGCTACGTTTTCTCAGCTCGTTTTTGTGCTAGACAATGTACAAAACCAAGCAACACACAAGCACCTACTTTCCTCAGGTCCTTGCCTGCTGTATTAGAGATGCAAATGAACAAGAGCCTTTTTACAAAGCCTACTAATCAATGCTCACAGGCATGAAGATGCATCAGTATGCAAGCTATTTCTGTAAGCTTGCTCTAGTTACAAGAGTACATTTAAACAGCTTGAAAGACAATGAATGGCAGTGAAAAGGCCTGATAGTCTGATAATGATATCATTGTCATCACAGAATTACAACAGTTCATAACTGTGAAACACCATCAAGTGGCAACATACTTTACCAGAGAGCCAACAGCTGGTCCAGATCAATCCTCTCCCTGAAAATGAGCCCAAAAACCACCCTCATATGGCACATAGCACTATTAGATTTCATTGGCTGTATCCTGACTTTAACAGCATATTGTGTTTCAAATCCAGTTTAAAAATGATTTGCAGAAGCTTCTTAGACATTCTGACTGCAGTAGTTTTCAGAGTGGTCTACTGTATGGCTCTTTCTCATGATAAAA
Source organism: Pygocentrus nattereri (assembly GCF_015220715.1). Classification (NCBI taxonomy): domain Eukaryota; kingdom Metazoa; phylum Chordata; class Actinopteri; order Characiformes; family Serrasalmidae; genus Pygocentrus; species Pygocentrus nattereri. Next base: position 23,962,570 of record NC_051231.1, on the reverse strand, counting down.
TGTAGTTCCTGCAGATTTCTTCATTTTAGCTAGCTGCCTCAGCTGTTGCTAGCTAATGTAGCTAACAATTACCCCACTTTTGAATTAGCATTGTACAATCCAGAACCTTAATCATCTTACACTTGCCTAAAAAGACAAGTTGTCAGATAATTTAGCTTATGTGGATTTTACTGTGTACTGTTGTTAGCTATATGTATGTAGCTAAGGATTTTAACTGTATGTTCATAGCTAAAAACCTTAGCAGCAGCTATATTAGAAGGCTACTTTTTTTTTCATTCTTTTATCCACTTCTAAAACAGTATAGATGGCTGTGTTGCACACTTTTAGGGTTGTACAATCAAACCACCAGTCCTACACCAAGTAACCAGGGAGGTCTTTTCAATTCAGTTAAGCCATATAGAGAAAGCTCAGCTGTCTGGCTGTCTGTGCTATGCTTAAGGTACCTCCAACAATAGAAACATGGGAATGTAGCATCCCTGCAGCTTCGTCTCAGAGATGACAGAGAATGCAAAGGCTCACTGCATTCTGAACTACTCTGTTTCTCTCAGCTGTCTTATATGTCAAAGCTAAACCAACAAAGTCCATGACCCTTTAACCCCCACCCCTTGAGCAGATGATAGCAGGGTGTTTTTTGCATTACAACAGCACATTGCTTTTGTTTTAGACAGTCGCAGCCCCTAACCCTGCAGCATTCAGCTGGAGAATTAGCCAAAGAGCTGCTATCAATAAAACACCACACCTCCTAAAAGTGCCTCTCTGGACGGGTCCCTGGCGTCAGAGACTCTGAGTCCCGAGGCTTGGCACCTAAGCTGTGAGCTCACCCCGTCCCTCCCAGGAGAGAGGCTGTCAGAGCTGGGCCTCGAGCCAGACATGGCCTGCTGGCCCCCTCTCCAGTCATCGCTCCATCCAAGTACGGCCAGTTAAAGTGATTGTTGGGTGAGAAATCAAATGTACGCAAGTTTCCCCTTAGCCAATCCAATCGATCAAGATGTTTGGTTCTTTAGTTTTGTACTGGAGTTACAGGGCTAATATAACTACCTAACAAGTAGTGGAAGCTTAGCCTTCCAATTAACGTCATGCAAACTCATGCAAAATCATCACATACTTGCCTCAAAATGTGTCAAGTTGTAATCAAATTGATTTTGGATACATGACTATTATCTACAGAAATGGAAAAAAGTATGTTGCATAGTTAAAGATGCTCACAGTCATCTTAAAGCAGTAGTGTAGATGTGTTCCCAGGGTTCTATGTTCCCTCAGGTCTTTATATCATACATTAAGGAAACCTATAGGGTTTCGAAGGCCATAATTATAGTCCCTGGGTCACCAAGGGTCATGCAGGGGTCAATAAGTAGCAAATGTGTCAGTAGGAATGCACTTGCCCTTGTTAGGCTAGCCTTACTGAGCAAATTAACCAGCTGTGAAACCTATGAAACTTCTTTCCTTTCTTTTTTTTTTGAGACACCACAGCACAGCTATACATAGACATTCGAAGCATCTCCTGTAACCCTGAGGGAGAAGCAGCTTAGAAAATGTGTGTGTGTGTGTGTGTGTGTGTGTGTGTGTGTGTGTGTGTGTGTGTGTGTGTGTGTGTCCAAAACTCAATTTCAGATATAATTTACTGAATATATAATAAACAGTATGTATGTAAATATACCGTGGAGTCAAGCTTATTTTCATGTTGAGGAAACATGATTGACGCAATGTGATGCAGAAACATGGGGCCATAGGAACAAAGAGTTTTTTCCCAGGAAACTTCAGTTTTTTGAGGCAATTTCATTGAGCGAATAAAAGGTCCCTGGGAAAATAGAGATGACCCCACTGAGGTGTTAAATCTTGTTTTTTGGCCCATTTTTATAGATGGAAGTATATCAAACAGTGCCAAAAAACACATAAGCAAGTCATTTAGATATTACAAGTCGGCACATTTTGGGGCCAATTTGTGATGGTTTAGCCATGGAGTTTACACTCATTTGTGCGGCATAGCTTTAATTAGCCTCAAGCTTCAGTGCAAAAGTAAATTTTAGATGCCAAACATGATCAAGAACTGAGGAGTTAGAGGGAAATTTGGGGTTAAGAGGGAAACTGTGTAAATTTGTGGAGCGTTGTTGTGTGGAAGTGATTAGTCACTGACTTTCTTTGGTTACTTTTCCCAACGATCTTTTTCATTTAAAATCCATGCTTTATCTTAACTTTCTGTCATTATTTAGTGGGCGAATTAAACTGTGCAAAAATGAGGGCTGTTTGATTCCAGAAGGGAGTCGATGCCGACTCTTGTCAACACTCTCGATTCCGAAAACAAAGACAAAGAGAAAGACGTCTGGCAAAAAAAGAGTAAAATGTTGAATATAATTTGCCTGTGACAATTATTACATAATTAGCTAATCGCAGTTATTTGAGATGATCATGATTATTTAAGCTGACTGCAGTCATTTTCCGTAGTCATTAGATTGCACTGGTGCAGGCAAACTTAACTGCCTCTGTGTGGAAATCATTGGAGCTCTCGATTCCCAAATACTTTGAATTAAGGAATCTTTTTGGGATCGACTCTCAGCCGAGCTCCACATCACATCTTAAATGTACAAATGCACACGTTGTTCTTATAGGGAAGATCTGAATATTATTGATTGTTAATGATACTACAAATGCATGCCTTATTAGTGTACTCACACAGGTCAGGGTGAAAACCCCTCACATGAACTTTGTGTTCCACTTAAAGACTGCCATGCCACCCTTGCTCTGTGTGTGTGTGTGTGTGTGTGTGTGTGTGTGTGTATGTGTGTGTGTCTGTCTGTGTGTGTGTGTGTGTGTGTGTGTGTGCTCCTTTTAAGTGCTATGTGTGGTAGGGTTAATGTATGGAAACCCCTTGGAGTAAAGCTAGAGTATGGAGGGCAGCTGTGACTTGTCTTGATCTCTGGGCCCTGGAGATTGGGCCTCTTGTGCTGTGTTCCCAGCGCTGTATTAAAATCTAAAGTGGTGCTTGGCCATCACAAAGGGTTTAGCTGTAGATGTATAATTTATTTTCTCACCAGTGAGTGAGATAATTTGGAGTTAGAGCCTGATGTAAATATTACAAAAGCTTCACAATATACCATTCTCTGCCCCATTCATACAGTGTTAGTGTAATGCTGCTGCCCAAAGAAAAATAAGTATTTCAAAAATGAAAGCTGTACAAAGGAAAGTCATCCTTTAATTTTAATGTAAGTTAATGCAAAGAGATTTTTTTTATTTTAATTTTGGAGTGTTTCTATTGTATGGCGGCATGGTGGTGCGGTGGGTAGTGTTGTTGCCTCATAGCAAGAAGGGACTGGGTTCGATTTCCCCAGCTGGGCGACCAGGGTCCTTTCTGTGTGGAGTTTGTATGTTTTCTCCGTGACTGTGTGGGTTTCCTCCAGGTTCTCCATTTTCTTCCCACAGTCCAAAGGCATGAAGTTAGGCCAATTGGACATGCTACATTGTGTGTGTGTGATTGTGTCTGTCTGTCTGCCCTGCGATGCACTGGCGACCTGTCCAGGGTGTGTCCTGCCTTCTGCCTGATGTCCGCTGGGATAAGTTCTAGCACCCGTCAGCGACCCTGAGGGAGAAGCGGCTTAGAAAATGTTTTTGTGTGTGTGTGTGTGTGTTTCTATTCTTCCAGTCATTAAGAATTTTTCATACAATATAAAGGTCAGCTACTGTACTCAAATGAAGTAGGAAAATAAAAATTGAAAAAATGGAGATAACTTGTTGTCTGGGCAACAACCTATGGAAATTAAGCTGCAAAAACTGCCTGTTTTTAAATAATCATGGTTGTGATGTCACAACCAGGAACAAATTTACATATGACCGCTATTTCACACTGAAGTAATAAGGAGTGTCGGCAGCTTTTGGAACAGGGCATAATACAGACCACTCGTGAAGAGCACAGCCAATCAGATCAGAGGCTGTTTACATACCCAGTCTTAAAGACACAGTAACAAAAACAGCCTATCATTGCTGAGGAATAAAGGGAATAAAATGGTCATGTAAATATGGTGATGGTGAATTATGGTTGTTTTGTTTTTGGAACATAAATCCTGCAAGCATTATTAACAAATTTTTTGGGGGGAAACAAGAAAAATGAAAAATATGGGCTCTTTAACCACATGGTTACAGTGGAAGGATACTCCGTGACACTTTGCTCCTGTGGATGATTATTATATTTGGTAAATCATCATTTAGCTGAGTGAAAAACAGACAGGGGAGGGGAGATGTTGATTTTCTTGCTTGTAAACACATACAAATACTCTGAGGTTATGTGGTAAATGTAATTAGCATACAGACATCTAAGCATCTAAGGCTTTCTCTAACAAGTGGGTTCTATAGTCTTATATACAGTGCTTCCCATTCTGTGTTCACTGTTTACTAAGCTAACAACAGCAGCTTTGTTACATGACAGTGGTGTTTGTGAAGTGATGCACTCTTTTGCATTAAACAAATATCTCAATTTGTATAATATATCTCTGTGACAGTACTGTACTGTATATTTCTATTTATACTGTACAACTGGACTCTACAATAAGAGAGACTGTATAGAAGGAGAGAGAGTGCAATTAGATCTGTCTCTCTTTATCTGTCTTACTAGTTGGTGGAACTGGGTCGTGCCATGAGTTAGTAGAGCTGGAGAATGAACTTGAGTAATGAGATAATCACCCACAGCCACAGAGCTCAGGGCTTTCACACTTACACTCATTAGCTAGATTTATTTAACTACAGATGCATCGTCCCCTTAGGTACATACTTAAGTGTATTCTTCTCTTCTCTTCCTATTTTCCCTTCTCACCTCTTCTTCTCCCCTTGTCTCATATTCCTTTTTCTTGTATTTTCTTGTTCTCTTCCTTTCTTTTCTCTTCTTTTCCTACCTTGTTTTCTCTTATCTTCTATTCTTCTTTTCTCTCATCTTCGTTTGTTCTCTTCTCTTTTCTTTTCTGTTGTCTTCTTCTCTTCTCACCTTATCCTTTCATCTCACCTCGTATCCTTTTCTTTTCACTTCTCTTTTCAAGTCTTCTTCTCCCCTTTTTCATTCTCTTCTTTGCTCTTCTCACTTTGTCTCCTTCCCTTTCTGTTCTCGTCTGTTCGCTACTCTTTTCTCTTTTCACCTCATCTTCTCACCTCCTATTCTCTACTCTTTTTCTTTACTGTTCTCCTTTCTTCTGTTTACACTCTCTCCCTTTTCTTTTCTTTTTGCTTTTCTTCTACCATTTTTTTCCTCTTCTCACATCTCACCTCACCTTCTCCACTCTTCTCATATTCTCTTGTTCTCTTCCTTTCTTTTCTCTTCCTTTCTCACCTCATCTTCTTTCCCCTCTCAACTCATCTTTTTCTCTTCTCTCTTTTCTCACGTTTTTTTCTCTTCTTTCTCACCTTCTGTTCTTTTCTTCTCTTTTCTCACCTTCTCTTCTTCTCACATCCTCCTCTGTTCCCACCTCATCTCCTTTTCTTTTCACTTCTCTTTTCAACTATTCTCTTCTCCCCTTGTCTTCTCTTTTCTTTTCTCTTCTTCTTCTCCCATCTCACCTCATCTTCTCCACTCTTCTTATATTATTTTCTTTTCTTTTATTCTCTTTTTTCTTCCTTCTTTTCTTTCTCTTTTTTCTCCTGTTCTCACCTCATCTTCTTTTCCCTTCTCAACTCATTTTTTCTCTTGTTTTATTTTCTATTATCTTCTCATTTCTTATCTTTGCTTTTCTTCTCTTATTTATTCTGTTCTTCTTCCTCACTTTTTTCTCTTCACTTTTTTTTCCTGTTTTGTCTTCTGTTTCACATCATCATCTCGCCTTATTTTAGTACTTCTCTCCTGCTGTCTTCCTGAAGTAAGAACCCTGTTCTTCATGCTCTAGACACTGAAGAAATTGAAAGCACATGGTGCAAGTCTAGATATATTAGTCATCATTTTTTGTTATTGTTTGATATGGTGTAAGTGTTGCTAAACAGGGGCAACACAAAAGTTTTGTGGTGCACTGATGAGGTCATTGTTGGACTACATCTGTTTTTTGATACGTCAGTCCGGTCCACATGACACTGGGCCAGGTATTACTTTCACCATCCACTTTGGTGGTTTCTTACAAGAATGCCTGTTTTCTTCTCTTCTCAGAGCGAACATCGACGAGGTGGAGACAGATGTGGTCGACATCGAGGCCAAACTAGACAAGGTACGTTCGTGTAGGCTATGCGGGAAAACTTGATCCTTTTGATTTCAACACACCGTGCAGAGCTGATGTTAATTCCTTTTGAATTGTATTGCCTCAGGCTTTTTGAAATCTGAGGAGATAAGAAGCAAGGCTGTTTGTGATAATATCAGGGATCCAGTGCAATACAACCATGCTAGCTAAGTCCTAGCTCAGATCATAGAGGATTAACAGGGATCAGGAGGCAGACCCAGTTAGACCCAGCAGTAGGCCAGCATATAAGCAGCTCAATCCCTTCATCATAGACTAATGCATTCATTGGAAAACTCTGTCTTGTTCATATACAGTTAGAGACTGCGGCCAATCTACCGATGCACAGTGTGCGTTTGCCATCTTCTAAACCTTCATTGTTGGTCAGTTTCTGACCACAGAGCTCCTCATGGTTGTATATTTTTCAATGGTGGACCACTCGCAACCTGGCAGTGACACTGACATGTCTGATACTCTCCTCACACGCACTACCATGACAGTGTCAAAGCTGTGGTGAGAATGATCCACCGCAAAAATAATATCTGGACAGCAGCTGTCAAAAACTGACCAGTGATGAATGAGGTTAAGGGCTGATAAACGGTGTAAGATCAGTCTTATAGTCTGCAGTTTCAAACACTTGTTTAGTGGAACTGTAAAGTAGGTGGGGCTCATAAAGTGGTGAGTGACTGGAAGTACAAAGTAGATGTTTCTAATAAAGTGAGAGTAGTATATGCCCACATCTCGGTCTAGTTTGTCAAGTTCTGCTGTAATTGAAATGCTTTACTTTTGTTTATTTACAAAATGTGTTTACACAAAGCAGTAGCAATAATATGTAACCTGTGATGCACTGAAATAAAAATTCTTGACCAAAACTGAAATTGAGGACATGCTCTGTAAGCCTGTTTTGATTTAGTATAATAATGCAGATGATGTTTCATGGTGATGTTGTGAAACAGAACTGAAAGATCTAGAGGACTGTTTTAACTTTAAACAACATGCGAAATAATATTAAATATTAAAAGCTGTAAAATTATAAAAATGTAATTATGATTTCCCAAAAGCTGAATTTCAAAGTACCTTTGCTGCAATGTTGGAAAATGTTTTTTAATATGTACAGTATGTGAACGTGGCTTTGGAACTCCCATCTATCAGAGTGAAGTTTCTCCAGCAGGAGGTGTGCAAGTCGCTTTAGTGTTTGTCATTTAGAAACAGCCATGAATTTCAGCAGAATCTAAAGAACACTTGTTTGCTGCAGCAACAACTTCTAAACTGAGAGGTAATTACCAGTTCATTACCAAAAGATATTTAGTTACACAGTATTATTTAGGGGATCTCCATTTAAGAATTTCACTAAATCACTTAATGCTTGAAAGCATGTAAGCTAAAGACTGTAGAGCGTAGCTGCAGCAGACAGACTGGGTTTGTATTTTTCACTGTTGATTTGCTGCTGCTCAGACTATTTAAATATGTGCTGACCAGCACAGTAGAGCAAAAAAAAAAAGAGAAAAAATGGTGTTTTCATTAAGATTATTTGTTAAGTATTAGATGTTGATGCTTCCTTTTTTGGCTTGATTTGGTCTATTTATTTATTTTTCTCTTTCAGGCCTAAAACCAAGAATGCCATCCCTAGAAATGATCTCATGATCTCTCTGCTTTTTGAAATTATGGGAGATCATTTTAGGAGTTGTGGGATGGTTGTTGGTTGTCCAAAAAGGCATAGCTGAGTTGCAAAAGAGCCTCAAGATATCAGTTATTTTATTGGCCAGCTTTCAATTACAGTTTAAAACTGTGATTAAACCCAGCATAAATTCTTGTGTTGTTTTGTTATAGCCAGTATTGACAAATAGAAAGAAGCACTAACCTGCCCACAGTCTCTTTTTTACACTTCTTTACTGCACTATGTATGTTGGTTGACTTATGCAATAACAGTTATTAGTAGTCCTTCCCTTTTCTTCTTAATAATTAATATATTTATTGTTATTGGGGTATTTTGCAAAAATATTGATAAAAATATGGAGGTCAGACAAAGACTTTTAGTGAGACAATGAAAAAAAATGTTATTGTAATAAGCAACAAACTGAATATGTACTGAATATGTATAAAAGTATTATTCCTATGTTCCTGTTTTTGTGTTTTAATATTGACATATAAAGCATTCAGTGTCAATGTAAGGCCCAATCTCATTTCTTCTTTTGACCCCTACCCCTTGTTTTCAAGTGTCACCCTAACCCCTTTGAACTGTGATACAAGGGGTAGTGGTTAAAATCTTGCTATACGAAATGGGACAATCCTCACATTAAAAAAAAAAAACAACAACAAACATTGCTTCATTAACAGCTACTAGCGGTGCTCTGTAAGCAATGTAGCCCGTCTTCAGTGATAGCAGAGAAGGGAGAAGTTCAGTGACCTCACTGCTGGGCTTTAGTTACATTTAAGGCATCATATGCTTTCAAAGAGGGGATATAAGACATTTATTATCAACCTCTTCTAATTTTTTGGTGATACCAAGCTGAAGTCAGATATTCACCAGCTTCTTGTTCAAATCTTCCCATTCCACCTTAAATGGTGCAGCAGTTACTTTCTGGCGCTTCAGGTGTCTATACTGCCGGACTATTTAAGGTGGAATGGGAAGGATAGCTAGCTAGCTACTGAAACATCAGCATGCTATTAGCGATTTTTTATGCTTGTTATGAAGAAAAAGACCTCAATACTTTGAAATGACATTAAACTAAGATAATACGACTGTTACTGTAATTCTAGTAACGCAGAAAATACTCACATTTGTGGGGTTCTTTGGTCGCTCGCGCAGCCTTCTTGCCGGTTTTTCTTTTTTTACGATAACACTCTGTTTGGAGTGAACCTCTCAAAAACCTCAGTTTGGAGGGCCATGTAGCCCTAACACTTCGCCCTACCCCTCTAGTTCAACAAAAATTGGGACACCCTAACCCTAGACGTGAACGCGCAAAACAGAGGGCGGTCAAGGGGTGAAATGGGATTGGGCCTAGGTGTTATTGTAGGCATACTTTGTTTAATACTTTACATTTGAATTGCTGTGTGTACATTATAACCACTTCCTCCCAAACATCCTAAACCAAATTTATATAATAATATAATAATAACATTTTCATGTTAGTGTTAGGGTTAGTTTTTACCACCACTGGAGGCTCTTGCTGTAACTCAATTAACCATCACTGGGCATAGGCTTTGGTTAAACAATGTTATGCCAAATTGATCAGCTGTTTACATCCACGCTAATCTGATTTAAGCAGCAATGCATGTGCAAGTGAATAATCAGTCCAGCTGTAAGAGCATTGCTCACTCTTGTGCCTATGCCACATTTACATTCTCTCTCTCTCTCTCTCTCTCTCTCTCTCTCTCTGACCTTCCCCTAATACATGCTGACATGACTACAAGCATATATTCATGTGCACCATCACACACATGCCCATGCCGCTGTGAACCGCGTCACTATAGCATGGCTTATACGCTCCAGTTTGCTGCTAATATGATTAGAACAAGTCTGCCATTCCTGCATGTTTGTAGATGTAATGCAGGGTGCAGATGCCACAATGAGAAACCCCCAATATCTCTCTGACTCCCATGTTCTTCCACATTATTAACTTCTATAGGGTCATAAAAAATAGAATGGAATGGGTTTGCAGACAGTAACATCAGTGTAATTGGTTTTGTTCCACAGTGTTAATGTAGTGAAGGATTTAGAGGCAATGCAACTACATTAGGATTCTGGCAGCTAATTTAACTACTCAATGTTTTTTTAAAAACAGCCTCACGTGAGAAATGTCCTTTCAAAATACGATACAGCAGTTCATAGATTCAGGTATGTGGGATTTATTCTTTAAGCAGAATCACACATTTTTTCCCTGCATAATTTATCAATAAGATGTAAACAAAGTTATTCAGAATGGTTTGATATGAAATACTGCAGTCTAGAGAAGTTACTGAGTCAGAATTGTTTGCAGTGGTGGTGCAGACCAGACATCTGAAGAGTTTAATGCCTCTAAAAGTCACCTTGCAGAAAGTTATTACATGAAATGCATATGAATACGCTGCCTGATGCTTGATACATTGTTTGGCCATAGTTTTATCTTGAGTGGAATTTCCCTTTAAGTATAGAGTGGGTGAACATTAGAGGTTTTGCTATGGATTAGTTTAAAGAATTCACCAGCATTTAATTTATCTCTGTTGCATCTGTGAATGGTCAGTTACCATAGGCAGCAGTTTTGATGTGTTTTCCTGTATAAATCTGTTTAACTGGGACATGTGAGTTTTCCAGAGGGATGAATTTTTTGGTAAAATGTATTGGTGTAGGTGGAGTTTTCATCAGGCTTCTGCTTAATAGTGCATGACAGTTAGGCCCAATCCCATTTCTTATTTTTACCCCTGCCCCTTGTTTTCGAGTGTCATTTTGCCCCTTTGAACTGAGTTATAAGGGATTGAAATCTTCCCCTACGTAATGAGACAACCCACAAATAAAAAAGAACATTACTTCTTTAACAGACTACAAGCGCTGCTCTGTAGGCGACCCTGCCAGTTTGCGGTGATAGTAGAGTGGTGGTAAAGTTCAGCACCTCACTGCTGGGTCTTCATTTGCCTTCAAGCAGGGGGGAATTACCTAGATAGATACTCATCAACGTACTACTAGCAATTTTATACTTGTTATGAGGAAAAGGGCCATAATACACTGAAACAACATTAAACTAAGATAATACAATGGTTATCGTAATTTTTTAACAGAGAAAGCCATCTTGCTGGTTGTTCTTTTTTTCCATAACTATTTCATACACTATTGGAGTGTGCGTCTGAAAAACCTTTGTTTGAAGGGCCATGTAGTCCTAACACTTTGCCCTATCCCTCTATTCCAACAAAATTAGGACACCCTACCCCTAGTGATGAACAAAAAAAACTGAGAGGTAAGGACTAAGTGGTAGGGGCAAGGAGTAAAATGGGATTGGGCCATAGAGTATAAGAGTTGTAGTTTCAAATTTGTGTTCTATAGTCATGTATTTCAAACATTTGCAGAATTTAGCAACTGCCCAATGGTTTTGATCATAAATGTGTTTTAAGTCAACCGCTTTTCAACTCCTTTCTAAGTATAGAAGCGCATGAAATTATTGTCTGTAGTAATACAATACAGGTGCAGCAGGTAAAGATTAGGTTTAATCAGTGTTGGAGTTCCTCTTTAACACTGCTGAAAAACAATGATATTGATCCAAGCTATGTTACAATGTGTCCTTCAGATGATCTGTGTTGTTGAATGCAATGGGATCACTGTCAGCGCATGAGCTTCAATAGATTCATTAGTTTGGATAGTTTTATATGAATTTTATGCAACCCGTTCTGGCACTGCACTTGTAAAATAATGTATTTTGAATGTGATCCCACTTATCCCCAATGCATGGTGTCAGTAATGTAGCCATGTAATGGGTCATCATCTTTATGCATTCAGTGATATCACAAGCTGCCAATGTTTCTACAGCTCAAACACACGCACACGTCTTTTCCTTGCCACGCACGTGCATGTGGCGTGCACTCATCGCTAATGGATTATGAATGGCGTAGCAGAGCACTTAAGAGGGCCAGCATGAATTATATGTGTAACACAGTACGGCAGACTGGGAATGCATGTGTCTGTCTGTGTGTGTATGTGGGAAAGAGAGAGGAGAGAAGTGAAATAGAGAGTACGCTTTTATGGTTACAGATGGTGAGGTTTGAGAAAAGGCCTCATCAATCTTGAGCTTCATGATCCATTCACTGCTGTACATAAAGCTTTGTATTACTGAAGATACAGTTTCTGCTTTATCGTAAAGCACTATGATGTTCCTGCGAGGCACAGTGTCCCCGCAGAGCACATGCCAGGACAACAAATGTTTATGTAGTTATGATCTGAGCAGTAAACTAAAAGCAAAATGAAAAATGTAACCATCGCTACATCTGTGGTAAACATGCCCATGGTGTTGCAACAGCAGTCTCAAGAGTGAGATTTTGTGGTTTAAAAACTAAGATAACTCCTTTCTGATGATGTATCTTTAAGGTGGAAGGAACTTTTGAAAAACTGTGACTGCTTTGGGATGTTTTTTTCCTGTGGAAGGCTGTTGTGAATCTTGTTTTTTTGGTAGCTGGCTAATGCAGACAGAAGCTAGATGGCTAGCTAACATTACTGCTAGGAAGCTAAATATCTTCCAGCTACTGTAGTATCTTCAAATTATTGTTACATTAGAGAGAAGGGGTTAATCAAAATGACAGAAATGGCTCATTAGATGAGAAGGCTAACAAGCTAACAGGTAAAGTTAGTAAGGCTCTCCAGATGCCTTGCTTGAGTTTGGCTTATTTTCTGTGGTAAAATGGTAAAGATAAATGTCTCTGGTATCAATTTTGTGCTGAATAAAGATGGAATAGCTAAAACTGTGCTTAGCAACTGAGTTGTAAAACGAAAAGTTGTACTAATGCCTGCTAGCTTGGTCGTATGTATTAGTCAGAATTGGTTGACGCCGTAGGTATTTCCAATGGTTGTGTGTGATATATTTGTGCAATGCAGACTGAGCATTGCAGTGAGAGAGGATTGATGAATGAAAACATGAAAAATGTAAAATCGTGACGATTTTATTGAAAATCTTAGGTCAGAATTTCCCATTAAAATTTTCTTATACTTGCTTCACCCACAGATGCAGTCTTTCATAGCATTTTAGCGAGATCATAAGACAGAGATAAACTGGGGCTTCTGACAAAGCTTGATGTGATTTGATATGTTCACTGAACTTACTATTAAGACAGTATTAATTTATTTTGCTATGTTCTGCTCTGTGAGTGTCAGTGTCTGTGCAAAGATACCCACATCCAACCCCTCCTGCTGTGTGTGTCCATGTGCATTAACCAGAATGCAGGCTAACACTTTAATAGCAACGGCATGTTTATGTTTATGTTAGCGCTCTCACTTGCTCTTGGGTGATAATTGTAGGGTGATCTAGGAGTAAACACTTGGCAAAGCTGTAATTTCACTGTGAGGCCTAATTTTCCTCCTGCTTTAAGGCCCTGAAATTAAACCTTATGTGATTGGACAATAAAATGGTGCAGTAAACTTTATGTTTGTCTCTTTGTCTTTCTCTTTTTCTATCAGCTGGTAAAGCTGTGCAGTGGGATGATTGAGGCTGGCCGGGCATACTCCAGTGCCAATAAGCTCTTCATCAATGGCATTCGAGACCTGTCCCAGCACTGCAAGGAGGAAATGATCTCAGTGAGTTAACAAGCATTCATTCTCAAGAAGGTTCAGAGAAATCTGTAGGGTAAAAACTATGAGTTTTACACTGTTGAGGTGTAAATCTCTAACTTCAAAACAGTTAACTTTCAATTCAGTAAATGCACATGTGTGACTGGTGGACCTAGTTGCACAGTAGCTTAATGTAGACAACAAGAACAATACACCAATCAGTTTTCTTTAACATTGTGGAGCAGAGCGAGGTAGATCTTTTTTCTCCACCAGCTGTCATGCTTGTTAAACTGATAAAGTACACAGGTTGGCTTCGGTCACCAAATATGATCTGTGGCTTAAAAGATTTTTACATTATGATTACATTATATAACATTTTTAAAAACATAAAAAGACAATGCATAGTTACAGTAATATGCAGAGAGAGCAAGGCCAGTTATGCTGTCTTAGACACCCAGTTACAGATGGCTGTTGCATCGGTGGTGATCGTTCTCAGTCTTCTAACAATAGGACCAAGGCTTGCGCCACCCAGAATCCCCAGCGCATACTTTATTGACTGTTATTTTAATCAGTTGGAATATTCCAAATTTAGTTCAGTTGCATTAACACGATCAGATTCATGCACCACAATGCATTACTGCTTTTTCACATCCCACTACTGAGTGCAACTTTCAAAGTATTGTTGACATTTTAGCTGATTACTATAATTTATAGGGATCTGTCCACTTATTATTGTCTAAATTGCTTCCATCCTGAAAGGTCACAATGTGTGTAATTTGTATGTATGTGCTGTTTTGCAGGAGTGTCTGGAGAAATGTGGAGAGAGCCTTCAGGAAATCGTCAACTACCACATGGTGAGGCACAGCTCACTGGGTTGCCACAATGTGCACACATGCATCTGTAATAAAACACACACATGCTCCATTGCACCTTTGGCTGTCCCCCTGGGTCCTTGTTGTGAAATAGCATTACGTGGGCTGTGGGGTGCAACTCAACCCCCTGAGAAGTCTAATCTTTTCCCGTGGAACATTTCACATCACACGTAACTGATGCATTCCACATGCCACTCTAACAGCCATCTGCATAGACTTATAGCCATTCGCTAAGAATCTGAGTTGTTTTTACTGATGTAAGATCAGTCTTCCAGTTTGGCTTAAACCAGTGGTTCAGTGAATAATCAAATTTCCTCTTACACCAAATGTAGTTAATGAGCAAAGATATTTTTGTTGTCTGAAGTTTGTTTCTTTACTTTTGCACTGGAGCTATAAGGCTAATGCAGCTAACTGAATACAGTACTATCTGTGCAGTAGCCTTTAGACGGCTGCAGTAGTCCTTCTGAGTTTCTTGCTTTGGACTAAATGGATTACATCACAAAAAGCAGGCTCCAAACTGCCCTTTACTTGACTGTAGAGTTTAGACATCTCATGGTTCTTAAATTTTCTTGCTGTAGCAAAGCAAAACATGTATCTCCAAGATGTTAAAGAGAAAGCATAAGTGTTCTCACCTTCTAATGTAAGTTAATGTAAAAACATTTTTATTACAAGTGATTTTGGAGCATTTGTATTGGTCCAATCGTCTTGAAATTTTCACATGATATAAAGGGCATCTGCTGGGTTCAAATGTAGTAGGAAAAAAATTGACAAAAGCGGAGATACAATTTTTTTCTATGAACAATGACGCTATGAAGACCTATAACATAAGAGAGGAGCCAATTTGCTTAACAAAAATCCCCTTTTACTATTATTTTGGCAACTTTTAATTGATTAAATATGCATGCATTTTTGACACAGTTTACCTTTTCATTTTACATAACCATGATAACACCAACTCATTTTATGGGATGAACTTTTAATCTGGAGCCAATGCCAGTTTGTGAATCTGTCAACACCGTGTCTTGGTAGCAAGATGATGCTGTGATTCAGTTATTTTGGCCAGAATTTTACTTTCACCATCTAAAATGACCAACTATGAAGTCACAAAAAGCTTCTGGCCTCTGGACCTTCTTGTCCAATCTGGAAGTCAGAAAATAGCCATGTGTGGGATATAGCTTAGACAGAGAGTGTTCTTTTCCTGTTTTTGAGGGTTGGTATAATTGGAAACATAACACAAGAAGGAGAGACAGAGTGAGAGAGGACGAGAGAAGCAGCATGAGAGTCTGTAGCGCTGTGAGACTTACCAACAGCTACTATTACTTCCTGCATGGTTTCTCCACTGAATCCATGGAGAACCTCACTCCACAGTTATTTGCTGTAAGTGTGTCCCCAAACCACCTGATTTCACTAAATAGACTCCCTTCTTTTAGCTCAACGTAGTCAAGAACGAGTACCTGTAAGCACAGTGGGCCTGAGTAAGAATTTGAGCCTTTTTGGAACAGAGGAAATTCCATGGCAGTGGTATAAAAGACCTGTGGCTTTTTAATTGTTAGCCAAAGACTGCTGATCTTTTCCTGCCTCTAGATGCATCAGCACAAGACCAGCCCTGCGTTTTCCTCCCCCTAACTTTGAGTGTTTTTTTCACTATTGCGCTGTTTTATGGTTAATTAGAGCAAGTTTATTCCTGTGATAAATTGTTTTTGTGAGGCCTGTCTGTGGTGGAGATTGTGAATTCCTGCCATTGACCACAGAGTCATGACATTTTTAGGTCACAGTCTCTTGAGAATGTGTTGACAAGATTGAGGCAAAAAACATCTTTTTGCTTGAACTGGATAAAGCGATGATTTGGCCCACAATCAAATAACAACATTTTCTTCCTACTGCAAATGTAATCGATTAGCCAAGACATGTTTACTTCTTTCATTTCCAAACTGGAGCTACAAGGCTAATGTAGCTAACAAATAACGGAAGTTTATAGCCATTGAGTTAGCACATGCCTAAATAGTTAGTACATGCCTAAATCGTCACATATTTCCCTTGGACCATGTTAAGTTGCTGAGTCAGCTCAAATAGACTTGCATATGTGGCATGTTTATGATAATCGGCGAAATTAAGGACAAAATTCAGAATACACAGTGTCTACTACCACCGGTTTTAGCTAATGATGTATTTGACCAAAATATAATGAGAATATTAAATCATGAACCAAGTTTCATGAATAAAATCATAAAGGCCCTCCTTGCTGTGAGGTGACAGCGCTACTACTTTTAAAAAAAAATAGCAAAAAATTTATTTATTCATGAAACTTGGTTCATGATTTAATATTGTCATTATATTTTTGGACTCTAGTTGCCCGGCTGGGGAATCAAACCCAGGCCAATTGGACACGCTTGGACATGCTAGACTGCCCGTAGATATGAAAGTGTGTGTGAATGTATATATCTGTCCATCTGTCTGCCCTTCAGTGGACTGGTGACCTGTCCAGGGTGTATCCTGCTTTCTGCCCATTGACTGTTGGGATAGGCTGCAGCTCCCCCTGCCCCCCAGAAGGATAAGTGCTGGCAATCATTAGCAGCATAAGATATAAGAGGTCCAAAATAAAATAAACATTACAAAATATTCATTTGCACATTGCATGTAATTACACATTTCCACCAGAGAGGTCACCAGATTCCCAAAACGTACATAGTGTAGCTTTAAGAAGCTAAACTAAATGGTAAAGAAACTGCACCTAAGCAGGTACATACAGTTTGTCATAATGCTAAATAGAACAGCCAAAAAGTGAAAAACACCAGGAATGCCAGAACAAGGTACAATGGGAAAACCAGTGTACAAAACACTGTAACTACAGAAACTAGGAAACACAAGATAATACCATTTTGAATTGCTAGCTCAGCTAAACTGCATAAGACTTTGCAATTGACAAATAGATAAATGCTAAACTAGACATAAAACAATAAACCAGGAGAACCTAAACACAGGTAAGAAAGGTGAGTAGGAGCCATCTGAAATGTGGTGAAGCCAGAATGGGGTGAAGCCAAGCCACCATGTAGATTGATTGTAATTCACATTGTGTGCTCCCGTCTCCCTTCTACCACCCAGGAACAGAAGGGATACTGAAAGACCTTCACTTTAATTCACTCCTGTTTCTCTCCTGTTCTCTCCTCTCTGTAGTGGGTCAAAGCAGTTAACCTACCACTGTAAATCAAAGGGCCGAGCGGTTTTACACTAGATCTAATCCCTCTGTCTCGTAAATCCTTCGCTCTGTCTTGTTTGATGTGCATTTCACACCAGGAGGGCTGGAAACGTGTGTGTGTGGACGGCTGGTGTGAGGTCTGATGCCCATCTGTGCAGGTGGACGTTGTAAATCACAGCTTATGCGGCATCATATGTGAAAACACATAGGAATCATATGACATGTATAGAGAATGTTTATCAAGTGCTATTTTTCCATTTTGCCATCATTTTCAAATCTAGAGCTTAAATGTTTATTTTGGTGGAAAATCAAATAAACACAGTTTTCTCCCTTAGCACAAATACAGTTAGTTAGTCAAGACATATTTGATGTTTGAAGTTTGTTACATTAATTTTGCACTGGAACTACGACTACGACGAACTACTAACCCTGCCAATTAGCACAAACTGTCTTGGATTTTACACTAAAATCATTTTACTTTGACTGACTCAGTAACTTAATAATGTTTATTTTCTTGAAATAAATTATTAAACATGTCATTTTTACCAAAGCTTTACCAAATGTTTCAGTATTGACTGTTTCGGCAGTGACAATTATAGCTAATTCTGAGCCGATCTCAAAACCACTAACCAGTTCATGACTAGCAGGCACAGCTTTGAACAGTTGTCTACAAATGAAATCATAGTATTTTTCCTTAAAACACAAAAAAAGTTCACTTAATTACAGAAATTCTGTGTGTCAGTAGTGACAATTCTTAATGTTACACACTGATTTTCAGACCTTAAGACATTTGCTTCAAATCAGTGGGATCTAACTGCTCACCATGTGGCGATGAGGGACAGGGATGCAGTCTCACTTCCTGCTCTAAAATGCAGGGGTGTGGGTGCAATAAACTTTTGTGTAGTAGTGACATGAAAATGTGGGACAGCATCTCTTTTTTATGTAAAAATTAAACCCATAATGAATCTAAATCTTTCAATTTCACTTTAAAATAAATTTTAAAAGTTCTATCAAAAATGTAAATATGATTTTTATATGAAATTTAGGGGTTAGGGTTTGGGATAGCCACCTCCTAATATATAAAGTACCCTATAAATGATGATTTTGTATATATTTAGCTCATTACTCGTCAATTCATAATCATTATTTAAAGTCTGAACACTTAATTGTTTTAAACAGTTCATTTTTATTTATTTATTTTTTTTTTTACTGTTGGATGCAGTTCAAACTACTTCAGTAGAATGGCCCAAGTTTTAGTTCTGAGAGACTGATGATGAACTAACACAGATTGCAAAAAGATAGAATTTAATGATCACATCTATTCCTGCAGTAGTGATCCTAGCAACTCAAGGCGATAAGTGAGTTGATGCTGAGGCCTGGCATGGGCCGTGGCATAAAACTCAGGGCAAGTATTCTTCTGCTGTAAGTGTTTCATCAGGGAAGTTTAAAATTAAAATGTTCCTTCTCCTGCTCAGCCAGTTGGCTGTAATTACTGCTGTCTGGCACTTTGTCAGAGAGAAGAGAGAGGGTGAAGGTGAGAGTAGAGAGAGTTGTTGGCAGAGATGGAGAGTGAGAGGGAGAGAGACATGTTCCTCACCCTCACTGCAGAGGTGATGCCACTGCCGAGTTGTCTGTGGATGTACCTGCAGGACACAAAGAGTATAAACATGTTTTTTCAACTTAAACTGATCATCTACATAACTGCAAAAGTCAGAGACCGCCATTCATTTATTCAATTTCCAGTTAAAATGTCTATTATGTTATTTATTTTTCAGCATCAGGAGAAAATATATAAATCACAGAAACCTCAACAACTAAATAAAACATCTTATTTGATCAAATTTCTCAGTATTTAGAGTGTCCTCTCTCTGTCTTTATTACGACTTCCATTCTTTCAGTTTTTTCAAAGAAATCTGCACGGACATTATGCCACACCTACAACATTCAGTCTTAGAAGCTGGTTGTATTTTCTGCTTCTTATGATCCAAATAATCCCAAACACATTCACTGATGTTAAGGTTGTTCAGTCCATTGTTCTGAGAACACAAGCAGCTTCTTTCTTTGTTTTTCTGTTTGATCTGTTTCCTTCTCTCAGTAAGGGCTTCTTGACAGCTTCACACCCTTTCAGACTCATAGTGCTGAGTTGTCTTCTCACAGTGGCAGGATGGACAGAGACTCCTGTAGACCTTTCAGATTTGAAGCAAGAGTGGAGCTTGATATTCTCCTCTTTTCTCCTGTACTGTTTAATTGATGCACCGGGTCTTATGTATCTCCTGAAAAATGAATAAATTAAACTTAATGGCTGGGTTATGTGTTTCCATTAATGTATTAGCAGCATTAGCCTTGTAGCTGCAAGACAGACCAAACATATCTTGTGGAAAATTGTGTGAATTTGACTTTTCACTGAACTACTCTGGCCTTTTCTTCACTCTTTCTTTCATTTCTCAAGCCAGCATGATCACAGATGCTGCTTAGTCGTGTTGCACAAGCCCATGCTGGGCGGTTCTCAGTACTTAAGCCCAGACGTAAACTCCGCAGCACCAGCCCATGAAATCCCCTTGCTTATGCCATCAAACATCTCTGAAGGCGTTTCCAGGACTCCAGATCAAAGACATAATACCAGCCAGGACTATGGTTGAGTTTGGTGCATGATCTTTGTTTATTTACTGGCACAGCCCATTGCATAGTGGTGAATATTACTCACCCATGTCATCGTCATCATCTTCGCACAAGCAGAAGGACCCATGCCAAAGCAGCCCACCCACTCCCACGAGCCAAGCTGATGTCATCTTCCGACAGCTTGCTATTTGGGGCGACATGAAGCAATATTGAATTTCGTGGCAAGTCGCAACATGTACACATATTCAAAAAAACACTGTTTCTTAAAGAGGCCCATGATTATGTCACTGACATCTGTAACAATCTTTGCTTTTGCATATAAGGTTTCCTATTCCAAATAATCAAGTAGACTATCATCAGGTCTAGCTGGGATGTGACCTCGGCACTGGACCTCTGTGACCATTCCAGTGTTGGAATTTGCATTTTTTTACACGGGAAGACCCCACTGGTTTGTTTTTTTGGGGTGTTTTTTTGTGTTTTTCAGGTCAGTGTGGAGGGCTGGAATCTGTCCAGCAGATGTGTTCTAAAACCCTGCTGCGTAAGGCTTGGCAGAGGTCATTTTTCAGCTTTATTATGTAATGAACCAGTTTCCTGAGCATGGAAAAAAATATATATGACCAAATGAACACTAACTGAGGCAAGAGTGGACTGGACTTTTATGTCTTTGCTTTGGTTCCAGAGCTGTTTTTTAAGTAAAGAGTTTGCGTTTTGTTTGTCCAGTTGGAGACTTTTTAAGACTCATTTTCTTGTTGATGTGGGATTTTCTCCACAGTGCTCTTGCATGTTTTCCTCTTGTTTTTTCCTGCCAAAAGTTAAAGCCATTCAACTTCATTCAGCACTTCAGTAGACTGCTCGCATATACGCAGTCAAAGCCATACACTGCCTGGTCACTTTATTAGAAACACCTGCCTTGTAGTAGTGGTGGGTGGTAAGGCCAAAATAAAAAAAAATGTTTACAAAATGTATCATAAAAATTCATTTAAATTTCTGATGGTTTAGGCATATATTACATTGTATTGTGGCTGCTTATTTAGTGGCTTGTTATTCTGGAATGCCCCTTCACTTTTTAATAGGAACCAACCATTTTAACAGGCAAAGTAAATCTGAAATGTTGGTTATTGTTCAAAATAAAAAACAAAACGCATTATATAGATAAACACAATATATAGATGCACATACAACAGTACTGCTTTCTAACACTAGCCCCACAGGCCTGGGAAAGACAATACTAAATGTTGTAAGGCTAAAGTTTGCTTTGTAATCACCAACCTTTTGTTTGAATTTTCCATTCCACCTTAAATGGACCAGTACAGTCCATTTAAGTACAGGGAGAAACACAAGCAATGTGGTATCTATGTTCTCCCAAAAATCAGCATTCATTCATGTCCACTACCTCGAAAACAAAATGGACTACTTCAGGTGCAGTGGACTACACAGGAGGAGGTGGTCAAAGATGTGCTGCATTTTATTTTTCATTTGAAACATAATGGAAACATCTCTGACTAAACCGTTCAGGCAAACGGGATAGTGTTAGTGCGGTTTGCACTACTTGCATGTTTTATTATATGCACTTATTTGTGACATACCAGTTTAACGGTTATGACGTAACTCATAATTGAGGAAGAATTTCAACCAGTACACTGGATGAACTGGGTACATCACCCACTATTACCTTGTAGTCACACCTTGTTGGTGTAGAGACTGAGATCTGTTGATGCACAATTTGTATTGTGTTAGCCAATCTCTAGCCCTTCATCAGTGGTCAGTTTCTGACCACAGGACCACTCTTGACTGGATATTTTTGGGAGGTGGACTACTCTATACCCTTTTACCAGCACCATACACACTGCCATGTCACTACCATGTTGGTGTCAGAGAATTCACCATATAAACAATGTCTGGTCCTGTGGTCAGAACTGCCAAATGATGAATGGGATAGAGGGCAGCTGTACAGGCTGACAGCCTACAGTATATGTTGCTTCTCGTTTTTCCTCAGGAAACAGATTGTGGCTTCCTCATATGGAGAGCACCTGCAACATTTTGTTGCTATTAAGGTCCTCCAGTTCCCGGCCTCTTCTGACCCAGTCTCCTTCTTTCTTTCCATCTCTTTTTCCCTCTGTATGTTTTTTGCTTTCTCTCTTTCTGGGTCACTTTGGGTTCTGTAGGCCTGTAGGGGCTGCAGGTTTCTCTGTAAATGTTATGTGTGAGTAGCTGCGTGCGAGTGCCTGGCCCTACATGAAAGAGCCTTGTTGCTCTTTAGAGGACCTGGGCTTCAGGCCACAATTAAACTCTTTCTCTGTTACTTGCTTTCTCACTTCCACTGTAGTTTCCTCTTATTCTCTTTCTTATCCTACTCTGATTCCATCTCATTCAGTTTAGCTAAGTTACCTCCAATTTAGAGTATTTCATTTAGTTGACAAAGAATGGTATGTTTGGTATGTCCAAAGCTTGAGTTGGGTAATATTAAAGAATAATAAAGGAAGCAATAAAATATTTTAGAGTCTGTGAAAAACAATGTAAATGAGGACTATTAAAAGAATAGCCCACCCTAAAATGCTAGCATTGCTATTTTTAAGAGCTAATGTCTCTGTGCTAGCTGGCTCCTACTTGCTCTATTTTAACAACAGAAAAGTGAAGTCTTCCTTTAATATAAGCATCGCAGGTCTTTTCTGGTGAAGTACTCAATATTAGCAGCATTATCTTTTTGGGTGAACAATGCATAGATATATACATATGTACAGTAGCAAAAAGAGGCCACTCTCATTTACTTACTTGTGTACACGTCATTCATTTTTTAGCGTGAGGGAAAAAACATAAAGTATATATTGAACAGAAACCTTCAGAGAAGCCACAACAGCTAAATATAATATCACTCTTTAGGTTTATTACAGCTTCTATTCTTTTCTATTCATTTCCAAAGA
Organism: Pygocentrus nattereri; assembly: GCF_015220715.1. Taxonomy (NCBI): domain Eukaryota; kingdom Metazoa; phylum Chordata; class Actinopteri; order Characiformes; family Serrasalmidae; genus Pygocentrus; species Pygocentrus nattereri. The sequence continues at coordinate 23,939,561 of NC_051231.1, read as the reverse complement.
TATTTGAGGGTATATTGTTTACAAGTATCTTCTTCACCTCTTCACCAAGTTCAGTTTTAGACATTGGTTGCATTTTCTGCTTTTCATACAATCTCAATGACAAATTCAGACTCATCAGTCCATCAGACCTTACTCTGCATCTCATATGTCGAGTTTCTGTGTTCTTCTTCTTGACGGCTGCACATCCTTTCAGACCCATAGATTTGAGTTGTCTTCCCTCAATATAACGTTGGACAGAAATACCTGTGGATTTTTTCAGATCTGAAGCAAGAGTGGAGCTTATCTCTCTCAAAGATGAAAGCTTTAAGTGCTGTTTATAAGACAGTTTTGGTGGTCTACCAGGTCTTTCATAGCACAGTTATTTTCTTCCTAACATTTAACAATTTAAATTTGAACTAAACTCTAAACTAAAGTTTTGTAAACTCCTGTTTTTTTCACTCATTTTCCTTTGACTTTCTCTTTCCTTATGTGGATTATTGTATCTAATTTCAGAAATATCTCCTTCAGCTGTTTTAGATGCACATGAGAAAGACGTGTGGGAAAGGCAGCTGAGGTGTGTTAGGGTAGTTGCTCGTTTGAATATTAGTGTCTTTGAAGGGGCACATAATGTCAGTGTCTCCTTTGGGGATAGCTTTTGTTGGGAGGATCGTTTTAAGATAGAAGGATCGAAGAGTTAAAGTGGTGGTAAGGGCACAAAAGTAGAGTGGACAAATTACATGCTGACGGATTTGATAATATGCTTAGTGTTGGAAACTTCTGAGTAATCCTTTTTGTTAAATATATCATTTCTATAAAGAGAAAAATATGTCGATTTGTCATTTGAACATGGCAGTTGTCCTTTACAATGTGTGACAACTTCATGATGAGTGGATCAATAGAAGTGCTCCAAAATAACTTTAATAAAACCTCTTTATGTTAGCATACAATAAAAGTTAAGAGTGTTTCACCCTCTTCTGTAAAAGTACCATTTTGGAAATTCTTGTTTTTCTTTGGACAGCGACAATATGTTCTTCACTTTTATGATACTGAAAAATGAATATTTTGTACTTAATGGCTGGAAATTAATGAACAAAAGAATTGTCTCTGACTTTTGCACAGTACTGCACCCATACATGTACAAAGACTTTCCCTGTGTCCTTTCTGTCCTATACTTTCATCTCTTCCTCTATGAGAGTCTGTTTTCAGGCACTGTGTGTGTGTTTGTGTGTGTGTGTGTGTGTGTGTGTGTGTGTGTGTGTGTGTGTGTGTGTGTGTGTGTGTGTGTGTGTGTGTGTGTGTGTGTGTGTTTGTCAGGGCAGCTTGATGCTTTCTGGAAGTCTTAATTGCAGTTTCACCTCAGGAGACTCTGAGTTTCAGTGGATCTTCCATATAATCTGCTCTATTGCGAGAAAGAGAGAGAGCATGAGAGTGACAGAGACTGAAATAAACAGGCAGAGAAATCTTTTAAAAGGAACTGAATGAAGGAGGGTGCAAAAAGGGGCAGGAAACAGTGAATGTAAGTAGATGGGGAGAAAAAAAGCTTTAAACTGCATCCTGGGCCACTTTGCTGTCAGTCTCTGGTGTCTGGAGATTTAACCGCATCACAGTTAACTGCTGAAATCACCACATGCTGGCTAATTTAATGAAACAGAGCAGTGCACCAAGCCCTGGACCTCTGCAGATCAACTGAGTGGAATGGATGGGTCGTGTGTAATGGGCATTTTTGGGGTTAGTGGAGGAGAAAACGCTGATTCCAGTCTAGACTCAGAGCAGGAATGTTGGGCCACATTAGGGAGCGGAGAATGAATGACTAGATGAAATAGCCCAAAGCGACTAGCATTATTAGTAGCTTTATACACAATTAAAAAAGATGTACTATATATTATAGTAAATAAAATGGTTCTATATCGAACGATGGCCAGAACCATGCACTGTAAAAGGGTTCTTCAGACTGATGAAGAATATGCTGTGTATGGTTCTGTATAAAACCTTTTTTAAATGGGTTCTATATAGCGCTAAAAAGTGTTCTATGGTTACATGCTTGACATCGTAACAATAGCAGAGTTCTTTCATGGGGTATATAGAACCCTTTTAAAAAAGGTTCTGTATATATCCATCTACAACACATTCTCCATCAGTCTGAAGAACCATTTCACCATGCAAAGAACAATTTAAGTATGTAAATATGTAGAACCATTCCCTTTACTAAAGAACTCTTGAAAAAGTCTTTTAAGAGTGTAAGAGAATAAACAACTTTGTAAAATTGACATTTATTGACAATATATCTGCATTTTTATATCATTAAGATGTAAACAAGGTCATTCAAAGTAGTTTGATGAGAAAAAATCCCTTCTAGAAAAACTTAACGAGTCAGAATTGTTCACAGTGGTGGTGATGGGAACCAGACATCTGAGGCATTTAATGCCTCGAAAATCTCCCTCACATAAAGCTGTTGCATTAAATGGCAACAAATACTCTGCCTGATGCCTGAGACACTGTTGTATGATACTTTTGACAAGGTTTTGTTGTAAAGCACACACACATGCACAAATCTCCTAAGCCGCTTATCCTTCTGGGTCATGGGGGGAGCTGGAGCCTATCCCAGCAGTCATGGGGTGGAAGGCAGAATACACCCTGGACAGGACACCAGTCCATCGTAGGTGGCCCAAAGGATATTTTTTAAAATCCATTCACAGTGGACAGGAACATGCAGGCATAATAGTCCCCAAATTCGTCTCCAGAGGGAACTTATCTTTTTGATTTACCATTATTTTACCATTACCAACCTTACAAAAAACCCAGAAGACACTTGTAGATGTAATCTGTTTTTGCATTATAGACAAAGATGGATAAATAGATAGATAGACAGACAGACATACAGACAGACAGACAACGTAGTGGTACATGTCATGGCCAGTGAATGAACGGAGTGACTATACACTTTAAACGCTAACATATATTAATAGTTGTATATGCTTGAATGTATAAACAAGGTGGCAGTGCAAAGTGCAATATGTATGGATGTATTGAGGCCCCCTTTAAGACTTTTTTAAATGAACTACTATGAATTATTCTGTAGCTACTATTGCACAAATTTGTCAAATCCCCCTTTAATAAGAAATAGCCTATATTGATCGAGATACTTATTTTTTTTTAAAAGAAGGGTTTGATGAACAGATTTTGAAGTAGTTTTCAACTTTTTTGTAGTATTTCAATTTCCATGTAGTCCAGCTAACATTTTCAAATAGTGTAAAAAAGGGATCACAAGGTTTTCTTATGCGACAATGTGCAGGGGATCATGTTTTCTATGTCACACTTTTTTACAGTTGTGAGCAAAGAACTTCATTTATCCTGTGTGATGGTGTATGATAGTAAATGCCCAATCATCCCTTTACACTACATGTCTGAAAAAGATGCCTTCTAATGCATGAATTCAGCTTCTCTAAGGAGTACCCACTGCTGACACAGATGTTCAGTTACACCTGCACAGTTTGTGTAATCTTCACAGAAAAGCATTGGCAATTGAAAGGGATGTCAGGCATCTCTTAGAGGGGTATAAAGCCCCCCAGATTTGGGCTGTGGAACAGAGAAACTGCATTCTCTGGAGTGATGGGGCTTCATCCAATACCTTTGAGATAATAGCCTTGATTTCAGAAGAAATGTTGGGTGTGCAGACGTCTACAAACTTTTGGAAACTTACCCAAAGATGAACCAGTATGTGCACATCTTGTTAGACAGTTAAGTTTTTACTTGTTTTATCTCTCTCACTCTCTCTGTCTCTCTCTGTCTGTCTGTCTGTCTCTCTCTCTCTCTTTCTCTCTCTCTCTCTCTCTCTCTCTCTCTCTTTATCTCTTTCTCTCTCTCTCTCTCTCTCTCTCTCTCTCTCTCTCTCTCTCTCTCTCTCTCTTTCTCTCTCTCTCTCTCTCTCTCTCTCTCTTTCTCTCTCTCTCTCTCTCTCTTTATCTCTTTCTCTCTCTCTCTCTCTCTCTCTCTCTTTCTCTCTCTCTCTCTCTCTCTCTCTCTCTTTCTCTCTCGAAAACAAATGTTGCACATGAACTATGTTAAATTCATGTTCCATGTGACATGGTGTCACATGTTGTTCTGCAGCTTATCTCTGCTCCAAAGCTCTTGTGTTTCTAAAGCTGCCACATCTGAGATGATTACAGCGTCCATCTCTCCTGTCCCATGATGCACCCATCCTGTGTGTGTCCATGATGAATGTTTGCATGTGTATTCCTGGCACAACAATATGCCTTCATAGTTGAAACCCTTGTGAGATGGGTCCTCAGACAAAAGCCCCGGGGCATAAGACCGTGTGTGTGTGTGTGTGTGTGTGTGTGTTAGAGATGCCATGGTGGTCTCTGTTTGACTCCCAGCACCCTGCTCCTCTCTGTATCAATGACCCATTTTACCCTTTCCGTGCATCCGCCTCACGACATGAGCATCAGCTTCCAGCAGAGAGAGAGAGAGAGAGAGAGAGAGAGAGAGAGAGAGGCTGGGAGAGTACAGTACAAGAGCTTTGCTGCTTTTGCAGTGGCACCTCTGTCATCTAGTGGTTTTGTTTGTGCATTGCAGGCAGATGTTGCCTACAGATGTGCTGTAAGGCTCAAGGCAATGTTTAATTAGGAGACCAAGCACAGTGCTTCTTTTCTTCTTCTTCTAGTATTATTATTATTATTATTATTATTATTATTAGAATGCTTCTCTACTAAAATGAATTGTGGAAAGTAGCTATAACAGTAATTGTGAGTCCTTCTTGCAAAATCGTGCTTGGACTCTGAGGTTTTCCGCTAGTGAATGTATTTTATTTTAATTTAAATGAAAATAATTTAATTGAATTTAATTTAGCACAACCTTCAGCTATTTAGTCTGCTCTTCTCTATTAATAATTTCAAGAACATGATAACAAGAAAGACCGAATATTTGTGGATTTTTATTTTGCAAGTAAACACAAGGGTAACACTTCACTGTAGGGCAGTGCAGATAAGGCTGAGTAACACATAAACCCTTCATGAACACTGACATAGACCAACATACATTTATAAACAGTTACTCCAATAGGCCTCCAATAGATCATTTGTAATAAACCTTGCATTTGACAACTTTGATATTGCTATTGACTCATTTTTCCATTTATAAGATTTCATATTACCAGCATTATGTTACTGTGATTGTTGTACATTAAGCTACAACGCCAGCAATTTATAACATGTTATGCCATTTCACATAAAAAGGTGTCACGACAGCCAAGTATCAGAAAAAATGTCAACTGACATGAAAGTAACGTCAACTTGATACCAGAGTTGACAAAAGGAGCTTTAATGACAGATACCCATCGGAATAAGTCGTTATGAATATTTATTCAGTTGACATTATGTAAATGTCATGAAATCTTATGAATGCTGCCCTACTGTAAAGTGCTACTGACATATATAGGAGCATGAGTCAAACATCAGATGGGTTCTCTGATGAAGCATTTCAGTAAAATGTACTTATGAATCCAGTTTGTGCTCTGAATGAGCTTGTGTGCTCACTCAGAGAGAATCACAGTACATCGAGCAATAAAAGAAGCCTAGTGCATCTTTTACATAGTGTTAGAAAATATGGCAGCGCACAGAAAGCTCTGCTTCTACGTAATGATATGGTTCACTGTCATCAATGTGGATGTGTTCAATTTTACACACGCACACATCTTCTAAGCCGCTTCTCCTTCTGGGTCGCGGGAGGGTGCTGGAGCCTATCCCAGCTGTCATCGGGCGGAAGGCAGGATACACCCTGAACAGGTCACCAGTCCATCACAGGGCAGACAGACAGACAGACATACACATTCACACACTCACACCTAGGGGCAATTTACCATGTCCAGTTGGTCTGATTGCATGTCTTTGGACTGTGGAAGGAAACCCACACAGACACGAGGAGAACATGCAAACTCCACACAGAAAGGACCCCAGTCATCCAGCCAGGAATTGAACCCAGGGCCTTCTTGCTGTGAGGCGACAGTGCTACCCACCGCGCCTATACAGAAATCCAGGTCATCCTAAATGAGCGAGCCAACAATGACAGTGGCAGAAAAAATTCCATAAAAGCATGAAGAAGAAATACTGAGAGGAACCATAACTCCAAACAGGGTTGCACCAGAGAGTGGAGTTATATCAGTTTACAAGCTAGCTAATGAGGTTAAACAGAGGAAACCTGTGTGAGATAAGCCAATTACTGATTTTATAAGTCTATTACATCTGCTTAAACCATGGATAATGACAATAATTATCACCTGGATGATGAATTACACATTCCACACGTTCCTCTCTGGTAGAAGCTTGAACCCCTGCCAGCTCTTTGTGGTTGATGTTAGGTGCTAATGTTTGAGAATGCCAAGAATGATTATAATCATGTGTTAGACAATTAACACCGCTGAAAACTAATGTGCTCGTTCTTTCTGTCTCCTGCAGATCCTGTTTGACCAGGCCCAGAGATCTATTAAGCAGCAACTGCACAATTTTGTCAAAGAGTAAGTTTATTGCATATAAGTATAATGCTTATTGTATTTAAACATGTTTTGTAGTTATACTCTTGTTTCATTGTTGGAAACAAACGGGTTAAAACGAAAAACCCACCTAACGAAAAATTGTCCAATCAGAATTTTTTCTCTGTGGTATCAACACAAATGCAGCTGATCAAGCTCTCACATTGTTAGGCCTTCAGGAGCTGAACAGAAGGCCTTAACAGTTGGGTTAACTAACAGTATAATCAGAAAGTGGCAAACCAATCATCTGTAAACAATTCAAACCCATTTCTAGGGGAAAAAGCATCACTCCTGGTCTTTTGGAAGTACTTTTTACGTCACTTACTGTGAATACAAACCACAATCTACCCAGGTTTTAGTCAGTTGTTAGAAATGGAACAGAGGAGGCAGATCGATACCAGGGCTCTTTACTGAAAGAGTCACTGTAAAACTAAAGATAACCGATGTGTTAAAGTCTGTTACAAGCTTAAAATAAAAGCGTTGAATGTCTTCGCTTCAGTCTAGAATGGCCCAGAATGTTCATGTGCACCATTGTCAGCTTAGTGCCAACATACTATTAGAAAGTGTATGACAGCACTAGCGTTTATCATTTAGCCTAGATCTGGGATTTCTTTTGCTTTTTGACCTAGTTTTTACTTTCATGGCCCGACCTCGTTACAAACCTAAGTCCTGATAGCTACAATTCACCGCTTATATGTACAGTGTGTGTTGATATTCCGTGCTCTTTCTTTCTGCTATACAGGGATGTGCGTAAGTTTAAGGAGACGAAAAAGCAGTTTGATAAGGTGCGGGAGGATATGGAGATTGCGCAGGTGAAAAATGCTCAGGCTCCTCGCAACAAACCGCACGAGGTGGAGGAGGCCAGCAGCACACTCATCATGACACGGAAGTGCTTCCGACATCTTGCCCTTGATTACGTGTTACAGGTAACCTAACAAAGCTCTGCATTAAAAGAGGTACTGGCTTTAAAGTGATAGTTGTATGTAGCCGTATGTCAATCGGCGACAGAAAGCACAGAAGCAAGACTATTATTAGGTTTAGATAGATTATTTAACAGCTCAGTCTAGTTTAAAGCAAGTGTGTGATGATTTATTTGGCAGTTTTTAGTATTATTTGCTACTTTGTGGCTTATTAGCTTTTATCACTTTTAGCTTCTTTAGACTCACAGCTCCAGTGCAGAACTAACACAGCAAACTTCTTGTAGCCGATGAACTACTTTATGTCAAATTATATGTTATGTAGCAGTTTGGGGAAATAAAATGTCATGATTCAGTTTAATTTTAAAATTTTTTGATTACACAGAGCTCTAACTATATACTACACATCTTTCTTTGTCTCCGAAAAAGAAATTAAATCATAATATAAGACTGCAAAGTAAGAAATGAGTGTGCAAACAATGATCTTATAAACATTATAACTGAGCTGTAATGAAAGCTATAGAGAAAAAGATAGAAGGCACGCAGATGTCTAGTTTTGATCAGTGGTTTCCATGAAAGACCCTCAGAAGAGACAGAGGGGCCGGTTGGTGATACAGATTATTCTGTTATGCTGACCATTCATGTTTTTGATTTTTTGATACTGTATTCAAATCATTACACCCTTAGAAAACAATGGCATTATTTGTGCCAGTGGTACCTAAAAGAGCAAATCACAACAGCCAAAATAAAATAATTTATTTATGAGATTCATAAAGCAAAACACTACAACAGTAAACACTACATAAAGCAAAACACTATCCTTGCTACTTCATCCAGTTTTTCGTGATGGCCCCTTTTTAATAAGGCCTTGATTATTATCTGCTCCAAGGTTGAAGCCCCATGCATAGCTCTCAGTTGCCCCTGGTAACACTGTGACTGATTAGACCTGATTACATCTTCTCTCTGCATAATATTTTGTGTCTGCTGGCCATCATTAGCAGTTGGTCACTGGTTAGAAGTAGCATTAGGTCATCTCTAATTGAAATGACTCACTTTTGCTGCTGGTGCAGAGTCAGTGTGTGGTGAAATTACATTATTAAAGGAATACTAAAGCTTTTTTCATTCATTCATCTTCATAATACTAATCTCTATCTTCTACATTTGTGGTGTACCAACAATTACCAGAGACAAAAATTCTGTTACTTTAAATTAACTTGAAACACAGTTAGAATGGAAGCCAATGTGTAGGTGGTGAAGCTTCTATTATGCGCTGACCGGCCGCTTTATTATATCTACACTCAGATCCATTTTCCATATAGGTGCACTTTGTAGTTCTACAATTACAGACTGTAGTCCACCTTTTTCTCTGTATCCTTTGTTAGCCCCCTTTTACCCTGTTCTTTAATGGTCAGAACCCCCACTAAACTAAAACTCTTCCTTTTCAGAGAAACAAAACTAAAACTATTAGTGCACTTTTAACTGAAACTAAACTAAGACTAAATAAAGCTAAATGAAAAAAAAACATTATGATGACAATAAAACCCTGACTCTGATAGACTGGAGTTAATATTCCATAATCAGACATTAGATAGTATTCACATTAATATAAGTGAATATGAATGTACATTTTTCTTATGTCAATGTTTGTTTTTCATGTTACCTTTCTTTTTCTATGAAGGTCTATGTTTTTATATGTCTTCCATAGATCCTGTATGTGCCAAGAGTGGCTGCAGGGATCATTAGCACCACTAGATGGCAAAGTAGTCCTTGCGAATATGCTGGACATTATATTAGTCAAGCGGCTTAGAAAATGGATGGATGGATATATTAGTCAGGAATTGTCTCTTATGTGTATTAACTAAACTCTTTTTCTCCCTAGATCAATGTTTTACAGGCCAAAAAGAAGTTTGAAATCCTAGACTCAGTAAGTGAATGCCTTATTTTTACATTTAATCACCTCCCAGGCTCCTTATGACATAAGAGTGTCATAAGTTATAACCGTGTTTCACATATAAAAGGGCTTAAAAGGGCCTGTATGTCACCCTCACTGTAGTTATTCTTTTCAAGGAACTACATAGCTTACTATTACTTTTGTAACAAAATAGTTCGTAGTACTTCATTTAAAAAAGGGGAATTCCACAAATTTTTTAAAGTGTTTTTATAGTGGCTCAAATGTAGCCATTTTATTTACTGTCTAAAATGACCAGTAGATGTAAAGTAGTGTTAATAATGACAAAATAGTGTTAAATATGAGAAAAATGTTTCTGTGGACTTTTTGACCTGCATGTATCTCTCTGCCATGAATGGATTCATATTTTAGGCCAAAACCTTATCTCAAAATAAGGATCATAAATCAAGGCATTAATCAGCATATTTGTAACAATTTTATGTAATAATTTCTATGAAGTAGCTTTTAGAGGTCTTACATGCTTTGCATGTCTGGTTCCTATCATTGCCACTATGATCAATTCTGACTGTGGGTTTTTCTAAAATGTATCATTTCACATCAAGCCACTTTGAATGACTTTGTTTACATATTATTCATTTAATTATGCAGATTTTAAAAATCTGTGGAAATTTCCTTTAAGATTAATAACTGAATAGCATGTCTAGGGTTCAAGGGGTTTAAGTGCAGCAGCACTGGAATGTTCTCCGACCCTTCTTTTGTGTCCTTTGCAGATGCTTTCATTCATGCAAGCACAGTACACACTGTTCCAGCAGGGATACACTCTTCTAGACGAGCTCGACCCATACATGAAGAAACTGGCCGCTGAGGTGAGCGTCCTCCAAACACCTGCTCCTTCAAATCCGTTAGCTCTGCTGCTCCCATCTGCTCTCCGCGCACATGTGGTGGAGGCAAGTGCCAGAACAGCACAGGCCTAGTGAAAAGAGGACATAATCTGTGACCTGGCAGCTTTGACAGGCCATGTGTGGGTGTGTGGGTATGACAGAGGTCAGGTGTCTGCTGTGGGAGGGCGACACAAGATGGATAGCTATACACAAGCATTTTAAAGGGCCTATGTAGTGAAAAGACAAAGTTTTTAAATGACAAAGGGCATACAGTACTGTGCAGAGACCAACCTTCATTCATTTACTTTCCATTAAAATGGCCATGAAGTCAAGTTATTTGTTTGATATTTATGAGATATTTCTGGGCAGATTAGATATAAAATAATCCACTCGCATAAAGAAAGGAAGACTCAAAGGCAAATAAGTGAAGAAAGCAGGAGTTTCCAAAACTGGAGTTCAAAAAGTTATTAAAATATTTTTTCCTCTCCTGCTGTGTTGTGTCTTGAATGCAGTTGGATCAGCTGGTGATAGACTCAGCCATGGAGAAAAGAGTGATGGAGCACCAGCATGCCATCATCCAGCAGAGGGTAAGCATCACCTGCCTTTCTGCTTTCGCCTTCTTCACCCTCTCAGTTCAGCCCTATCACTGTTGCAGCTCAGCGTTAGCATGAGATTTTAATTAGGAACAGGCTTCACGGTTTTAACTCAATGACCATACAAGGTATCATAATGAGTCAATATAGAGACTATATTCGGCCCTTTGAGACTCTGTTAGACTATGTTTCTAGATTAGTATAGTATACTAGTGCTACTTCTTCCGAGTAGAAGTTAATGTATTAGGAACCGAAGTGTTCAGCAACTTGACCGGTCAGTTGACTCCTTAAAACCTTGAAGATTTATTGTTTAGTTATAAAACCTGGAGATTTACCATTCAGAATCTACAATTAACAATTTGGTAGCTGTAAAAGTAAAGTGTAAATTTTAGAGATTCTGTGGTGTTGTATCATTGTAGTGTGGCTCAAGAAGCATATTGTGGCTTGTGCATTAGTACTAGCATATTAACTTCTGGCTGGTGTGTTACTTCTAGCCTAATATATTTGATTGTGGCTAGCGTGTTAGCTTGGGGCTAACATATTTGCCTGAGGCTGTTGCATTAACTTGGGGCTAACATATTAGCTTGCGGATATTGCACTAGCTCAGGCCATGTCAACTTGTGGCTAGTATGTTAGTTTAGGGATAACATTATCTTATGACTAGTGCATTATCTCAGGACTAAGATATTAGCTTTTTGCTAGTGCATTAGCTTAGGGATAACGTATTAGCTTGTGGCTAGTGCATTGGCACACGGTAACAGAAATATTAAAAGAACATTCATAGGCACTCCTTGTTCTATTTTTGCTTTATTGAAAGATAGAGCGAATCAAAACACATTTGATTAATCCAGTATGAATATGATGCTGGGTTCATCATTGGAATAGTAGGATTGATAAATCCAGTATGAATATGAGTGCTGGGTTCATCACTAGAATAGTACGGTTGATAAATCCAGTATGCATTTAAGGGCTGGGTTCATCATTTGAATAGTAGATTTGATAAATCCAGTATGAATATGAGTGCTGGGCTCATCAATGAAATAGGATTGATAAATCCAGTATATGAGTGCTGCATTCATCACTAGAAGAGTAGGTTTGATAAATCCAGTATGAATTTTTAGTGCTGGGTTAATCAATGGAATAGTAGGCTTGATAAATCCAGTATGAATATGAGTGCTGGGCTCATCACTAGAAGTGATTTTAGAAGGTTTTACAAATCCAGAATTAATGTTTGTGTTGCATTGCTCCTCCTTTACTTCTTAAATACTATTATAAATGAGTTTAGCATGTCTGTTTTTCTCTAAGCGTGTATGGGTACATGCATGTGTTGGTGCACATATGGGTGCAATGGTTGGCTTGATTGCTTTGTGTGGACTTTCATCAGCATATGAATAAAGTACAGTTCCCTGACCAGCCTGGGGATTTTGGCCCTCAAGACACATACACATACGATTTGCCACCCAGGCACTAACCATCTGTTAGCACAATGCTAGCCAACAGGGCTACCAATAAATCATAGCCAGAATAATACAATAGGCCTGTCCAAAATGGAAAAAAGACTCTCAGTGAAAATTACCCTTTCACAGTATTTTAGACTTTTTAGCCGAACTGTATCCTGTGTCTACAATTGTGTTTAAGATACCATGTCTTAAGAGCACGAGATAGATCGGATTCCTACAGTCTTTCTCACGGTCAAAGACAAGTTATATTCACCAACTCTTCATTTCAAATGATGCCGGATTATTAGAACTTGAATTGTTGGGTTAAATCTGAGTGTACAAATGCAAAAGGGTCATGCTGTATAAATATATCATAAATGTTATTAATTAATTTAATTTATGGTTGTGAATTGTTAAACTTTTTAAAGACTAACTGAACTGACGTCTAATAATGATCTTTTCTCTCTCTGTCTTCCTTGTATGTGACATATAGACACTGATGCAGGTAGGAGCATTTTCTTTCTGTTTACTTATTACACTTTCTTCATTAATCTTTACCACAACCGATCTAAATACTTGGTGAATTAAATGAAATAATCTCACTGATTTTGTTTTTATTCAACCCCTTAAACCCATATGTGTGCCCTCATTTCGGTTCTTACATAGTGTAGCATGGTCAGAGAGTAAGATACAGCTTCACTTGAATCTTCTTTTGACCACCATTATAATATAATGCAGTACATATTAGAGCTGTCACTCACTCAAAAGAAAAAAAAGAAATCTTTTTGATAAATTGGTTTAGTAATTAGTTTTCAGTTTTATTGATAAACAGAGTATCTGCAGGTTCTTATAAAGCTGTGCTTGGTAGGCTGAAGATTACCAACAAAGGGGATCTATTAGCCCTCAGATTGCATGTGTGAATCAGGGTCCAAATTGGATAAACAGAGGAAAGATGACACCCACACCAGCAGGATATCACAAACGAATATATGTTTGTAGTTACAGATTGCTTGTTTGTGGAGTAAAATTAAATATTTGTGGATACATATGTTTCTAATGTCCATGCTTTACTGCTAGCTGCTCACTAATAAAAACATTGAAATTCCCATAGATGTACTAGCAGAAAATAACTTTATTATAGTGGTGGTAACCAGGCTACTTGGAAATTGAAGATTTCTGCAGTAACCACTGCTGTATAATAAGCTGTGAGAAGAAATGAAATTACATTGAAATTGCTGATACCTGCAAATACCCTGATAATGCATATTTATCTTTACACTTACAGCAAGAAACTGACGGGCACACATTTTTATGCGATTTCTTTTGCCACATTGGGTTTTATTTATACATAGCACATTTGTAGCTGCTTCAGTAAAGTATTCTGGAATTTTTTAAAGGCACTGAATGTTATAGTTCAGTTTAGCCTATTTTGATAGAAGTTATTAAATGATAAATCTTAAAATTAAAGTAATATTCCAGCATTTATTCAAAATAATCTCTATGTCCTACACCCATAACATATAGTCAGTTACCACAGACAATAATTTTGTACCTATGTAAAAGAACAATAACCCTATTAACTCTGAACTCACAATAGAAGCCAATAAGCAGATTCAGAGAGGTTACTCTTTTAAATTGTTGTCCATGGTAATTGACTGTATGCTACAGATACAACAGATAGAGTTTAAGCTGAACAATGTTGAAGTATTCCTTTAAGAACTGAATATTAAACCTAGAGGTCAGCAGGCTGAGCCTTATAGGTCTCACGTTGAGATGAAATACGTGCTGCTTTGCGTTATTAAGTCATAATCGTGTACTCGTCGGTTTTAATCCTTCACTCAGCAAACACAACATGCAAGCGCGAGCTTGTTTATTAGGCCTTGAGAGATGATTGATTGATTCCAGATCTATAAAGTACTGATTTATGGCCGTCACATGCTGAGCATGTTCGGAGGGATCAATGCATGTGTGAGAGTGTGGGAAGTTGGGAGATGAAGGGACGACACAACAACACATGGACAATAAACTTATTCAGCCAGCGTTTTTGAAGCTTTGAATGGACACAGGAGGTGGTGTGTGCTTGCAAATGCCTTTTTTACGATGCCTTCTGCCTTTCAGTTTCATACTTACTGACTGAGCAGTATCCAGTGAACCCACCCTCTATCAGTATATACACAAATGCATACATTTACATCAGGATGAGACTCGGCTGGGGTTGTTTTTTGTGTATATGGACATGTATATAGCAGAAAGAAAGAAAGAAATACTGCAGCTTTTTTCAGCCTAACCTCTATATGTTTTCTAATGAGTGATATTGATGTACAGTACTGTGCAAAAGTCAGAGACCACACTTTATTTAATTTCCAGTCAAAGCTTTGCGGAGATGTTTCTGATAACATTAGATATAAGACAATCTGCTTGCATGAGGAAGAGGAAAGATGAAACATGTAAAGCTGGTGTACTCAGAACAATTAACTGACCACCTCAGTGTCACTGAATATGTTTGGGATTATTAGAATCATGAGAGGCAGAAAATACAACTTCTAAGACCAAAGTTTGGAGGAGTGGAAAAATATCCCTGCAGATTTATTTGCAAAACTGAAAGCAGGTCTTCTGAAAGGAATAAAAGCTATAGTAAAAATAAAGGGTGGAAGCTGTAAAACTTTGGTATTATACAGTATTTAGCTGTTGACACTTCTGTTAAAGGTTTCTTTCTGTTCATTTTTTTTGTTTGTTTCTTTTTTGTTTGATGCAGGAAATTGAATAACGCGTACTTAAAAATCGTCATTTTGAATGCAAATTAAAATAAAAGATGATCCCTGACTTTTTCACAGTATTATAGTAGATCTCTTTTTATTATTTGAAGGAATATGTACATTTTTTTATGTACACATTTTTCTCGTCCTAATTTACTATAGTACAACAAAGCTGGTCTTAATAACTGGTCAGCGTTGATGAAATAACAGTGTGTAGAGTTGTTTTCACTCAGTTTCTGTTCAGCAATTGCTTAGTAACAAAGTACTGTAAAACCATCTGTCATAATTTTATAATCTTAAAGTTGTTTTCACTCACTTTGTGACAAAGTACTATAGAACCATATCTGTGAAAATCATATCATCTTAATGGTAGTGTGTGAGAGTGGGTTTGTTTTGGGTTCAGGTTTTAAATTTAGCAATACCTGTTATGCCTGGTTGGACCTCAAAGTTCAGGGTTCAGTTTCATGCTTATACAGAGTTCTACCATATGGTCGATTACCATAGAAAATACTTTTCCTGTACTTAGAAATAAACAGAAAAATTGACTCACAACACGTGCATTATTGAAGCCAATGGAGAGATGCTCCAGCCGAGGCAACACGTTTTCTGTTTTTTTGCTAAGTACAGTGGAAATTTTGTATGTGGTACTTCCATGCTAGAGAAACAATGGATAGAGTTTAGGCTGAGTAATGCTGGAGTATTCCTTTGATGACTAATGCTGAGACAAACCAGGGTAACACTTATTTTGATAGTCCACTTTACATGCTTTGTAGATACTTCATTTACTTTCAAGTTACATTCATCTAAATATCTACTAAATTGACCATAATATTCTTTAACTCTAAACATGGCTCTAATCCTAACCCTAACCTTAACCTCAACCTCAACCCAAAACCTAAACCCAACCCTCACCCTAGTGCTAGGGTGATCTCTGGTCCAAATCCTTACCCTAACTCCACCACTGTTTAGAATCAACAGATGGTTTGAACATTTGTAGATAACGTGTACAGCACTATAGTGGACTATTCAAATAAAGTTAGGCCCAAACCGGCAGCATTTGCTACGACTGATGTAGTTTCGTAGTTGACGTTTGGAGTTGTTTCTAAATAATCACTTCATATAACAGATTGCCCCGCGACCCTGAGGGAGAAGCGGCTTAGAAAATGTGTGTGTGTGTGTGTGTGTGTGTGTGTGTGTGTGTGTGTGTGTGTGTGTGTGTAACAGATTGTCCTTAGGATTGCACATGCCAATACTGTTGTGATATTGACTTACTTTGGGAAATGTTTGAGTCAATCAATGTTTAGCCAGTGAAGTAGTGTGTATATTGTGACTAGCTGTTAGTGACACTAGCCTTTCTAGCGCATGCCTGTGTATCACAAACCAGAATGTAGTGATGTGCACATCTACAACAAACTCAACAGCACATTGTGCTCATATTTCAAAGTGATCAATACATGGCACGTTCACTCTTCATGTGCCTGGTTATTTACACCCCACCACACACTGACTCACATGGGCACATAGTGTACAGTACAGCACTCAGGACACAAAGGCACTTTGTACTGGCTTTATGGGCAATTCCTGATAATAGAACTTATTATTGTGCTACAGATTTTGCAGAGGGGAATTAAAAGACAACCATGTGGTTATAATAATAACAATAATAGTAATAAAAGTAGTAGTAATTACTGTTGCTACTATTATCACTTTTAGTATTAGTAGTAGTAGTGATGTAGTCAAGACCATTAGAGACGAGTCTCAGTCTAAAACCTGCACACATGGAGTCCTCTCCCCTCACATTTCTGCAAATATTTTATTATATCTTTTCATGGGACAACACTATAGAAATGAAACATGGATATAACTTAAAGTAGTCAGTGTACAGCTTGTGTAGCAGTACAGATTTACTGTCCTCTGAAAATAACTCAACACACAGCCATTAATGTCTAAATAGCTGGCAACATAAGTGAGTACACCTCACGGTGAACATGGCCAAATTGTGCTCAAAGTGTCAATATTTTGTGTGACTACCATTATTATCTAGTACTGCCTGAACCCTCTTGGGCTTGGAATTCACCAGAGCTGCACCGGTTGCTACTGGAATCCTCTTCCACTCCTCCATGATGACATCATGGAGCTGGTGGATATTAGATACCTTGCGCTCCTCCTCCTTCCGCTTGAGGATGTCCCACAGGTGCTCAATTGGGTTTAGGTCTGGAGACATACTTGCCCAGTCCATCACCTTTACCTTCATCTTGGAGGTGTGTTTGGGGTTGTTGTCGTGTTGGAAAACTGCCATGCAGCGCAGTTTCCGAAGGGACAGGATCATGCTCTGAATGTCATAGTCCATGTTGGAATTCATTTTCCTCAATGTACCGCAGCTTCCCAGTGCCGGCAGCACTCCAGACCATGATGCTACCACCACCATGCTTGGCTGTAGGCAAGAGACAGTTTTCTAATTGTCTTGGTACTCCTCACCAGAGTGCCACTACACATGATGGACACCATCTGAGCCAAACAAGTTTATCTTAGTCTCATCAGACCACAGGACATGGTTCCAGTAATCCATGTTCTTGGACTGCTTGTCTTCAGCAAACTGTTTGCAGCCTTTCTTGTGTGTCAGCTTCAGAAGAGGTTTCCTTCTGGGACAATGGCCAAACAGATTGATGCATTGTGCGGCGTATGGTCTGAGCACTGACAGACTGATCTCCCTCTTCTTCAACTTCTGCAGCAATGCTGGCAGCAGTCATACATCTATTATTTGAAGCCAACCTCTGGATATGATGCTGAATACGTGGACTTCTTTGGTTGACCCTGGCTAAGTCTGTTCTGAGTGGAACCTGTCCTGGAAAACCACTTTATGACCTTGGCTACCATGCTATAGTTCAGTGTTAGCAATCTTCTTATAGCCTAGACTATCTTTGTGGAGAGCAACAATTCTATTGCTCACATCCAACCTTTGCTATAAGGTGCCATGATGAATATCCCTTTAATACTCTGACAGTCCATTCAATAAGCTTAGGCCTAATTAGACCCTGTTATACTGGACAGTCTAGCATCTTGCCCTGTCCTGTGCAGCGGGCAGTTAAGTGAGCAGGTGGGTCTGAATTAGAGTCTCTCTCTCTCAGGTCTGGATGTCTCTCCTGGTGGCACAGGGCCACGCCCTCTCCCCTGGCCAGCTTCACTAAAGGCAGCAGATGGCACTGGCATAGAGGTAACCGAGCCAGAGAGGGAGAGGTGGCGCGCCAAAAAGCATCGCTGCTGAATTAGTACCACCAACTGTTCTGGACATGTGCGGTTCGATTTGAGAGCGGCCCCCATGTAATGTACGCATGGACACACACAGCTGAGCTGTCTGCAGGCTAGATCTGTGTCATTGAGAATAAGGCTTACAGGTGAAATGAGCCATCTGCTTCTGCACTCGGGATGGCGTTTTAGAGGAGCAGGGTTTTGACTCTGACACACAGATGTCAATATGCAATAAAATCAGACAGTGTTTGGCCTTGAACTATCCGTTTAATCCAAATTGCCATCCAGAAGGGTGAAAGGAAAACGATTCTTATGAAACATAATTGATAATCATGATAGAATTAGAAAATATTAAAATTAAAATGAATAAAAATGTATTACAAATAAAATAAAAAGAATTATGTTCATTTTGTGTGATGACTATGAAGATCAAAGTAATAATGATTATTGTATACATACATTTTAAATACAACTTTTGAATTTTGTATATATATATAAGTACAGGGCGGCACGGTGGCGTGGTGGGTAGCGCTGTCGCCTCACAGCAAGGAGGGCCTGGGTTCGATTCCCCTGCCTGGTGATCAGGGTCCTCTCTGTGTGGAGTTTGCATGTTCTCCCCGTGTCTGCGTGGGTTTCCTCCGGGTTCTCCGGTTTCCTCCCACAGTCCAAAGACATGTAGTCAGGCCAATTGGACGTGCTAAATTGCCCCTAGGTGTGAGTGTGTGAGTGACTGTCTGGGTCTGTGTGTCTGCCCTGTGATGGACTGGCGACCTGTCCAGGGTGTATCCTGCCTTCCGCCCGAAGACTGCTGGGATAGGCTCCAGCTCCCCCCGCGACCCTGACGGAGAAGCGGCTTAGAAAATGGATGGATGGATGGATATATAAATACATTAAATGTGCATATTTAATATGTACTACTGAAATTTTAAAGTTTACATATATTTATGTCTGAAGATTTTGTATATTTTCAATATGGTATATGATGATTTCCATTACATTACACATATTTGATATATGCAATTTTTATATATAAAAATAATAACTATTATTTTACTGAACATTCTGAAAAGAGATCAGGGGATAGATGGAGGACAATGAAAGCAAAAAGACAAAATAAAAAGAGATAAAGCAGCAAAATTTGTTTAAAGCGTCCAGTGTGTCGGTCACTGAGCATTAGGTGGACGCTCAGCATGCTCCTTTCAAATGGCACGTTGCTCCTGTGACCTGCTGCCCCTGCCTGTGGATTAATGCCTTTGTTCCACCCCTTCAAACAGCCACTGGACAACAGAGCTGTCCTTCAGTCCATTCTTAAGTCATGCTGCCTTCAGTCAAGTGTGAGGAGATCACAACCTTTTTGACCCCGTGACCTCACAGCTTGAGCAAGTGCACCCCTACCTCGTGTGATAATATTTGGTAGAGTCTACAAACAATAGTATCACAGATACAGATCTACCAATGGACTTCCGCTGTAGACAAACTAGTTGATTAAATTATTGATTAATTGATTAATTAAACTAGTTTAATTGTTTAAGTTGCTCATTTGAGTGCAGAAGGTATTGGTTGTCTTAAAAATATATTTTTTTACAAAAAAAATTACGCAGTTATTCCCATTGAGCAGAATACTTTTAAAGCGTAATGAGAGCTAAGTGCTGAATACCTTGTCCTAAATGCATTTAGTAATATGTTCTGTTACAATACGTTAAAGTAATGTATTCCGATTACATGGGAAAACTTGCAAACTTTGCTGTTACTGGATGATATGTGTATAACATCAGGCTAGGAAATGCATGCACAAGTCTAGTACAGCAGTAATGCTAAGCTATACATGATTATGTCAGCTACTGAAAACACTGTTCAGTTCAATCATCCCTTGAATGGGTTCAGTAATGTTAAGATCAGTAACTCACTCATCACAATGATTTATCAGTCTACGCAGACTTTAGCAGAGCTCAGTAACACTTAGATTAATTACTGTTCTCACATTGATTTATCAGTCTACTCAGGCTTTAGTAGGCTTTATGCTTATTCTCCACTGCACACACTAAAAACAAACACAAGATACTAAACATAGTTTAAATTTGTTTCTTGGCTAAACTGTTACTTTAAATCAATCAAATGTGTATATTTGTATCAGCATTACTTATTAGCTGCTTTGACTTTCATAGTTTGTAGCACATAAAAACACAACTTCATTCCAGCTGATGGTTTACAGATGGAAATGAAACATGATATTTATTGCCTCAATTACTCATCAATGTTAGCTTCCCATCTAACATGAAGCTGCATGTGCTCTCTCTCTCCATCTCTGTTTCTCTCTCTCTCTGTCTTCCATGCTCAGAATGTCAGAGTTACGATCTCCCATCGTCTTTCTTCCACTCCCACTTTGCGTTACATCTGCCACCCCATGCACACAAACATAAACACACATACATTCAGCATAATCCACATGCTGGCCTTTTATCTAAGCCTAACTTCATTGTGGTACCCTTGGGATTCGCATTCACCCCAGAGTTATGGTATGTTCGGCAGGGCCCAGCAGCTGTGTGTCAACACACGTGAGTGGGTTTTGTCCAAACAACTGATGAAACGACCAGTAAACGAAAGAAAAAAAGTTAGGGGTGCACACTTAACAGTGAGCAAGATGTTATTTTCATCAAATGCTACTCCTTTTTTTCTCATACATACTTTTGGAGATTTGAGGCCAAAAAGTTCCACTTTTACTTCATCCGTCCCCAGCACTTGTTTCCAAAATTATTCTGGCTTATCTTGATGTTGCTTTGCATACTTCAAGCTTTTGAGATGAGGTCACGGGTAAGAATTTTTCTTTATGGTCCTTACATGTTGAGCATGATTGTACAAGCAATGTTACACAGTAGAACAGTGCACCACCCTGCCTGTGTCAGCTAAACTTTCCTTCAGGTCCTTTGCTGTCATATGGGGGTTTTGCTCTACCTTTCTGGCCCACATACAAGCAGTTGTGTGTGAATGTCTTCTTGGTTTTCCAGATTCTGCCTTGACTGTTAGGTCCCCCAACTGCCATTTCTTAATGGCATTTCAGTGGAAATTGCAAGCTTTGATATCCTGTTATAACTGTTCCCCATACAACTGTATATCCACAATTTCAAGGTTGAATGAGGCACAATACAGGGCAGCCAAACATATACTGCCCTGTACTTATATACATGCACACATGCACATATTCTAAGCCACTTATCCTTCTGGGTCATGGGAGGAGCTGGAGCCCATCCCAGCAGTCATTGGGGGAAAGGCTTATTTGCATACAGTCACCTCAAAAAGCATTTGGACACTAATCAATAAAATTATTTAGGTTCAACAAAATGATAAACAACAAAAACAAAAAGTTCAACAAAATGATACTTGTTTCAGAGAAAAGCTCTGACATGTTGGGGGAAAACCTGGAGAAGAATTCCAGTCTGGAACTGTTTTGTCAGTAAGCTTGTGTTCACTGTTGGGATCATAAACTCAGAAGGCATTGTGGATGCAAACCTGCAGAAGCCTGCTAAGAAGCTGCTCAAACCATAACGATCTGAAACACAATAGACACCTGTTGAAATAATACGCTTGTAAAAACTGCAGTCTGGAGTGGTGTGTTTAAACAAACTCTGCCTAGTTTGAGGCGTCTTTTTGTTTGTTGAGCATGTGATGTGCCGCTGGGGGGAAAAAAGTGCAATATTTTTTTGCATTTTTGAGTTCCCTTGCAAAATCCACTGTATTTGTGAGGGAATGCAATTTTTTTGCATTGCAATTACCTTTTTAAAAATACTTTTTCAAACTTTTTCAGACGCCGTATGTCAGTCGATTAATTATAAGGCATAAAGAGAGATCAGAAAACGGATTATGACTAAATTTATGCATAAAAACGAGTCATAAGACATAAAACACAAGCGAGGCAGAGAGATTAGAAAATGTGTCCTTAAGGTGTTTTTACTGTATCCATGAGGATCTGGCCTATAGAGAATAGTGAAAGTTTAGGCCTGTGCTCCAGCCAGTGCAGTCCCGCGTGACCACATGCCTGTGAGGGGAATGGAGGAGGAGGAAGAAGAAGAGGGCTGCACGTGGGGAGGGGGATCGCGAGGGGCAATAATGTTTGCTTGATTAAGCAGGAATTGTTTGGTGGACTGTCAGACAGATGGACGCCGGCTATTCCAAGAGCGAATGTTTCCCTCCATCCCCCCGTTTAAAGTGCTCGCCTCGCCGGAGGCCAGGGGAGGAACACCGGGCACGAGGGCGCTCGTAAATCCGCTAAATCTGCTCGTGGCTGTGAAATAATGTTTGTGGTCTGAGGCTCTGCGGCTCTCCGGTCAGGTCAGGGGGCCGCGCGAAGAGCCTCGCGCATAAATCGACAGCTGTATGCTAATGAGAGCGCCAGCGCGCGCCGCTGCAGCAGGTGGCGCCTGAAGAGAGGCAGAGCGCGAGGCCGCTGCGCTCTCATTCGCTCTGAAGCCGCGCGGCTGTGAACTTGTCGTGCGCGTTCCTTCACTCGCTGCAGTGGAGATGACTGCACTGTAGAGCTGCGGCTGCTTTTCTGAGGGAGTTTTATCTAAAGCCTTACCAATGCTTCTGGACAAACACTTCCTAAAGATGAAGATATTAGGGAGGTTGTGGAGGTTCGGTTACGCTCTGGTGAGTTCAGTAGTTTAGTTCTCTCTCTCTCTCTCTCTCTCTCTCTCTCTCTCTCTCTCTCTCTCTCTCTTTCTATCGTTATTTTTCTCTCCTTCGTTCTCTTCAGTATCTCTTTCAGTCTCATTTTGTCTCCCTCTTCTGTTTTACTCTCTCTCTCTCATTTTCTTCCAATATCCAATTCAGTTCAATTATATATATACACACACACACACACACACACACACATTCATTCTCTCTCTCTCTCTCTCTGCTTAAGAGAGTAAAGACACCTTAATACTCCAAAATCTTTTACAAGATAAACATAGAAAAAGGAGCTTCATCATGTTGGTCTTTGAGCTGTTGACTGTTAGCTGATAGCATCTTGAATCCAATCTGTAAGACACACTTGTAGCTCTCTCCTCTCACCATTATTTTACCACTTTTCAGTTCTGAAAACCAAAATAAGTTTTATGGGATTTGACAGTGATTAGGCCTAGTCTTTAGAGATCTTTCAACACCATTATTTAATTTATGTTGAAGTATCAGTGAATATCAGTACCAATCTGATATTTTTTTAATCAAGACGTACTAATTAAAAACTGCTAAGCTTTTAATATATTGAATTAAATAATCATTTCATTTTTTCAGCTTTTCAGTTTTTAATTGAGGCACTTCTCTTAAAATGACCATCTAAAAGTAGGGTATCCTGCTGAAACTACTCAAATACATAGCTAGCAACATGACATCACACATTATGAGTGTTCTGATATTGGCCCGCCAACACTGACTAGTCTTGGACTGCGTTTTTTCCCTTATGTAGAATCTCCGGTCTGAATGCTGTGTAGTGCAGAACTACAAATAGTCCCTGCCTGGGGAAACAGAGTCTACTTTTCATTACCCTTCAACAGACAGTACCTTTCATTACTTAAAGTGTCTAATAATGTCTAATAATGGCTGTATGTGTATTGTCTTATTGTCATTAATCATGTCAGTAAGTCACTATATAGACATGCAGAGTTTACTGACCATGAGCTGAAGTTGTTGTTTACTTTCTGATACATCTTGTGGCGTTTTCCCTCCCATGAATCACATTTGGCTTTTCATACAGTGTAGAGCTGTAAGTGGACTTGAAGTCCTGTAGTGCAATATGGTTCCAGTCTGGCATCTTCAGTATCAGGATTTAAGTTGAATAGCTAGTTGGGAAAATGAAAGATCTTAAAAGATCACATCTGAACTGTACTATAGTCTTGTACTAAAGCATGCTGCAGTGACTCTGATTAACCCAGCATTTCATCATAGTGGTGGGATGAAAGGACTGACGGCCTGTCAGATGTTTGTATGCTAACAAGCTGAGAGCGACTCTGTTCAGTCGCTCTGGTGTTGTATGGAGAAAGAGTCTGCAACCTCTTTTCTGTTGTTTCCTACTTTTGTCTAAGCATGGGTGAAATGGTAAAAATATATATACACAATCACAATACTTTAGACATTCTCATGGTGTGTATCACAGTATTCAGCTTTACAGTTTTGTGTATTGTTGGAATAAAAAAATGTACCAGCAAAAAAATAGGACATTTTTTTAATTGAACATAAACTATTTAAGAAGGCAACAAATGAAACAATTAATAAAATATGTGAATAAGTTAGATAGTGGTTTATTTAGGTAACATCTGACTACTGGTTACATACATTGATTCTTGTTGTTTACAGGCTCTCTAGCATTGGTGTAAATCTTCTTTAATGATACATGAAGTTGTTCAGTGTTCTCGAAGTACTGAGTATATCCACAATACGCTCAGAAAAGCTTGATGTCGTTTATTACAATGATGACAATGTATAATTACTGTAGCATAATAAAAAGCACTGAATTTTACAACTTGTTACAAGCATGCACCTCCAGATGCAATCTCTGGCTGAACAGAGCTCACAATATTGGGCAGATTATTTTTTGACACAAAGTGTATCAAAGAACTCTAAATGAAGAGTGTGACAAGAAAGGATAGGAGAGTTGAGAATGAAATGAACAACTAACTCTATCACGTACAAGCAATACAGGAGGCAAAATTGTAGTTGCTTAGGCATGTGTGTAATGAATTTATGTGTAGATGTGTGATAATAGAAATGTACAAGATTTATATTCAGTGATTTTATATTAAATATTGTTGTGCCATTTGACACTGGATTTGTGTATGTGTTGGGGGTCTGATGCAAAGCAGTTCTGTTTGAAACATCACATCATTTTGATACTGGGAACAACGGTGTGCCGATGTTGTTAATTGGCAGGGTTGGAAAACGTACAGAGAAATTATACTTGCGTGTAAAGTCAAAATATATCAATATTTACTTATGCAAGTATATAAAACTGAAAAGTAAAGCTTGTAAAGTTGTGGCAACTTTTCAGTATGGGAGACACTTTATAATTCCTTTGTAACACCTTTATTCAGCCTTATTAAGCTGGTACTAATTGCTACTTTACTAAACAAATTAATTGTTTGAATGACGTGTTTTACAGAGCAATTATAATGCTCTAATAAGGCCTCATTGAGCCAACAATTAAGTGGCTGCTCATAACTACTTAATTAAGCTGTAATAACAGTGAACTGGGGTAATTGGAAGCAAGGTAACTACTAGCTACTGGATTGCCAAGCTGGTTACCAGTTTGGCTTGATAAGGCTTAATGAGGGCATATTAATGCACAACTTAAGTGTTGTGCAAAAGATTATAATATATAACATGGAAAATGTAAATTCATCCTAGTTTTTACTTAATAACATTTACATTTACAGCATTTAGCAGACGCTCTTATCCAGAGTGACTTACAAGAAGTGCTTTGTCTATCTAGAGAAAGTATCTTTGCTAGTTACCAATAGGTTAGAGAAAAAGACAGTCCTGAGCTCAGATACTGCTAGAAGCAAAAGTCACAGGATACCAAGAAAAAAGGAACAGAGCTGAACACAGGACTCTGTGTCATACAATGCAATACAATACATAGTAGTGATGATCCAGTTAATTAGTATCTGCTGGCTTTTAAGGCTTAATAAGAGTCGTACAATGACTTTATAATATCTCCCTATACTGAACTGTTACCGTTTTTTTTTGTTTATTTTGACAGTAGCTGTAGTCCGTGCACCAAGAAAGATGACCATTGTGGTGTCATTTTCATTTTACACTTATATAAATTTGTTTGGTAGTTAAAAAACTGGACTTTGAGGGACTCAATGAAAATGTAAGGAGGAAAAAGTATGTTATATCTTTTGGAGGTCGAGTAAAAGTATTTCAATAATACTTGAGTAAACAGATCATCCAAAATAATACAAAGGTATAGTAACAAAGTACAATTGCTTAAGTATTTTGCACTCCTGGTTTTTGGACGGCCCATGAAACTTGAAAATCTGACATCATGTTTCTGAAAAGTACTTATTGTGCTGACTTGGCTATTTGTGGTTGATTATATTTCAATCAGAGGTGTATGTGTTCTTTAGAAGTGGGCTAGTGGAAATTCGGTAGCATCATATGACTGTATCCATGAGGATTATCTTTGAGTGACAGAGGGGATTAGGTCTTGTCTTTTGTTTGTCTGCAAGTGGGTTTAGTGGCAAAATGACTTCAGTAGGGAGCTACTTGTAGTGCTTTGCCCACTGACCTTTAAATGTGGACCACTTAGTGATACTCTGTTAAGACTTGTGACATGTTTCGTTTCGTTATTGGCAGGACTTTGCCTATGATGATACAAAGGTGGAATTTAACGTAGATGCCCCGAATGGAGTCGTGATGGAGGGATATCTGTTTAAGAGAGCCAGTAATGCTTTCAAGACATGGAACAGGTAACTGGAAAAAATATTCCTCATCTTTCCAACCTCCAGTCTATAAACAAGCAACTATAGCTAACTGTTTTGTTCTGTTCTCCTCCTATCAGGCGATGGTTTTCAATACAAAACAGCCAGCTTGTCTATCAGAAGAGGTTAAAGGTAATTACAAATACTTTCTAAATTCTAATTTTACTTTTGCCATATACAAAGTAATGTTAGACAATGTATATGTTTTTATATCACTGTGAAACCCATTTGATTAACAGATTAACATTATAAAATCTTTATCTTTATAGGACACTCTGACAGTAGTGGTGGAGGACTTGAGGCTTTGCTCAGTCAAACCTTGTGAGGATATAGAAAGGAGGTTCTGCTTTGAAGTGGTGTCCCCTACCAAGCAAGTATTCTGTCACGTTTACTGTGTAATCATGTGCATGTGTATGTGCGTAAGTCAGTCTGTCATGGCATGACAAAAATATCCTGACTGAAGGAAAAACAAGACAATATCATCTTGTCAGGATGAGTAAATTGGTCTTGACAAGTTAAAGAAGATTTTTACTACAGTTCTGTGCCAAAGTCAGAGACCACCTTTGCACTTATTTAATTTCCAGTCAAATCAGCTATTAAGTACAAGTTATTCATTTTTCATTGTCACTTTTCCACACTTTCAAAGTCCAGTCTAAGAAAGTTGTTTGCATTTTCTATTTCTCATGATCCAATTACAAGTTTAGACTCATCAGTCCATGAATCCTGACTCCACGTCGCAGATGTCCAGTTTCTGTCTTCAAGAGTATAGCTTGATTTTCTTTTGTCTCTGACAAAAAAGCTTTAAGTACTGTTTATCTGATGGTGACAGTTTTGGTCTAGCAGGTCCCTTTCTTATGTGAATTTGGTTTATCTCCTTAGAAACACCTCCTTTAGTCATTTTTGATGCATACGAGGAACAAGTTTGCAAGGCATTTAAGGTGGTGCTTGGGTATTGTCTTTTGTGAATGAAGCAGAACATAATGTCAGTGTCTTGTTTGGGAACAGCTGTAGTGGGGAGGACACAGTTGTACGTCATTGGTTTTCAGATAGAAACATCAAAGAGTTAAAGTGGCAGTAGGAGCACAAAAGTAAAGAGCATAAAAAGGAAATACCTGATAGACTTGATAATATACTGCTGGAGATGTTTGGGGACTTTTCTGTTAAATATGTGTTTCCTGTCTTTTTCTGACACTGAAAAATAATTGAATAACTTGTACTTAAACTGAAATTAAACTTAAACTTAAAAAATTAAACTTAAACTAAACTTTAATAGACGGATGGGTAGTCTTTTTTTACACAGTACTGCCCATGTTATGTTTATTTTTTGTAACTGAAAATATAAATCATTTACCCTTATGGGTAATGCACCCTTATGCAGTTTACATATAAGTACTTATATATAGTCAGTGTCATGGCAAAACCTTGTATCTCAGAAATGTGTAAGAAGTTGGTATATGACAGTGAAGATAATATATGATATGTATGGGACATATGTATATGACCCATTATGAAATTTAATTCTCTTATCCTTTTACAGAAGCTGCATGTTACAGGCTGAGTCAGAGAAACTGCGTCAGGCTTGGATTCAGGCTGTGCAGGCCAGCATTGCCTCAGCTTACAGAGAGATCACAGACAACTACTACATAGAGGTCAGTAACACTATGTGCTTGCAGCTCTCCAGAGCCCTAAAGCAGAGGTTCCCAGCCTTTATCTTTGACTGAAACACAGCGCACAATGGTTTTGATGGACCAGTAGGGGCGAGAGGATAGTGTGTGACTGTTTGGTCTCCAAATAAGAATGCAATTTGATGGCTTCATAGTCTCATTCACTAGCTTTCGTGTATCACACTGAATGGCATATTAAAATCTTCATATTTTATGTAGCTGTCATCATAATTTTGACCAAATTATACATTTTTTTCTTGGTTGCTCCTTTGTGCATTTTTCTGGCCTGATAGCAAACCATCGTCAGCTTAGTACCAATGCTGCTCAATGGTTGGGAACCTCTGCCCTAAAGTAAAAGCCTCTAGCATTTTCAAAGCAGGCAGCAGCAGCGGCAGAGATACTTATGATATGTCTTGGACTGATTTTTATCATGATGGCGCTCATTTTGTGAAATTGTTTAATCTTTAATGCCAATTAAATTTCACAAGTGCAATGTCTAATCTCCTCATTACCCTTTTAATATATATTTAATATATAACCTACAGGTTTATTATTCGTAGTTATTATTATTACTAGTTATTATAGTGAGGAATCAAAGTGTAGGTCCACATACCTGTCTTTTAAGACAGTGGCTAACAATCCTAGCATACCCTGCCTTGTACATTTTTTCCTTGTTAAAACCTACATGATCCAATTAATCAGCTCATTAACCAGCCCTTCATAAGTTGAAGGAGATGTGTTAGAGCAGGGAAAACACTCAGATATGCAGGACAAACGACTCCAGGACTACAGTATTAAAATGCTGGTGGAATAAACTGATAAAGCTGCAGGGTATAACTTCCTATCTGCCTCTTAGCGTTTGGACAGGACGGCATCTCCCTCCACTAGCAGCATAGACTCAGCCAGTGAGCCACGAGAGAGGAGTGTTAGGGGGGAGACGCTGCTGCAGAGGGTCCAGTCTCTCCCAGGCAATGAGCTGTGCTGCGACTGTGGCCAGGCTGACCCACGCTGGGCCAGCATCAACCTGGGCATTCTACTGTGCATCGAGTGCTCCGGCATCCACAGGTGAAGCATTGCCCCCCAAAGCAATTATACACACAATGCATAGCTATAACTCATCAGATTCTAATTATAATAAAAATCTCTACTTACAACCACAAATGTGCCATCAGTTAAATGTTTTGAACATAGATTTTAGTCAGAATTTGTTTTGATGAGCTATGAGCGACACATCATACATAATCACCATGCTTGTCAGTGGCAAACCATGACTATCAGAGCCATAAATGTCAAAACCAAGGACTATCTTTAATAGTACTAATTTCTTTTTTTTTAAATATATTTTTATTGAAGTGAGCAGATATTTTCCATACATATTAATGAAAAACACAACACCTTTGTTTCCTTCCCGCTTCCTCCCCTCCCTCACACCAACCAAACCAAAACTGCCTTTATATTAAACAGAATACATTAACTATATAAAATAAATAAATAAAAAGGACAAGAATAAAACAAAAAGAAAGAAAAATAGATTCTTAAATAAGTAACAATAATAAAATAATGAGGGATAACACTGTAAACGTTCACTCACACACTTTAGTCTGTGTTTGATAATATACCATCATACAGTATCGCATGATAGCTTTTCCTAATGTACCTTGAAAATACTGGCAAAATTTCATCTTACTTAGTCTAGAGTAAGGCTTTCAGGTTGTATAAAATTTTTTGGTTGACCCCCTAAGTAAATATTTCATCTTTTTTAATTCAAGAAATAGCAAGAGGTCGTTAAGCCAGCGTGAAACTTTAGGTGGGTATGCTGCCATTCCAATTTAGTAAAATCCTTCTCCTAGCCAAGAGAGTTGCAAAGGCAAAAGCATCCCTCTTTGTACTATTTACTGAAACACAGCTTCCTAGGACACCAAAAGCAGCTTTTTCCATTCTAGGCTGTATCTCTACTTCGAAAGCATCAGACAGGAATTTAAAAATGCCTGACCAAATCTTGGACAATCTGGGGCATGCCCAGAACGTGTGAGTGAGATTGGCTCAGGCAGATCAGCAGCAGTCACATGTATCACTAACATAAGAGAATATATTTGTCAATTTAGTTTTACTATAATAGATACGGTGGAGAACTTTAAACTGAATTAAGCTGAGCCGAGCACAGGATGTTGTTCCATTAATTCTTCTTAATGCAGTCTCCCAAGTTTCATCGGGTATTCCTGATCCAAACTCCCCCTCCCATTCTTTACGTATAATAGTGCTAATTTCTGATAGAATGGGACACTCTGGAAGACCTGCACATGACCTTAATTGTGACGCCCAGCATCTACTTGAGGGGTATAAAGACCCCCAGTGCTGGACTGTGAAGCACTCAGGAGTGATGGACCTCCATCTTTGAAATGAGTTGCAATGAGTTCCATTTATGGAAAGAGAGTGGTGTTTTTGGTCCAAAACTAATCATCCAACATCAGTACCTGATCTCACTAACGCTCTTGTCTCTGAATGCAATCAAATCCTCAAAGCAATGTTCCAACATATAGTGTAAGGCCTTTGCAGAAGAGGACAGGCTGTTGCGGCACTAAAGACAGACAAATTCCCTTTTAATACTCTTGATTGAAACGCCGGATGCACAGGTGTCTACAAATTTTTGGACACCATCCCAAGAATTTGGCTGTCGTTTAATGTAAAGTATTGTTTTAACTGAAATTGTAGGTGTGTGTAACTGTAATGAAAGAGCAGATACTATCATGTCCATTCAGAGTTGACTCATGCCTCCAGCTCACAGTATGATTTTCCTGACAGTTGAATGACACAGCTTAAACAAACAGCCTCTGTGAGGCTAACCATGCCTGCTGACGTCACATGTAACTTACTCAACCCAAACAACAGCAGGGAAGCTGTCTCCTAGCATCTGACTCTTTTGTACACACATACAGTGTGCAGAAGGTGCGTCACACAATCTGGCACAAGCACCTCTTCCGCCTCATCAGCCCATCTGTAGATTAGTGGCGCCAGTCGGCTAATCAGATTAAATCTCTCCCACCTTCACACAACCAGTCGCTGATGATTGGAGACAAGAGCGCAGACTGAAGACACAGAGAGGCATTCACTGTTAGATGTCACAGACACAACAGAGACTACAGAGAGGGGCACCTTGTCCCTGGAATATTTGAGATAAGACATTCACCTGCATATAACATCCTGGGCTTTTTGCCCAGTATTAATGTACCTTTGTTCTGTTTTGTCACCCGGATCTTTGGCCAGTTTTGAAGGAAATAAATACATAAATATAGCCATTGTATTTATTATCCAAACCAGCTACTGAACCTACTTGTCTTCAGACTTTTTCTAATGTTGATCATGATAAAATAGTATTAAATCTGATAAAATATGTTGTCTGTTGGTACTATTTAGCCTAAAAGTATATTTTAAGTCAAAAGTTTAACTTTCTGTAAGGTAGCTTTCATAGGTATTAAATGATTTGGATGTCTGGTTCCTATCACCACCATTGCAAAGAGTTGGAAAGTTTCTCTTGAATGGAATATTTCACATCGAGCCACTTTGAATGACTATAATTCTGCAGAAATGTGAAGAATTCCCCTTTAAATCCAGTGGTTAATTCTTTAAGACACAGGCAAAAAAGCATCTATTTTTGCCGTTTGCTGTTCTCGTTCAATAACATGATGTATCAAGGCTTCTGTCTCATTTATTTTGATATGTAAACATGATCTAACAAAGCTGTAAATTTGCAGATTTTATGTCTTATTTTATTTCTTGCACATTTTACAATTTTTGCAAGCAAACAAATATACCTTGGGCTTTAGTTGTCTTTTATCATTACTCTGATGAAACACATCAATAATTAAGCCCTTAAAGTGATCTGTATTCTGTTCTGAATGTGTGCACACACGCTCAAAACCACCCACTGTATCCACCAATAAAGGCAGCATTGTGCTTCTTGTACGTAGTGAGAGAACAGTAGCACACAATAAACTTAAGTTCCATGTGTTGATCCATTATACAGTGACTGATTCCGACAGGTGCACATAACACTACTCTTTAAATGAATTTAAAGAAGCAAGGCTAATAATGTTTTTATTGGTCTCTGTGTAGGAGTTTGGGTGTTCATTGCTCAAAAGTGCGCTCTTTGACTTTGGACTCTTGGGAACCAGAACTAGTAAAGGTAAGGTTTTAATATATATATATATATATATATATATATATATATATATATATATATATATATATATATATATATATTTTTTTTTTTTTTTTTTTTTTTTTTTTAAACACATATATATATATATATATATATATATATATATATATATATATATATATATATATTTTTTTTTTTTTTTTTTTTTTTTTTTTTTTTTTAAGTTTACTTAGTTGATCACTTTCTTATGCGTTAATTCTATAGTCCAGTGCTGCATAAAGTCTAAAGACTTCTTATGAATCTCTGTTTTCACTCTTTTTCCTGCAAATTAGTTAATGTGTGAGGTTGGCAACACAGTAATTAATCAGATCTATGAGGGCGCCTGTGAAGAAAGGGGGCTGAAGAAGCCTAGCCCAAACAGCTCAAGGTGAGTCCGGCTACTGTGTCCTCTCAAGGACTAGCTCAAGGACTAAACAGTTGTCAATGCAGAAAACATTTTTCTAGGCCTAAAAGGATGCCTGATGTTTCTTCTCCAGGCAAGAGAAAGAGGCATGGATCAAAGCTAAGTACGTGGAGAGGAAGTTCCTGAAGAAGATGTGCGGCTCTGCAGCGCTGGTTGAGGGAGGCAGGAAGTCACATCACTGGCGCGTGAAGAAGTGCAGAAGAAACAACAGCTCAGTCCGAGCACCTAAAACCCGCCGGAAGTACCGGCACGATGGTGGGAGCATATCGCCAGGCAACCTCTCTGCAGGTAATGGACGTCTGGAAATGGTCATGCCTACCAGCATCCTACAGTGGTACAGCATTAGTCTCTAGCGTGAGATTTCCGGTTGAAACTCTAGGGAAACCCTGTTCTAATGATGTCTCAACCGAAGTTGAACCAAGTGTTAACCCCCTAAATGGCCAAGGCCCATTGGCACACTGAAAGTTTTATTACACACTTGTGTAACCTAAGAATAGCTGAGCTAATTTGTATTTAAGTCCCCGTACTTAATCAATAATAATGATCAGTATCTAATAAGCCTGGGACTTTAAGGGGTTAACTCATAGCATTACAGTGTAGCTTGCTTGTCAACTCTGAAAGCTTGACAAGCATGCATAAACAAAGAAGAATGGGCATATTATTTATTGAAGTAGAGTGTACTCATTACCTCTTTTCTCACTATCTTCAGCCGCTGCAGCCAAATTCCGCAGAGAGTCCCTATTCTGTCCTGATGAACTAGATTCGCTCTTCTCCTACTTCGACACAGGCTCTGGGCCCCGCAGTAAGTCATGACACCTCTTTACCATAATGGAAAAGAGCTAGTGATGTCAGTTATAAGATCCACTAACCTAATAGTTTAAAACAGTTATGTTCTACTCATATACAGTAAGCTTGGCAGGTAATATCAATTTAGACAGATTTGCATATTTCCCATAATTCTTTGTAAGACTGGAAATTGATGTTATAATCTTTGTGGCTTTCAAAATATGTGTGCATTGTAGTTAATTAGCTGGTGATGTTCTATTTGAATAGCCTACAATTAAGTGCAGACTTTTTAATTATACACATCTTTAAACTATCCCTTGATTATAATGATCGTACAAACTGAATGGTTAAATAAAGGCAAAGCATGAAAAAAAATCACGTCTTGTGAAAGAGAATGAAAGAACGATACCTCGCATTTGATAATGTGAATGACCCAAGGCAAATAAACAATCATATGCAAAATTTTGGACACATTTGGTCAAATGACATTTTTGTTGATTTTGTAATTGCAAAAAATAAGAGAATACATTCTCTTCCAGGAAAGAAGCTTAAATATGGCACTTTTCTGCACAGTTTCTATTTATTTGCTGAATTTAACATATTGGAAGAGGTACAAAAGAGGTACAAAACAGGCCAGCTAATCTGAACAGAGGTAATTTACATATATTGGTCAAAGACACAATAACAAAAGCAGCCTGTTTAATTCTAAGGGATAAAGAGAGGTTGTAAATCAAATAAAAATGCAGGATATATGTCCTTAAAATACAGCAAATAAATAGTAATTTGACCATAGGTGCAAAACCATTTGCATAAGATTGTAGAGAAACACTACACTCTCTAATTAGATAGTTGCAACTATCCAGGACATCAGTTTGTTAGCACTGTTGTGAGGACATTGTACGTTAGCTGCGTGTTTAAGGAGGCTGTGGTGTGAGTAACGTGTCCATGGCTTGGCGCTGATTGGCCCCGCAGGTCTCAGCAGTGACAGTGGCCTGGGTGGCAGTACAGACGGCAGCACAGACATCCTGGTGTTCGGTTCAGTGGTGGATAGCGTCACTGAGGAGGGTGAGTGCTGAGGCTGGAACGGCCAAGCTCTTTCTGTTTAATAACATTATGAAGTAAAAAAAACTAACAACATGAACAAATGTCAAGAATATCTCAGCCACCGTACATATTGGATTTCATGTTCTCTCTATCTCTCTCTGCCCCGTACAGAGTGTGAGGACTCTGAGGAGTCCAGTGGTGAGGTGGAGATTGAGCAGGAGACCTCAGATCCAGAGGACTTGCGTGAGCTGCATCCCGGAGCACTGCTCTATAAGGCCTCTCGAACTCGCAACCTGCCTGTAATGGCCGAAGCATTAGCTCATGGGGCGGACGTCAACTCTGTTAACGATGAGGATGAGAGCAAGAGCCCATTAATACAAGCTGTGATGGGGGTGAGTCACTCCCTTCTGTATCACTGTCACTTTGTAAAGCAGTTAGAAATATTAAATCTTAGGCTCTGCTTTATTTGGTGAAGCTTTATGAATCTTCCATCTTCCAACATGCAGCCAGGTTTGTGTAAGCTTCACCTTGTAAAGCCTAATATAATTTCTGTGCAACAATTACAAAAAGTCTTAAAAAAATAAAGTGTAATGAAACACATTAAATCGATCCACTAGTACTATATTTTATTATTCTGGTAATATAAAATGATCAGGGATGATATTTAGTCTACATTTACATCATTATTTAATTTTTGTGTCAAGAGAAGGGACAATTAATAACCTAGCTATATAGATCAAAAAGCATAAAAAACACTCAAAGAAACAGATGTTCAAATAGCTGTCTATACGGTTGTATAGATGATTGATAACATGATAGTACGGTTGTACAGGATATGTCAGTTGAAATGACATTACATTGGTTGACATGACACTGTTTAATGTTACCCTGCTGAATGTAATTTTGATGAACTGTTTCATGAAGCTTGTTTCACAAAGTGAAGACAGTTGCATCAAGTTGCAAGTGAACATTAGGAGGCGTTACATTATGCAACGTAATTTAAGTTTAATTTCATGTTTGTTTCAAGCAACTACAGCAACTAACCAGCCTTAAAAGTGTATTTATTGACATTTTGCTATACATTTGATTTACATTACATAATCACATAATTAATTATATAGTTACATAACACATTACATTCATATTTGATTTACATTTTGCATTGATAGGTCTGCACTGCTGATCTTTTTTATCCACACTGAATTGCTCTGCTTGTTTCAGTGATGAGTGAGAACTAATTAAACAAAATGTAAAAACAGGCATTTCAAGGCTTGCAAAGGTTTAAAAGCAGCCCAGTGTATTATATAATTCTGAACTGCTATATCTCCCTCTCTCTCTTGCGTTCTCCCTCCCTTTCTCTCCCTCAGGGTTCTTTGATAGCTTGTGAGTTTCTGCTGCAGAACGGCGCTGATGTCAATCAGAGAGACGCGAGAGGGCGGGGCCCCCTCCACCACGCCACGTGTCTGGGCCACACAGGGTGAGACTGAATGCTTGTATTGACCCTCTTCTCAGCTTAGATCTATATAGAAAATGTGATGTGTATGTACGCCTGATATTATTCCTCATGTTATAGGTACTTCTTGCCTGTGAATCTACATTTGTGTACTTGTTATGATGGAAAAGCACTAACCTCATAAAATGCAATTATCACAGTTTTCTTTTGCTCCAAATGTAGTTGATCAGCTAAGACACGTTTGGCACGTTTGGTGTCTGAAGTTTGCTTTTTTAGTTTTGCATTGGAGCTATGAGGCTAATGCTGCTAACATGTAATGGAAGCCTATACCTCAGTGAGCACTGTGCTAGTTGCATGGCTTCATTTATGACACTGAATAAAATACTGTTGTCTATAAAAATGGACAAAAGTAAATGGATAAAATTCAGGCTTCAGGGTGGATGATCAAAATAGGTGATGGATAATACAACTGCTTTAAGCTTTTATTTATGTTTTCTTCATTTTTAAAGATAACAGTATGTCATTCACCATCAGAAACCACATAGCCAAGTCTGTTTCAGATCTAGATATGATCTAGACATGCAGTTTGCTTAGTGCTAATCGGTGGGCTTATAGGCTTTCATTATGTATTAACAACACTAGTGGAGCTCCAAAGTTTGGACATTAAACACATCTTATATGATCAACTATATTTTTGGTAAGGGAAAAATTGTGTAGATTAGATTTTAGGGCAAACCTTTTGCTTTTTTATTTGGTTGCATGGTTGCATAGGGACTATGAGGCAGGCAACAGTGATTTACCCCTATAATATTCTGTCCACAGGCAGGTGTGTCTGTTCCTAAAGCGAGGGGCGTCTCAGACGGAAGTGGATGAGGACGGGCAGGACCCTTTGAGCATCGCCGTACAGGCAGCCAATGCAGACATTGTTACACTGTGAGTGTCTACTCACTGCTTCATATATTGACTTTGGGACAGTCTAATAATGTGAAGTATATTTCTTGACTTTTTTTTCCACTCTTTTTCTCTGCCTCCCTTGTTTTAGGTTGCGTCTGGCTCGGATGAACGAAGAAATGCGTGAGGCGGATGGACCCCTCGGCCAGCCAGGTCAATACCCCGGCAGCAGCCCTACAGAGCAGCAGTACAGGAAGTGCATTCAGGAGTTTATCTGCCTTACCATAGATGAATGCTAGGGGGCGCTCCTGAGCAGGGATAGGTCTGAGGGGACGGGGCAGCTTCCAGTATGAGTTACTATTATATAGCAGGACTTCAGCCTTTGTCTAGTTTTGGAACAATAATCTCTTCAGCCACATTCCTGATAGTTCTATCCCATGTTATATGATGCATTCACATCTTTAGGATGTCCACAGAACAAAACAGCACTGTCCACAAGGCATTTAGAAAACTTCATGAGCTACTGTTGCTATAGTAGCAACAACAGGACATTCAGTGTGGCTTACGCAATAAGCAAAGCCCAGCTGAATGGCTTAGAATGGATACAGGATGATGCTATGTCATTCAAGCTGAAATTAGGGCAGTAGGGTGATCATGTAGGGACCGCTGAATCTCATAGGAGCGAGTTATAAATAGTTTGGTACGCACATGAGCAGAAGCGTAGAATTATTTAGTCATCATGTACAAATATGACTGTGTGCACTTTTCCTACCGACAGTATTTTATTTTGTTTGTTTTGTTCATTGCGTTATTCTGCCTCGAGTGTGTGTTTTTTCATTGTGTTTTTTTTTATTTATGATGCTCCGCCCGGAGGACTAGTGCAATGGTAACTGGAATACGGAAAAATCTGTATCCATGTACATTTTCTCTATTCGTTAGAAACATAGCTATTTCAGTTTTACTAACTGGACTCTCTCTGGCCTTGCATTAATTAGCTTGTTCCTTAAGACCAGTTAGATTGGTCAGTTTGCCCCCATTTAAATTCCTCATGTGCTCAAATTACAGGTCTTTACAAGCCCTTTAAAGTTTTAGAAAGATGTCACTTCAACTAAATTATTTATAGAAGCTATGATAATACTTGTATGTTTTATATATTTGAATATGTATCCCCAAGTCCTCAAACTTCTTGTAATGTGATTTATTTTTCCAAGTTATGATGGAGCTTTTGTCCAGGTCAGTTGCTTTGAACAGTCAGTCAGTGTGTAGAGCAGCAGTTCGTTTCTGCATGCTTTCTGTTTGCCAGTTGTAAGCTGGAGCCAAACGTGCTTGCAAGCATGATCCCTTATGCTGGCCATCCGACCTCGTCGTTTTCTAGAACTGCATGACTTTCCGACGACATCTGATGATCCAGTTTGGAACACAGTTGCTTGAGATGTTTACATACGTCAGCACGAACTTTATTAACTCAGTTTCACCTCTCGGCCCTGGACGTTAAGCGGATCGAAGCAGCAGTTTAGTAGTATGGTCAGTTAAATGCATTCTAAGTGAGCAAAAATGAATATTTTTGAAGAAGCCTTTATACAAATCGCAAGGGACTACAATGAATTGGTGAAAAGCACTTTCTTTTCAGTATAAAAAGCATAAAAGTACCCTGAACTCTCCATACTGCATGTATTTATTCATTATCAGAGAATAATAAAAGTGCAGGTATATTGTCCCTGTATTAATGTACAATTTGAATGGAATTTTGGAACATTTCAATTGGCTCTAATTTTTTGTTTGTGAAACAGTGAAAATATAATATTATGATATGCCAAATTTTCACGACACACATATCATTTATCTGACATACGATAAGTTTATTAGACAAAACAGAACCAGTAGTGCCACATTTAAAAAACACTATGAATGAAACAATTATTATTATACATTATTATTCAGCATGTCACATACTGCACTGCTAAATCCAAATTCAACAAGAACAATTGTGCTCTCTTCTTAAAACATGCAGTTGGTTAGTGTTGTTTCAAGAACGGACAATATCCATGTTATGCCCAGAAAAGCATATTGTAACATATTGGGACATAATTTATCACAATAATGATAATGTCATATTGCCCAGTCCTAGCTCTAATATTCACACAACGTGAAGGGGCAGTTGGCATTTTCAAATGGTGTCCAAAAAAAGCATCAATATGCACTTTTAATATTACATTTTCCTTTATTTGTGTCTTTTTGAATCATTTGATCCCAAATCTGGTAAAAATTTAACATAAATGCTGACCATGTGGGGCCCATTCTGTTAGCAGCTGGTTAAAGTGTTGTGTCTTTGAGGGTGTATTTAAGATGGATCTGTATAATACTTCTGAATATCTGTGTCGTAAATGCACACCGACTGTTCTCGGACCCTTGCGCTTGACGTTAAACTGTGGTTCCTTTTGCTGTTCTCTTTGCAACAGTCTGTACAATCCGTTTTCATACTGTTAGATACAAGTCCTGTATTTGGAGACGTCCTTGTACTATTTACATGCCTGAATTCTTAAAAGGATCTTGTTTGTCTTTTAAAACACTGAAAAAAGATCAAAGAATAAAACTATGATGCTCTTGAGCTCCTTAACCTATTCTGCGCTTTGTCTTTCTTTCTATCTATACAGTCTGTGTCTTTGGTTTAAGTGTAATGCTACAGTGGATGGGTGTTGGGGTAGATCTCTCTGCTTTGCTGGACGAGGTTCATTCTCTCTTTCTAAATGTCTCGATCATTCTGAAACCTTGCCTATCAGTTATTTCTCAACTCTACATTATGGTGCAGGCTGTCTGAAGTGATTTGTTGTTGCATTTCACTCAAAACATGGAACTGATAGACGTTAGATTTCCAAAGCTAATGTAGCTAACAAGTAATGTAAGCTTATAGTCCATTAGTTCACTATTGTACAAACTGCATGCTTAAAACACCTGGATCAAACCATTGAGTTCTTAGCCTATTATTATTAGTAAGGGCCATCAAGTCACTTGGTGACCACAGGGATAGTGTTTTTCCTTGATGTTTTTTTTATGCGAGAAGTTGCTTGTTTTCTTGCAAAGCTCTCAAAAGTCTTTGCCAACATGAAAGTCCAAAGGCATCAGTATTTTCCATGTTCCGCCTGTTTATTGTCCAGCTTTCACATCCAAAAAGGTCCACGGAGATAACCACAGCCTGGACAATGCTGATCTTTTTTTGTAGAGACATTACATTTGAAGATCTTTTAAAGCCCCTTCATCCTTGTACTGCCGAGTGGCAAACTGTCGGATTTCTTGACTGCTGGATCCTTTGTTGTTGATAAGTGATAGAAGTAGGCAAAAGCTGTCCACCACGTCTATGTCTTCACCATCAATACTAAAGTTAGCAGTTAGTGAGCCCAAGTCATCTCAAAAAGACTTGTTATCCAGTTTCTGATACTAAAGTGGGCAAAAAGTAGGTGAAAAAGGGGCAGGAGCCATCTGGAATTCTGTTTCAGTTCACTTAGCAATGTGACACAGTTTGAGGCAAGTGTGTAATTTGGGAATGCCAACCTACAACGCTTGTTAGCTACATAAGCCTTGTAGCTGTAGTGCAAAAATAAAGAAGCCAAATTTCAGACATTTGTATGCATGAGTTCTTTTGTAATTTGGTGTTGATGCTGATTGTACTCCAGTTTGATGGCTTTTTGTCTTAAAATCCTGCATCATATACATCCAGTATAGCTCCTCAGATCAGTCTTAAATGGCATCTTGTCTTAAATCAGTTATGTTCTCTTTATAGACTCCAGCGGTTCTCTGAGCACTCGGAAAGTAAAGCACAAAGACAGAGTGAGTCATGTTACCTCCTCTTTTTACTCCTTTTTTGGTGGTGGTGTTATGGGTTATGAGGAGGTATAAACACAGTATATATTCTTAATTGCTTGATCATACTACAATACCCAGCATGCATTACATAAATATATCACTTCATTTACAACAGATGTAGCGATTGTTACATTTTTCATTTTGACTGGCATGTCCCTTTAAAGCAGTTTTCTCTTGGGCTAAGCCTTTCACAAAAACATGGGATATGAAAAGATATTTTTACACATTTGCATTCGTACATGCTTTCAGTCCTTCCTATATTCTTTGAAAGAATCAAGGTGCAGTAAACTCTGTTGGGTGTGAAACTCTTACTAGTTTGTGCAATGACTTCATTAAATATCATCACTGAGAGTGATGCAGAAGCTACATGCATGCCTGCAAATGTGCCACAAGGTGTTCGTCTGGGCCAAAATTCATCTGTTGCCCACCTGCTAATTTTGCATCCTGTTTTAGACGCCACCACGTTCAGTGACATCGCTGGGAAGTTTCCGCACGTGGCTCCAGACAAGCCCGAAAATGTGAGCGGCAGAAGCACATCCTTCATCATGACTGCTCAAACAGGCCTAATGACACTTCCATATGTGGGACCTGCTGCACTGAAAATAAGCATTGCGTTATATTTACGTCTTTCAAATGTGTACAGCACAGCCACGTGAACAAATTATGTAACATCAATTTTGTTTTTCGTTCAGTTATTTTGGTAGTTATTAGGTTGATGTGATATACACAATAAAAGTAACCAAGTGTGTCTAGAAGTGTCCAGAAATCCTTCTTATTCAGCTACTTACAGGTGCCCCTACTGCTGGCAAGGGCATTCAAGATGAAACGTGCCTGGGTCTTTCAGCACGACACTGATACCAAGCACACTGCCAGGGTAACAAAGGAGTGGCTTCGTAAGAGGCATTTCAAGGTCCTGGAGTGGCCTAGCCAGTCTCCAGATCTCAACCCCATAGAAAACCTTTGGAGGGAGTTGAAAGTCCGTGTTGCCCGCTGACAGCCCCAAAACATCACTGCTCTGCATGGAGGAATGGGCCTACATACCAGCAGCGGTGTGTGCCAACCTTGTAAAGACTTACAGAAAACATTTGACCTCTGTCATTGCCAACAAAGAATATATAACATTTTTGGTTATCTCAAGATCACAAGATAATAACAGCTTTGTTATCTTGAGATCGTCACTTAGTCATCTTGAGATCTCAAGATAACAGCTTTTGTTATCTGCAGATCACAGGATAACTAAGTTGTGATCTCAAGATAACAATCCAGAAACTTATAACTACCTCATGGTCTCTCTGGACTTGAAGGAGAAGACAACTCAACACTGAGCCTGAAAGGATGTGTAGCTGTCAAGAAGAGTGGCCAAAATAAATACCAAAAACTGCTATTATGTTTAGTTATTTTAGGCTTCTCAAAGTTTTCATTCAAAAATGCTGTATATTCTTTTGCAACATTTTTGAGTATAACACGTATTAGAAAAGAACAATAGCTGAAGTACAACGGAAAACATTTTTATTTTTCTAGTAAACATGGTATTAATCATAATACAGCACTGATATTTCTTGTTTGTGTAAAGCCCACTCCCAACGATGCATATCATTAAAAAAATTTAATTTTAAATTTAAATTTAAAGGCAATTAAAGCCTTCATATATTTTCTGCTTTCTTTTTCGGCGATGAAAAACATTGCTTATGGCCATTTTGACGGGAAATTGAATAAACGAAGGGTGGTCTCTGAATTTTGCACAGTATTGCACAGCTTATATAATTGCCACTGAAAAGCAATGCCAATAGAATGAAATACTCT
Source organism: Pygocentrus nattereri (assembly GCF_015220715.1). NCBI lineage: Eukaryota > Metazoa > Chordata > Actinopteri > Characiformes > Serrasalmidae > Pygocentrus > Pygocentrus nattereri. Next base: position 23,896,732 of record NC_051231.1, on the reverse strand, counting down.
GGAGTCAGAGAGATATACAGCATGTCAGCATTGGGCCTAGTGGAGCTGAACTCTTTGGAGTGATGGAGCTCCATTCAGTACCTGAGCTCACTAATGCCTGCATGGCTGTCAATCAAAATAATCTGAATAAAAGTGATTGTGTTATTAATGTGGGAAAGATGTTTTTCTAACGGATAACAGGGGTGAAAATTCGGGACTTGTGGTAATAGATATAATTTAAATGAAAAATTAGACTTACATCAAAGAATTATGAACTGCATTTGTGCTTTTATTGCATACACGAGACCTACACTGTCCAAGTATGAATAAGTGTCCCCTCACAGGACTTTACTGGTCTGGGTTTATTTACGCTTGACAGATTTCATTTGTAAATACAACACTTCAGATCCTCAGTATATAACATGCACAACATTTGCACATATTGGTCACATTTCAAATGATCATTACATGATTTCACTGGTTTGTTCAATGTTCTATGAAAATAAACATGATCATGACAGCGTGTGTAGCGCCTCTTTTTTGTGAGGCATGACAATACTGCTATCTTGTGGTCACATGTAAGGCAACAGCTGTGATCCTTCTAAAGCTCCTACTACATGCATGACATTTGGAGCGAATTTACATTTATATAATGTAATTATATAATTATTATTATATAATTATATAAACATACACATACAAAATGTTGTTTAACTGGCACTGAAGCAGATGACTCAACTGGACACTCCCTGTTCATGCAACATAGTCTTGGTACCTGTCATGAACACACGGAAGCAAGCAGAGCAACTTAAAACCACACTTAATTCAGAGTATTGATATTTCAATAACAGTAGAGGTCAAATTAAATTAACAACCAAAACCAAATTAAAGGGAATTTGATGTAGAGGAAATTTCACAAACACAAATATAGCCATTTTATTTACTACCTAAAACCACTAGTGAACCTACATGTGCCTTATGTGTTTTTAAATGTAATACTGATGATGATACAACAGTCATAAATCTGGAAAACTTTATCTTTGGGGACTATTTTGCCTCACAACGCTCTGCGTGTACAACTCCACCATGAATGAACTTAAATAAATGGATTAAAATACATTTTAAGACAAAGTTTTATCACTAAACTATGTCAAACAAGGTGTCAGACATCAGGCAGTGTATATCTAAGAATTTCTTTTAATAACTTTCTGTGAGGGAGCTTCCAGAGGCATTCAACTCCTCAGACGTCTGGTTCCTATCACCACCACAGTGAACAATTGTTTCTCTAGAACGGAGCTTTTCACATCAAACCACTGTGAGCGACTCTGTTTACCTTCTCAGCCGTTTAATAATGTAGATTTTTTTAATTAGTGGAGTTTCCCTTTAATACTCCGAAAAGCCCTCTCGCATAAAGCTACTAGGCTTACACGAAATGCCTACATTATATAACGCACTAAATAAATTCCGCACATACACAGTGAACTACTCGGCTACCTCAGATTTTAGCATCTCAGCCAGGACACGCGCTCTCGTCGTGAACGCGCGTAAGCGGCGGTGATGTAAACAGTAGCTAGGTTAAGCTATCCGTCTTAATCCAGCCGCTTTCCTCCACAGCACATATAAAAACACCGCTTGTCTGTCGTCAGACCCCAAAGCGTTGTCCCACTCTGGTTTGAGAGGTCAGTATCGGGCTCTTACTTGTGGTGTGTTTCACATAACGTGTTTCTTATGGCAGCAAGAGTGACAGTTAATCAGTTAACCGAGTGATGTTAGCCTAGCTGTGTTAGCCAACATAGCTAGCAGCAAATCGCTTTCGCTAAATAACGTTTGATAGAAAGCCAGTTAACGGATGGGTTCACTGTCTTTCAGACGATGTCATCAGCACTTAGAGACCCGAAACCCGCCTTGATCTTCTAAAAGTTTCGTTGCTGACGCACTAAGACGTTTTAAAAACTTTCTTCTTAAAGGTACTTTACCGTTTAGCTCTCAACGTGACACTAGCTTCCGCTGAACTAACATTGGAGAAAGGGCAATGAGCCTGTTTTCCCAACATCATAACTAGCTACTGTTTATCGAAGCGGATTCACTGTAACGGTAGTCAGTTAACGTTAGTTAACCAAATTCAAAGATCTAGTTAACTTATTGAGCAAAGTGTTCCAGGAGCAGCTATGACTGCAAATACTCTGACTCAGACCCCCCAGTCTGCCTTTCAAGCAGAAATTAATCATCAGTCCTGGGAAAAAACCTTGAATAATTAAATAATTACAATTAAATCTTAGGCTATTTTCAAATATGGGGCATATATTTCAGTTATTTTCAATCAGCATGCATGTGTGACATATTTAACTGATATATATATGCATGCTATATATTTAATTTTCTTACATACATGTTGCTGGTGTATTTAATTTTGCTTTAAAAAAGATTTTGTCATTTGTATCAGATGTATGTGCCTAATAAAAAAACATGGGTAATACATATATCATGGGTAATACGTATATGATGGTATATCTGTGAACCATATGTTATGCATAAAAGTGTTCACTTACCTATCAGATATATATGTATGGTCCATATATTTTATTTATATATATATACAGTACAGACCAAAAGTTTTCTTTATTTTCATGACTATGAAAATTGTAGATTCACATTGAAGGCATCAAAACTATGAATTAACACATGTGGAATTATATACTTAACAAAAAAGTGAAACAACTGAAAATATGTCTTATATTCTAGGTTCTTCAAAAGTAGCCACCTTTTGCTTTGATTACTGCTTCGCACACTCTTGGCATTCTCTTGATGAGCTTCAAGAGGTAGTCACCTGAAATGGTCTTCCAACAGTCTTGAAGGAGTTCCCAGAGATGCTTAGCACTTGTTGGCCCTTTTGCCTTCACTCTGCGGTCCAGCTCACCCCAAACCATCTCGATTGGGTTCAGGTCCGGTGACTGTGGAGGCCAGGTCATCTGGCGCAGCACCCCATCACTCTCCTTCTTGGTCAAATAGCCCTTACACAGCCTGGAGGTGTGTTTGGGGTCATTGTCCTGTTGAAAAATAAATGATGGTCCAACTAAACGCCAACTGGATGGAATAGCGTGCCGCGGCAAGATGCTATGGTAGCCATGCTGGTTCAGTATGCCTTCAATTTTGAATAAATCCAGACAGTGTCACCAGCAAAGCAACCCCACACCATTACACCTCCTCCTCCATGCTTCACGGTAGGAAGCAGGCATGTAGAGTCCATCCGTTCACCTTTTCTGCGTCGCACAAAGACACGGTGGTTGGAACCAAAGCTCTTCTGCTTGTTGCCTGTCCTTAGCAGTGGTTTCCTAGCAGCTGTTTTACCATGAAGGCCTGATGCACACAGTCTCCTCTTCACAGTTGTTCTAGAGATGTGTCTGCTGCTAGAACTCTGTGAGGCATTGACCTGGTCTCTAATCTGAGCTGCTGTTAACCTGCGATTTCTGAGGCTGGTGACTCGGATGAACTTATCCTCCGCAGCAGAGGTGACTCTTGGTCTTCCTTTCCTGGGGCGGTCCTCATGTGAGCCAGTTTCTTTGTAGCGCTTGATGGTTTTTGCGACTGCACTTGGGGACACTTTCAAAGTTTTCCCAATTTTTCGGACTGTCTGACCTTCATTTCTTAAAGTAATGATGGCCACTCATTTTTCTTTACTTAGCTGCTTTTTTCTTGCCATAATACAAATTCTAACAGTCTATTCAGTAGGACTATCAGCTGTGTATCCACCTGACTTCTGCACAACACAACTGATGGCCCAACCCCATTTATAAGGCAAGAAATCCCACTTATTAAACCTGACAGGGCACACCTGTGAAGAGAAAACCATTTCAGGTGACGACCTCTTGAAGCTCAAGAAAATGCCAAGAGTGTGCGAAGCAGTAATCAAAGCAAAAGGTGGCTACTTTGAAGAACCTAGATATATAAGACATATTTTCAGTTGTTTCACACTTTTTTGTTAAGTATATTATTCCACATGTGTTAATTCATAGTTTTGATGCCTTCAGTGTGAATCTACAATTTTCATAGTCATGAAAATAAAGAAAACTCTTTGAATGAGAAGGTGTGTCCAAACTTTTGGTCTGTACTGTGTTTGTGTGTGTGTGTGTGTGTGTCTTTCTGTCTGGGTATTCTGCAATAGTTGATTTCACATAAATATAATGGAGAATTTGGTCTTTATGGAAAGAATAATTTATTCCACAGCTTCTACAGATGCAATGTTGTCTTTTTTCAGATGAACAGTGTGAACAAGAAGGCACCCACGACAGCAACACAGCGACTAAAACAAGACTACCTCAGAATAAAGAAAGACCCCGTGCCTTACATCTGTGCTGAACCACTTCCCTCAAATATCTTGGAATGGTACTACTTCATATTTAGTTCCATCCATGAAAAGCTGTATGGCCACATCTTGTGATACACCACATAATCAAAACAGTAGCACGTTTTAGAGTTTGGCCTTAATGTATCTGTTTATCTTGAGCTCTATAAGTCGAGCAACAGGTTTGATCAATGAATTACTGTAAGCTGTGTTTTAAAATGAAACATATATAATTAGTCCCTTTCTGTATGTTGAAGTTTCTCATTATGCCACAATTCCTGATCTAGGCACTATGTTGTTCGGGGACCAGAGAAAACCCCATATGAAGGTAGTGCAGTTTTTTAATTTCAGTGATACTGCTGTTCGCTTGAGGCTTTTTGAACATTCAGGCTCTTGCATTTAGGTCATTTGTGGTCCATGCTCATCTTGTTACCTGGAATATTAGAAATGTAGCTTCATCTGAGCTCTTTTCCCTTGTTACTTTTAAGGGGGATACTATCATGGAAAACTGGTATTCCCACGCGAGTTTCCTTTCAAACCACCTAGTATTTACATAATAACCCCAAATGGGAGATTCAAGTGCAACACAAGGTAAGACTTTCGAAAACATAAGCGGCATCAAAATTTGTTTACAGAAGAAGCCTTTCGTACCTCCTCTTGATTTGGTGTTTTGACTGCTTAGGTTGTGCCTTTCCATTACTGACTTCCATCCGGACACTTGGAACCCTGCATGGTCTGTCTCCACCATCCTCACAGGGCTGCTGAGTTTCATGGTGGAGAAAGGCCCCACGCTAGGAAGCATCGAGACATCAGATTACACTGTAAGTACAGGGTTTCAGGTCACTCACTAAGCCTGAAGTAGTAGAAGTCTGCAAAGAGAAATTCCAGTTTTTTGGTAAATATTATTGCACATTATTATGCTGACAGCCAAGTAAAACATTGTAAAGGTGAATTCTCTTGATTTTTTTTTTTTTACTGCGTTCTAGAGAGACACACTGAATTAGAATTAATGTTTGCAGCAATAGTGAAAGGAATGAGGTGTCTGAGGAGTTTAATGCCTCTAAAAGCTCAGAAAGTATTACTTGAAATTGTTGTGAATATGCTGCTTCATGGTTTTGGCCCCAAAAATTAAATTTTAAAATCCATTCAGCATTTGCAGTAATGAGGTACAGGGAGGGCATTGTAAGGCAAAATAGTCCCCAGCTTCTTTTTCAGATTTACTGTTATGTTACTATTATCAACATTACATATGAAAGATTTTTTGCCTGGCTGTATTTGCTTGTGGGTGTAAAGGGTTTTGCTATCAACCACTCTGAATGACTTTGTTTACATCTTGATTGAATTATGCAGAAATGTTAAAAATCTGTGGAATTCTCCTTTACAAGAAGCCATGCATTAAAGGGTGCTGTTAGGTGCAACATTGTAGCAGAGGTTTTATAAAATGGTGACAAAACATAATAGATAAAATATACCATAGTGTAATAAATTATTTATAATTACAAATATTAATAGTAATAATAGCAATAAGCAGTTCTTCCTCTAAGCAATGGAGCCTATTAACTGGTTGCCAAGTCAGTTTCCAAGATGGTTACAATTGCACGATAAAATGTGAAGTGTGTTCTCTCTCTATAAAGGATGTGATATGTGAACTTATTTTCATTTCCAAAATCAGCAAAATGTAATTTGACCAAGATGTTAAAACGTTTGCAACTGTACAACTTCGGCTCAAACTCTCAGATTTTAGAATCAGAACTATTCGTTTTTTATATTCAGCACTGTGTATGTTTTTTCTTGTTTCTTCGGCAGAAAAGACAGCTGTCTGCGCAGAGCCTGGCTTTCAACTTAAAGGACAAAGTTTTCTGTGACCTATTTCCAGATGTTGTTTATGTGAGTCTTAAAACTGCAAAATTAAAAAAGAATATATATATATATATATAGACAACACTACAGAAATGAAACTTGGATATAACAAAGTAGTCAGTGTACAGCTCTTGTATAGCAGTATACATTTACTGTCCTCGAAAATAACTCAACACACAGCCATTAATGTCTAAATAGCTGGCAACACAAGTGAGTACACCTCACAGTGAACAAATTGTGCCATTGTCCCTCGTTGGTGTCATGTGACTCGTTAGAATTATATGGTTCCAAGTGCGAATGGGAAGCAGGGCTGTTAAATTTGGTGTTTTTGGGTACAATTCACTCATACTGGCCACTGGATATTCAGCATGGTACTTCATGACAAATAACTCTCTGAGGATGTGAGAAATAGAATTGTTGGTCTCCATAAAGATGGTCTAGCCTATAAGAAGATTTTTAACACTGAGCTATAGCATAGTGGCCAAGGTCATACAGCGGTTTTCCAGGACAGGTTCCACTCGGAACAGGTCTCGTCAGGGTCGAAAACGTCCCACGTGTTCAGCGTCATATCCAGAGGTTGGCTTCAAAGAAGAGACAAATGAGTGCTGCCAGCATTGCTGCAGAGGTTGAAGAAGTGGGAGGTGGCCGTCATCCCAGAAGAAAGCCCACAAACAGTTTGCTGAAGACAAGCACTTAAAGAACATGGATTACTGGAACCATGTCCTGTGGTCTAACAAGACCAAGATAGACTTGTTTACTGCTATACAAGCTGTGTGCTGTCTACTTTGTTATATCCAAGTTTCATTTCTATAGTGTTGTCCTATGAAAAGATATGATAAAATATTTGCAGAAATGTGAGGGGTGCACTCACTTTTGTGTGTGTATACACAAATATATACTCAATAACAATACACATATATTAGTGTATTATTTTTGCTTATATTGACGAAAAGAAAAAAAAAAATTTTAAGTGATATTTTAAATAATATTATAAGTACAATATAAGTTTTTATTCACTATGCTTTTAAGTGTCTCCTGTTTATGTGTGCTTTCAGGAAGCCTGTCCTTGCTTATGCAGCTGTGCCTACTAGAACTTTAATTTGTCATTTGCAGGAGATCAAGCAGAAGCAAAAGACTCAGGAGGAGCTCCGTTCACGACCAAAAACTCTCCCACTCCCAGACGTGATTCCAGATGGAGACCAGGGCCATTACGGAATAGCAGCACTGAACGGACACGCACCTTTTGGTGTAGCAGCAGCCCCTCAGCCGCTTGCCCTCCAGCAGGCTAACCGTAACCACGGACTCCTTGGTGGAGCGCTGGCAAACCTTTTTGTAATAGTTGGTTTTGCTGCCTTTGCTTACACGGTGAAGTATGTACTCCGGAGCATAGCCCAGGAATGAGACAGGACTTGCTCGGGCTGAAGCCACCTTTGTGAGTATCAAGTCACAAAAGGGAGCTCCTGTTCCTGCCAGGAAAAAAACTGAAACAACAAACCTGATCCACCCTTCTACGAAGCTGAAGAAGATCAGGGTGCTTTTTTTTTTATTAGCGTACAGCAGAAGCTGTCTAGGCTGAAGGTTGTTCACCATCTCTGGACTGCGTCAGTGCCTCAGCACATGGCCACATGCTTTTAAAAAATGATCAACAAGGGCCCACATACCTGGGGCAGTGTTCTTTCATTAGTCATGTTACAGAAAAAAGTGTTTTGTCAGTTTAAACATACAAGACCACTTTCAAATGAGGAATTATTTATATCCACAGCACCTCTATTTACTATTTATGGTTTCCTTTGTGTGCATCTCCATTTGTCCCCCTTGATTTCCATTGATTTATCACATCTGATTTCTCTGCGATTGGCTTGGAGGTAAATGTTTTTACATTTTTTTGTGTATGATTTTATTGCTGTAAACTTCTATATATTATAATATAGAAAGATATGGGGAATATAAAGTGCTATCAAAAAATGGAAATTGATTAGTTATACTCATTTTGTCAGGCAAGAATCAACTGTGGCTTATTTCTTTGCACTTTGTGAAAGCGGTTTAATAAAGTGTGATTTGATTATTCGATTAAAATAATAAACAGCATCTTTATTGATAGAGATTTTGGATCTCACTAAGTATCTCTAATAACTGTGTAATTACATGTGAACAGCATATGCAACGACAATGTAACTACTAACGATTTAGACACATAGATTACAGACGTGCACCTTATGTAATTACACAGGTGTGTCTTGATAGTTGTAACAGCTTATTCTCTCTTATGTATTTACACATGGGTAATAACAAAAATCTAATTACATTTGTAATCAGACTGAACAGCAGTTTTTCAGAAGACTTTTCCAGCAGTTAAAGGAAGTATGTGATAACTTACATTAAGACAATAGTAACACTGTGTCTGTCAGCTTTCCTAACATTTAGTTAGTGTTTATGTTGCTAGTCCTGTGACATTGTAACCAGTTTCGTCTTTAAACCGTTCTGTATATGTGACAGTACAGCAAGCGTCCCCTCATCTTAAAATGTAACTTTTATGACATCACCTATATAACAACTACACAGGAACTGTCCACTTTAACACTGCACTACAGACACTACACGTTCCTGTATAGAATATACACTTGAAGCAAAACAGAAGTTGATACATGTGTGATTACATAGGCTGTACTTCTGTAATCCATCTATAACATTAACCAAATGATCAGCAGTTCGTGTTGCTGCATATGTTATTCATGTGTAACTACACAGTTGTTAGAGACTCAGTATAAAGGGGGACCAGATTTGGTTCCTTTGTGCTTTTCATCACAGTGCTGCAGTAACAGCCTCCACTTTTCTGGGAAGGCTTTACACTAGATGTTGGAATATTACTGATTTGATTGCATTTAGCCACAAGAGCATTAGTGAGCATTAGTCAGGCACTGATGTTGTTTGATTAGCTCTGTATCACGAATGTCACTCCAGCTCACTACAGCCCAGTGCAGGGGCGCTTTATACGCTTGGCACTGGGCATGGTGACCTTGGCTCATGTTGGCAATGCTTTTCCATTAACATTATACAAACCCTATTTCTGGACACTTGTAAAATGCAATAAAAACTAGAATCAGTGAGATCTAGATCTTGAATCTTTGTTTATTTTGCCCCATCCTGACTTTTTTGACGCTTGCAGACACCAAATTCTAAAATTGTTAGTTTGCAATACAGTTAGGTTGGTCAGAGAAAACACTGGAAATCTTTTCTTACTGCAAGTTGGTGGCAAGTAGCTGAATTCACTAATTAGAAGGAGTGTCTGGATACTTTTGGACATTTTAATGTAGTTTTACTTTCTTTTTTCAGCAGATCTTGAGTTATGAAAACCAAAAAAGTCACTTATTGCAGTTAAGAAAATCCACTGTTTTGCCCAATGAGAGTAACCTGTAAAGGCACCAACTCTTCTGTTGGGAACTTTCCTTCTCACTGAATACTGGATTTTGTTTATAATGCTAAATCATAGATTATGCTACAAACAAGCAACCAAGGCCTTAGTCTGGTACTGCAGGCTTTTTATTATCATTCAACCCTTGACAATCCCAAGCTGTGCAAGATTTCTCCTGTTGGGGAAAGATTAGTGACCAATATAATTCAATCTCAAAGCGGCTTAGCGGACGTCTATAGATAGCTTTGTGCTGCGCGTTCTAAGAACAAGTCCATTTCTGAGAACCTCCAGAAACATATTAACCACTGTTTTACCACTTTTACAGCCCCGCCGTGCCTCATTTCTCAGTGTGAGTAGACGGTCCTGCCATTGTGTGTTTTTAGTTTATTATTTTAATCCGGTCAGTCTGAAAAGGAAGCGGCTCACTCGAGGTGTCTTTCCATTATGAACGTCAAACGCGTTGTTTACAGAGCAGCCTTAGTAACCGTTACCGAGTAACTAATGCAGTGGGAGAGCATTTTTCTCGGCTGCCTACATCAGCTCTCATTTGGTAGTCACGACACAAACACGAAGCAGTGTTTTCACAACGATACGGGTAAACATCCTCATTCAGTGAACTACGCTCGCCGGTATTTTCCAATCCGTGGCCTTGCGTAACATTCCTCTCAGTTCACGTTACAGGCAAGTGATGGGAAGTTCGATTCAGTTGAGCGAGCCGATTCCTTTGAGCAGTCCGTTTCGTTGAATCGAACGCCGCGATGAATAGTGCAGATAATCTTAGTTTAATCAGCGCAACGTTTAGAAAGTTGATCAAGTGAACTTTATTTTCATTTAAATATGCAATGTCACTCTTCTAAGCTCACTATGGTGTCAAAATAAAACTTTTCAGTGTGTTTGCAATGGTGCTTATGAGAACAAGGGTTAAATAAAGTGACTATATAGTTGTGTTGTAGACATAGGCAACATAACTGTATGGACATTTTTCTTACTATCCATGATGCCCAGTGAAGCTACATGTGTCTTCTGAGTTGTTATGTAAAGTTAATAATGAAAAAATAGCAAAACATCTGGGGAAAGTCTTTGGGTGCTATTTCGCCATACAGCACTCTGCATGTTTTTTTATACGTTTTAGGCCAAAACCTCATACAAAAACTATAGTAGTGTCACAGTCATGGCTCAACGTATTTCTAATCATTTCTTGTAGGCCTAATACTCTTCTGCAAAATAGCTTTTAGGGGCATTAAAGGGGAAAACATCAAGATAATTAAATGGTTGTAATGTACACAAAGTCGTTCAGAGAGAAACTTACTGTGTCATAAATGTTCGTTGAAGTGGTGATAGGAACCAGACATCTGAAGAGTTTAATCCACCTGAAAGCTCCCTCAAAGAAAGTCATTACATGAAATTCTTAGATATACACTGCCTGATGTCTGACACATTGTTTGACATAGTTTAATGATAAAACTTTGGCTTAAAATGTATTTTAATCCATTTATTTAAGTTCATTCATGGTGGAGGGGTACACGCAGAGCGTTGTGAGGCAAAATAGTCCCCAAAGATAAAGTTTTCCAGATTTATGACTGGTGATAGGAACCAGACATCTCAAGAGTTTAAACCCTCTGAAAGCTCCCACAAAGAAAGTTATTACATGACGTGGTTAGATATATGCTGCTTGATTTCTCACACAATGTTTTATGGTATTTTTTGTGATATTGCTTTGGCTTAAAATATATTTTCATTCATTTACAGTTTTGTTTATTTCAATCCATGTAAGGCAAAACAGTCCCCGAAGAAAACCTTTTCAGATTTATGACTATTTTGCCGTGGTTAGCATTACATATAAAAGCTCAGCAGACATGTACAGGTTCCCTGGTGGTTTTGGATAGTAAAATTAAATGGCTATATTCGTGTTGTAGACACTGTAGACCGCTGATTCCTGTCGCCCCAAGAAATCTGAGTTGTCAAGTTTCTCTACGGTGAACCGTCTCTTATGAACCGCCCTGAATGGCACTGTTTACACCTGAAGGACTGAATTATTCAGAAATTCTGAAAATTTTGTAGAATTCCCCTGAAATGCTTCGGACGTTTGGTTCGTATCAACGCTTATGTAAACAGTTCTGAATCGGTAATTATCTCCAGAGCGGATTTCACATCAAACCACTCTGAATGACGTTTAAATCTTAACCATTTAATTAAGCAGGACATTTGAAATATTGTCATAGTTCCCTTTTAATGCATTATGTCATTTGTTATGTTCCGTTTCCATGATGATGAAAGGTGGGAATGGTTATTATTCCACAAAGAAAGGGAAAATACCAAAAGCTCGACTCAGTGAGGCGTGCGATTCGGTTCAACAGACTCGCTGAAAAGAGCCGGTTCAAATAAAACGATTCTCTCGCGAGTCGGGACAGGAAGCCTCGCTCGAGCAGCTGATAATCGGACTGGCGATGTTCCGGTGAGAGGAGCTCGCCTCTTTTACGTGGATTTTTAAGGACTCTTGATTTCTTTTTAGGAATACAAAACCGAAGATTCAAATAACAGGACACCTGTTTCAACTCTGAGATCCATGAATCTGTATTTTAGTACTGACCGCGGTGTGTTTTCACCCGTTTTCTAGGCTGCTGCTGCGGGCCGGCTAACTGCTAGCTAACAATGAAGGCCTAAGCCGAAAGCTGTGGGATTTAAACCTTTCCGAGCTGGCTCACGAAACGAGGACTAACGTACTCAGGTATTCACCTAACACGAATAAACCCTTTCTACATTTACTTATTTTGGTAGCTAATGTTTTATTTAATATACAGGCAACAATTTAACATCGGTTCTGAGGTCCGCAAAGCATGTTATTCGAACTAGCAGCCTTGCTAGCCAGCTCACTATATGATGAATGTAACAGTGATGACGGAGTATCGATACATTACATGTTGGTGTTTTTAAGGAACCGTATTCCTCAGTCTAATCTTAAGTGAATTGTCAGAGTCTTTTGTAAGGTTAACTAGTAGACGTGAACGAAGACAGAAATAGTGCAGTTCTTTGGAAAAGGGTGGAGTCATTATGTAGCTACTGTAAACACTAAGCTAAGCGCAAAGTTACACAGAACCCCATGTACCTAAGGAATTGCATGATCTGCACGATCGCAATTGTGTAGGGGATTGCTTTTTTCCTTTGCATGGTATTATTTCAGTTTGCCGTAGGTTGTTTTCATGGCCCATGCTGCTTAATCATGTGTGTAGAAGCGATGTTGCAAATGAGGGAAACATATGCACTAGTACATTTCTGTTATTTCCTTCAGCCTTTTCAGTTAAGGTGATTTTGTGAGACTGTATGAATTTAGTCATTACTATTGGTCTTGATCACATATAGTGTCCATATTCAATATATTGTAGTTTATTGTATGCATATACTGTTTAATGTTGTGCAACTTTTCACCATTTTAACTTGTGCTCCAAGCCTCTGGCATTAAAACCTGTTTTGTTGTGCATCAGTGCAGTTATCAAAATTGGTTACAACTTCTGACTGCCCCTTTGCCTGTATTATTCTCAGGCATGGCCTCCCAGCTGCAAGTCTTCTCTCCTCCGTCCGTGTCTTCCAGTGCCTTCTGCCGGGTGAAAAAGATGAAGGTGGAGAGTTGCGCATGGGATGCCTCCAGTGAGGCCTATGGCTCTGTGGGCCAGGCCTATGGCTTCAACACTGCCCCAGCACTCCCTTTCAGTGCTTCCGGCCTGGTCTTCCCACCAGCCTCCCGGTGCCAGGTGGTGGTCCGTGCCGCCGACAGCACAGGGGGTGCCCCACAGGGCTCCAGCCGCCGTCCCACAGAGTCGCATGCGTCCCGCAGCCAGAGATACGGCGTGAAGAGGAAGAACGAGGAGGTGGACCGGTCGGGAGGCGGGGACAGCGGAAGCGGGAGTGTGCAGATTTTGGAGGAGCTGTCTGCTCCTGCATACTCAGCTCGTGCTGCTGGGGGCAACACAGCACAGTCGATCCCCCACTCTGCGCCCACCACCAAAAGCAGCAGCTCCAACTGTGAAGGAGACTACCAGTTGGTCCAGCATGAAATCCTCTGTTCCGTCTCCAGCAGCTATGAGGTGCTGGAGTTCCTCGGCCGTGGAACCTTCGGGCAAGTGGCCAAATGCTGGAAAAGGGGCACCAATGAAATCGTGGCCATTAAAATACTAAAAAATCATCCTTCATATGCACGACAAGGCCAGATAGAGGTGAGTTATTACTGGATGTAGAATCTGTTCTTGTAGAGCATCATTTTATTGTGTCTGTCCTGGATTACCAATGCAAGGAACATTTTAGTTTACTTTCACTGCTCTCAACAGACCTGACTCAACTCGTCACCATATTAAGAAACAATTTTAAATTGCTCAAAAAGAGCAGAGGAAACACTAAAATGTACATTGCTTAGGTACTTCACAACCAAGATGGGGAAATGTTGTCATAGGGCAAACTGAGATTGACAACAAGCAGTTTCTTCTTTTATGGTGCAGTGACACAACAGAAGTGAGATTGCCCCCAAAGGGTTCTGTGATGTACTGCAATCAATCAGACTGACGTAGTCGAACATTATAGTGCTTTTGGTTTTAGGTGAAGGATGTGTCAGCATTTTTAAAATTAATTGACAATGTTGAAGATTAGTAGACTTTGTCGAGTAATTATTGCAGCCCTGCTAATAATCACTAGTCACTGCTGCAACTGATTATGTAATATGGATGCTCCTATTACTATTAATTTTGACAGTGAATATGATCTGTAATTTAGAAAGTGCATTACATGCAGTCAGTTTTTCAATCCCTCTTTTCCAGGTGAGCATTTTGAACCGTCTTAGTGCAGAGAATGCTGACGAGTTCAACTTTGTGCGTTCGTATGAGTGTTTCCAGCACAAAGGCCATACATGCCTGGTGTTTGAGATGCTGGAGCAGAACCTCTATGACTTCCTCAAGCACAGCAAGTTTAGCCCTCTCCCACTACGCCACATCCGGCCAATACTGCAGCAGGTAGCCACAGCCCTGATGAAGCTCAAGAGCCTTGGCCTGATCCATGCAGACTTAAAGCCAGAAAACATCATGTTGGTGGACCCCATCAGACAGCCCTACCGGGTCAAGGTAATCGACTTTGGCTCAGCCAGCCACGTCTCCAAGGCTGTGTGCTCCACGTACTTGCAATCTCGCTACTACAGGTGAGGGAGTAAAATGGGCTAGCGATTGGTGATATTGGTGTATTTCACAGTGCATATTGGGCTTTTATTAAATTTATACATGTATTTTTCCAACTCTAGAGCTCCTGAGATCATTCTTGGCCTGCCATTCTGTGAAGCCATTGACATGTGGTCACTGGGCTGTGTGATTGCGGAGCTCTTTCTCGGATGGCCACTGTATCCTGGGGCATCTGAGTATGACCAGGTCAGATAACCTACTCTTTAGATAAGTTTTTCTCTGTAAATAGATAATTTATTGTATTACAGTATGCAGAATGCACTAAATTGGATTTTGTACTTCTCCAGATTCGGTATATTTCTCAGACGCAGGGCTTGCCAGCAGAGTATTTGCTTAGTGCCGGCACAAAAACCACCCGCTTTTTCCACAGAGGGCCTGATTCCAGTTATCCACTATGGAGGCTGAAGGTAAGCTCGCTCTCTCTCTCTCTCTCTGTATGTATGTATGTATAAATTTCGGAGGCCCTGTCCAACATTCTTTTTTTCTTTTGTATTTTTGCCTTATCATCCCCATGAAAACAGAATTTTACGTCAGGCTTTTAGAAAACATTCTTCAGGGTGGAGTTTATTTTATTTATTAATTTTTTTGTAAATACTTGTTTAAAATGTTTTTGTTTTTTAGATGGGTAAAATGCAGCTTTTTGAAAACGCTGACCTGATGCTGTTATCTGTGCATGGTTGTTGCTGTCTTTATTTATTGTGCATGCACAACTTTATATGCGTTATGGCTGAGTTCAGGTGCTTCTGTGTGCTCAGCAGTTGATGGTAGTAACTGTATTTAGCTTTACTTTTTCATTACACTGTAAGATGTAGGCATCAGTCTTCTGCTTTTGAATCTTAAATCTGACGTTTTTGTGGAGTCAACTTGATTGCCAATATTAGAAATATCTGAATTATTCTGAAGATCTGACTTGTTGATCACTAACCCTAACTCCTTAGTTCAGATTGAATAAGCAAGAAAAAGTCTTCTCTGCATGAGAACTATATCGACATGTCAGAGACAGTGACAAAGCCATGGTAACAAACTTATTTTCTGGCAGAAATCTGGCTTTGAGTCTATGTGAAATATTGAATTATGGAAGTCTACTGGCCTGCCTTAAGCCAAAACCGCCTACCATGTTTGTAACACGCCTCTGTCTCTGTAAAGCCGTTACCTTGTGTTTTTCCATTTGTTCAACAGACTCCATCAGAGCATGAAGCAGAGATGGGCATCAAGTCCAAAGAAGCACGAAAGTACATTTTTAATTGTCTGGATGACATGATGCAGGTATTTAAAGAAAACACAACCTGTAAACTGTTTGTTCAGCATATCCTGATCGAGATCTGTGCTGCAGTCTACAGTCAGTTCCTCTCCATGACCTTTCACTGAATGGACCCTCTTCCAGGTCAACTTGTCCTCTCACTTGGAGGGCACAGACATGCTGGCAGAAAAGGCGGACCGGCGGGAGTTCATTGACCTGCTAAAGAGGATGCTCCGGCTGGATGCTGATAAGAGAATCACCCCCACCAAGACACTGGCCCATCCCTTTGTCACCATGAGCCATCTGCTGGACTTCCCTCACAGCTCTCAGTAAGGACATGGAGTGCAAGGGTTGATGGGGGTGGTTGTTTTGTGACAAGATGGGTGTAAATAAATTGAGAACATTATTTTTGATGTATGCGCAAAAATCAGTAGTTCATAATAACAATAAATGATTAATGGTTGTTCTGACTATTCTCATTAAGGTTTTAATTATTGAAGCTTTAATTAGCTGGTTTCCATACATATATTAAGTCTAGTTTTGGACTGCATTGCAATACAAATATTGACTCACCATTGAAAATGCTTTATAGTCCAATACAGTGTATATTGGACTATAATATAGTGCTTAGGCCTAATGATTTTTCTTTGTTTCAGTGTGAAGTCTTGCTTCCAGAACATGGAGCTGTGTAAGCGAAGGAACGGTAGCTATGACAATGGGAAGGCTCTTTTTGCTGCTAATACTGTTCCTGGCACTACAGGCAACCTGACGGTGACCTTCAGCAGTCAGCTTAACCAGAACAACCAGGTGCAGGCACGTGCTCATTTAAGATCAGATAGTTCTGCTATGGCACTTTCTTCAAAAGAATGTGAAAAGCAACTAACTTGTTCTGACAGTCCTCAGAATTGCTGGTCTTGCTTGTGTTTAATCATCCTGATAGTGGAGAGATTCGCATGTAAAAAGACTATTTCTATATGCTGCAGAAGAATAGTCCCCAACTCCCCATGCATGCATGCATGCATGAATGACTTTGTTCTATGTTCTTTTGTTTTGGCAATAGATAAAGATCTTCAAGATGGTCTTCTCATCAGAACTGTTGTGTATGTTCTTAGGTTCCCTCAGCCGGTGGAGCAGTGCCTCTCCTCAATTACCAGCCAGCCCTTTATCAGCAGGCCACAATAAACATCCCGGGCCTGGCCCAGCCCAGTATCCCCTTGCAGAGCCGCCCCCCTCAGCTGTGTACCCAAACTGAGCCATTTCAGCAGACCCTCATTGTTTGCCCCCCCACAACCATACAGGGTAAGGCAAGCTTTGAAAAATTTTGCTACTGGTATTGGGTCATGACAACTAAAGTGTTATGTCTGCAAATCTAACCTGAAAAGCTGTTTTGGTAAAATACGTAGAATTTAGTTTTTGAAGGCATCGATTTTTAGCGTAGGAGCAAAATAGTTTGTTTCCTGCATTTTTCTTGATCAAAGGGACATATGTCTTTACATCTATTTTTTCCAAGGTGCTCATTTTCATGTATCTGTTATTTCCTGAAGGGCTTCCGTCCTCCAGCAAGACCTCCAGCTATCCGGTCAGAATGGAGAATGGAGTTCCTGTAGTGCAGCAGAGCCAGAATACGCAGCCTCTTCAGATTCAGCCAGGAATGCTGGCACAGGTAAGGCTGTTTGTGTTTTTCCATCACAGTCTGTTAGTGAAATGGCTGATCTCTAACTCCGAAGGATCTGAAGCATGATGATTTGATGATAAACGGAGGTGGCAGGGAGAGAGGAGGAGACCCTGCTGCTCTTTATAACGTCCATGAGACCATACATGTTCCCACAGTGGCACGTGAGATGGCAGCCTTGTACTCTTTACCCTGAGAGGGAAAATTCTCTAACTTGGCCATGCCTTTTGCCCTCCTCTCTCCCATGGCTACACCTCCACAGGGCTCCTGTACGCCGCTGATGGTGGCCACATTGCATCCCCATGCACCGGGCGTGCCGTCTCAGTACTCGCTGCCCCTGGCACTGGGCTGTGGGGCAGGAAGGCCTTCCCTGCTGGAGCAGACAGCCACCGTGCTGGTAAAGAGCCACCTACCTGGGACTCTACCACTAACATCTTTCATGCCTCCCTGCTTCTTGCTCTCACTTTCATGACCTCTGCTTCTTCTTGTATCCTTCATTCCACAGATCTTTCTAGCTTTCTGCCCCCCCCCACCCCCCCCCGCCCCCATTGTTTTTATTTTATTTATTTTCTGGTTTCCTTTTACTATAACTTTTTTCAGTTTCTGTCTCCTATGACTTTTCATTCTCTTTAGGTTGTCTGTCTTATGTTCTTTCTCCCACTGTTTTATCTTTTTTCAGCTTCTGTCTCTTGCTCTAACTCTCTAGCTTTCTCTTTTTATCCTTCCTGTTTGGCTTAATTTCCATTTCTTTTTCATCTTCACATTTCAGTGTCTGTATTTTTTATTTTTTTTTTTTTTTTTTTTCCTTCTTTCTCTGCTCTTACTGTTTTCTAGTTTTATTCCACTGTTATTTTTAGTTTCAGCTTCTCTATCTCTTGCACCTCTCTCTTCTCCCGCATTCTCTCTCTGCGCAGGTCTGCTCCAGGCATGGGATGCATGTGCTGACTCGTCCATTTGGCTGCTTGCAGCTTCTTGTTATTTTGTGCCCCTTCCCCCATCTCCCACTCCTCTTTTTTTTTTTTTTTTTTTTCTTCTTCTCTCAGGGGAGGAAGCTCACTTCGTCCGCAGCTCAAGGACACTCACACTCCTTCATAGCCCTGTCTATCCACAGGTCCTCTGGCCTTGTCTCTGCCACTATAGCCATGGCTCTTCTTTTTTTTTTTCTTTTGATTTTATTAGATTGCTGTCTATGTGAAGTTGTCCTTTTTAATCATTTTCTAAACTGTTAACAGCTAATGCTCCTTTCAACAGGTTGTTGGACTTTGACCACCTGCTCCCCTCATCCCATCTGGTTTTGTTATTAAATGCTTGTGGAAGGTTATTGCACGGCGTGCTGGTCTTGGCTTGAAAACTTTTATAAATACATGGCTGTGCTTATGCAAAGCTCCGAGCTGTATTTTAGGCTTTGGAACTGAAATGCTGGATTTTATGTAGATGTGGATTGTTGACTTTGGGCTGTGCTTTTACTGTTTCATAGTCATGCTTAAACTGTCTGTGTTCCATCAGCATGCTGGTTAAGGGACTGTTACTTTTGTCATGTTACAGTGTTTTTGGAATTACTTATGCATACACATACAGTACTATTCTTGAGTGCATTAGTCTTCATATACCCTCCCTCCAACACAAGTATCTCTTGCAGAGGTTTACTGTCCGCCTCAAAATGACCCTCCACTGCTTATTTTGAGGCAGTGAAATGTGAAATATTGCCCTCATAGAAGTGACTCGGTAAAACTAGTTTGCTTGAGCATGTGTGTTTTTTTTCTTGTCTGTCCCTTTTCAGCAGGCCTGGCAGGCGGGCACGCAGCAGATCCTTCTCCCACCTGCCTGGCAGCAGGTGCCAGGTATGACCCTTCATGGCACTGGCACAGCGCAGACTATCACAGAATCGCCCCTGGAGACCATCCTCTCAGACAGCTCCACACAGCAGACACCCAACTGGAGGTAGGCATAATGTGGACAAATTGAGAATTGGATTGAAACTGGGTTTTCTGGGGACTGGGGAATATTCATTGTCCGACATATTTTCATCATGAAATTTTCTCACAATATAAAAGACAGCTGTTGTGCTCAAATGACATAGAAAATCAATTTTTTCTTTTCGAAAACCAACAAAATGCAATATTTACAATAAAAAAAAACATAAAATGGCACAATGATACTGTATGCGTATCATTATTATATAGGTCTAGTTAGAACTGCGACCTTATATAGGTCGCAGTTAGAACTGGAGTTAAGAACTGTGCCAGACAGCACTGTAATCTTTACCAAGAACTGTGAAGCTGCTCCAACATAAAATAAAGCATGGAACATACTGGTAGTGCCTGTACATGGCATGTACTGTGCTGCATTACTGAGTTCCAGCACATGTTTGGTGAAATGCTGTACATGAATATAACTGTTTTCCATATTTTTAATGAATGTAATAATTGAAGTAGGTCATCCAGCAAATTAAGACATTCATGAAATTCTTATATGTATCCTTACTACACCCTCATTTCAAGTCCCCCGATGATGTGTCTAATCATCTCCCCCAGGGCATCTCATAGTACAGTTCTTCAGCAGAACCCTCATGTTTCGAACTCTACTCAGTCTCTCAACCGTGGGGCATCCAGCACCGCTCGATCATCGCAAAGCAAAAGAAACAAGGCTCGCTGCCTGGACAGCAGCAGGTACTTCCCCAACAACCTCACTCACTTTATGCATGTTTTGTGAGTGGGAGAAATGAATCTGATTTAACAGTTTAAAAAGTGAAGAAATACATCTTAAAGTAAATAAAATCTTAAACTTAATAGAATGCTTTAACTAAATGTATTTAGACTAATTACATTCATTTATCTAATTCCATTAGAAATGACTGGTAAGGATCAAACTTGCATAATTCCCTTATTCTTTTCTTTCACTGCAGTGGTCTGGTTGGCACACCTTACAATAGTGCTGCCCTCTCTCAGCCAATTGTCATCTCTGACACGCCCAGCCCTGCTGTCAGTGTCATCACCATCCACAGTGACTCTGATGATGAGGACGAGAGAAAGTTCCACCCTGCTAGGTGAGGTCACATTTCTTGGGGTTAAAGCCAGAAAGGCAGTAGTGTTTAAGGTCTTTTGAACAGCTTGCATGCAAGGGGTGGGGTGAAAATGGCTTGTTCCTCATTTTGAATGTTATGTTACTTTTTGATTTGGACAGCTGTGGACCCAGTCAGAGAACGAACGTTATCAGCTGTGTCACAGTCCATGATTCAGACTCCTCCACTGCTAGCCCCCTGACCCCTCTGCCCCGAAACAGCCTGGCAGCTCAGCCCTCGCGCCTGGTGAAGTCCTTGGCGGTTGTTGCTCCTTCAGTGAAAACCCAGCCCGGGGAAAGCTCAGCACTGGCCAAAGTAGCTACAGGTGAGTACCATAGAAAAGAATGCATTAAATATGTGGCCCCCAAACTACTGACCGCAATAAAGGGAGATTAGCATTGTTCTGGACAAGTTATGTTACTAACATTAAACGCAAGCTAATATTTCCGGTTAGCTTTTGCCCCTTGTGTAAATACACCATTGTATTTGAAGTGCTGTAACTGATATAATTAAGCATATTTCAAATGCATGAATTCTGTTATACCTGTGTATATAGGAGTCTTGCAGAGTTCCTACATCAAGCCTAAGAGGGCAGCCACACGGCAACCATGCAGCTCAGGGGACAGTGTTAATCTCCAGGAGCCCAGCAGGTCCCAACCACTCAACCTCAGCCAGGTTAGTATACAGACTTCTGTATGATGAAGAGCCAGTTTTAAAGGCTTATATTTTGTATATATTAGCATTACTTTTTATTTTGATCCACATAGTGTTATCTCTTGGTTAAGAATGCAGCTCTTAAGAATACACATGTTGAAAAGCTACAGTTTGTAGATGGGCACAGTAGTTTTTACCTGTACCAATGGGATACCTTGCCTTCCCTTGAGATGCCCTGTTTTGATTTTCACTGGCACCTGAAAGTTATTACATTACATAAGCTTAAATGTTGCACAAAAACAATGGTATGTGATTATGCATGCTAGACAAATGGCCCATTTCTGCTGAAATGGAGAGTAACGAAACCTATCAGACTGCAGCAATGGTCAAAAGTCTGGCTTTTGTTGCCTAAATTGTGGTTTGTTTTCTTTGCCAAACTATAGTTGAAAGCACATATTGAAACTCTTGCCCCAGAGCTTAAGTGCTGATGAGTCACAAGGGAATAAAAGGTTTGGGTTATGGCATAATTCTCAATGCAGTATTTTTAGTGAGTTGTTTGTTGCAGATTTGACAAAGGAAAAAAAAATCTGATTGAAAATGTTAATAGTAATGATAATGACTTTTTACACAGACCACGGTCTCATCATCTCAAGACCACACTAGTGGCTCCTCACTGCGCCGGCAGCAGACCTACCCCCCTTCCTCTTCCCAGTACCGCCTCCAGGAGGCCCTGCCATTCACCAGCGCCCCCAGCTTGTACACGTACCCCGCCTCTGCCGCGCTGGCCTCTGCCTCACACACCATGGAGCAGCTGCTTGTCCAGGGCTCCTCCCCTTCGATCCATGTTCCGCCCACCAGTCACTATGCAGCCAGTCTTCTCCCAAAAGACACGGTGGGCGGCGTGGTCCACGGATTACCTGCCCACTACCAGCAGCATTTCTCCACTCACCCTTATGTTGGCACAAACACCAGCAGCACTAGAGGAGGTGCAGCCTATGGTGGCTATCAGCTCAGTCCTAGGAGAGTCACTCAGTATCCATACATATGAGGCACATAGTAGAGAACTGACTGAAGCGTAGTAACCAAGATAGGACCACATCCTCATAGACTTGCCATTGAAACTGCTGCGACATTAACTGCTATTACCTATTTAATTGAACTATTTTAGATTTTTTTTTAAGGTTGATATTTAGAAATATTATATTTTACTGGTCTCACTTTGTATCCTTCCTCTGGAAAAGTCCTGTTATTTGCTAGGGTTAAGTTTATTTTCCTAGCACGAGAAACGTGGTGACATGGTGTTGAGAAAAGGAAAAAAAAAACCTTCTTTAGCAATAGCGAAACACTATTGAAAAGCTGACACAAAGGGACAGCTGGATCCTGGTACAGCGCGACCCCCGGTAGTTCTCTCTGTACTACTAAGAGTTCCACACTAACCCTGTAATCCACTTTTGACCCTTTTAGTGGTTTTAATGTTTCGTGTCTTTATGTTAGTCCCCTTTTTTATCATTTTAAATTATGTTCCATCGTGTTGGTTTTTACTTTTACTGGAAGATGCGTATTGAAGTGACTGAAAAGGAAAAAAAAAAAGAATCAGGAGTATGTACGGAGCTCATGCGGCTCCACTATTTAAGTGAAGACTTAAGTGTTAGTTAAATCAAGGGCAAGGTAGGATTGTAGGAAGTATGTTGTGCTGAACGTAAAATGATAGAATTCAAACAATTAATTGGTTTTGTCTAGAGTTGTTTTTATCTTGTTGAAGTCCATTAATTCCTCTGGAAAAAGAGAAGCTTACGAACTGTGATCATGTCAAAGCCAATGAATATGTACTGACTAGAATTTCCCTTGCCTTTATTTCTTCTCAACTAAGGATTCAGGCAGACATCTGGAAAACGATTACATTCTGTTGATCCGTTTGCTGAATTGATGTGCTGTTAAGGTTCTTTTGATGCTGTTAGGAGTAGAACTTGCTTAGCAAAATGAACTAACACCAAAAAAAATGACCTGTCAAAATGCAGGGCTCAGTGTTGGTGAGCTTTTGAGCATTTGTTTTCTCTTTTTGCTTAATGTACCTGCATCCTTGAGTGACTAAGGATGAACAAGGTCTAGCTTACAACAAAGGCAGGTGGCATTACATGGTGACCAAACGCTGGTTTGTCCTCGTTTGCAGATCCTTTGCTCAAAAGCACACTGGCCTAACTACATGGTCTTACTTGTTCTGCTCTCAATAAGATGATGTGCCTTGACATTCTTTCTCTCTCTCTCCATGTTTGGCAGTTTTTGAAGTCAAGAGTACATTTTCTCATCGACCGCAAATGTACTGTATGCATTTTGTAACGTCAAAATTACGAGAAGTACATCTGAACACCTCTGTTGTAATACCATCCAATAAACAACACAATTCCATTTGTGTCCATCTGTCTGTTTTGTGTTTTAATTCAATGTTTATTTTTTAAGGTAGAAAGAAAAATGCAGTCAGGGTTTCGACACCTTGTCTGTTTTGCATATTTCCTCCCATACTGAATTCAGATTAAGGAAAAAAGTCTCGATCTGTAAGAGGCAAAAAAGTTATGTTTGAATACTTTCTATACCAGGACCTTATATAGCTTATGTATTACTGATGATCTGTATAGAATTAATTTACTGTAGATGTGCCTTCACCTTGTCCAGTTGCTTCAGAGTGTCATCAGCAGCTATTGCTTCCTTTTCATCTTTGGCCTTCTTGCACATGGTTTGGTAGATGTTCAACGTTGCCATTTTGATCGTGCCCAGCAACAAAGTCTTCTTGGCTGCAGTGTTTTGTATATGGACCCATGTGGATTCCTGTATCAAGACACTGAGGTTAAAGAATTTGTAGATGTATAATATAAACTGGATGGCGCTGCACATTATAATCTGCATCTGGAATTTCTGGAACAGTCAAGCATTTTACAAATCACATACAACTAATTTATGGTGCAGGATTACTCATGTTCTGCAATAATGCAAAACAAGTGAGAATCTTATGTTGTAAAATTTTCAACGGGTCACTTTACAAATAGGTGTACCAGAGCAAAACAAGTCTACTGCAGTGAAACTTCACTTTACTGTGCAAAAGTCCACCCATAACTTTCATTTAAGTCCAAATGGTCATTATATACAATTATTCATTTTTCTGGAGATATTTCCGAGGAGATTAGATATACAACTAATGAATAAGAACTGGAGTAGTCAATGGGGAAAATAAAAAAAAAATCTGGATTCTCCCAAACTGAAGTTCAAAAATGCTAAGAACCACATTTCCTCTGTGTATTTAACAACAGTATATGACCTGGCAGACCCTCAAAACTGCCACCATCAGGAAAACGGTCCACTCTGGCTTTAGAGCTGAAAAAAATCCAGTTGTTTCTGTCCATCTTTCTACTCTGAGAAGACCGGTAGGTCAACCTAATCTGGGACTGCTTTGGTCAGCGGGCCACACTTTTGGCAGCCCTCGTGTAATTAACAGCCTGTAGGAACTGAACCGTAGCATGATGAGGACAAAAGAGATCATTTAAAAAATGCTTTTTCAGCAGGGAATGCTGGTCTAAACCGGTTTATGCTGGTTTAGCTTGTCACTCATGGTTATGGGAAGCCAGTGCAAGGTTAGGTCTAGCAGTGGAGCACTAACCCAGAGGCTGGACTCGGCGCGGGCTGTGTCCAGTTCACTCTGCAGTGTGGCCAGTGTGTTGTTGTAGTACAGGATCTTGTCGTCGTTCTGCTCCATGTAGTGGGTGAGCCGAGCGCGGATGTTCTCGGCAGCGGCCTGGCCCTGCAGGGAGCTCCCCAACAGCTCCTCCTTCATCTGCATCCGCGTGTCTACACGGGAGATGAGCTGCCAAGGCTCCTGAAACTGAACAAAACATGTGACGTCAATTAATTCTGAAATGTTTAATCAACCTATGGCATAAAAAGAACAGACAAATCGATATACATGTTTTTCCTCTAACCCCAAATGTAACTGATCTATTGGTGTGATTTAGTGTCCAGTTTGCGTCTTTAGTTTTGCTCTGGTGCTACGAGGCTAAGCTAACAAGAAGCTATAGCGCGCCATTTAGCATTGTGCAAACCGCCGGCCTAAATAGACCTGTTTACAGTAGCTATGTGGTTTCTGACTCTGTATGACATACAGGACAGTGCAAAAGTCAAAACCCACCCCCCATTTATTTAATTTCCTGTCAAAAGTCCAGTCCTGATTGTGGGAGTAATTGGATATGACTAAAATAGTGAGAAACTTGGGGCTAGAAAAAAAAAAAGATTCAGAGAAAATGCAGTCACCATCAGATAAACAGAACCTTCATCTTTGAAAGCAAATTTAGCTTCAAGCTAGATCCAAGTGTTTTTCTGTCCACACTTTCCCTGTAAAAACTTAATGCTATGGGTCAGAGGGATGTGTAGCACTCAAGAAAAAGCATGGAAAAAGACAAAAGAGAAAAAACGCACAAAGAAGATGCTTGTGTTCTCGGAGCTGATCACTGACCACCCCAGAGTCCAGACCTCAGCATTGCTGAATGTGTCTCGGATTGCTTGCAGCGTAGAAGCAGAAAGTGCAACCAACTTCTAAGACTCTAATATCCCTGCAGATTTTGTTGAAAACTGAAAGTAAATCTTTGAAAATAATGGAAGCTGTAAAAAGGCAGAATGTGGGAAAAACTTTGTTAAATGTCGTTTATGAGGCTTCTGTGTAATTTTCTGTCAAATATAGCGTCACTCTCTGAAAAAAAATAACGTATCTCCAGAAGATTAACTGTACAGGAAAAGGCTAAATTGATTATGGTGTTCCATAGAGGTTAATGTAACCTTGTAATGTAATTTGATCATCTTTGTCACACAAAAAGAGCAGCTACCGTGTTCAAATAATGTAGAAAAATGGAGATTTTTTTTTTTATTCATGGCCATTTTGCAAGGCAATTAGATAAATGCATAGTACTGTGCATCTGTAGAAATGTATAGACACCATCCAGGCTTCTAGAGTGCTGCTGCTGTTGTTTTAGGTTGCATATTTTCTTTTATAGCTTTTGTTTTACGTTTGTCCATTTTTTCGCAGTAAGTCTGAAATAACTAAATCAAGTCTAATTGAGATCATAGAACAGGTTAGTAACGTGCGTATGAGGATTTAGGAATCCAGTTTGCACTATGCTTATTGAGCTCTAAGGGCTACACTTAGAGAAAGAACAACCCAATGACAACAAAAATATTATGTGCAAGCGTTACTGTGACATAACAGTGTGGTACTACGATTTTTTCAGAAGCTTGTCTTTTCAAGTCCAAAGTCAGATCTGAGATTTCTGTCCTGAAATGAAGTCATATGCCTCACCTGCTTGCAGGACTTTATGACGCTAGCTAAGTAATTGGGGTAGATCTGATACTTTTCCACTAGCTTGTTCAGCCTATCCCTCTTAATGATAAGCTCCTGGAGCTCTTCTTTTAGAGTTTGTAGTTTCTCTGCTTTGTGGAGGGTTAGTTCCTTCTCCTGCTTTGCCTTCTTCCAAGCTTGGCATTGTTTCACTTTCATCTCCTGAATTCGGAAAATAATTGATAGGAGAACAGCTTTAATTTTTAGGTCAGTGTTCGCAGTCATGGTCCTTGAGGACCCCTGATGCCCTGAATGCTATTACATGAAGTGGTTATGACTACATTAAATACATGAATACATTAAATACGTGAATACATAAAAACAGCACAAAGAAGATATATCTCATATTTTACCTTATCAACTTTATAGATTTTTGCAAATATACACAAGTTCCAAATTTCATGCCTGCAACACATTTAAAAAAATTTGGCACAGGGGCAATTTCAGACCAGGAAGTTTGTAAAATGATCAAAAACGCCTGTTTTGGAAAATTCCACAGATAACAGGTGAATGAGTAACAGGTGATGCTCTCATGACTGGGTATAGGATAAGCATTTACAAAAGGCTCAGTCATTTACGAGAAAGAATGGGTTGAGGTTCACCACTTTGCAAAATAGAAACTTTGTGACTTTAAGAACAAAAATGATCCCTAAGGAAATGAGGAATTTGACCATCTCCAATGCATAACATCATCAAAAGATTCAGAGAATATGGAGAAATCTCAACACTTAAATGACAATTCAAAAACCAATATTGGATGCCCATGACCTTAGATCCCTCAGAAGGCACTGCATTAAAAACCAACATGCTTCTGTAATAAATATAATCACTTGGGCTTGAGAATACTTCAGAAAACCCTTGTCTGTAAACACAGTTCCTTGTATCTACAAATGCAAGTTAAGACTCTACTATGCAAAGTGGAAACAATATATCAACAGTATCCAGAAATGCTGCCGATTTCTCTGGGCTGAAGCTCATCTGAGATGGGCTGATGAGTTTCGTATTGTTTTTGGAAATTTTGCAAAGTACAAATGCCAGTGCCCTTCAAGGCATGGGGGTATTTTAGAGCCAATGTCATGAGTAACATCGGTGAAGACAGCATTCATTCTGAGGGGTACACATACATTTTGAAGAAACATGCTACCTTCTAGACAACATCTTTTTCAGGGACATCCCTGCTTGTTCTGGCAAGACAATGCCAAGCCACATTCTGCATGTTACAACAGCATGGATTCACAGTAAGGCAGTGCTGGTGCTAGACCAGCCTGCCTGCAGTCCAGACCTGTCACCCACTGAAAATGCGTGCTGCATTATTAAACATAATATATGACACTGAAGACCCTGTTGAGCAGCTGACATATCACATTAAACAATAATGTGCAAAGAAATTCCACCTTTGCAGTTATTATTGTTGTCCTTACTCCCAAACGATTACTGAATGTTATTAAAAGGAAAGGTGATGTAACACAGTGGTAAACATGTGGAATTGTGGACATTTTTGGAAAATGTAGCAGGCATCAAAATTCAAATATGAGTATATACACAAAAAAGTTAATTAAACATTAAATCTCTTGTCTTTGCACTGTTGTCTTTGAAAGAATTTGCAAATCACCGCTGTCTGTTTATATTTACATTTTTTCTTATACTCCCAACTTTTTCAGAATTGAGTTTGTACATCTTAACAATTGAATTATGAAGAGATTTTTAAAAATGGGTGGAATCCCCCTTTAAGAGTCATAGACCTGAAATAACCATAAATTCACTCAATAAAATCCAAATATAAATGTAAATAATCCAAAATAAAATGCCCAAAATGACCAACATATCCCCAGACAAGCAACATATGTAATTATAAACTGAGGCAAAATGAAGGATACCTTGAGATACTGGTCAAAATTCTTCAGTCTCTCCTTGATCTTGATCTCTTTCTGTTCCAACGTCTCTTTCCTGACTCTTTGGGAATTTAGAGTCAAATCAAGTTCCTGTAAGAGAAGGTACTTGTTGTCTCTGGAGATGAACAGATTTGCTTATATAAAAGTCATGTTAGCAGAGTAATCATATATAAAAATAGACTTCATATTCCAATTTCATGAAGAAAACCGTCATGTACAGAACCTTGTGAATGTCCTTCTCTTCTCGTCGCCTCTGAGTAAGACGGGTGGTAGCAGCGAAGAAGGCCTGGGGAGGTCCAGTATTGCTGCCATATACAATAAAACACAAAATACAATGAAATCCAATCATGAACACTTCAAAAGATTAAATGACGAAGTACATTCTTATTTCTAAATCCTCTTACAATACATGGCTTTTCAGTTTGTCTGCAAAGCGGCTTTTAAAGTAATCAGACAGCAGCCCATTGGCCTTTTTATCATCCATTGCTTGATGCCTTGGCCTAGTGCTAAAAAGCTACCAGCTGAAAATCACCAGCTCTTTTTTTCAAATGCCATCATTTTACTGTAGTAGATGTATTTATGGTCTCCTAGCAACCAGTTCTCAGTCAACTTTATACTGTCCCAGTCTTCATTCCATCTTGAAGACTTGAAGATGACATCATAAAAGAGTGATGTAGCATGTTACTGCATGAGAGGAATTAAGGCAAAGTTAATGATTACATTTAAAGGGGAATCCCACTGATTTTTCACATTTTCTGCGTGTTCAGTTGCTTGTTAACACAAATAGCTAATCAGCCAATCACATGGCTGCAACTCAATGCATTTAGGCATGTAGAGGTGGTCAAGATAACTTGCTGAAGTGCAGACCGAGCATCAGAATGGGGGAGAAAGGTGATTTAAGTGACTTTGAACGTGCCGTGGTTGTTGGTGCCAGGCGGCTGGCCTGAGTATCAGAAACTGCTGATCTACTGTGATTTTTACGCACAACCATCTCTAGGGTTTACAGAGAATGGTCCGAAAAAGAGAAAATATCCAGTGAGTGGCAGTTGTGTGGACAAAAATGCCTTGTTGATGTGAGAGGTCAGAGGAAAATGGGCAGACTGGTTCCAGACAATAGAGAGGCAACAGTAACTCAAATAACCAACCAAAATCTCTGAGGAATGTTTCCAACACCTTGTTGAAAGTCTGCCACGAAGAATTAAGGCAGTTCTGAAGGCAAAAGGGGGTCCAACCTTTTACTAGCAAGGTGTTCCTAATTAAGTGGCCGGTGAGTGTATGATAGCACTCAATTTTTTGGTTGGTATTAAAGGGAAAAACCACAGATTTTTGATGTGAAATGCCCCAGAAACACGTACCGAATCAGAACAGTGATGGTGATCAGAATCAGATGTCTGAGAGAGTTTAATATCTCTGAAAGCTACCTCACAGAAATACATTATTACATTAGGATTTGTTATAAATTCACTGCCTGGCTCCTGGGGCATTGTGTTATAATAGTTTTGTTGTAAACTTTTAGACTAAAACTTATTTTTAAAATACATTCATGGCGGAGATGTTCACACAGGTCGTCGTAAAGCAAAATAGTACCACTATCATTAAAATTACTTATAAAAAGAAGGCACATATAGCTTCACTGATTGTTTTGAATAGTAAGTCAATATTAGTCATTTGTATTAATCACTAATACATTGGCCGGTTCTTATCATCACCACTGTGATAAGTTTCTCTATCATAAACTACTGCACATCAGGACTTTGAATGGCTCTGTTTACATCTCATCAGAGGAATTCCTTTTTAATCTCATTTGATGGCTGTTTACTGATCTATCAATCAGGGCTGGGTTTTTTCTGAAAGCATCTTAGCACAAAGATGATCCTTAAATGGCAAAGCAAGCATCACACTACACACTCCAGTTCTACTAGTTGAACTTAAAGAGCAAGTCCACCTATTTTTCAAACTTTGTGCATAATTCCCTTGTTACACTGTAAACAGGGTCATTGATAGTGGTTTGGTGTGAAGCGGTTCATTGTAGAGAAACTTACAGACGGCTGTTTATTTACAGCGATGGTGATAGGAACCAGAGGTATACAATGTCTACAATACAAATATAGTCACTTTATTTACTATTCAAATCCACCAGTGAACCTATGAATCATCTGAGTTTTTAACTGTACTGTCGATGATGGTAAAATAATAGTTCATTAGGAATAAAAAGGTTTTCTTTGGGGACCAATTTGCCTTAGAACACCCTGCATGTATCCCTTCAGCATGAGTAGGATAAAATACAATGTTTAAAATATGTTTTAGTCCAAAACCTTATTACAAAACTACCATAGAACAAGGTCTCTGTCAAAAAGCAATATATTTGTAAACCTTTCAGGTAATCACTTTCTGTGAGGTGAGCTTTTACAACCAGAACGATTCTGACTCTGTAAGCGTCTTTAGAACGAGACCACTCTGAATGACTTTGCAGAAATATTAAGCATTTAATTATACTGAAATTTTTGAGAAATCGATGGAATTCCCCTTTCAATTCCTGCTCTATCCATTTGAAGGCTGAAAGTGTTCTGCTATGGCTCTGCTCTCCGCTAGGAGGCGCTTTGCTCACCGCTGTTCCAGCTCAATGCCTGCGTCATCACTAACCACGAGCTGCTGTCAGAGTACCCTGTCTGTCTTAGGGAAGAAACAATGACGACGTCAAAAAGTCGTGCGGTTTTTACAGCTGTATTTGTGGCTTTGTCGTACTGTTAAAAGTCGCTGTTTTATGTGTCTAATGGGCGCATTGCCTATTTTGTTGTGCACGTCGAACGGCAGTAATTCCCTTTAGCCCCACCGAGCTAGCTGGCTATGTAGCCCGAGAAGCTAACAATGCAGGAGAGGAAATGATAAACGCCTTCAGCAATCACTGCAGCGACTGTCAACCAGGTAAAACAAACACTGCAGCAGTCCTTTTCCCATTTCACTCCTTTACAGGTAGCCATGTGGCTCAGTTTGCTAGTTAACCTTTACAGTGGGCTACTTTAAAAGCAGCAGCACTCACTAACGTTAAATGTCTTAACAGCTTGCAATGTATAGAGTACCGAGTTCATGATATGCTGTCATACTGTAGGACACTGTCGCTGCTGCGAACGGACCTGTTTTATTTCTGCCGGTCTGCTGGGTTAGTTCAGTAACATGAAGAGCTTTTGTGTAGAGATCACAGTATAATAATTGACCTAGTTATAACACATAAATAGTAAAGTAAAGTAACATGTATAAAGTATAGTAAAAAACCTCCAGTGCTTCCATCGTCTATTATCATAGAAACTGGAGGACGTTATGCATTCCTCCCCTCTTTTTGGGAGCCTTTTGTTCTAAAATAAAAAGCAGAAAACTCCAAAGGGACAGGTGTGAGCAACAGCAGAACACGAATGAATGAAATTACACTTGACAAAAGCAACGGGGAACGAATGCAATAGGATAAGGTGAAATTTCTTTTCATTTTGGCCTGTTGTTTAAAACAAGCTCCTTGCTGCTGAGTGACCAGATTAAATTATTCTGTATACTGTCCAACCTGTCCAGGGTGTTTCCTGCCTTCCGCCCACTGACCGCTGGGATAGGCTCCAGCACCCAGAAGGATAAGCGGAGAGCAGTACGGTTCTTTGCTCAGATACACCTAACTCAACTCCTCTGTTAATTGTCAGGTTTAAAAGGCGTCTGAGCAAGGAAATCACCAGACCATTCTGGACACTGGCCCTGAGCTGTTTCTGCTCAGCTACAGTAATGTCATTTATTTCATCTGCTTTCTCCCAGCTGTGACATCATGAATCTCGTCCGCCTCGTGTGCCGCCACAAGACGGCCCTGGCACTTGGCGTCCTCTGCTTCTTTGCTATGGTCCTCCTCTTCCTCGCCAAATGCACCTCGGAGACGCTGAAGCCGGCTGACTCCCCAGGCATGGCGCCACGGGCGGAAGCACGACATGAGCGTCCACCAGCTCCTTCACATGCCAAAGAGCTTTCCGCCTTCTTGGTGGTCCTCATCACCACAGGGCCCAAGTACACGGAGCGGCGCAGCATCATCCGCAGCACCTGGTTGGCCAAATCAGACCCAGATGTTCTCGCATTATTTGTAATTGGCACTGAAGGCCTGCCTCCGGAGGACATCCAGAACTTGAGCACGGAGCAACTGCGGCACCACGACCTCCTGCTGCTCCCAGATCTCCGTGACTCTTATGAGAACCTGACGCGCAAGCTCATCCACATGTACTCTTGGCTGGACCGGAAGGTGGACTTCAAGTTTGTTCTGAAGGCGGACGATGACACTTTCGCTCGCCTGGACCTTCTCAAAGAGGAGCTGAAGGCCAAGGAGCCCAGCCGCCTCTACTGGGGCTTCTTCTCGGGCCGTGGCCGCGTCAAAGCAGCTGGTAAATGGAAGGAAAGCACCTGGGAGTTATGTGACTATTATATACCGTATGCCTTGGGTGGTGGCTACGTGCTTTCCGCGGACCTGGTGCACTACGTTCACCTAAATGCTGCTTTCTTGAAGACATGGCAAAGCGAGGACGTTTCTCTGGGTGCCTGGCTGGCCCCCGTTGACGTGAAGCGCCTGCACGACCCTCGGTTCGATACTGAATACAAGTCGAGGGGCTGCAGTAATAAATATCTGGTCACGCACAAGCAGAGCTTGGAGGACATGCTGGAGAAGCACCAGACTCTGCAGAGGGATGGACACCTGTGCAAGGAGGAGGTGAAGCTCCGCCTCTCGTACATTTACGACTGGAGCGTGCCGCCCTCGCAGTGCTGCCAGCGCAAAGACGGCATCCCTTGACCCACTCAAGATGTTTGTTGCTATTTATTTATTTATTTATTTATCAATCTATCAGTGTTGTCCGTGCTTGACCAACCAGCAGCTTACATGGACCTTTTTTTGGGGGGGGTTTCTAAGTTTACATTCCGTGCGGGAAATTTAGAAATGTTTTCTTTTTCTAAATCTAGTTATGATGACTGAGCTAGTTGCTTACTCTGGATGTGTAAAACTCCTTGTCTTTGTCTTTCTGACATATTGTACAAGGCTTTGGTATTATTATTGTTATGGTATAAAAAAAGGCCTTGAAGAGAAATTATTCAACTTCTGTTACACCTTCTTCCCTCCGCCTTGCTAGGCACAGATTGTTCAACCAGATGTTGTCTGTTTTGATAACAAATTCAATGCTGATTTCACTTGGAACCAATAAGATTAAACTTGTAAACAAGCAAGCGAGCTCCATAAAAATAAGCAGGCCATATCATGTGTTAATTAGTCAAAGCTGCTAAACCTGGCAAACGGAGACTCGCTCCCTTTTTTGAGTGTTGGAAGAATTAGCTGTTCAATGTAAATGCTTTATGCCAGCGTGCCCTCACAATAACCTTCAGATGTTACTACTGAGCAGTAGATTATATCTCTGTCAGTTTATTAAATGTTTTTTTGCTATGTGATGCTGCTGATTGTCATTTTATTTTAATATACAGTCATATAAAAATGACTGTATATGTATAAATATGATAACAAGTCCACATCCTCTACAGTGAACACACTTCTACACGTTTTAATGCACAATTACTGTTTATTTGCTGAAGTTAACAAACTGGGTTATAAATGAAACACAATGTGGCATGTGTGCAAATGTTATGGCACATTTTATCATATTTATGCATTAAAATGTGCAGTAAAATGCCATATATAGGATTATTCTCAACAGTTAGTGTTTTTTGCATGTAGAAACAGCATATAACAGTAGAATAAATACAAACAAGCACTGATGCGGTAAAAATGTTTTAAAAGTAAAAGGAATTTCCTGTAAAGTAGAACACAGGTTTGGTTCTGGGCTTCTCGATGCACTTCAGGCATCCTATGGATTTGTTCAAACCAGCAGCACTACTGTTTTAATTTAACAAAGGCTTGATTAGTCAAACTGGTTATTGGATGACAAATGCAAATAATATCAGGCTGTCACAAGAAGAGTTGGTTATTCTCACAAGGATAAATGGTTACACAAACACATTAACATACATAAAAGCACTACTAGCTGCTGTTTTAGTGTTATTAGTATTTATTCTGAGCAATTAAATTCTTATTATTTACGTATGATTCTCTCAGGTGCCTAACACTTTGGCACAGTGCTGTACAAATTAAACCAGTGGAAAAAAAACTAGTATGACAGCATCATAAACATTTATGCTACGTCTATGGTTGTTCAGTCAGTGTCTTCTGACTCTTTATTTACTCTGATGGTTGGATTGCTTAATTATGATAATGAACCGTTATACATTTGTTCAAAAGACATTACAAAATGAATCCAAATAATTGAAATTTATTTATTTATTTAGTAATAATGTACGAAAGGTATGATGATGGGCTTTGCTTCCTCTGAGGTCCTACTAGTTGCCCAACACTCCGACACGTCTCAGGTTGTCCCTCACACGCACAAATTCTGGCATGTTCCTTATCTCCTCTTGCCTCTTCTGCTCCTCCAGTTCATACTGAGGACAGAGCAAGATCTCACATTAGACCACAACTGAAGACGAGGAAAAATTTTTTTTTTTCCAAGTTCCTATTTTTGTTTTTTTTGTTTTGTTTTTTTTGTTTTGTTTTTTGTTCTTTTTCCAAATAGCGTTTCATTCCAAAATGCTGAATATAGGCCTACATTTACAACAGATTGGATGTGTAGTTTGGAAAAGAATACAAGCTGGTGTAAAATGGAAAACTGACTTTTATTTATCTAATAAAGGTGACATTAATGATAGCATTGCTATTTCTTGTGTGTGTTAAGTTGAATACCAGCAACATATATCATGAATAAAAATGAACTGCATTTTGGAATGAAACCCTTTGTGTCATTTGTTGGTATCGTGATATTGGCCTTTGCAGTACTGATATCAGATCAAGGTATTCTTGTAATCCTGAAATAAACTGGTCATATCACTAGTTCACCAGTGCTTTTAATATATTGCAATTCCATAATATATTTAATGTATTGTAATCCCAATATAACTGTAATACTATTAGTAGTACCATACCGTGCAGGCCTGTCTTTAAGCGCACCTGACTCAGAATGAAGATCTGACCGATACAGATTTTAATGGGCTAATAATTCTGAAAACCAATAATATTGGCCAGTGTAATGGTATACTTATTGAAATTAGAATTTTTCATAATAGTTTTAGTTAAACCTATGATGACAATCCTGGTCCTGGTCTTGGAGATCTACCACCCTTTAGAGTTCTGATCCAGCACACCAGGCTGTAATTTTCAGATGGCCCTGAAGGCCTTCAATACCTGGATCAGGTGTATTTGATTAGGGGTGGAGCTAAACTCTGCAGCGTGATAAATCTCCAGGACCAGGATTTCTCAACCCCTGGGTTGTGGCCAGTGAACACAAGTGAACCTTGAAACACCCTCTGGTGGTCCTCAGATCAATTCTGAGGGGGTACCAGTGGTCTACACTATGCCTGCAATGACAGTCAGCCATAAAAATATAAAGAAGTGACTTAACAATAAAACAAATATGAAATATTTTGAAATGGTAAACGACATTAATACAAAGCCTGCGATTTGCCCGTTTTTTGCCTTTTGACTCTAAAAACCAAACATTCTCCCCCAGTATTTCTGCTGTCTACCAGCAACACTTCAAAAAGAAACTGTTGTAGAAAAATTCCACTTAATTTGCTTCCATTCTGTTGATATTTTACGTTTTCTGATGTATTCTGCATACTGCAGGAATGGATACACTGTGCTAAACAAAATCAGCAAAAATGAAGGTTTTAAGTAAAAAAGCAGAGTTTTTAATGCCTACTGGTGACAAATGAGGTGGAAAATGTTGATAACCCCTGGTTTAGACTAATATGATTGTCAGTTATACTGTCAAGTGAGAATTGTGAAATATGACTTTTGTCAATCTGTGGACACAATTTTTTAAACAGAAGGAAGTCTTAAATAATATGAATATTCTAGCACTAGGAGAGGGGCTACCCAGAATTATTTGTCGTTTTGGTTCCAGCATTTATTAATGCCAATACCAGTGGGGTCATCACTATTGACCAATATATCAGTTGGTCTCTACTCAGAACCTGAATGGAGTAAACACCTGAACTGTTGATTAGTCTTGTTATTCTTCTGTACTGTTGTCTACAGTTCTCTATTAATATTGATTGTCTTTTGCACTTAGTAGTTGCCTTGTTGCAAATGTATACATAGTGAATGAAAAAGAAATTTAGTGATCAAAACAGTCCCTAGTTTTCAGTGCACTGAGCACTTGATCAATGGCTTTATCAGCAACTGACAGCCATCCATTATGTCAACTGTAGTCTGCTGTTGCTGAGTGGTAGTTCTGGCTGTTTTCAGAGCGGTAATTGGAGGTGTAGGTTCAGTGGTGCGAGGCCGTCATACCGCTAGCAGTCTTTGCCGTCTCTTGCGTAGCTCCTGCTCGAGGTCAGTGAGGGGTCGCAGGGCCTGTTCCCTCTCTCTGTGTTGCTCCAGCCTCCTCTGCTCCATCACTCTCTGCAGCTCTGACTTCTCACCAGGCAGCAAACCCCTGCAAGCCCATCAGGGAGGAAGCCAATTGGAAGCTCATTCACACTTTTTGCATTGTTAACCCAAAAGGCACTCAGAGTCTGATGGCTGCTCGGTTGTTATAAGTCAAGTCAAGTCAGCTTTATTGTCAGTACTACAATATGTACAAGACATACAGTGTACTGAAATTGCGTTACTCTCAGACCCCATGGTGTAACAATAACATTAAATAAGCAGTAAACGGGAAAATTTAAATAGACACTAAAAAACACTCATCGTAAAAATAAACATTAATTGTAGAAAAATGGAATAATTAAAAATATTATAAATATAAGAGGTCCTGAAATGAACACTAAAGTGACATAAGTGACAAAAGTAATATGGATGTTTTTTTGTAAATATCAAAACAAATTTGAATTATTTGTACTCGTATAAATTGATACTCCTGGTATTTTCCTGAAAAGCAATGAAATTATTGGATGTTTTAGAAGAGGATTTGGCCTAAGGTTGGACTTAACATGCTATTATAAGTAGCTACCGCTGTTTCAACATCTAGAATATCACTATTAATCTGGGTGATGTGACACATAATATCACACCTCTTCATCTGTGTGCCCTGACTTGCCCACTGGCAGCTATATTTTACATTTAAAGTATATGTGATAATGACTGTGCAGTAAATGACTGTGACACGGTTCTGTGTGAATATTTTTTGCCTTTAATTTAGGGCTTTTTTTTGTAGTTAAACACCTTTGTAGTTTGTCTGGATATACGACTAAATGATCTACTAGAAATAATACAGAATAAAAATCAAGATGCAAAGTAGTTCTTACTCCTTTTAACCAATCTGAAACCTTGCTGAAGGATTTAGTGGGTTGCTTTTGTTTTCTCTCAGGGTCAGCAAGTGCTGAGTGTAGGCTCATTGCCCCATTTAACCACATCAAAAGCGGCTCAGAAAGGCTATGATTTGCTTTGGCCCAGTGCGAAGAGGTCATGCCCCGGGTAAGAGGCTCTCCCTGATCCCTGGGATTGACCCCTCAGACCACCAGCTCAGGCTATGTTCTGAACTCACCCACAGATAAACAAAACACCACCTTCGTCATTAGCTTGAGGAATATTTAAGTTTAATTAAAACCTGGCCTGAATGGTCAATAAAGCTTATTGAATGAATGCAGTATATAAATGTGTGAGCTGTCAGGAGTTCAGCTGTCTTGTCAATGGTATGCAAAGGGTTTTGTTGATTTTAAAGTTAAAACACATTTATGCATCCTCTTCAGGGTACAAACTTAAATACGTCATTTTTCTGCACATTTTTGCATACAATTACTATTTATTTGCTGAGTTTAACAATAAAAACATGAAACATTTTATATATGTATATAAATGTGCCATTTATTTTTCACACTGTATTAAATTCAAATGTGCATAAGTGTGTTCTCTGTAGAGGATGTGTACTTACTTTCACTTACAAAAATCAACAAAACATGCCATTTGATCATGGGCACCCAAACTTTTGCATACGGCTGTATTTGCAACACTCTGAAAAATATAATTTCACGATACTTGAAGACATTTTCATGATGGGTATCATGATCACTGGCATGCAAAAGTATAGGATCGCTATTTTTCCTCATGTAAAAACAAACTTGTTATGTAAAAATGATTCAAATATGCTAATCCTGTGCAACTTCATAGGTATCAAATAATTAGTAGAAAGCTGTTGAAATAAATAAATAAATACATTTCCGGTGTGTCCAGAATGATGAACAAATCTAAATTTGGTTCTGTACAAAATGAAAAGTTCTTTGATATTGAAAATGATGTTATACTGAGTTTTATATCCAAAATGCCCTTGTATTTCAAATACAAGAGTACTATAATAGTTAATTGCAACATGTTTCTTATTTTCATTTAGTAACTTATTATTGTTCCCATTAAATAAATAATAGAATAAATCATCCAAAGTATCTGCTGGTGTCTAGTGTAAAATAGTTCGGTCTCCAGTGAATACATTATTACATAGAAAAAGGATTAATTATATTAGACTGTATGTGAGGTTTGCAAACAAGTTGTGAAGTAATAGTAAAATAAAATTGGTAAAAATAAATTGATAGAACAAGATGGTGTCATGATGGCTGACATCCAATCAGCTGCATTTTAAACAGCTATTATGCACTGGTTGTTGTTTATGTATTGTTTTGTATATCTTTTGATATATCATCTATATATTGATGGATACAATTTTTCACAATATTTTCTGCTAGGTTTATCCCTGTAGCTTACTTACAGCTTGTTTTAATGATTCAGCCGTTTTTTCATCAGGCAGGTTTGATGCATCCCCCTTAGAAATGCAACCAGATTATGGTTCAGTTTGCCTGACCAATGCTCCACATTCTGGTCATTTATTATCATATATCATGATAACAACAGCCTAACATATTGTCATATCAGCCACCTTTAAATGCATGGTATGGTGCATGGCTAATGATCACACATTGCTATATTAATATCAGCTTTTAAGCTGTGCAGTATCTCTCATGCTCTGCATTCACTGGTGTGTGCTAAAACAAAGACAGAGGTTCCGGAAAGATATTGGACAAAATATCAAACAGTCAGCATTCCAGATGCTGAATAAGCCGCAATGTTCCAGACACTTTTAATCCTCACTGACACTGACTGTGTATTATCATCAAGACCACGCTTCATTTTGAGCAGAAAAAAGACAGGGAAAAATACATGGATTAACTCACCATCGATGGCTGACGAGGAGCTCTCTGTGCAGACCTCTGTGGCTGGGGGACTCCAGTATGGGGTTAGATGGTTTCTTGGGCTGAATGAGATCATCCTGGCTGTTCATCATCTGCTGATGTGTTACAATCTCTGAATTTGAGTTTTCTAACACACAGAAAGAAAGTCTTTGTTTATAATGTTACACTGAGATTGTCTAGTTTTCATCATTGGTTATAAACGATCATGAAAATGATGACGATTGTAAAATAATACCTGCTGTGGGATTTCTGTGTACCATGCTCGTTGAAATCACCTTGATGTAGAAGAAAGAAGCAGAAAGGTGAAATTATTTGATTGTACTTGTGTTGTGAGCTAAATCTTCATGCCTGTACAAATTATCTGTAAAATGCTTTAGGTCTGCGCTTCCCAACCTGGTCCTTAGTAAACTGGAAGATACACAAATCATTAGGAATCACACACGCACACGCACACACACACACACACACACACACATATATATATATATATATATATATGATTTACTTAGTATAGTATTAAAATAGTTTTGTAGGGGTGGATGATATGGTGAAAATATATCATCATAATACTGGAAGACACTTTCCCGATACTGATACCACTTATGAAATTTAGTTTTTTTTTTAGGTTTGCAAACATGTTCAAAACAATACAAAAACAAAACAGTAGTGACATTTGAAAAAGGCTGTGAAATATTGCACTGCATTGATCTTCATTCTAGGAAGTAAAAAAATCTAACTGTTGTAAGATAAATTAATAAAATTAGATGATATCATAATTCGCTGACATCCAATCCGCTACTTGTTACTATGCAGTTATGATACAAACTCTTTGTAATTGCTGTAAATCTTTCGTGATTCATGGTTGTTCAGTGTCTGTATGATTATTGTGTATCATGATAATCATAGCATATCATCATATTGCCCACCCCAATCATTATGTAACTGCAGTAAGTGTGATTCAAATTGCAGGTGGGTCAGTCACAGATTCAGCACACATGTCGAGAGCAATGTCAAGAGTAATCACTGTATATGCTGAAGAGGTTTGTCGATTGGAAGCTGAAGCTTGCGTAAAAAGACATGGACAAAGTTCCTGAAAACATTAACAAAGCCCTTCGAAATGAGCACAGAACTGAGCGAACACGTCTTTGACCCACTTTCAGCAGATGGGTAATCTGTCTCAAAGCCGATATTTAAGCTGCAATTTGGAAAGGACCTGTAAACGAACCCAATGGGCAAAAAGGCAAAATCTGCTTCAACACACATGAAACTAAAACCTAGACCTATGATATGACCTAATATCAGCTCGTCCCAGTGTGTCTGCTTTTATCCGTTCAACACAGAGTATTTTCTTTAAATAATTTAAGACAAATTTGCCAAAATATGCAAAAGTCAGAGACCCTTCATTTATTGTATTTTAAGTCAAAACAATCATTTAGATGTTTCTGAGGAGATCGGACATAAGTTGGTCCACTTGAATAAAGGAGGGAGTACAAAAAAAACAATTCCAATAATGATCAACAGCTACAGAGAAAATGGGACTCCGAACAACTAATACAAGACCTGGTAGACCACCAAAACTGTCACCATCAGATAAACATTACTGTGAGAAGACAGCTCAACACTATGGGTCTGAAAGGATGTGTAGCTGTCAAGAAGCTGTTATTGAAAAAAGAGGTAAACTGGTAAATCAATTAAGCTACTAGTATTGCTTGACACTGGACTGACCACACCAGAGTCCAGACTTCAGCTTCACTGAACATGTTTAGGATTTCTTGGATGGTGAGAAGCAGAAAGTGCACCCAACTTCTAAGACTGAGCTTTGCAGGTGTGGAAAAATATCCAGATTTCTTTTAAAAACTAAAAGTAAGTCTCACTAAAAGAGTGCAAGCTGTAATTAAAGCCTAAGAGCAAACACACTAAATACTGAAAGGTGGT
The DNA here is from genome assembly GCF_015220715.1 of Pygocentrus nattereri. Classification (NCBI taxonomy): domain Eukaryota; kingdom Metazoa; phylum Chordata; class Actinopteri; order Characiformes; family Serrasalmidae; genus Pygocentrus; species Pygocentrus nattereri. The sequence goes on along the minus strand of NC_051231.1, from coordinate 23,854,800 downwards.
CTCTGACTTGTGCCCAGTACTGTTACTGACCTATTGGTATTTTAGTGGTATGCAGACATTTAATTAAAAATTACAGCAAGTGGACAAAGGGTGTAAGATAAAAACTCTAGCTAAGGAAATACACAGTCATACAGACCTGTATTACGTCTACTGGGCCATGACTGACAGATAGACAGTCATTTCATTTGCCTAAGGATTACCGCACACACAGTCACGCAATATCACTTCATACCTAAGCAAATCATATCCTACCTTTTAGTAACTAAGCTAAAGCATTATTTTAATCCATTTACATAATGCAACCTAGCAGCAACCTTACCTGTGTTGTGTAGTATAACAGCATAGTTTTGTTTCACCAGGAGCTACCAATGGGGTCTTTGCGCGCATATAAGCACACGCTCTCACAGACAGCAGTCCACAGGAAATACAGTTTACAGTATGGAAACGTTGAGTATAAATGAGTGGAGCCACTCAGCAGATGCACATAATGACATTAGCTGTGTAATCACACCTCTGGCAGGAGGAGAAACCAGGCTCAGTCATATTTAAGACGCAGCAGATGGTGGACTGCAGGTGGGAACCTGCTTTAGAGCCAATCCTGAAACCCTGCACACACCAAACCCATTTTATATTATGAATTATTTCAAACAGTTATTTTTCTCTGCTTGTGTTGGATTTAATATCATCTCTTGCTATAAACACAAACACAATCATCCACTCCATTCATTGCTCTGTATATTACAGTGCCCTGATTGCCCTTCCTCTCTCTGTCTATATATCTTTTGCCTTTCTCCATTAATCAGTGATGACTTATAGTTTAACAGCTAAATCTTCAGTTCAGGTCATAAATGTTGTATCATTTGATGACCAGTCTATGAAGTAAAAATGATCTATATTATATTAGTTCTCAGAAATCCTGAGGCCTAGATGTTAGAAGGCTATATGGTTCTGTACTATGTAGTCGGAGGGATGGACAAAATAATGGGGGTAAAAATACACTATATTACCAAAAGTATTCGCTCATCTGTCTTCACACACATATGAAATTGAGTGACATCCCATTCTTAATCCATATGGTTTAATATGATGTCGGCCCGCCGTTTGCACCTTTAACAGCTTCAACTCTTCTGCAAAGGCTTTCCACAAGGGTTAGGAGAGTGTTTATGGGAATTTTTGACCATTCTTCCAGAAGCACATTTGTGAGGTCAGACACTGTTGTTGGACAAGAAGGCCTGGCTTGCAGTCTCCGAAAGGTGTTCTATTGGGTTGAGGTCAGGACTCTGTGCAGGCCAGTCAAGTTCTTCCACACCAAACTCACTCATCCATGTCTTTATGGACCTTGCTTTGTGCACTGGTGCGCAGGCATGTTGGAACAGGAAGGGACCGTCCCCAAACTGCTCCCATAAAATTAGGAGCATGAGAAAAGTCTGAAAATGTGTAACCTTAAAATTGATCACTGCTCAAACACAGTTTGAGCTGAAATTGTTGAACCAGTCACTACCAAAACGGACAAAGTTTCTGAAGTGTTATGATTGTTTTGGTAGTGACAAATTTCGATGTTCAGTCATTAACATTTTGCAGGCATTTTGAAAAATCAATGCAATTCCACAAAATGGAAATAAAAAAGTCCAATAACTGTAGGGGCTCTTTTATTTTTCATACTGTATTTCTCCATGCTGCTCTCTCTCTGTACAGCAGTGACATTGAGCCCCTCCATGAACTTCCCCTAATGCAAGAACATTGGATTTGCTCTTATACAGAGGCTGTGGATCCAGCACGTGAGTGCGATGCTAAGAAGGTAGGCCTACGCACTCAGGCACACTGCCATACTCCCTGAAAGAGCAGCTTCCAAAGAGATGCAGACAGCAGCTGACTACACCGTATGTATTCTCACAAGTGCCAAGAAAGCCGTCTGTGGTCATGCCAGGACCCTCCAAGCATGATTAAGCATGAAGGGGACACAGGCACTTGTCTCAGAGTGCCTATCAATTGCATGCTGCAGTGGTTTTGATAGCGGTTGATGGTGTAATATAATTATGTAATCCACTGGAGCATTCATCGTGGGAAGAGACAGAGCTACACATAAGCTGACATCTGTGGATGTACTGATAGATACAGAGTTGCTAGATGCCATGAAGTAAAGTGTTTATGGGCTAATTGTATACGCTCATGTTGGTCCATGATGTTCTTCATTCCTCTACAATATCTTCTATGCTTTTTAGAGGTTTTTTTTTTCTCATGTGCAAAACAAAAGGTGGCAAAAACATTTATTTCAAGCAAAACTGTAGTAGAAAGACTTCTGGTTCCATAAAGAACCATCCAATAACCATCCATACTAGTAAATGAGATATGCACGTAGGAAGAACCCTGTTGACATTTTAAGGTGAATTCCATCAGTTTTGGCTTTGATTTCATTAAACTGTTAAGATTGTGCTCCATTGTTCTCCATTGTATCAAGCCAAAATTATGGTAGTGATAGGAACCAGACATCTGAAGCATTTAATAGCTTAATATATACTTCAAAACAGTTTCAAATATTTGCATTATGGACATCACAACGCCTGGGTCCTATCACCACCACTGTAAAGAAATATGAGTCAGTAGGTTCTTCTACAATGCACCACTTGACATCAAATCACTCTGAATAACATTACATATTTACCATTAAATTAGGCAGAAATGTTCAAAAATAAGTAAATGTTATGTACCTTTTTATAGTGCATTCAATGGAGACAGCATCCCTGCGCATTTTATTCAGGAGTCAGATCGAACGCTGTCTGTGCTCTCTTTGTATTCAAATGAATTCAACATCCCATTAGCCTCCTAGTGGGAGAAGAGGTCAAGATAAGCAGATTACAATTTTGTTGTGGATAAGTGATCTTTACACATCTAAGCCCTTTAACATTGTGCTTTTGATAATTCATTGCTCCCTTTGCCTTTATAAACATATGTTAAAAATATAATGTATTATATGCAGAGGTGGGTGATTTCTAATCTGATTTACTCCAGTGACTTAAGAACCTTATGCTTTGGCATCGGCCACATGCTCAGCGTTTCAAGAAGAGGCCTTGGAGGCGTGGTATGCAAACTCACTGAAGAGGACATTTGTGGCTGTTGTTGGTCATTAGGTGTGTGTATGTGTTGTTTGTGTAATTACAGACTGACTGTCTAATAGAGTGGACAGTGAGTAGACACAGTGTTTAAAAAAGTCCAGCAGTATGCCACCACCACATTGGTGTCACTGCAATACTGAGAATGATCCACCACCCAAATAATACCTGCTCTGTGGTGGTTTTGTGGGGGTCCTGACCACTGAATAACAGGGTGAAAGGGGGTTAACAAAGTATGCAGGGAAAGAAATGGACTACAATCTATAACTGTAGAAGTACAAGGTGCACCTATATAGTAAGTGGAGCTCATAAATGAACAGTGAGTGTAGATACAAGGTAGGTGTACTTAATGAAGTGGGCAGGCGGTGTAAATGCCAGAAAATATCAGCATGTATTAAGACTGTAGCAACTTCAGTACAGTATTATGTACAAAAAAAAGACAAGAAAAAAAACCAGTTAAAAATGTTTGAACTCTTCCGAAGGTCTTTTGTTGAAACAAGCTCAAATACCTGAAGTCAAATGACTTTTCTGAAGTTCTTAAATTCTGGGCTCTAAATGAGAGCTCATTATCCAAACCACACCAGCCTGTGTAGTATTTAATACACATAAAGGACTGAAGATTGAATCGCATTGTGTACTGTCATATCCCTTACATGTCTTCTTTCAAATTCTACACCATCAGAGATCATAACTCTATAAACTACTTCAGCTTGATAACAGAGTACACATGATGGCTTGGCCTTAATGTTAAAGAATGACATTTTGGGAATGAGCTCTGGCAAAATCACCAAAACAGGTTTCATTTAAGAGACTGACCGTGATGCAAATATGTTTTAAAGTCATAACACGTTCTCCTTCTGTACTGTGCCATATTTCTAAGAGAACTGCTTTTACTTGCTTAAGGACAGGCAGGGGTGTTGTGAGAGGAAAGCTGAAAGATCATATTATTGGTTCATATTATTTTTCCATGCCCACTGGTGCATGGTGATGTGGTAAAAATTTCGGACGATGTTTTACAGGGCAAAGGCCATTACGTTCTGATGGAAGACTGCATTGGGAGAAAAATTAGTTTTAATTTTTTTTTTAATGAGTAACATGGCACAAAATGTGTCTTTTAAGAAAGAACACCATATGCATGATAATTTCTTGCCACGTTAGCGTGTGAAGTCTTTTATTTTGCTGTCTTTTCATTTGTTAGTGAAGTTCGCAGCAGGTTCCCTACAGTCCCTTCATCCAGGAAACTTCACCGAGGCTGCTGATGTTGATTTGGAATGGAGGCTGATTATGAGCGGCGAATCGACACCAGCTAGAACCAGAGCCTCATTCTGAATTAAAGAAGAACACACCGCTGCCACCATGACAAATGGTAGGTCAATGAAAGAGGGCTCGTTTCGATATAAGGCTGTCATTTTAATAGCTGTCAGAAACGGAGAGCAGGAAGCAGCTGTAAGCTAGTTCGCTAGGGAGCGTTAGCCTACGGCTCGGCAGGCTAGCGCTAGCTGCCTCGGTCTGGGCTGTTTGTGTGGACGTGGCTTGTTTTGATGTAGCCGTATGTTTAAGTACCGTCTCAGCCATCAGCCAGGCTGTTTGAGACCCTCTGTCAAGTACTTAGTAAATGTGTTGGTGAAGTTTGGAAGGAAATGAGCGAGTTTTTGCTGCTGGAGGAGCCTTTGTAGGCATACACGTCATCTGGTCTGTAAAGGAGAGACGGTTCGCTAGCTAGCTTTGCTAATTGGGAAATTAAATATCTTGCAAGGTAATTTTAACTCTTTAGTATTTTAACTAGTCAATTTCATGTCATTAAATACTGCTCCTTTGTCCCAACACTTCATTTAATTGCTGCATTTATAATAAATATATATTTAATCGGTATATTTCTTACGTTGGACGAAGTGTGCAGCTAAGCATCTAGCTAACTAAGTAACCAGCCAAGCTAGCTGTCTCACCTGTGGCTGCCTTGTAGACTTCTGAACCTGAGCTACATCACAAGTGCGTGTAATGATTTGTGTCTTTTAATCCGTAACATCTAACTAAGTTTAAAGTGTATGCTTCTTTGTCTTTGAACAAACGAGCATGTGTTTTAAACCATGTCTAAGCCCTTTCATGCAAGCTGTCCATGTAAGTGGACAATTGATTTGAGGCCATTCTCCTGTTAAATTAGAGATGGTTAGAAATACTGTAAGCCAGGTGTGATCTATACTACACATTTGGGTAATATTTCCATTTAGAACGGAGTTTCATGCTTAAAAGTTTCTTTGCATGGTGCATTGATTTTTCAGATTGAGGGAGAATGTGTTGCATGTGGTTCTAAGTAGTACCTTTTTGAAAAAAGTTCTTTACAGCACCAAAAAAGGGTTCTGCTAGTGTCACAATGTCAAGTGTGTAACAGTTGAAGAACCCTTTTTGGTCCAACAGGTTTCGGCCTGAAAGAGAGCATTTACCCTCTACTTCCATTTCTGTCCACAGTATACTCCTTTGACGGTATCCTTGTGTTTGGGCTTCTCTTCATTTGCACTTGTGCATACCTGAAGAAGGTCCCTCGTCTGAATAGCTGGCTTTTGTCAGAGAAAAAGGGAGTGTGGGGAGTCTTTTACAAAGGTAAGCCATGTTTCTGCTTACTTGGTCCTCCCCGAAGGTTTCAAATTACCCTGAGTTTTCTCTCAGTGAATGATGTTATGTGCCTGTAATACACCTTGTCCAGAAGTTTGTAGACACCTGTTCATTCAATGTTTCTTCTGAAATTAAGGGTAATTTCCCTCTGCTGCAGTAACAGCCTCTACTTTTCTGGTCGGGCAGCACTAGAACATTAGAACATTGCTGTGAGGATTTGATTGATTCAGCCCCAAGAGCATTAGTGAGGTTAGGTATTGACATTAGATGATCAATGGGTCTCATCCCAGAGGTACTGGATGGAGTTCCACAACTTAAGAGAACGCAGTTCCACTGCTCCACATCCCAATGCTGGGGGGCTTTATACCACTCTAGCAGATGCTTGACATTGGGTGTGGTGACATTAGTCACTCCACAGCATTTCATTCTATTGTAAAATATACAGAGGCCATATAAACTCTGTTCACTTTACAGTAGCTCTGTTAGAAGGGGTGTTTGGATCCTTTTGGACATAACATGTAGTGGTCCGGATCATAATCATTCCCATGTTTATTTTCCTCCACAGCTGCAGTGATCGGAACACGGCTGCATGTTGGCGTGGCGCTGTCCTGTTTGTGTATGGCGTTCTACCTGGTCTTTCTGAAATGACATGGATGGAGCAGCAGAACGGACACTGTTTGGATGCTGTGCCCTGGAATGCCAATAGAAACGGGGCACAGGCAGATGTTGCCATCTACTGGTGAGGGTGAATATGGGCTCTGCTCCACTCTTCCAGTATGTGTGTGGCCTCCGTACACAAATGTATACGGTTCAAACTGCTATAATGAGCTTATTCTTCACATTTTCTGATATAATAATTTACCATAGACTTAAGTCAGAGAAAGGTGGCACTAGGTCAGTGTAAACGAGTTCAGATTGAGGGTTGACAAAATGAGCTTAATTGTAAAAAAAAACTTTGCTATTTAATTTTTTGGCCTGTACCCGTGTAGAAAGTTTTTTCACTTGAACAGGTTGGCTCAAAATAACGAAAAACACTATCCTTTTTTCCTTTCAAAATTATTCTCCAATCAAGTCACTTTGTGGGGTTTTGGCTTGGCCGTACAGTTTATTAAATCTTTTTTTTTTTTTTTGATCACAGCCTTTTTGTAAATATACCATCTCTTAGCAAAGCCATGAATTACAACTAAGTTATAACATCCTGCTCAGAAAAGCAAGGCTTGCTTATATTAAACACAAGGAAGCTCTGTGCTGTTGGAGAAAATGGAGGCCTTTGAGACTAAAGTGAAAAAAGTCTTAACTACATTAATTTCCCTTCTTTTGCATTTGGATTTGCACGTGACCTTAATATACCCTCCCACCATGCCTGTTTCACACACTGGTCAGTGATTGGCTGTAGTAAGTTCTAATGGGTTGCTCCTGTTTTTCTGTAAATATACACAGCCATATATTCTTCAGAAGGATCGATACAACATGTGTACTGAATGTTGATATTTGTAAATATATGTGATAGTAAATATATTACGGAAAACCTTAAACATCTTAATGATTGGGATGGGGTTTTTTGTTCTTTTCTAAAGCAATACTTTTCTAACGGAGTTGGATTGTGTTGTCTCCTTTAGTCAATTGCAGATCTAGCAGATGTAAAACAGTTCAGAAAGACTAAACAAGATCTGCTCCAACAGTTCACATATTTAATATGTTATCACTTAGTAAATGCCAAAGTGGTCATAACTTTGATGTTGTTGTTCCGATAAAACGAAGACTCTTACAGTGAACTCCTGTTATTTACAACTAGGTGGCAGTTACACTCATTGTTTTGTATGTAATTATAAATCCACTGATGGCTTTCTGTGCTGTGCTGTTCATATGCTGGTTGATATCGAACGGAAGGTTTTGGAACCCTTTTTGTATTTAAAATAAAGAACATGCACCCTTTCATGACATGGACCTCTCAGTGTGATGCTGGTGTTGCTTTCAAATGGAGAGAAGAAGAAAACATTCAAAAGTTTTCTGAGGGTCCATTTGAATGTCCATCCATTTTTTCCACATTTAAGCAGAATTAAACTGTTAAAACACTCATTCGAAGTGGACTGATGTGAACTGTATATGCGCAGAAACTGAGGTCAGAATTGTCAGAATTGTTCACAGTGGTGGTGATAGGAACCAAAATTCTGAAGCATTTAGTGCATCGAAAAAGACACTCAAGGAACATATTACATGAAATGGTTTCAAATATGCAGCCCGAGACATTGTTTTATGATAAATTTTAAATGAAAACTTTTTTTTTTAAGCTGCTTGTGGCAGAGAGCTACATACTATGTTCCTGTGCTCTACAGCAAAACAGTCCCGAAGAAAATGCTATTTTACCATCAACAACATTACATATAAAGACAAAACAAAAAAGACATGTAGGTCTGCTGGTCATTTTAATAGTAAATAAAATGGCTGTATCTGTGTTACAGACATGTGACCCCTGGTTCCCATCACCACCACTGGAAAGAGTTAGCAAGTTTCTCTAGAATGAACCGTTTCGCAGCAGAACACTCAGATTGACTTTGTTTACATCTCAGTTATTGAATTATGCAGAAATTGCCAAATTTCCCTTTAAATTTTCAGTCTGAAATGACCTGAACGTGAAGTGAGTTATACATTAAATGAAATAAAACCAGAATAAATGAACTGATGAATCAGTCCATTACAGGAGGCCAACAAAGAAGAGATTAATACAGCCAGCAGATCAGAAGAACTAACAATCAGTTGTTAACCAGAAACTCAAAACACAAAGATCTCTCAGATTCTCAATTATTACAGATGCACAACTGACTGTAATAGGGTGTCTAATTGTAATTGTATGTATCCACACTGACGTTCTTACTGCTTGCCTGACTGGAGTTCTTCACTTCATCAAAAGCACATGAAGATAAACGTGTATTAGCACTGTTAACCTAAACAGATCATATTCTGGGCACAGACGCCCTTTATTTGAAGTGTAAAATCATGTTTTAAATCACTACTTCACTAATCACTAATATCACTCAATCACGAATATGAGGGATGCTAGTTTTATATTACCTCTATTCTCAGTGGAAATACAGGAGGAAATCAAATCTTTATATCAGACAGTTAGACAGTCTGGTTGCGAGTGCGTAGCACCGCCACAGGATGGCGCTGTAGTCAAGCTCGACATGTTGCGAGTGTGAAAACACTGATAAACAGAGAACAGGGGTCGGAAATGAACCCTAGTAAAGCACGCAGAGCGACAGATAAACACCTCCTCAGAGTGCGAGACATCAGATGGTTAAACACATCAGCAACAGAAGCTGCCGTGTCTCCTCCTATTACACACCAGCGCTTCACACCTTCAGACAACTGTTAGAAACTTGTGGGTTTTTTTTTAATATATTTAATCAGAGTACTTTTTCATTTGTCTTGATCTTGATTAAAAACGCCCACCCCTGTTAAACCTCGCCGCTCTTGGAGCCGCCGTGCAGCGTTTGAGCCCTGTTGTGATCTGCGACTGGACTGTGGTCACGCAGCCCGCTGCTCAGGCGCTCTGGCTCTTTCTCTCTGTTCAGCAACAACACGTGAAATCACGCGAGATCGGCGGATCATGAGAACGCGTGGCGCCTTCAACAGACTCAAAACGTGACCCGTTGTTTAAAAGAGCGGCGCTTTACCGAAAGTTCCGCCTTAAATCTGAAATACATTTATTAACCAGAGCAGAAACGCACTGCATGTCACTTTATTGAAAGGTTACCGAGCTGTAAACACACAGTCCAATGCAAAAGTTTGTACGCCCCAGTTAGATGACATGCTTTGTTGATTTTGTAAACGAAAATAAATGCATCCTCTACAGAGACACATGTTAATGCGAATTACTAGTTTATTTGCTGGTTTTAATTTATTGGGGGGATAAATAAAAAATGAAATGTGGCCTGTATAAAACTTACAGTACATTTTATATTAACCCCCCCCCCCCATATGTTCAAATCAAATACACAATGTATCCTTTAAAATTTGTAATCTTACATTATAATAACTTGTGGATTCAGCCCACAAGAGATGCAACAGACATATAATACACCAAGAAATAGATAATAAATAAAGAAATCAACAAGACAAGAATGCACGAGCACAGGTTTTACGAGACATTTAACAGTTTAAGGCGACAAAATGCAGTTAAACATCGCTAATTCTCTCAGACACTGAGCAGCATTAGCGCACTATATGTTTGTTATATGGGGTGCGTCCCAAATCCATCTATTGTTATGTACGTATCTCACGAAACAGGATTGCTCAGTTAACCAGGTAACTGAAATCAAAATGACATGTTCAGTGAGGGACAGTCGTCGCTTTAAAGGGGAATTCCAACGATTTTTTCTAAATGTCTGCAGAATTCAGTGGTTGAGATAAACCGAGTATTTTAGAGTGGTTTGATGTGAATCGACTCAGGTTTCTTTACAATGGTGGTGAAAGGAGCCAGGAGGCCTCATATCTACAGTGCAAAAATAGCCAGTTTATTTACTAATAAAGCACCACCGAGGCTCCTGGGTTTTTATATGCAGTGTTGATGGTGGTGGTGGTTAATACGTTTTCTTTGGGGACGTTTTTTGCCTTACAACATACTTCGTGTATCCTTCCACTATTTACTGATTAAAATAAACGTATTAAAGTAGCTTTAGACTAAAACTTGATCAGAAAACGGTAAAACAATGTCCCAGAAATCTGGCTGTGTATTCATAACCATTTCATGTAACAACCTCCTGTGAGGGAGCTTTTAGAGGCATTAAACTCCTCAGATGTCTGGTTCCTATCACCTCCACTGTGAACAGTTCTGACTCAGCAGCTAATTTCTCTAGAACGAAGCCTTTCACACCAAACTGCTCTGACTTTACACCTTAGCCATCTGACTGCTTGACGTTTTGGAAAAATGAAACTAATCCAGTTTACTGAGAAATCCAGCTTTGTGAAATTTATGTAAGGGGACTATTAAGACGGGAAAGCTTTCATAGTTTTGAGTCAGACCTGCCTCCTCTCTCTTGACGCAGAAGTGGCAAGCTAGCTAGGTTAGCCAACTGCTAAGCGAGCTACGTTTGAGTGACAAATGTACAACTTAACAGCTAAAACTGACATAGTGCACACTTCAGCTGCGATAAACGCCATAGTTTAGAATGTACTTGTATCCTAAAGGTTTAAGGACTATAAATGCTTAAATGTGAATGTAGGTTTGGGAACGTTAGAGCGGTTGGTCACCATCTTGAGCTCGTCGTTTCCCGCCGGTTTGATTTTCTAGGACTCGAACGCAGTTTTTCAGTCCAAAACCACAAACTACTGCACTTCCTATGGCGCTATACTCCTTTAGTAGCGCTTTAGACGGAGGTTATGCGTTCATTCAACGTTTAACGTTGCACTGTGGGTACATTGGGGAGCAAACATGTTAGTTTACAGCACACAGAACAAAGTTATGGTCGATTCGATTCAACAGACGCCCACAGTTACCACACCACACGTCAGCTGCCCCAACATCACCAACACGACCAGCAGCGGAGTTTACCGAACCGATTCCGCGATTCTTTTCCACTCCGTGGACGGCATCTAGAAAACACAATTCAAGTCAACTTTATTCTCCCTAAAACGACTCTGTTTGGTGTCCACGGAAAACGGAAACCAGCAACATCCTCCAGAAACAGAATGTGCCAAATGATCTAATTTTACATTGCGGTTAACAGACAGTTGTTAATGTTATTCACCCTAACACCACAGACGCGTGCAGAGGCTGGAAAAAAAAAAACTCAGTTCAGTTGGTTCGGTGAGTCGGTTCAACAAAACGATTTGTTCATGAGTCGCTCACGACCACGCGGCGGCAAACAGCAGCTCGGGAAACGAAAAGAAACGTTGCAAATAGCTACGGTCACGTTTTCGCTTCGTGAACGCTGCGCTGCATCAGGAAAAATCTCCAGCAACAGAAAACGCTGCGAGTCGCGCTGTGTGTAGCAGCTTCGCTAAAGGGGGCAGATCGGAGACTCGGGCGAGCAGAAACAGAAGAAAGGAGGAGAAAGAGCAGAAAGGGCACCTGTGACCTGAGCGAGGACTTTGCATCAGGGCGCCGAGCTGGATTTATGAGACGAGGCTAACGAAAGGGACAGAGTTGTGCTAGTGCTGATCTCGCCATCGGGAGCAGAGCAGAAGTTTTGTTGTTGTCTTTTTTCGGTCCGGCTTGTTTTTGTTGCAGAGAAAGAGAGAGCGCGAGGAGAGGAGAGGGAGGTAGAGGAGGGGGGCTGCTCGGCAGGAATGTCCCAGAAGGAGAGACCCACTTTCTATCGGCAGGAGCTCAACAAAACGATATGGGAGGTCCCGGAGAGATACCAGAACCTCTCCCCGGTCGGCTCGGGGGCTTATGGATCCGTGTGGTAAATAATGTCTTCTTCCTTTGTGCCATTGCATAACAGTTACTAGGCGAGCTCTTGCTAAACCCCTGTGTGCACGCACACACGCACGAACTCTGAAGTTTCCACGAGGCTCCCTGTTCGCCAGTTTCTCGTTCGAATGTCCCCGTTCCTCCTTAAACGGTGCAGTAGTTACATTCAGTGCACCGTTTAAGGCGGAACGGGAAAATTGGAACAAGAAGCGGACTTCAGCTTTATGAAGTTTGCTCTTCTGGTGCATACTTAGGTCGTCTCCTGTGCACTTGTGCATGCTACACAAGCTTTCTTGACTGCGATTTAAGTTGTGCATTCTGTGAAAATGTGACGTTAGACCCCATTTTGGCCACATTTGAGCCATTACTGGCATTTGCACGAGAGAAGACTCGTGCATTCATGTCTAAGCTGCAGCCCTCCAACTACTGTTGTCGTGCATGGCCTCCAAATGCAGGGATTTGTGCAGCAAACGGTCTTTTGCCTCTGAATGGCCCCTCTTTTGTTTACTGCTCGTGAGGCAGGGAGGGCTCGAGGAAGATTCCCCTTGCATATTTTCCACATAGACTAGACTAGACTAGCAGGACTTTGGAGGCCTCGCGCTCCATTGTAACGATATTGCGTGTGAAACGTGTACGTGCAAGTATTGGGAGAAGTAGTGAGAAGGTTTTTGTCATTTCTTAAACCTACAATATTCATAGCAGAGAGATGAAACCATCCTATGGGGTCTTTGTGACGGGGGCATCTGACAGAGCATGCGTGGTAAAGAGCAGCTCTTAATGTTTTTTACTGTAATCCATACACTGAGCTATGTCACGTGCTTCAATGCATGAAGGGGTGCCTTTGCTGGCAGTGCATGCTGTGCTGGGGCTATAGGGGCTGGACAGAATGATGTCACCCAGCGTGGCTGCTCTGACTCATACTTCCAGGATTAGGTGGTCTCCTCACCGCTGGTTAGTCATGCAGGATGGGGCACCCAGCTCCTACATAAGTCACACTTAAAGAAGCTTTGTGCTACTGTACCACAGCACACTGGTCAGCCCTTCCCCAGAGGGCAGTTTCTGCTGTTAAGAATGCTTCAGACAAGGTCTCAGTGCGAAAGGTGGACGGTGATGGGTTGGTGTGGCCGGAAGAGGTCAGAGCAGGGTGAGAGTTTTAGGGATGCAGTAATCATGAATGTTTATGATCGAGTCGGGTTGTGATTTATTTACAGTTTAAGTAATATAACCAGTGAACATACGCGTGTGATTACATTTTGATGTCATGTTGTTGGTAAAATTGTCATAAAGCTGAAAACGTGTTTTCGTAGGGGACTAGTTTGCCTTAAAGTGCCCTGTATGTAGCACTTGCATCAGTTTAGACCAAACCCCAAGCATCAGGCAGTGTATTCATAACCACCAAATAAACCATGTAAGGGAGCTTTTAGAGGCATTAAACTCTTCAGATCTCTGGTTCCCATCACCACCACTGTAAACAATTCTGAGTAGTTTCTCTAGAGCACAGCATTTTACATGAAACCACTCTGCATGGCTTTTTTACATCTGTAACATTTGATTATCCATGTAGTTTGAAAAATCGGTTGAATTCCCCTTCAAAGCAGCAAACAGGCTCACACTCTGCAGGATAAAAGACACATTCATATAAAACACATAGGCTGTTTGGTTAGAGCATAAGCATGTTTGCACAGCATTCAGATGCAGCAAGTGTTGCCAGCTTAAATGCAGCTGTTCCCTATATGAGCCTCAGTAAAACTAAATCATCTGATTGCTGACCGTCCAAAATCCTGGCCAGCTCTGGTTATGCAGCCTTAGACCATTCTGGGGTTACAGTGCGGCCATCGTCAAGGTCAAGTTGTAAACGACAGGAATCCTCATAGGCTGGGTTCAAATGGCACGCTGTCCAGAGTTTCCTGGACGGTCCTCGAACATGCTGGAGCATCCTGTTCCAGTGGCACTCTTGGACCATAAATAGTTCATCGTGCCTTTGCCCAGTACGTGCCAGCTTAGTAAATTACTCAATTCACAAGTGAGTGATTATCTCTGAACTAGAGCACCATGTTCTGCTTCAGGAAGCTCAAATTTGGGCTGGAAATAACTACCTGTTGTAAATATATAATGCTTTTTTGGTCGTAGCATTGTACCTTCAGTTACACTTGCATGATACAATACCGATATTGATATGCAATACTAAGTATGAAATGCACAAGAGCCCATAGTTTTTTATTGTGTTCTATGAGTATTCTGAGCAATCTCAGGCGTTCCAGATGAGTGTTCAGTGGGCGTTTTGAGTATTTAGATGAATCAAGGCTTTCACATGCACATGCTACATGTCTCGCCAAAGTGTTTATGACATATACAACTTTATATATTTATATATATTATATACACAATTGTATCATTCCCATGCTCAGTGGAGTGATACAGTTGTTGCGGAAAAAAAGGGCTGTTATCATAAATCAGTCTGTTGCCAATCAGATCACGCCATAGGAAGTAACTGCTGTATAATAATGATATTAATAATAATAATAACAACAACATTGTTCTTGTTGTTGTTGTTGTTATTTGTACAGTCTTGTACATGAAAAATGCAGCGCAAAGTGCTTTACAATACAAAGTGAAAAAAGGATTCAAAAATTTAAATTAATACTAAATAAGTGCAACAAATGAAAGCAATTTGTTGAAAAGGGGGTATATTATTAATCTCTAACATTATAATTAAATATAATACATGATATTAAATATGAATTATATTAAATAATATAATTATAATCCTGTAATTAAAACACACAAGATTTAAGGTATCAGTAATAATCCAATAAAAATACAGCTAGCAAGAAAATAAAAGTAATATTTCAGTAAAAAGAGAGATGTAAAAACCAGTAGTAACATTTAATAGTGGATTTTAAAGGAAACAGGCAGTCAGTCAGTGAAGTGATGCTAAAACTGCTCTAATGTGATCTTGTTTTCTAGTGTGTGTTCATATTCTTGCTGCTGCATTTTGCACAAGTTGTTTGCAGTATTTGTAGGATGCTCTATGAACAATGCATTATGGTATTTGAGGAAAAAAGCATAAATCACAATTTATCAGTGTGTTTTGTTTGGCTGTACTGTGGAGCTGCGTTCAGGAGCTGTGGATTTCTTCTCAGCCCTCTTACTTTTAGCCTCAGTTATTGGTGGGAAAAGGTGTGTGGCTGGTGTTGTTAGCTTTGTTATTTTCTGGAGCTAAAAGAATGGATCTCGCTGTGCTGGAACACAGCCATGTTGGGTATTTCCCCTGGGCTGCAGTAAGCTACTGTTGTGAAGATGACACATGGAGCCAGCAACATGCTTTCCATTTTTGCACCTTGTGAGGGAATGTCCTGAATTTCCTGCCTTGGAATGTTCTTTATATTTCATACCGTGGATCTCTGACTAGAACTAGACCGGTTAAAGCCGACTGATAAACGGGACGTTCTGTTCTTGCTTAATCGTGGCGTTAAGAGAGACAGGTGTAGACAGGTGTAGTTTTTTTGTGTCTGAGCATCTAGAGAAGTTGAAAGTGATCATAACTGAGAAGGAAAAGTTTTTACTTTTAGTTAAGTGAAAGTGAGGGTGATCGTCTTTAATGTAAAAGCCATGTGCGGGACAGCAGTGCGATGAGCATTCATAAGCAGTGAGTTTTCACTGTTTAACCACAGCTTTTTCAGATCTGACGGCACCAGGCAGGAAATTCAGAGTTAATGGTTGTCTTGATCGCGAGCCCAGACCATCTGGCCAAATTTGTGCTGCATTTGCAGGAACTTCAGGGGATTTTTCACCTCGTTCTGGCACAGGCTTCTTCTGACCTGGCCAAGGTTGTTCAAAGGACATTCAAAGCTGTCTCTTTTTTTTTGTTGTTGGCATCTTGTAATCAGGTGAATCAGCTGAGACGGCCTAATGTGCAAAGGTTCATTATGCTGAGTAATTTCCTTGAACTCATTTGCATGGCGCTCTCTCCAGGAGACTTGCTTGTTTTTCCATAAAAACAACAGAACCTTGTGAAGAGCAAAACTATTGCATTGCTCATGCACTCCTTTTGTTGTAGTGACAGCGTAAGCCTACATCTGCTGGATCTTGTCTGCAAACCTCACCTTCTCAGGCACTCGGCTGACTAATGTGTAACAGTGCCTCCTGCCTAGATAAGGAAATGGGAGCTGTCCCTCAGGCCCTGGTGGTTTCCCACGTTTCACAATCGCTATTTGACTCACATTTTCCACTCTGTTTTGCACACTCAATTTCATATGCTGTAGGTCATCATGTCATGAACTCCAGGGTCCTCATGGCTTCTGCTTTCTATTTAAGCAGAAATGGCTGGAACTACTGATAAAATATCAGTATCAGAGTATCCAATGATATATATGTTTCCAATAACAAAGTTAATGAACCCATGCTTTCCGAGTATTGCTACTCTATGCTGAAAGAATGTCTTGCACACCCAACAAGGCTTATTCTGATTCTGTTTCTCTGGAATGACGCCAAAGGGAACCTTACACAGCAGTGTGTACTCCAGATATGTTTTTCAGGCCGGATCTGAAAAGGCTGCCAGAGTTGTTGTGAAGTCTTTAAATGCATGAAAGGCCAGAACAGAATCATTACCCGGATTTATTTTTAATAAATACACTGCAGTTGTATGCAAACGTTAGTACATCTCTAGGCTTTTGTTGGCTTTCCAACTTAACATGCCCTTAATATAAAATATAACTTTTATGCATATGTTATTGCACAGTTTCTATGTGTTTGCTTCTGCACAGGCCACATTTTCTGTAGTTTTTTTTTCTTTCCCTGATGTTAAATTTAGCAATTAAACAGTAATTGTGCATTAAAATGTGCAGAAATTGTTCCCTGTAGAGGATGTATTAACTTATATTCACTTCAGCAAAACATGCCGTTTAACCAGGGACAGACAGTACATGTGAATACATCAAGGTTTACATTCTCAAATTGACATTTTTACATTTTCAAGACATGCTTTGGCCCCCTTCCCTGACCTGATCAATCTGATGATCTGTGTTTGTGCTGAAAGAATATTCAAAGAGAACGCATTAAGAACGTAAGACCTAAGTCGATTACTTAGGATGTACACTAATTATCCATTATTGGCATCATATCTTCATCAGAATTATGTTGTTTTTGCATTTGAGACCTGATCATCAAACTGAACCTTCTTTCTGAGCCTGTGTGTGTGTGACGTGGATGCATAAAGGCATATGATACGGTCTGAAAAACTCCCATGAAATCTGACCCGACACCTCTAACTTTTAAATTATTACTGCAGCCTTTACAGTGGGTCTTACAGCACGGTTTTTCCTGACTCAGTAACGCTGCTTCTCGCACACAGCACAGCTTTAAGTTCTAGATCGTTTTCTTTGCTGAGAAGACATCACATACATTTTCTGGGGGCTTGAAGGTTTAATGCAGAGTTCATGCCAGTTCATGATCTCTGTGTTATGAAGTTACACTTTGCAACCTTAAACCTCAAGACCAGATTGAATAATGCAGGACAATTAAAAAAAAATGCAGTTCTTGAGATTTGAAAATTGCACTTTTACAAGAAATTCTGATTTAAAAGCAGTTAATCGTTCAGCCCTACACAGTAAAACACCTACATTTTGGTCAAGTTTTTGTTATCTGTCAATATCAGTGTATAAAAACACCGGTATACCATGGTAGATAGTAAAAGAATGACAAGATGTTAGCCAGAACAGACACTGTATTAAGCTTGTTCTTGTCTCAAATGCTGAAAGGAGTTATCTCATGTCAGCACCACACCCTGCAGGGAGTGAGTGTGTTGGAGTGGGATTTGTCCATACAGAGAGACCGCTCTGAGTCACACATAAAGTCTTATGTAAGATATAAAGGGAAACGTTAAGAAGCAGGATGCAGCAGTCTAGAGTCCACAGCTTGCTGCTGTTCTTCTCTGCAGGCAGTTTGTGTGTGGAAACAGATGATTTGTCTATTGCATTCCTATAAACTTTATCAGTCTTGTTACTGAAGATTTGCCTCTCTTGCTAAACTCGCTACAGTCGTTAAGTGCTTGTTTGCATGATTACCTCATTTCTTGTTTACTGGCGTTCTACTTCAGTTTCCTGTGAAAATGCTATGTTTGATATTTGATAGACCACAAGTGCTCGAGCATGCTCTACTACGTAAGTGTGCAGGTTATGTAATATCATATTGTGTTGAAATCTGTGTAGTATTCTATTGGGCTCAGCAATGTTTGTTGTAGTTTTAAAGTATGAGCATTGCTCCTTTCCTTTATCATGGCTCGTGGTTTAGTCCCCAGTTCTTTTCGTCCCAGTGGCCTATTGTACATGTGTTGTTATCTGTCTTAGCCGACAGTTTGGCGAGAAGCGTTCTTTAGGGAATGCTAATGGTGCATGTGCTTTTGTCTCCCTGCATCTGTAAGAACTGGCCTAGTTGCACTTCCTGGAAACCCTATTCACTAACAGTTTGACCACGCCAGCCCAAACTGTTATGGTAACTGCAGAGCCATTGTTCTGAAAGATCACCGAAACACGATGGGGGGGATTATCTTCGCATGAGCTTAATTTTTCCTAAAGGGAGCTGTTGTGAATGGAGACTGGAGCTAGAATTGTGAGCTTGGTGAGCTGTTTAGAATTTGCGAGTTTTCTTTTGGCTGCAAAGAACTGCACAACTGATAAAAGTACTTTCTTGGCAATAACAGAATACACTGTAACTTCAGTGTGCCCTCATGCCTATTATTTAATCATTAAGGTCCAATTGTGTACCCTCAGTTTTAAAGGTATGCATTTACTTTCTCAGGGGGAATGTGCATATGTGTACCTTTCATGAACTTTTTTGAATTGAAAAATAACCAAAGGCCTGGACGCAAGTCAGGGAGCATGGAGTCAATGCAGCTTAAAATGCTGCTAATAAATTTGATAATTTCCCTTGAGGGTACCAACTCAGTGCAATTTTTTAGGGCCGTCACTAGTAGTAGTAGTTGAGTAATCTAGTGATTTATTAAGACTAGTGATGCATTGATACCATTTTTGATACCACCCGTGCATGTTTTTAAGTACTTGCTGATACCACTTGCAAAACCAAAATGAGTAACCTGCTTAGAAATAGGTAGTTGATGGTGTAAATGAGTGCGTTTTACCTTAACAGTGAAACCATTCAAATCTAGCTGCTTTTTATGACATGCATGAGATAGTTGAGCTACATTAGTTACCTTGCAGTGGAGAAGAGTGGGTTTTGTTCCACATTAGAAATTCATATATTGAAAGATTTATATAATCACACTACAAAAGCGCTTGGCCCGGCTGATGTGCTATGTGAAACAGACCCCCTACGCACATCCCTGTCTTCAGGCATTTGTCATTTAAGTTGTTTTATTCACAATAACACATTATGCACCCGATTACTGAGCAAACACACTGAGAAACTGTGCTACAGTAGCTTTGTTAACTTGTGCCACACTTGACAATAAAACTAAAAGCAGGTGTAAATGGCTAAGATGATATGGTCTCTCTACAGTATATTTTAAGAAGACAAATAAAAAAAATCTGTATATTGAAGTTCATGCATTGCAATTTTTCTTTTCAGTCAAACAGAGTACAGTCGTCAGACTTTGGTAACAAATGTTGACGTTTTTGCCTCTGTTTTGTTGGCCTACGTGTCTCCACCCGTATTGGGAAAGTGGCTACAATTAGTGTTTGTGTGTGTTTAAAAACAGGCTACAATCATACTGGTGGGAATATCCCAAGGTACAATGTTAAAATTGACCAGTGACTTTGTGCTACAACATCAGAAACTCCTCTGTGAGAGCAGAACCTCAGTCACTTGCCATCTTTTGTGCTTCGTTCGTTAGCGTGACCGTGTATGCTATGGTTACGTGACATGGTATCAGATGGTATCAGAAGCATTTTTAAGAAGACGAGCATGAGCAAATGAGCACGATGCATGTGTAGCTACAAACATATGTGCATTCATGTGATCCTGCTGGTGTGGGTTTCCACTCTTTCAATAATGCACACAAAAGCTGTTTGAGTGCTAATAGCTCCCCTTTTTTCAGAATCTTCAGACAGCTTAATAATAACCTATGGATGACGTGTTTATAATTCAAGCTGCAAATTAAACATGAAGCCCATTTCTTTCAGAATGTAAACTTTAATACATTCTTTTTTTAATCAAGTAAAAGTGACACCTAGATTTTTCAGAGATTGTTCCCCATACATTTCATCCCTTTGTTGTGATGTCTGCACTCATCAGCACTCAAACCTTTCAGATATTAAAAACACCTGTAGATTGTAAAAATTTTCATTACATTTTAATTTATTATGTACGGAATAACTTGTCTTAATAGCAAAGAAGATGCTTTGAGTGTCACAATATATACCTGAAATATTAGCAAAATATAGTTTTATATTAAAAAGAGATTTTTTTTTTACGTATTGAAACATTACATTGAGAGATCCAGAAATATACAGTTGCATGCAAAAGTTTGCGCACCCTGTTTTGTTGATTTTCTAAGTGAAAAACACATTCTGCAAAGAGAATATACTTCTTCACATTTGAATACAACATTACTGTTTAATTGCTAAATTTAACACATTGGGGGGAATAACTAATAAATTACATAAAATATGGCCTGTGCAAAAGTTATGGCACATTTTTATGTTGTATATTCTACTTTTTTTACTGGTATGTTTGTAGAGGTAAATGTCATATGTTTGTTCCTTGTAGAGCCATGTTAACTTATTTGCATTCAGAAAATCAACTAAACATGTCATTTGACCAGGAGCATTGAAACTTTTGCATACATCTATTGATGTCAGGCTTCCACTGACCTGGTAGATATTCTTGTCTTCCTTAGAAACACAGGGGAACTAGTCTACTTGAGAAGTGCTTACCATGAGTAGCTTGTTATAGATTGACTCCGGTCTTATAAATGATGCATTCCAATCTAATTTTCTGCAGCCAGATATCATTCTGAAGAATCCGTTGTGCTTATATAAGCCTTACATAAGATGTAAAGTGGAACGTTAGGAAGCAAGATGCGGCATTTGCTCTGCTACTGCTTTCTCTGCAGGCAGTTTGGGTGTAAAGCTTTGTCTGTTCCATTCCAAGGAATCTTATCACTTCTCACTAGAGATGGTGTGTATATTTATATGGTATGTGTATCAGACTGAAATGGGCAGAAAATACTAGATCGGATATTGGAGGAATCCAAATCTGATCCACTCTTGTAACAAACCTAGCCTGAAATAGCACACACTTCTACTGTGTGATGTGATGTTGTTAGCTGCATATTTCTTCCTCTGGGATAGTAGAATTTTTGGGTAGTATGAACTTGATGGCCTACTTTTAGATCTGGGGTGAAATGCTTTGATTATACATATTAAACCATGGTAGCTAAAGCTCATTTTTGGGTCAGTTTTGGCTGATACTAAACGTAACAGTATTGATATCAGTAGGAGTGGGCTATATAACCAACATATAATATCACAATGTTTCAAGACATTGTCACAATACACAAAATGTATCAAGATAATTTGTTTTTTAAATGGTGTGTTAAGTTGGAATAGAAAAGACAGAACCAGTAGTGCCACATAAAATAGAAACAAGGTTTTGTAATAACCTTTAGTGTTATTTAAATACTGATGGCCACATATCCAGAAAAGCATATGACATAAATTTATCACAAAACCCATAAATATCACCCTATTGTCCACACCTAAATATCAGTATGAAACGATACAGTATTTTCCCATCTTTACTTGTTGCAGACTGACTTCCCTCTCTTGCTGTACTGCATTGAGTTGCTGTCTGCATGATGTTCATGTGATTATGTCCTTGTTTACTGCTGCACTTCAGCCTCCTGTGGAAATGCTATATGTAATTTGTTGATTTATTATACACTTTGGTATTTATCAGCATTGTTAAATAATATCCTCACCAACCTCTATTAAAATCTCTTCCTTTTGAAAGTGACTCATCCTTTGTTTCTTCCTTCCAGTGTAGTTTCAAAGTTGTGAGTGAGCTTTATGAATTGTTTGCTGTTCTGAACTGTGACAGTCCAGATAAGGAGACTGACATTGTGTTCTCCTCCGCAGCTCAGCGTATGACGTCAAGACAGGCCTGAAGGTCGCCGTGAAGAAACTGTCTCGGCCTTTCCAGTCCATCATCCACGCCAAGCGCACGTACAGAGAGCTACGGCTGCTCAAGCATATGAAGCATGAAAATGTGAGTGCTTATTTCCAAAACATGCTAAACATCAATTTCTCACCTTTATTATCTCATGTTTTATTAATGGACCTGAATTATGTATATAGAGGTAATAATTCAGGGTCACATTACAGGCGAACTTTGTTTGAGGAGATGCAAATGTGAATTGCATTCTGTGCACTAGAGGTTGTCAAAATAAAAGCCACTCATAAAGTGTTAGACTAAAGGTCCTGTGCAGAAGCGCTTTTTATTCTGTATATATCGATTCATCATATTTTGGAATTAAGTCTTTGTAACAGTACGTTATATAAGGTATACAGAATTTAAAATTAAAGAAGGAAAAGATATTGGGTCCATATTTGCTATTGGTCGTTATCAGAACCAGAATTGGGAAAGAAAAAGTCACAAGAAATTTGGTGTATCCCCATTCTTAGGTAACATCAGTGCAAAACTAAAGAAGCAATCTTTGGCTATAGGGCTGTCAAGATCATGACATTGTAGTTGATGATTAAAGGTCATATAAATAAAAGCTATTAACAATTTGCGTACAACTATTAAAGTACTAATCTTAAAGGGCCAGATTAGCTGATCTTGCTTCCTTGGTGTTCACTGAAATTAATGTCTACAGTTGCAGAGTCATGTGTAGAATCTATCAAATATTTTTTTTCTGAAAGTGAAAGAATAACTCTCATTCTGTTAGCATGCATACTAAAAACAATTAAACAAACAAGTATGTTACAGCTATTTCCTTAAGTCTCATGATGTCCCAATGATTGCATTTATAGCTTCTCTTAATTACACTTATATGCCTCCACCCAGCACAGCCAATTCAGAGTCTGCCTGCAGCATAATATGACTCTGAAAGCTAATGACCATGGAAAGCAATTCCAGTCAGCTCAAATAATTGCGATGAGGCAGTTATATAGTAATTGTGACAGGCCTACTTGATGGGCTACATGGAAAAAGGGAAAACATTTAGTAAAATATATTTTAGCCTGAACATTTTTTTTTCTTTTAGGCTGAAGTATTTAATAATGAACCAGCTTTTGTGTTCATGCACAAAAACCAGCATCTCTCAGCTATGTTTATCTCGTCACTGAGTTCTATGACTGTGCTTAAACCAGTTCCCACGCATTCCCTCCCTCCACTTTTGTCGTTTTGCTCTGGGCTTTTTGATTTGCTCTCCCTACGCACTACGCTACAAGTGTTTTCTTCCTTTTACTGTACCCGTAAAGCAGAATCCTCCGTTTGAGTGAGCAGAGCATCAGGCCTGACTCCAGCATGGCAAGCATTTCTCAGTTATGAAACACTATCGATCACTATCTCTCTTTTGTAAGTTTTCTTTGAGAGATGAGGCGAGAGAAAGGGGTTGTTAAAAGTGCTTTTGCATTTTGCAGGTTGGTGTGCAACTTGATACCACTGCATGTGCTGTAAAAAGGTTCAGAGAGCGTTTTAATTAAAATGTAAAAACCCTGGTTACTGAATGGTAAAGGTATCTCCTCTTTGTTTTGCTTGCTCACAGATATGAGTATTGTCGCTTTTCACAATCTTGCGTGTTTATGACCAGCTATCAGATATGATTTTCAAAATAAGACACCACAATATAGCGCGCCTTAACTGCTGTGCGATATCAGACATCAAAAGTCTGCAATATGCAAATGAGCCTCTAAGCAATCACTAAATGTTTTATCGTGTGCTATGAGCATCGACATATTGGCAATCACGGATGTACTTTGGGTGTCAGGATGAAATTAGACATGATCTTGATCCACATGATCCAACAAATATAAATGATTTTGGCCAAATATAATGCAGGTCACGCCAAGTTTTTCATTTCACAGTTGAAATATGTGAAGTCGATGTGAAGAAGATGCATATCCCAGCCTTACCAGAGCAGCCCTAACTAGAATATTGCACCTCTGCCTTAATTTACTCTCATTTTTTCACTCTCACACCATTCATACTGCTCTGACTAGGAATAGTTCACCTGGGTTATTTTTTTAAATATTTTTTTAATTATAATTTTATTATGTAGCCATAGTGATGACTTTATCGTTATCATGATTAAATATTGGAGTATGTCACAGTTTGCTTTTCTGAGCATATCATATATATTGTCAGTACTAAAAGAACACTTCATTAAGAAGACAGAGTAACTTGTCGTGTTGAATTGAAATGAGTGTAGTGTAGTATATGAAACATGCAGTTAATTGAATTAAAAATTGGAGTAGTCATTTTATTTTACCACTAAAATTGTAAAATGTGTGGAGCATTTATTACATTTTACATTGGAGCAATGTTTTTCCCCTTTTAACTATCAGACTAAGTGAACGTTCACACATTGACAAATATTCAACATAAAACAGCTGCTTTTAGCCCACAATCCATAGCTTCTCTAGATGGTCACTGGACTAACTGGATCAAGTCAGACTGCGAGTGATGGTGTCTGAGTTAATCAGGCCTGGACTTAAAGTGTTGTGCTGTGATAAATAGTCATCATGTTAATGTAAAACAACAAATTAAGAAGAAAATAGTAACTGCACAGTACCTGTTCAGCTATGATTTGTTGGCCACTTGTTTTTTTTCCCCTAGGGTGGAAGTTGAGTTGTGGGATGGGAGATTTCTACAGGTTTCTAACATTTATTTTCAGTTTATTTTAAAAGTGAAGATGGCCATTGGGATAACGTATGTTCCTTGTGTGTGATGACAACGTTCTCCCCCTTTTCTCCTCTAAACTGGACATCTCTGAACTCATCAGGGCTGAAATGTTTCAGGGCTGGGAGCTGCTCTGTTTTGATTGGTTTTCAGAACTAAATCTTACAAATTTAACCAGGCTTTCTTTTAGTTGGCTTATGAACTATTTTCTCTTTCTGCATTAAATGGTGCAGCAGTTCCATTCTGGTGAGTGAGAAGCTGAAGTTAACCTGCTATCTGAATTTTCCCGTCCTGCATTAAATGGTGCAGCAGTTCCATTCTGGTGAGTGAGAAGCTGAAGTTAGCCTGCTATTTGAATTTTCCCGTTCCGCATTAAATGGTGCAGCAGTTCCATTCTGGCGAGTGAGAAGCTGAAGTTAGCCTGCTATTTGAATTTTCCCGTTCCGCATTAAATGTTGCAGCAGTTCCATTCTGGCGAGCACAAGGCTGAAGAGAGGCTGCACCTTTCCCATGACTGGCTGTAGTCTCAGTGCCTTCATCGGACACGCCCCCAGCGTTTCAGAGCAGAGAATACTGCTTATATTTTCACTTTTTTGAAATCTGATTTTATGTACCTTATCATTTTTTTCAATCAGTCAAATTTGGCTGGATGGTTAATGACACTTTTTTTTCTGTGGTTTGACGAACTCGTTTTTTACTGCTTTACATGGACTTTAAATATCACAACATGACTTTTAAACAATGTCATAAACAGACAAAACAATAACATGCTTGTCTGTTCCTAAAATAACACTGAGGCCTAGAGAAGAGACTGCTGGAGCTGCAGAGTGCAGTGCATAATTAAGCTATTGGCCAGAACTGAAAGCTTCCTGAGTGTTGTTTTCTTGCATAGTTGAAAAGCCTTGTGTTTTCTTTCCTCTTGGCCGGAATCTGCTAGCCTTTAGCGCTGGCGTCTGAGTGTGGTTGAGACTCTGTGGTGGGTCTGTGTCGCCCTCCCTGTTACACATACATGCACACATAGATGCTCACACACACTTCTGCTCAGTGTCATTTCCTGCTTGTATTTTCATCGGAAGCTGCTGTTTGCTAGATAGTGCTCCCTCAGCACGTTGTCCTCATCAGAGAAATTGTTTTTGTGATTCTCCCAGCCCTCCTTCAGCTCTACGCGCTAGGAGCTAATCTATTCAAGAGTTAATTGCCGGTGGAAGTGTGCAACATGAGTAGAGAGTATAGAGCTGGATGATTCAAGCTGTTGCAGCCAAGTCATGGAAAGGGGTTTCCCCTAGATACACACGCATACCCACACGCTCAGTCACATCCAGAGAGGCCAGCTGCCCAGGGGGATGACACGAGTTTGAAAGTGCTACACAGCTGCAGTTATCGCCATGAAGGGACTCAGATCTATTAAGCCACTGTATGATGGGTAAAGCTGACGCCTACTCGAAAGTGAATGTTCCTGAAAGAGAGAATGGAGTGCATCACTGCCAGATTGCACTCTAATGCGAACGCTTCCTTTTTGAATGCTGTTCATGTGGCTAGGTACCACGAGGCTAGGAGTGAGGGTTGGAGAATGTAACCATGACTAATTGCAGAAACCTCAGAAAGGACTTAAGAACCTTCAGATTTTTATATGCAGCTGGAATTGTGCAGCTGTTTTAAGAACCTTTAACCTATACACACTCTGAAAAAAGATGCTTCTTCAAAGGTTCTTTAGTAAAGACAGTGCTTCTGTGTAGAACCATAAACACTCAAAGAACCATTTGCATGCTTAAAGGGTCCTTTGCATGGTGAAATGGTTCTTCAGATTGATAGAGAATGTCTATGTAGCACCAGTAAGGGTACTGCTGTTGTTTCAACCCTTTTTGTTGATGTATGAACCCATTTTCAAAAATGTTCTGTATAGAACTATACCCAACACATTCGCCATCATTCTTCAGAATCTGAAAAAACATTCGAGTGTTCATGGTTCTACATATAACCATTGTATTTATTAAAGAATCCTTAAAGAACCATCTTTTAAGAGTAAGCCATCTATAGAATTCAGTACATTTCTCCATGAATAGCTTCCTTACTGTGATCTGATTTACGTTCAAGTCATATAATAAATAGACTTTGGATGCCCCAGAGTTTCAGCCGCCGAAACATTCAGGCTGAAAAATAGGTCAAAAGAGGCATCGCCTTGGATCGCCCACCATTCTGTTGTCGTGGATGTTGGATTTCATGGCACATACTGCAGCATGCATAGTGTGTTCATTATACTGTATCATTTTAGTGAGTTTATTTTATGTGAATGGTTTTATTGAAAGCATTTTTAATTAATAATGAGCATTTTTTTTCTTTTATCATGTTATAGTTTTATGTTTAGGTTGTTTATTGAAATGCATGAATAAAAGAAATAGGCAGAAATAAAACTTTTTCAGGTTTTTCAGGCCCTGTGTGTCTTGAGTTTTGATTTCAGCTTTGGTCAACACTGGACAGATCATTAGAACTGATTTTATATTTGACGTTTTTTACTTTTTTTAATTTTTTTTTATTGTTCTCTACAAACATTAAAAGAATGGCTTTTTGGTTCTGAGAACTTCTGTTTTGGTTTTGGCCAGGAATTTTCATTTTGCATCACTTATTACATATTGGAATTATATAAATATTGCAGACAATTGTTTAAAAAATGCACCAATATTTCTAAATGTATTGTGCTCTGCAAGAGCAGACTGTTTAGCTGCTTTGGTGCCTGCATTTTATTCATTTTTCTTGTTTTGTAAAGTCTCATAAATAAACATTAATTTCTTCATAATGCTAATCTAGTCCCAGATCTAATGCAGATCTAGTCCCAATGTCTACATAGTATAAATATATTTGCATTGGTATTGATATTAGTGATGACAGATATATACATGAAAAATACTGGTGTATCAGCATTACCCCACAATTTCCATATCAGTGCATCCCTAAAATGGACACTCTTATGCAACATGCAGCACCCAGCATTTTGCATTGCTATATCTTTATTGAGCAAATTGTACAAACCATCAAGACCGTTGTATTCATTAAGTAGTAGATCCTCCTTTATTGGCAATGACATTAACCAAACACTTTCTACGGCAGCAGATCAATCCTACAGGGTGGCACTTTGGCACATCCCTATGTTGTGGCTTAGAGGATCGTTCTAGTCGTTCTCGATTGGGAGCATCTGTGTGGTCTTCTATCAAACTTGAAATGCGTAGCAGTGTTTGTGTGTTCTCAGCACTCTTGTTCTGTTTTTCTTATATTCCTAACAAAGATGTCTGTAGGTTCTTAGCTGTCACTCTACATTCTTTGTCACTTGTTTGAGGTTTCTATGGTCCTCGTAGCAACTGCTGAAGTTTTTCTATTTGTAAAGGCTGTGCCTGGCTCTGGACCAAGTTCCATTCTTTGGTATTGCTTACCAGCCTTATAAGCTAACTTTTCTTCCAAGACTAAAGGTTATTTTTCAGGAGATATATCTGATTAGATATAAGGCAGCCACCCTGCACAAAAAGTAAACAATAAAAAAAAAAAAGTTTTCAAAACTGGAGTTGGAAAAATTTATTTAAGGGTGCAGAGGAAGTGGACCTCTTAACCACCACCTGCAAGACCTGGTAGACCACCAAAACTGTCCCCATCAGATAAACAGTACTTAAACGTTTGAGATAAGGGAAAATTACGCATAACTTTTGTTATCTTTTGTTATCAGATCTGAAAAAAAAACACAGCTGTTTCTGTCCATTCTTCCACTGTGTGAAAATACTATGAAAATGAAAGGATGTGTTGGTGATGATGAGAAACAGAAAATACACTTCTAAGAAGGAACTTTGGAGGTGTGGGAAAAATATCTCTTTTAAGAAGTGAAAGCAAGTCTTGTAAAAAGAATGGAAGCTGTAATAAAAGGCAAAGAGTGGACTCACTAAAGACTGAAAAATGTCATAGTTTTATTGTTGAGGCTTCTGTGCCGTTTGCTTTGTCCAATACCTGATTCAGAGTGTTCTGTTTTTCAGGTGATCGGCCTCTTGGATGTGTTCACGCCTGCCACCAACATGGAAGAATTTAATGACGTGTGAGTAAATGAATTCTTGTCTGCTGGTGAATTCATGCTGTTGTACTGCTGCACAAAACTGTGCCATTTTCTGTTGTTAAAAAAATCTTATATGCTCTTGTTCTGTACTGTTTCCCTCTTTAAGCTTCTTCAGCTATAGGCCAACGTAAGATGTGTATTTGTAAATAGTTGGCTCAAGTGCTGAATTAAAATAATGTACTCCTACTTCTATTTAATGCATTTGCAAGCAGAGGCGTTCTTCTTCAAGTGTACACTTCTTTGATACCTGTAAAGTGTTTCGCTTTTGCAGCGAGACAAATAGCAAGTGGAACAATGGGAGGGAGGGGGTTTTGGGGGTGTCCTCTGTTGTTAGCTTGACAGTCTCAGAATCTCTTGCAGAAATTTGTATTCTCGCCACAAGTGTAATTGATAAACATAGACTGCTTAGCAGAGGTTTCCACTGTTCTGTAATGGGTTATACAGTATGTTCATGGTGATGTTAATAATGTATATTATTGTGTATGTATAATAATGTATATTAGTAGGATGTTCCAGTTTTATATTATTGCTGTATGAAAAGAAAGTACCACATTTTCCACATAATTTTGGACTATTTCTGTTGGTCCATTTATAATGAAATTTGGTCACAATGTAAAAGACATCTCCTGTACTCCAATGATGTAGAAAAATATAAATAGTAAAAATGGAGATATGTACGCTAATGATATGCAGGTATCTGTGTGATAATAATATAACCTATATGTATTACAGTACTGTGCAAATTATTACTTGCAAATTGCAAAATTTAAAGTGTGTGTGTGTGTGCACATGCGCAATGTGATACACGTGCACACACACATGCTCCCTCTTTCATTCTGCTAACTTATCTCCCAATGGAGAGTTCAGAGTTTGATCAGAATGGGCCTCTGAACTCAGTACAGGCAGGTTGCTTTGGGACACAAGCTGTAGCATCTATGTGTGTGCTCAGTTACTGGGCAGAACGTCAGGAGGAGGTCCACTTTCGGGAGGAGAAAGACGAATCACAGCTGACAGGAAGTCAAGTTGCTTGGCACTTGGCAGCAATGACTCAGGCTGGTATTCTTTTGAGCGTGCGTGTGTATCTGGCCGCATTTCCACCTGCGTGTGTGGGCGGTGGAGGGGGGGCAGGGGTGGGGCTTATGAGACGTGCCCCTTTTATTTATCTCGGCAATGAAAAGCCGGCCTCACCGCACTCTGATGTGCTTGTTGATCATCTCCCAGCCACTCATGTGGAATCGGAACTGATGCGAGTGCCTGATCGTGCCTTGTGATGGTCTAAGGGGAGTTGAAACACAGTGGCCAGACATGTGCAGGGAATATCCACAGTTACTATAGCAACAGACCCTGTGTAATGCTTTTTGGTTGTGCAATAACCTTCAATTCTCTGTGAAGTGAAGTGAGATGAGAGAGTGGCAGAAAGTATAGAGTGGGGTGACAATATGACAGTATTATTGATATTATAAAATACATCATGATGGCCATGAATACCATCAGTACTTCATTAGCACTAAACAACTGCACAATAAACAGTCAGATTTAGGCTAACTAAAGAGAGCCTGTAAACAACAACCATCAGGGTGTAGTAACTGAACTGCATAGTAACAAGTAGGGATACATCAATACTGATACTGGTATTGGGTTTTAGGCCAATACCATGCTTATTTACTCATACTCATAAAAATTCATAGATACTAACATTACCAGCCAATACAGTGTTGATGTAAACTGAGTATACAGTGCCGTGCTTATGGACAAACGCAGAGAAGGAGGCTCTGCTCACACAATGTGTTACTGACTCAGCGACAGTCAGACACAAAGCAATAGGTGACTTTAAACATTCCGCAATGGCAGATTGCTCTGTGATTTTAGCCAAAAAATTTGACATTAGCTACCAATGTCTGTGTATGCAGACTTTGCTCTGTTTGACTGAATATAATAGTGAGGTATAAATGCTAATACAGCATTTTTTTTGTAAATTAGGCTCTAGAGAGACTGTCCTACATGACCGCCTGCTTCAGCTTCAGTGCGCAGTGTTAGCTGAGCTGCTGTATCAGTTTCTCAGCATGTTTGCTCAGTACTCGGTGTGCAACATTTATTTGAATAAAACAAGTTAGCTGGAAATTGTTCATGAACAGAGCTGTCTGTTTCATGTAGCATGAACTGAACATTTTTGTACAGTGTGAAATTATACAAATCGTAGGCTTTGTCTATACAAGATGGGCATCAAAGAACAAGATTTCTAAAATCACACAATGTCTGGCTTTAGAGGACATGCATTACAGCTCAATCAACCAAAAAGAAGATTTGGAGTTTCTTGGATGCCCAATCCAAGGTGGTGTTAAATAATAAAGCACAGCTAGCTAATGCACTTCATTTAAAACCAGCCATCTTTTTGTTAATTCTAAGTAGGTTAGTCAGTATAATGTGAGACATGTTACTGGCATGTACTTATAAAATACATAGTCATACTTTGTACTTGGTCTGAAAAAAGAAATGGTATCGATGCATGTAGCCAATTGGATGACAGCTTAATTAAGTTGGCTTGAAAAGCTAACTTGCTGTTCTTCGTAATCTTATTATTATTCTACGCTCAAAATTTAAATAGTTTCTCGTCCCACAGTTTTTGAGCTAGAGCCACGAAACTTTGCAGGATCGTAGTAACGATACCCGTATAACTATAAACTATACCCGATTAGGTTCATTGTACTTTTCTAAGCGATCCGATGTACAATTTTTGTACAGCGGATAATAAATGGATCATTTTTCCCCCATAGGGAATGAATGGGCGGAATGTTGGCAGCATGCCAGACATGATGTCACAATGGGTCCCTCTCTCTCACAACAGATACAGACTCCTGCACGGAGCTCAATGTCTCACAGGCTCCCAGCCTAATGCTCAGCAGAATCAGCACACATAATGATTTTGTTAAGGTGGAACTGCTTTTAACGTGGAATTGCTCTTAGATAGCACTGAATTTAAGGTGGAACTTCCAACTAACATAACAATAAATTTAAGTTGGAACTTCAATTAACATAGCACTAAATTTAAGGTGAAACTATTAACATATCATTAAATTTAAGGTGGAACTGCTATTAACGTAGCACTAAATTTAAGGTGGAACTGCTGTTAACATAGGACTAAATTTAAGGTGGAACTGCTATTATCATGGCACTAACTTTAAGGAGGCAGAGAATTTAAGGTGAAACTTCAATTAACATTGCAATTAAATTAAAACAGAAATTAAGGTGGAACTGCAATTACCATAGCACCAAATTTAAGGTGGTACAGAATTTAAGGTAGAACTTGAAATAACAAAGCACTAAATTTAAGGTGGAACAGTGTTTTAAGGTGGAACTTTAATTAACACAGCAATAAAATTTAAGGTGGAACTTTTTTAAGGTGGCACTAAATTTAAGGTGGAACTTTAATTAACATAGCAATAAAATTAAGATGGCACAGAACTTAAGATGGAACTTCTTTTAAGGTGGCGTAGAATTTAAGGGGGAACTTCAATTAACATAACCCTAAATTTAAGGTGGCACAGATTTTATGGTGGAACTGCAATTAACGTGGCACAGAATTTAAGATGTAACTCTTTAAGGTAGCACAGAATTTAAAGTGGAACTTAGTTTAAGGTAGCCCTAAAATTAACGTGGCACAAAATTTAAGGTGGAACATCATTCACAGTAGCATCTAGCAACGAATTACCGTCCATCACGGATACTGAAGCTTCTGCTTTACAACATTTTGACAACATTTTTAACAACTATCAACAGTTTTCAACCATTTTAACGTTTTAATGAAATTAGCTGACTTTTTCGAGCCAACTTAAAGTTCGTTCACAAACTTTTCCTTTCTAGTTTATTAATATACTTTTACTAGTTGTTTTTCTGTTTCTTCTTAAATAGCCTGTTATATGGCCTTTGAAAATGTGGTACTACTTGTTTTCCAGTGCATTTTGTTTGTTTGCAAACCTCAGAGAAACTACATATTACTAAAAATGTGTGTCATGATACTGCACTTTTCATCAGTGGAGAGCTGGCTGGTTTGCTTTGTTATAGTCCATTTTATGTTTTCCTCTTACAGCAAAGTGCTTCTGTGTGTTCTTAGGACATTGGGAAAATTCCTGGCAAAGAAAATTGGAAATTCCCATGTGAGAATTTATTGGAAATTGTCTAAATTTACTCAGGACAGTTTGCCAGGATTCAAGTTTCATTCTGTTTGTGGGGTTTGTCTGTCCGCCCAGTGCTCACAAACACCCCTCACACTCTGTCCTCTGTTGCCACCATCTAGTACACTGCCAGAGTAGGCTGCCCTTCCTTCATTGAGTGCAGTAGGGTGAAGGCCATCTGAGGTCACACAGTTTCTTTCTCTCTCTCTCTGTCTCTCTCTGTCTCTCTCTGTCTCTCTCTGTCTCTCTCTGTCTCTCTCACACACACACACACACACACTTGTTTTTATGCAGTGTCAGGACATGAGACCATACATGTGTGGTGTGTGTATATATAGATATTTGTACATATCTGTATGAAATGTGCTTGGTGCGTATTAAACATGTTGTTGCTATCAGGACAGAACCATGTATCTCTATATTTGTGGGTTTTTTTGTTTTTTTTTATAAATGTTTTTACAGAATTCGAAAATATCAGACGCCCTTTTATATTAAATATTTATAATTTATATTAAAATAAACTGATAGATAAAATTAGGGGAAATACTGTTTGATTAATTTTCATTTAAAGTTAAGAATTTTGTGGGTTTTTTTTTTTTTTTTTAAATAACTTCTCCATGAAGATTTAATATTTTGGAGATGTGAGGTTTTGTACCACCAGTGAAAATATGTAAATTCCCCTATGTAATATTATAAATAGTAGGTTTGTCTTGTTTTCTGAAGAAATAAACAGTCACTGATACAGAAAAATAGCTTTTTAGTTTTCATTTTCACCCATACCTAAAACTTTCCCACAATACTGTATACAAAAGTACCTACCTGTAATATGTTCTATATTTATTATGTAATTATATGTAGTAGCCTATTCCTTACCCTAATCTTAATCCGAGCAAGCATGCTGTTGCAGGTGTTGTTGAATGTGGCATTGTAGGTTAGTCTTTTCTTACAAAGTCAGGACATTTTTTTTCTGAAAATATATAAAACAAACTAAAACAGAGAGACAAGAGCCACACTGTGGAGAGAGTTGTGGCTGGCTGTGCAGGGAGTGGACACAGAAGTGTCCGTTACTAAGCACACACGTAGGCAAACGTGTACACACACACATGCTGGGCTGAGAGAGCACTGTTGTGCGTGCCACTTTTACTCTCTTACCCATGAGAAGCATGGAGACTAGAGATAAGAATACTATTTATAATTTATAAATATCCCTGCACCAGAAGTCAAAGAGGGGCAATGGGGTTAAGTGGAGGGCCAGATTTAGCGACATATTTATAGAGTTTGTGTATGTGAGTGTGTATGCGTAACCACATCTACTCTGCAAAAGTTCTACCCTTTAATGTAAAGCATTTTTGCAGCCCTTAATCAGAACCCCCTCTGTGTGTGCTTTGAGAAGGCCAGGCTTTCTTACTTGTTTAGTTTAGAGTGGTTGTAGTCATGTCAGTGTTGGGAGCTGCCCGGATTCCTTCCATAGTACACCAGAGCCACTCACTGTTGGCGCTAAGCCAGCAGCATTATACTGCTCCCTGCTGGGGCTGTGCAGCTAATAGGTTCTGCTTGATGCAACTCTGGCTTAACTTCAGCCTCTGGTACCCAATTTGTCACTCTGACTGCTGCAATAAAGATATTTTATGGCTTCTTAGTGTCAAATTACTGACATTGTGCAATACATTCTATTTACACTGCATAAGTATTTATGTAATATAATTGCATAATGAATTATATAGCTTGTTACGTAACGAATCGTTTTTACATC
Organism: Pygocentrus nattereri; assembly: GCF_015220715.1. Classification (NCBI taxonomy): domain Eukaryota; kingdom Metazoa; phylum Chordata; class Actinopteri; order Characiformes; family Serrasalmidae; genus Pygocentrus; species Pygocentrus nattereri. The sequence goes on along the minus strand of NC_051231.1, from coordinate 23,819,786 downwards.
CAATTTGCATATATCTATATCTATATTGGCAGGTTTGGATCTGCCAATCCTGCAGTTTTTCTGTTGGGCTCAGATTAGCCATAATATGGCAAAAATGCAAATGGATGTTCTGCAATACAGAGTAATTTTCATGGTAAAATATCTCCTCTTGCACTTGCAAAGCTGAAAGTTTACTTCTAATTACATAGTAATGACTATGTACTTAGATTACATAGTAATCCAATAGTTAGTTTATGTATATACATACACATGGAATTATGTATTTTTTGTTTCTTAACTTTTCATCATGTTCAAATGATATTAAAATGCAGTTGTAAGCAGAAGGTTGCCTGTCTTGTTGATTCCTCTGTAGGGAACCAACTTAATTGGCATTAATCTGCAAATTTTAATGTGCAGTTTCTATTCATTTGCTAAGTTAGCATATTGAAATAAAACATATAAAACAAAAATGTGCTCTAACTTTTGCCCAAGCCACATTTAAAATATTAAAATATTTTAAAGTCATGAACAGTACTTATACATTAAAATCTGCAGGGTTGTTTTCTCTATAGAGAGGATATGTTAACTTATTTTAACTTAGAAAATCGGCAAAATATAATTTGACCAGGGATGCTCAAATTTTTTCATACAACTATATCTCTTCTACTTATAAAAGTGGTGTAGATTGAAAGTTTAGAATGTGCGCCTTTTAACAGATTTTTTTCCACTTACTTCAGTGACCTACATGTAAGAAATAATTAAACAAAAATGTATGAAGAGGCGTTTTTCTCTAAAGGAATTAAATTCCATAGTAATCATAATTACACACCAGTAAGTCTGCTGCTGTGTTGTGTAAAAGAGGTGACTACTACACTGTTTTGAACTGTGTTTTAAGCATGGCTGTAAAAGTCAGGTTAATAATTGGGTTTGGTCTGTTGTTGAGTCACTATGATTTCTGTTGACTGCCAGGTACCTGGTGACTCACCTAATGGGTGCTGACCTCAACAACATCGTCAAGTGTCAGAAGCTGACGGACGACCATGTGCAGTTCCTCATCTATCAGATTTTACGGGGCCTCAAGGTCAGTTCTCTTTTCCTTAATAATCAGGCAACAGCATAACCCCCAATTATGTCATCAGTCTTATCTTTGTTTTTGTTTTGTTTTTTTTGTTTGGTCATTTCGAGAGTACGAGTTTAAAGATACGTGATATGTTTGCATTTCATTTGCAAATGGTGCGTCACTTGTAGACTATGAATCACTTGGCTATTGAGTAGGAGCCTCCTGTAAGGCAGGAATGCCTGCATTCTATCTTTTCCTTCCAATGCTAACACACCTTCCTGTAATAGACAGATGCCGTTTGATTAGATACATCTGTTTAGACTAGGATTGGACTCTGCAGGGTGGTGGTGCTCCTCTAGGAGCAGGTTTGGGCAACTCTGTGCTTTTACTGTTTTCAGCATTCCTTTAACTTGCTGTAACCTTCTACTATTTAGGCAGGGCATCATCTGATGCTTTTTGATAATGATACCACTGATGATTCCTTGAAATGGTTCTGATTCACAAGCAGTTACAAAGCCAATAAAAAAGACATTTTATCATACACTGTATGCTTTATTAAAAGAATAAAATGCTAGAAAGATTAGATTGTGCTTTATTGAAGAGTAATTTTAAAAAAATATTAGGTTTTTAAAGTTGCTACCACTTAAATCCTGCTACATAACATTGATCTAATAATGCCATAAGCATGTCATAGCAAGCATCATATGCTGTCATGAGTAGCCATGACAGATTATGCCCATTAATATAACAGTATTGTGATAGAAAAATTGAATGTAATTGTAAATCTAAATGCTAAGTATTGGTAAAAGTATCGTTATTGCACTTTTATTTGACAAAGAGCTTCAACTTGCCTTCTGTTAATGTGGCTGGGTCCATGTTCCTCCTGTAACCATCATTAAAATTTTTTGACTTGTGTCACAGTAGCCCTTCTGTTGTTCAGGACTGGACAGGATAGCCTTGTACATCAATGAACCTTGGGTGACCAATACCCCTTCACTGGGTTGTGTTGCATTCCTCCTTGGACCACTGTTGCTCAAAAAAATAAAGGGAACACTCAAATAACACATCCTAGATCTGAATGAGTGAAATATTCTCATTGAATACTTTGTTCTGTACAAAGTTGAATGTGCTGACAACAAAATCACAAAAATCATCAATGGAAATCAAATTTATTAACCAATGGAGGCCTGGATTTGGAGTCACACACAAAATTAAAGTGGAAAAACACACTACAGGCTGATTCAACTTTGATGTGATGTCCTTAAAACATGTCAAAATGAGGCTCAGTATTGTGTGTGGCCTCCACGTGCCTGTATGACCTCCCTACAATGCCTGGGCATGCTCCTGATGAGGTGGCGGATGGTCTCCTGAGGGATCTCCTCCCAGAGCTGTACTAAAGCACCCACCAACTCCTGGACAGTCTGTGGTGCTACGTGGCGTTGGTGGATGGAGCAAGACATGATGTCCCAGATGTGCTCAATCAGATTCAGGTCTGGGGAACGGGTGGGCCAGTCCATAGCTTCAATGCCTTCATCTTGCAGGAACTGCTGACACACTCCAGCCACATGAGGTCCAGCATTGTCCTGCATTAGGAGGAACCCAGGGCCAACCGCACCAGTATATGGTCTCACAAGGGGCCTGAGGATCTCGTCTCAGTACCGAATGGCAGTCAGACTACCTCTGGCGAGCACATGGAGGGCTGTGCGTCCCTCCAAAGCAATGCCACCCCACACCATTAATGACCCACTGCCAAAACCAGTCATGCTGAAGGACGTTGCAGGCAGCAAATCGCTCTCCACAGCATCTCCAGACTCTGTCACGTCCATCACGTGCTCAGTGTGAACCTGCTTTCATCTATGAAGAGCACAGGGCGCCAGTAGCGAATTTGCCAATCCTGGTGTTCTCTGGCGAATGCCAAGCGTCCTGCACGGTGTTGGGCTGTGAGCACAACCCCCATCTGTGGACGTCAGGCCCTCATACCATCCTCATGGAGTCCGTTTCTAACCGTTTGTGCAGACACATGCACATTTGTGGCCTGCTGGAGGTCATTTTGCAGGGCTCTGGCAGTGCTTCTCCTGTTCCTCCTTGCACAAAGGCGGAGGTAGCGGTCCTACTGCTGGGTTGTTGCCCTCCTATGGCCTCCTCCACGTCTCCTGGTGTACCTGCCTGTCAGACAGACACAGCAAACCTTCTTGCCACAGCTCACATTGATGTGCCATCCTGGATGAGCTGCACTACCTGAGCCACTTGTGTGGGTGGTACAGTCCGTCTCATGCTACCACGAGTGTGAAAGCACCACCAACATTCGAAAGTGACCAAAACATCAGCCAGAAAGCAGAAAGGTACTGAGAAGTGGTCTGTGGTCCCCACCTGCAGAACCACTGCTTTATTGAGTGTGTGTTGCTAATTGCCAATAATTTCCACCTGTTGTCTGTTCCATTTGCACAACAGCTGTGAAATTGATTGTCAATCAGTGTTGCTTCCTAAGTGGACAGTTTGATTTCACAGAGGTTTGATTTACTTGGAGTTATATTGTGTTGTTTAAGTGTTCCCTTTATTTTTTTGAGCAGTGTATTATTTAGTATTATTTTAACATTCGGTTTGAGACCCAGGTACAATAACAGAATGCTAGTTGAAGCTCTTTGTCAATTAAAAGTGCAATATCGATACCTTTACCAATGATTATCATTTAGATTTACTAAACAACAATAAAAGTCGCTGTTTAGGTTGCCTGAAGTTTAACTAGTTGGTGAAAAATACTCCACAATTATGCCCACCCATCTTGAACATGGGCTCATTTTTGCAACATGATATTGGCAGAGAAATTGCTAAGATTCTAACATCTGATTATGTAACTATGCAGGTTTTAAGCAGCTGTCTGTCAGTACTGCTAATGTTACTGCTGTAAGAGAACAGAACACTCTTCAATCAAACATTGACATGCAGTATGGTAGTTTCATTTTTAGCTTGTAACTAATTGCCCTGTCACTGAAGTGGATCAATCTGTCTTTCTCTCCCTCTAGTACATTCACTCAGCGGACATCATCCACAGAGTAAGTCATCCATCTTTTTCCCTTCCTTTCTGTCCTCCTGTCTCTCTGTCCTCCTTGTAACAGAATGACTGTGTTATTGCCCCAGCCTCTTCAGAGCTTACGTGGTCAGCGTAATGTCTGTCCATTAATGTAGGGCTTGGTTGGTTTTTGTAATTAGTCTGGTGCTTGATTTTTATTGCTGGCCGTGGCTCCGTGAAATGCACTGGCTGAGGAAGTGTGTCTGGCATCACTGGCTTTGTAAACAAGCCTTTATGATTGAAAAATAAGGGAACGTCAAATAAATGAATTAGGCCAAAGGGTGACTTTCGTTAGCAGTTCTAAACAAGCTGTCATAGTGCAGTAGGTCGCTCAAACACTCTCTGTTCCCTCTCACTTCTGTGCAAAAGTTTTAGGCACCTGAGAAAATTAGTCAGAAAGTATCTGGGCAGTATGGATGGGTGGTATAACAGTAATAAGATATACCACAGAATTGAAAAATGACAGTGTTTTAAAATGATGACCAGTATTTTAAAGTTATGATGTGTCAAATTGCAGTTCCACGTCTGACGAACCAAATAAACACATTCCACTCTCACGGGTGTTCTGGGAGCTCACCAATGGGTGGCACTGATAGAGAGAGGGGGAAAATCAGAGCTAGGAAAAACCCTAGAGAAAACTAACTACATACACCACAGATCACGTTCAGTCACTCGACTTTGCACTTTCAAATTGCATGTGTCGTTTCAGCTTCAGTTAGCTGGAACCAAGCCTGTGCTGTGAACCACCTTTGGCTTGCTAACCAAGCTATTGTTAGCTTAGCCAAAATGCTGCAAACACAATGGAACAGATACAGTTTCAGCTTTCCTTCACTCCAGACTTAGCCACTCAACTTTTATTCTCTCAGACACAGTTTCAGTCTTCTACACTGGTTTCAGCAGAGAACTAGTTAATCAGAATTAAACCTGTCCTGTGGTGTGTGGAACTGTTTGAGTCTGTAGCTTGCTCGCTAAGCTAATGCTGAGTTTGCTGATCAGGCTACAGATCCAAACACCAAGGAACAGGTTTAATTCTGCCTTTCTGTTTCCTAACTGCCAGTTGCTTAACCACTTCCTCAGATTTGAATCTTTATCATGTAAACTTGTGTCGGTGGTTTAGTTGCTAGCTGAGCTAATGCTGACCAGCTGCTCTCTCTTAGTTAGCAGAGCTGCTTACCATTCAGCAATTGTTCTATGTCTTGACATTTGTTGAAAGATGGCTTGAAAAACATACACTGAGTTTGCTTATTTGTGACCATGGAAGCAAACGAAACTTTGATCATTTTGATTTTGAAATGACGCAGGATGAGGTGGCGCACAAGCAACATATGGGCTTTTATGCCATTTGCGATGGTTTTAGACTCACATCCAGTAATACCATATACCATGGTAATATTTAGAGACTGTATGAAGTTGTGAAATATGCGGATACTGCCTAACCCTATTGGGCAGTGAGCACTCATATTAAAATAAATATAAATAACATTAATACAAAAAGTCATAAATATATGTACATCAGTATTTTTCTTATCTTATTTCTTATTTCCATAAACAATACTTCAATCCGAGTTCTGGTTGTGGATTTGAACTAGATTTTTTTCTGGTTTCTTATAAGCACCTCCAAAGTTGTGTTAGCATTTCTAAATTTTATTTATAAATAAATAAATTTTATTCGTAATTACATGAAGTGAAGTGTCCGTCCATCTGTCTAAAAAATATAACGTGGTGATATTTGGAAAGAATGCAGTAGTTTCATATTTTAAAAGACTGAACATTATGAGATTGAGTGCTATTTAATCATTTATCCTGTGTATTTTATCAATTATTATAGGCTAGTTGTTGTTTATAGTCGTTTATTGTTTACAGGCTCTCTGTAGTTAGTCATCATCTAATTTCACTCATGCAGTTGTTCAGTACTCTAAAAGTCATTTTTTCTTTCCATGAGTTTATCTGACTGTATACTCAGAAAAGCATATTTTGATGTGATAAAACATTGTCATATTAGCCACTTGTACTTGTAAATGATAAAATGTATTTCCCTCTACAGGATCTGAAGCCCAGTAATCTGGCTGTAAATGAAGACTGTGAGCTTAAGGTCAGTGCTGCTTCATACTGGCTCAGGCTATTGCTGACCTTAAATGCCCCCCCCCCCCGTTATTGTTTGTGTTTTAACTGCTAATCTGACCAACTCCGTTTTTTTTATAGTGCTGCAAACAGATGGTGAGATTAGGTCTAATTAAATGTCCAGGTAAGTCTCTTTCAGTTTATGGCTGACCCTTCCCCCCCACTCTCTGTGCTCAGATTCTGGACTTTGGGCTGGCGAGGCACACAGATGATGAGATGACGGGCTACGTTGCCACGCGATGGTACCGTGCCCCAGAGATCATGCTGAACTGGATGCACTACAACATGACAGGTCAGGATCAAGTGCACTGATTCAGAGGGGTTACAAAATGCAGTTATTGTGCTGCTCTGGTTCAGAAGCTAAGAATCACTTAGCATATTAATAATTATTTTATTCAATAATAACTTATATAGTGTAGATTGAAATATTATAAACTAGCCACAAAAAAAAAGGCGTTTTTAATGATGTACTGTAATTATCTGTTTGTAGTCATTTCTTGTCAGGTTATTTGCCTCTATTTGAGCAGCACTTTTCAAATTAAGTATCTTGGATATTAAATTTATTATAACTTCATTGTTGATGTTCTTAACATACGGCTTTCTCAGTTATTATGATAGCTACCGATTCAGAGCTCCTTTTAGAGAGTTCTTGACTAATCGTAAGAAGGACTTTTAGATGTTAGATGTCAAAAAAGATGCTGGCATAAGTTAAACAAATGAATGCATTTATGGTGTGTTGCAGTGGACATCTGGTCTGTCGGCTGCATTATGGCTGAGCTTCTCACTGGACGGACCCTCTTCCCTGGCACTGACCGTATCCTTTTTTGCCAAAACTCACCTTTCTCAAGAAAGTATGCTAGCACTTTTTCTTGACAAGGCTCTAATTGGTCCTTAAATTCCACTTGAACCAGTGACATTTTCACTTGCAGTTATGCTTTGAGTTAAGCTTTTGTGCGTGTTCCCGGCAAATGGTGCCAGGACTCGAGGCAAATCCCAAAGTTCTGAAGGCCTCAGGGAGCAGCTTGTGTACAACTTTAACATAGGCCATTCTTAGAAGGGAGAATCAACTAATATAATGCCCTGCAGCCTCCCAGTGAGTCACAATGCCTGCTTCTGTTGACGACAAAATGAACTTTGCTCGTTTTTTTCGAACACACAGTTCCTGGCTTAGCTCTGCCAAGTCCACACATGCATTGCCAGGAATTGCTATATTAGCCCCTGTGCTTTGGGCCCCTTATAAAAACCATGTGGCCTTTGGAACATACATGCACAAACACAGAACAGGATCCTGAGCTTTTTCTGAAAGAGATGAAACGTGGTTTAAAACATCTGCAGAACAATGTTTCTAGTTGACTTGATCCCACTTAAGACTTCACGTCCCATCAGTGGCTTCCTAGTGCATCAGTCTTGATGTTTGTGGTTAAAGTCTGTCTCTCTGAACGTGAGCATGTTTACGCATTGCCTTGTAGATGAGATTACGTTGGTTAGACCTCAGTTGATGTATATAAATGATTTGTGGCTCTGGCCTCTAAAAGGGTGCTTGTTTGCTCACATTATGCCCCAAAGCCTCATTCCACACATTAACTAGGCCTGAGCATTCCAAGCACTCCAGCAGTTTCCATGAATTTAAAGCAGGAGCTACAGAAGCCTATTTATAACTTTAGAAAGGACACAAGTACTACTTATGGTCATTTTATGTGCAGTATTGTGTGTTATTTTTATTGCATGCTTTTACTTTTTTACTAACTTTTGTTGTTGCATATCTGCGTTGGCTGGAGGTTTCTTTGTTTTCAGTTTGAGTGCATGACCTGTTGCCTCATCTTTTTCATCTGCTTTCAGCTGCTGTCCAGCGTTCTTCATACATCATCATTCTGTTTCTCTCTGTCTCCTGTTACTTCACTGCTAACCCCATGCATTTTAAGGTTTAGTAAAAGATAATCTAATACTGTTTAGAAGTACTTGGAAACGTTGTTCTTGACGCTTACAGGTTTGTAACCACTGCATATTTCACTCAATCACAGTCTTGCATCCTTGCTTTTATGAAGTGGAAGATAATGCACAGAAGCCAAAGGTGTTTGTCCACTCACCTTCATTGTCCCGTTTTGCACACAGTAAGCATTTCTTTGGAGCTTTCCCTCATAATGCACATCGGTGAACTGTTGTGGACCCACACTAATGCATTGCCTCGTTTGGTTTAACCCCCACCATCTGTAAGTTGGTGAAAAAGTATTTGCTCCCTTCCTGATTTTCTCTTTTTACTAAGTTTCACTGTTTCTATCAAGTGTCAATTACTGTCAGCTGTTGTGGATCATTGTCTTGCTACATAGGCCAGTGTATCAGCTTCAGCTCATGGTCAGATTAAGACACTCTCTTTTAGAAATCATTTAGAAAGACTATAATTCATTATTCACTAAATAATAATAGTTTTCCTGGGGCAGCATATCTTCCCCACACCAGGCTTGATTGTTCGTATGACACCCCTATTGTCAAATGCAGGATTTGCTTAATGGCAGAGAAAAGACCTGTCAGGTCATAGAACATTACCCCAAAGGGCACAGGTGCTTTTCTTTTGCAAATGTGAGGCAAGAATAGATTTTCCTTTTGTGTAGGTTTTGCTGCCCTTTTGTGAATGCTGCATTTGTCCAGCATGGTTATAACTGTGAAATCATGGACAATAACCTTAGAAAAGGTTGGAGATACCTGCAGTTTCTTTGGATGTTCTCCTAGAGCCCTCGGTGGCTTCCTGAATGAATTGCTGCTGCACCCTTAGGGAATTCTTGGCAGGCAGCCCACTCCTGGGAAGATTCCCCAGTGTTCCTGAGGTTCTCAGCTTGTAGAAAAACTGTTCTCATTCTGCTTCATTGATGTCCTACTGACAAGTGGTTTTGTCGCCAATCCCATGCTATTTGTAAAAACTTTGTGGCATCTATGTCATTCTAATGGAAAACTTGCATATGAATGAGGCTGACCGGGTTGGCTACCTTCACATCTGGCTGTGTTCAGTCAGCTGAATGTCATTATCAATTAAATTTGCCTAATTTTGTTGCTTGAGTAGGGGACAGTTACTTTTTTCACATGGCTGATTTGCATGTTGGACATGTTTTGCTCCTTAAATAAATAAAATAATAAGTTTTTAAAAATGTGGTTTTTTTGTGTTTGAAAATACTCTCTTTGTGTAATATTACATTTTGTTTAGTGTGTAATATTAATGTTTAAAACTCCAAAAAGCTTTCACCCACGATGAATATGCATGAGTGGAAATCAGGAAGGGGGGCAAATACTTTTTCTGCTCAGCTTTGTTCACCAGCACCCTTTTCTACATGTTGTGAGAACTATATAGTGTAAGATTGTAATTTCTAACACCATAATGAGTGATCAAAAACAAGCTATGCTCCACCCATTATCTTGATGTTCCTTGAGTGTTTATAGAAATTCTTCATCTTCTTTAATTGGCAATCCTTATCAGGCTAATTAATCCACTATTAAATGTACATTCTTTTCATTTTTCATTCCAGCATTGATGAGACGAGTTGGGGTTTGTTTCTGACTGAGGCGAGTGTCCGTGTTTTCTTGGCCACGAATGTGAAAGAACTTTGTATTAATTTTTTTGGTTTAGCTGTTCAGCATCTTTGGTTTAAGTTTTGTTCCTGCAGTCCCCACTTCCATAGCCCATCCCACTCCCTGCGTTTTCCTTTATGTTGCTCCTGAAGATATTGATCAGTTGAAGCTTATCATGCTGCTCGTCGGAACCCCAGGGCCCGAGCTCTTGATGAAAATATCTTCAGAGTCTGTGAGTTTTTTTTTTTTTTCCCAGTTCTGCCTGAGTGTGACTCCCTCTCCCTGCTCAGCGATCCAGCCTGATTGTTTCTTTTGCTTCAGCCGCACTTCACCAAGTGCTTTTGCAGCATGTCTTGAGTCCTCTCTTTTCCCCCTCGTTGACATGAGTCAATGTTGTCTCCTAGAAAGGTCATCTAATTGCAGGGTAAAGCGCTTCCACATTGCCACATGTGGGCTCTAATGGTTAGATAGATTGCAAATAATTTGAAAAACAGGTCTAGCTTTCATGTTGCTGTGTGCAGGTCAGCTGCTCACTTTTTGTCATCCTTCACACTTTTTCATCCTTTAATCCATCTATCCATCTATTGTTTACCACTCATCTGTCTGTGTTGGATTAATTAATGTGGGCATTTTGGGCGTGCGTTTGTCAAGTCTAACATCGCATGGCAGACCTCAGCTTCTGATGTATTCTTCCTTGTTTCCTTCATTATTTTATTTTTGCTCCCTCAAAAGTGTTCTGCTAATCCTGGAATTAAACAGGTCAACATAGACCATAACCCAGTGGGTTTAGAAAGTTGTGGATGGTATTTAACTGTATTGTGATTGTAAGCCCCTTGACCTGGGTGCCTAAGATATAAACCAGCTTCAGCAGATAATGCGCCTGACTGGAACTCCTCCAGCCTCACTAATAAGCAGGATGCCCAGCCACGAGGTGAGCAAGGACCCCCACAGTCCATTCACATGTGCCTTCACAGTCCATCCACATGTGTCCTATAGTGAGAGTTTAGCCCATTTGTATCCCAAAGGCAGTCAGACATGTTTGGAGTCAGAAATTTACTTATTTTTACGTAAGAGCTGTGAAACTACAGTAGCTAACATGGATTGGAAAATTATTCCACACTAGTCAGCACTGTGCATTCCACACTTGCCTCAGACTGCATTGTCTCAAACTTGCTGATACTGTATGACGTATTGTTATGTAGAAAACTGACAAAGTGGCTAGTGTTTTTAGCCATGTGATGTATTTAGCTTGTTTTTGTGTCATATTGGACACATAATGTCATGATTTTCAACTAAATTTGTGGCAGAATCTTTCACTAAATTATTTTTAATGGAATAAGTGACCTTGTAAAACCAGAATGAATTTAAGGAGAGCTTGGCCACTTCTTATTTCTCCTATTAGAAATATGACTGCTAAATGCTAGAGGGCACCTGCGAGTGAGTCATTAAGGAATAGGAGTGAATATAAGTGAATTGGAGTAAACAGCTAAAAACGAAACAAACATTTGTCTAGGACTTTTTTTTTTAGTTTTTGAGAGTAGACAGATGTACTTCATAATATATAATAGAATATTTCATAAATAGAAAACGTTTCCCCTTTTTCTACAGCAAGCAACAGGATGCTAGCATTACTGCTATTAAGTGCTCATTGATTAACATTACTGCTACTGCATGCTGATTGGTTAGCATTTCTGTTACTGAATGTTGATTGGTTGGTAAGCCAGTCAGCCCATTGGCTGAGTGAAATGTTCAGCATTCAAAGGCACTTGAAAGGGTTACAGAGAATTAGTTTTTCTGTATAAAAATATATAAACAATTACAAACTGATTTTGCAGCAAAGCTCAGTAGAAGGCGTGTTCACTCAGAATGCCCTCTAGCATTTAGCAGACAAGTAAGAACATATTGACTGACAATTCTCCTAAATACAGATTCTCTTCTCACTACCAAGGCTAGCAATGAATGAAAAATATGATATTTTGGCATAATTTATTAGCATGAATGCTAATTTGTACCCACTAATTTTCACTCATTCTTAGCAGTGTTACCATTCTTGGGCAATGCATTCTATCAAGTATGGCTACATCAGAGGGCAGAGAGCCTTTCAGGACTAAGCGTTCTTCAATCTAGAATGTTCTGTTTTTCATAGGGAACTGTTTGTCCTGGTTTATCCTTTATCCTCTTGACACCCCAACCCCCTCTCCTGCCTACTGCCTGCTTTTTTGTCTCTGATACATCTCTGACCCAGTTCCTAACCCACCACAGCACAGTGTAGGGTTCAGATGAACGCCACCTCCTTTGTCACTCTGGCATGGTGGAGTGTTTGCCAGTGCTTGTAGCTTTAACATTGGGTGTAGATGCCTCTAGTGCACAGCAGTGTCGCTGCTTATGTTCACAGCATGTCTGATACTTGGATATCCCTATAAACCTTTGCCCTTGAACTCACATGTACATACATACATTTTATTTTTCGAATAAATAAACATTGTTCAGATAATTTTTATCCACATTCTTATGGGTTTCCAGGGGTCACACCACCTGACTTTGTAAACTGAACCAGCCTTCTTCATTATTATTTGTGAAAAGGCTATTGATCTTTGCATTGCACCATAAAAGTCTTGGGGTCTTCTTTATGGTGCAGTAGCCTACCCACTCTTTCTTAAAAGTATGCCAAATTAAAAGTCCTTTGCTATCAGTTGTGCAAAGTGACATTTGGGGAAATCAGAAATTGCGGAGCTGTGAGTTTGATTGATTGTGAGTTTGAGAAGCTGAATTCTTCTAATGAGTTCCTATTTTATGTTAACATAAAATTATGACATGTTATTTTATTCAGAATTTTATATGACCAAAACATTTAAATGGTTCATCTTAAATTGCATATATTCTTGGACAGTTGATCCACCTGACATTTTAGACCTTGGGAGACATACAAGTCTAATATGAATTTTAATTTGACTGAATAAACATTTATTTAATATTTGTTATGGACAAAAATGTCCATATTGTGTTATTGACTCAAATACTCCAGTATTTCCAGTTGATACAAAGACAACGACCAGTGTATATTTTCCAGTAATACTCTCTCCTTTTTCTCATTCCTTATACTGTGTCAGTTATATCATTATTTTACCTGAATTTGTTCTCAGTAAAGATTCTCATCTGCAGTTTGAAGAGCTTTATTTACATGCTGTTTTGAACAGGCTTGCATGTGGTTGAAAATAAAGCTCCATGGCTTTCTTAATTACCCTATAACACAGTAGTGTACTTTTTGTCTTTCCTAACAGGCCAGAAACTACATTAATTCCTTGCCACATATGCCAAAGAGGAACTTTGCTGATGTATTTATTGGAGCAAACCCATTAGGTAATACTCCTTCATACATGTATTAGATCTGTCTACCATATTTTTATCTCAACATCTCAGATGTTTTGGAATACGATTCAGATTTCCACTGTTTTGGCAATGTAGGCCAAACTGAAAGATCATGCGTATTTGTTTTTTCTTACTGTATTGCTGCTCAGCTGTAGACCTGCTGGAGAAGATGCTGGTTCTGGACACAGATAAGCGGATCACGGCCTCGGAGGCCCTCGCCCATTCGTACTTTTCCCAGTACCACGATCCAGACGACGAGCCAGAGGCTGAGCCATACGACCAGAGCTTCGAGAGCCGAGAGCTAGACATCGAGGAGTGGAAAAGTAAGCCATTTTGTGCTGGACCAAATAAGATGCCTCAATAATATAGGAATTGAATCCGTACTAAATCAGTAATTGATTTTATTTACAGGCACATATCTTCACATTGAATTAAAGGCATATATGTTTTAATTAAATTGCAATTGCAAACATGTTAAAGTCTTTACAAATATCAGTATGCTCAACAGTTAAGTCTTTAAACTTTTTATACTGTCTTATGCCATATACCATATTTAAGTTTGTTCCCTAGACATGGGCGCACAAACGTTTGCATATGACTGTACACAGAATAAGCAAGTGTATATTTTCTCCAGATCTGCAAGCTTTTTTTTTTTTTCTGTGTGGTGGGCGTATCTTTAAACAAGCACCCAAACAGAGTGAAGTAATATTTACTATAACAATCTGGTATATACAAGCTTCCAATGAGCACCCGAACACAGCAGAAGTTACAGTCTGAATCTTTTGGCAATAAAAATAAAAAGAGTTATAGTCACAGAATTGTTACCATACCGTATTGCGCCGTCTGCTGGAAAAGTCCTAATATCCGTTGTGCTTTTGTCCCTAGGGCTGACCTATGAGGAGGTGCTTAGCTTTGAGCCACCTGTGTTTGATGGAGATGAGATGGAGTCGTGAGGAGGCGCCACTCCTGCTTCCCGTCTTGGAGTGACGGAAGGGCTCATTTACCCGCCGACCACCTCCACTAACAGGACGTTAAAGGATCCGTTTGACTGAAAATGCTAGTTGCTAATCATGAATGAAGACTAATAAACACTAGTTGGCTTGGTCCAAAGTGGTATCATGCTAACTGGCAGCTAGCTTTCATTGATTTTTAGCAAAGCAAGCTTTTATTTCTTGGTCAAATTGTTCCTTTAAAGTGCCTGTGCCACCATTCAGTGCTGGCTTCCTGATTCGCCCGAAGTTCAGAGACTTCTATCTCTCCTCACACACGTGCTGTGCTATTCGTGGACGGAGGAAAAAGAAAACACACACACACACACAGCTCCACTATGATGTTAAAATGGACGCAGAGAATGTAGTTTTACTAAGTCATTTTTTTCCTTCTTTTTTTTTATAAACTGGTCAATGAGATGGCCAAAAGTCTATATGTAATAATAATTAAATTCGAGAAAAATATTTACATATATATTTAAATCTGGGGAAGAAAAAGGCAATCATATCTCAAGTCTACCAATATAACATCTTTTGGCCTGTAGTTTCATTGCGTGTTGCTTCCCAAAGGACATTTATTAATATCTACCTTCAAAGCTACCACTCCTTTTAGCCTGTACAGAAATAATGACCATAAGAAATTCTTAAATGACAGACATATCTGTGTTTTTAGTGATGTAAATAAAATAATACACATGTAAATAATATCGTGCAGCAGCATTTAATTGAAGCAGTGAGCGTCGCTGCTCTGAATGTGGATGACTGAACTGCGGATCTAATCAATCGGCGGGAATGTAAAATGTATGTAATGTAATTTGACAAGCTTATGTTCACATATTTTTCAACTCTACACTGCCCCTGTGTTTCCTATAGCAGAATATAACAAATCGGTAATGTTTTTCTATTGACACACTTCCGTTCTTCCATGTTTTGGAAATTACTTAAAAAGAATTACTCCCTTAGCGATAGATGTAGGCAAAAGGATGGCTGATATGATGTGTATGCTTGAATGCATCTGTGCGATGAGATTCCTACCGAATATTGTTCTACATGGCCTGAAGTGCGTCCTCCTGTGTTTTGATTCTGATTCCGCTTTAGATGAGTATTTGACCACCTGCTTCATAGGCTGGCAACCCCTCATTTTTCTTTTTGTTTTCTGTATTTTAACTTATTATTTATACAAGTTGTGAGAAAATTCTGGATTTAAATTGAGAACATCCAAACCAGATTCATGTACAAGTCTTAGCAGTTGTGTTGATACTCTTTTTCTAAGTTTTTGCATAAATAAATGCTTAAAATGTAAACAGTCAGTCAGAGTGATTTGAGGTGAAATGCTTTCTTCAAGAAAGAATTGTTCATAGTGGTGGTGATAGGAACCAGACGTCTGCCTCTAAATGCTACCTCACAGAAAGCTAATACATGAAAGTGTTAGGAATACACTGCCTGAGATAATGTTTTACAATAGTTTTGATATTAGGTTTTGGCTTAAAACTGATTTTTTAAAACTCAATTTATGGAGGAGAGGAGTGGTATGTGCAGTTTTATAAAGTAAAAATATTTTTATGTTTCCCTCAGATTCACCACTACTTTACCATCATGACCATTACATATAAAACTCAGAAGACACGAGTAGGTCTACTGGTGTTGTGCATAGTAAATAAAATGGCTATATTTGTGACTAAGACATCCTGGTTTCTGTCACCACCACTGTAGAGAATCTGAGTCCGTTTTTTTTTTTTTTTCCTTTTTTCACACCAGTTACTCTGAACGATCATATAATACAAACATTTTGAAAAACTGGTGAAATTGCTTTGAAGGAATACACAAGTCCTTTCTCCAGGCTAATCAACTGCATCTGTAGAATATGGTCAATTACCACAATGTGTTAACTCAAAGCATACTTTAATAGAAGCCAGTGGTTATTTGCCTCAGTACCTGACTATTGGCTTCTGTTGCAAGAGTGACTCCATGTGCTTTCTCTTTTCTTACTAAGCGCAAGGTAAAACGTCTGCATTATTGACCATAGCAATCGGCTGTATGCTACAGAGGTTAGGCTGAAAAAGCAGGAGGATTCCTTTAAAGCAGCTCACTCCAGTATAATATGAGCCGTGATAATCCTTCCTCCAGATGTTTATGAACCCTTTTCCCCAGATATTGTGCACCGCCTGATGCTCCTTGTGTGCTGGTGTATAGAACAGGTGGTGTTGCTCCTGGAGAAAGCCTGTTCATCTCTATCTGAGCCAATAACCCAATGTGATCCCTTAATAGCACCCCAAACTAGAAGAACCACACCAATAATGTTTCTTTCTTTTTTTTTTTGGAAACAGTAAGCCGTGCCAGCATCTAACTTATTGTATTAGTTATACTGTTTAAGATTTGTTTTTAAAGTGTGTTTTCCAATCGTGTATATTATCACTTAATTTTATTCAGCAATACTTTTTGCCCCTGTTCTGAGCATGACTTTTAGGCGCAAGGGAGTGTATGCCTGTTTGTATGTTTACAGCTTTCTGCAAAAAAAAAAAAATAAAATACAAAACTGGTCAAGTCAGCAGCAGGATTTCCATTATGTTATGGCCACAGGTTTTGCCATGGGTGATTATTTTTGTTTTATTTAATTATTATTATTATTATTATGATGATGATGATGATGATATTTTTTTGCATGTGATCCATTTATAATACGAAAGGCAACACACTGAAGTCCTTTTGTGCATGTAACAGATTGGGCTCATTCATCAGTCAGAGCAGGTAACAACCTGTAAATAACCACTGGTAGTAAAATAAAGGTAATTATTTTTCAACACCATGTGTTATTACTTCATTACTCCTTTGTATGGTTAATTATCATATCTTAGCTTTTAACTTTTGGCTGCATGTATTTGAAATCATACTTAAAAATCCATATCACACCACATCACATGTTAACATTGTCAAACGTTTTAGAGCATACCGCACACGAATAGGCCCACATAGGAACATCAGGCTCACAGCACATGCCATTCTGTTTCTGTGATGTCATGAGAACTTCTTACATATATCCACTTATTCAGCCTGCAGCAGTTTAGCTCCACCCATTCATACTGAAATTATAAGGAGTGTTTCAGCCCCACTCCTTTTTTAATTGAGGGGTAGCCAATCAGAACAGCTTCTTTATATAGCCTTAAAGGCACGGTAACAAAAACTTGTTTTATTCCAATTAATGTAAAAATGAAAAATGACAAAACCACACAAATAGAAACCCAAGAGAAATAGTATCATATGTATTGTTTAAGGAGTTCTAGATTCATTTCTCTTGAGTAATAGCTGCTTTGGCATGATTATTAAACCAACACTGACCCCTAATGGTCATATTTCTCGTTTAAATATCAGCCACATTATACTTGAACGAGGGGGAGGCAGGTGGAAAGGTGAAGATGCAAGGAGTAGAGGTCGTAAAGGTGGATGACTTCAAATATCTTGGGTCAACCATCCAGAGCAATGGACAGTGCAGAAAAGAGGTGAAGAAGAGGGTGCAGGCAGGATGGCGTGGGTGGAGACGGATGTCAGGGCTGATGTGTGACAGAAGGATAGCAGCAAGAGTGAAAGGGAAGGTTTACAAGACAGTAGTGCGTCCTGCTATGATGTACGGTTTGGAGACTGGCTCTGTCTAAAAGACAGGAGGCTGAGCTGGAGGTGGCGGAGATGAAGATGCTGAGATTTTCGTTGGGAGTGACAGAGCTGGACAAGATTAGAAATGAGCAGATCAGAGGGACAGTGAAGGTGGAGCAGTTTGGAGATAAAGCCAGAGAGGCCAGGTTGAGATGGTTTGGACATGTGTTGAGGAGGAATAGTGGATATACTGGTCAAAGAATGTTGGAGATGGAGCTGCCGGGTAGAAGGAGAAGAGGTAGACCTCAGAGAAGGTTTATGGATGTAGTGAAGGTGGACATGGAGATGGTTGGTGTAAAAGTAGAGGAGGCAGTGGATAGGGCAAGATGGATCTGCTGTGGCGACCCCTAAAGGGAGCAGCCGAAAGAAGAAGATTATACTTGAAGACTTGGAAATGTCTAAAAGGATCCAGACACCCCTTGCATACGGTGAATTCATTTCCTTTTAAGGTGCACTCGTTGTTGACAATGCGCAGCTTGTATGGTCTTTATAAAAGAGCACTGCTAATGAATGGGACAATTCTGGAGGAGTCATGCCCAATGCCAAGCATCTGCTAGAGGAGTATAAAGCCTGGCATGTGGAGCAGTGGAACTGCGATCATTGGAGGTATGAAGCTGAATTCAATACCTTTGGGATGATCTGGAGTGATCTAGAACTAATTGTTCAATATTAGTACCTGGCATCACTGATGCTCTTGTGGCTAAATGCGATCAAATCCTCAGTCATTTTTCTGCATTCAGTGTGAAGGCCTTTCAGAAGAGGAGAGGCTGTTACTGCAGCCAAGAGAGTCAGACGTCTACAAACGTTTGGACGTACATTGTACACAGTGCATTACTAGTAAGCACTATCTGATCATCTAAAATACTACCCAGCACTCAACCAAATTGTGTTTGAGAAGATACAGAAAGTTTGGCTGTTGTGACTCTTTTGTTCCACTACTAGATGGCGCCATTGGACTGATAATAAGGATGATTTGTCATGTAGTGATGTAGATATCGCAGAAAGTGTAAAAGATGAAAGAGGCCTTAATAATTAATAATAATTAAATGGCAATGACTATAACTCAGGCTCATAATGTACTACCACTATAGCATTATAAAGTCTTAGATTTTAAAGATCGTATTATTTGTGATTATCATATAAAAAGCCATGATTTGGCTACTCAAGGCCTCTCTTTAATGTTAACCTGCAAGCTTGTGACTCAGCTTTTACGAAGGAGGAGCGAGGGTTCACCTTCGACACTTGCAGCTTAAGGCCCAATCCCATTTCTTCATTTTACCTCTACCCCTTGTTTTCAGGTGTCACCCTAACTTCTTAGAACTGAGTTACAAGGGGTAGTGGTTGAAATCTTTCCCTACGAAATGGGACAACCCTCAAATTACAAAAACAAAACAAAACATTGCTTCATTAACAGGCTGCTAGCGGTGCTCTGTAGGCGACCCGGGCCGTCTTCATTGATAGCAGAGAAGTGAAAAGTTCGCCTTTGGGCTTTACTTACATTTAGGAAACCGTATGTTTTCAAACAGGGTTATAAGACAGTCATTTATTATCACGCTCTCCTGATTGTTCGGTGATACGAAGCCGAAGTCAGATATTCACAAGCTTCTTGTTCGAATTTTCCCGTTAAGCCTTAAACGGTGCAGCCGTTGGCGTTCTGGCGCTTCAGGCGTCCATACCGCCGTACTATTTAAGGTGGAACGGGAAAGTTATCTAGCTAGCTACCGAGACATTAGCATGCTAGTAGCGATTTTTTAATCTGGCCGGTTTTCTTTTCTCTCATAACACTCCGTTTGGAGTGAGCCTCTGAAAAACCTGCGTTAGGGGCATGTAGCCCTGACACTTCGCCCTACTCCTCTATCTCAGCAAAAACTGTGACACCCTGACCCTAGACGTGAACGCGCAAAACGAGGGTTAAGGGCGAAATGGGATTGGGCCTAAGAGTGGACTCAGGTGTGCAGGAGAATGTAATAACTACATGGAGGCAACGTGTCTAGTGTAGCTCACAAGTCATCAACTACTTTATAATAAAGAAAAAAGAGGTTCTTGCCAGGTTTCACTGCATTAAAGGGCTCGTATCGTACAATTTTCATGGATTTTATATTTTCCCCCAATGAGGTCTACTTCTAACATTAATGTGGTTTTATTTATCAAATATTTTTACATGTCCATTTTTCTCTTTATCTCTTTGAATTAAATAGGCTGTTTTTTGTTACTGTTTTTGTTTTGTTTAAGACTAAAACTATATAAATAAGGTCTGTCAAGCTCTGTTCTGATTGGTTGCTGTATTTTGCGCCTCACTGAAAAATCTGTCCGGGCTGAAACACTACTTGTAACTTCAGTGTTAATGGGCGGGGCTAAACTTCTGTAAGGTGGACTTCCTCATTCCACCACCAACTTTCCTTGTCTTCTTTCCTCTGACCAGACGAAACACCCAACACATTCTTGCCAATTTCTCTCACCACCTGTAGTTTCCCAGTCCTCAGGTAGCTCCTCACTGCCCCGAAGGGCCTGTTGCAATTTTTCCCTGAACTGCCTGCAACCATCCTCCTCCTTCAGCTTCCACCATCTAATCTTTGGCTCTGTCTTCACTCTCTTCCTCTTCTTTGTTTCTAATCTCATTCTACAGACAACCACCCTATGCTGCCTTGCTACACTTTCCCCTGGCACCACTTTACAATCTCCAATCTCCTTTAGGTGGCATCTCCTGCTAAGGATATAATCCACCTGTGTGCACCTCCCTCCACTCTTGTATCTCACCCTGTGTTCTTCCCTCTTCTGAAAATACGTGTTCACCACAGTCATTTCCATTCTCTTTGCAAAATCTACAACCATCTGACCTTCCGCATTTCTGTCTTTCACACCATACATACCCAGCACCTCTTCATCCCTTCTGTTCCCTTCACCAACATCTCCATTGAAGTCTGCACCAATCACTAATCTCTCCTCTTTAGGGACACCATCTACCACTTCATCCATCTTACTCCAAAATTCATCTTTCTTCTCTTACTGACAACCAACCTGTGGTGCATATGAACTGACCACATTCAAAATTACACCATCAACCTCCAACTTCAGGCTCATAGCTTCCGGATGCCCTTCCTGACGCAACCCTCACCGTTTATCCGGGCAGCACCAGAAGTACACAAAGTACACCCCTAATGGCTGGTTTATTACATTACAAAGTAAATAAATAAATAAATAAATTAGAAAATAAATGTTGGTATATAAAAGGTTGATGTTTCACGGTCTGGACTTGTCTGGAGATGTGACCTAATTAATGAGAAACATGTCTTTCATAATCTGGATGAGTACAATTATAAATGCATATGTACATATGCATATATGTACTTTAAATATGGAATGTCGAAGTGGTTATTACTTCTTGTCTGTTGAGTAAAAAGGCATTTAAAGCACTGAGTTTGATATTTATATCTGTTGAGGAAAAATGCATTTAAAGCACTGAGTTTGATGTTTATGTGCCTTCACTGCTCTGTGCTCTCTAGATCTGGATGGGCGGGTGAGTAAAGAGTTCAGCCGGTGGAAGTTTTGGATGAAGTGCGCATGCGTATAAAGTTGGCAGTACAACACGCCGCCGAGCCGGTAACTACAGCATGGAAAGGAAAGGTGAGCAAATAAAAATAAGCCATTTGTCTCAGTACCGGAGCGAACATTGGGTGAAAGTGTATCGGGTTAGTAGTACAGTTGTGTGTGGAAGCGCTATTATCTGCAGCACAAAGACACCACTGTCTTTCTGGGCTGAACAATAGTCCACCACGCTGCTGCTGCTGCTGCCGTGCTCCACACTACACAGGCACTGTGCAGCGGGAGCTAACAGGCTAACGGAGCTAACTACCGATGAAGCGGCGCGTCAACGCTGTAGTTTTAAACATAAGCCTGCGCGGATAAGACATACCCTCTAACTTCGTATCTGATAAAGTCAACAGTTTGACTTTAAACTCCTTGTTACGACTGTAATAAAATCCGAAGGCGAGTCTGTGGTTTTAGAACGTATTCAGCTGAATATTACTCTGAACTTTTAACATGTTTATTCTGTGTCGCTAGCTAACCTAGCTAGTTAGCTAACCTAGCGTTAGATAGGTTATGTATTGGCCACCGTTATTAGGCCGTGAATAAAACGGTTTCATATGTACTGTTGATGTCTTAGTATGTGTATATGTAATTGTAAATATGAAAAGTTTTCTTTGAGGAATATTTTGCCTTAGAACACCCTTCTTGTATCCTTTCACCATGAATGGGTTAAAATGAACTGATTGAAATACGTCGTAGACCAAAAACCTCATCACAAAGCTACTGTAAAACAGTGTCTCAGAGATCTGGCAGTGTATTTATAACCATTTCATACAGCGTTAATTACTTTGTGTGAGTGAGCTTTTAGCGGCATTAAACCCCTCTGATCTGAGTTTCTTGCGAGACCACTCTAAATGACTTTGTTGACGTGACGTATTAACCGTTTGTTTATGCAAAAAGTTTGAAAAAGTTTCCCTCTAACTTGTTTGCCTGCTTCAGCGTAAAGCGGAGCTCCGCTGCCTTTTCAGAATTTCTCCTTTCTAGATGAACATTCCTGCTTGTACGTGTATTTTACAGTGGTCGTGATAGGAACCATGGGTTGTGATTGCTGTTACAAAAATATAGGTATTTTATTTACTGTCCCCAACTATCAGTGAACCTACATGTCTCTTTGTAGTTTTTATATGTCACATTGATGGTGATAAAATAGGGATGAATCTGAAAAATGTTGTTTTCTTTCGGCAAAAAGATTAGAGTGCCCCCCCGACTATGTCTCAGACGTTAGGTATTCATATCCATTTCATGTAATAGCTTTCTCCTGAGCAAGTGGCCGTCTGGTTCCCATCACCAACACTGTGAACAATTCTGACCATGTAACTTTGTCTACACTGGACTTTTATACAGCAAACCATTCTGGATGACTTTGTTTAAATCCTAATGATTAAATTAGGCAGAACTTTTCACCAGAGAGTTTTTAGCTTAAGTTAAATTTGCTTCTAAGTTTTGAGCGAAAATGTTCAGTGTTTGTAGAGTTCAAAGTTGACCACGTCCCTTGTTTATCAATAAAGTTATGTGAAAATATACACTGCTCAAAAAAATAAAGGGAACACTCAAATAACACATCCTAGATCTGAATGAATGAAATATTCTCATTGAATACTTTGTTCTGTACAAAGTTGAATGTGCTGACAACAAAATCACACAAAATTCAATGGAAATCAAATTTATTAACCAATGGAGGCCTGGATTTGGAGTCACACACAAAATTAAAGTGGAAAAACACACTACAGGCTGATCCAACTTTGATGTGATGTCCTTAAAACAAGTCAAAATGAGGCTCAGTATTGTGTGGCCTCTGGCGAGACATGGAGGGCTGTGTGGCCCTCCAAAGAAATGCCACCCCACACCATTAATGACCCACTGCCAAACTGGTCATGCTGAAGCATGTTGCAGGCAGCAGATCGCTCTCCACGGCGTCTCCAGACTCTGTCACGTCTGTCACATGTGCTCAGTGTGAACCTGCTTCTTCATCTGTGAAGAGCACAGGGCGGCAGTGGCGAATTTGCCAACCCTGGTGTTCTCTGGCAAATGCCAAGCGTCCTCCACGGTGTTGGGCTGTGAGCACAACCCCCATCTGTGGACGTCGGGCCGTCATACCATCTTCATGGAGTCGGTTTCTAACCGTTTGTGCAGACACTTGCACATTTGTGGCCTGCTGGAGGTCATTTTGCAGGGCTCTGGCAGTGCTCCTCCTGTTCCTCCTTGCACAAAGACGGAGGTAGCGGTCCTGCTGCTGGGTTGTTGCCCTCCTACGGCCTCCTCCACATCTCCTGGTAGCGTCTCCAGCCTCTGGACACTACGCTGACAGACACAGCAAACCTGGCCACAGCTCGCATTGATGTGCCATCCTGGATGAGCTGCACTACCTGAGCCACTTGTGTGGGTTGTAGAGTCCGTCTCATGCTACCACGAGTGTGAAAGCACCACCAACATTCAAAAGTGACCAAAACATCAGCCAGAAAGCAGAAAGGTACTGAGAAGTGGTCTGTGGTCCCCACCTGCAGAACCACTCCTTTATTGAATCTGTGTTGCTAATTGACAATAATTTCCACCTGTTGTCTGTTCCATTTGCACAACAGCATGTGAAATTGATTGTCAATCAGTGTTGCTTCCTAAGTGGACAGTTTGATTTCACAGAAGTTTGATTTACTTGGAGTTATATTGTGGTGTTTAAGTGTTCCCTTTATTTTTTTTGAGCAGTGTAATTTACTGTCGTTTGGTTAAGAAAAAATAAAATTTGGGATGTGATTTTTTTTTTTTTTTAATTTTTTATTTTTTTTTTGATTATTTTTATTTTAAATCATAACTTGAGGTTTATTGTTTTAGAAAAAGGAGAAGAACGCCAAACTAATCTTTCAAACTAACGATTTCAAACTAATGATTTGTTTTTAGATTTATTTCATGGAGTTACTCAATAAATGAGTATTAATTTGTTTGAAGTATTAATTCTACATAAAGTACAATGCCTTTACTTGATTAGGGGTTTAGGTTATTCTGTGGACCCCCTATGTGGCTTTAAAGGAGTTTAGTCCATATTACTATAATGAATGCTAATTAACCTGACAGTTATGTCTTACTAGTGACATTGGCTTTAGAATCAAGTTAACTCAGGAAAACCAATACTGAGGGAATTAATTTTTTTTTTCTCAGAATGTTTCTAATTGTCAGTTTTCTCTTTTAGTGCTTGCGCTCCAGGCGAGGAAGAAAAGGACCAAGCCAAAAAAGCCTGGCAAAAAGTAGGTTCTGTTTAAATGGCACATAAAGCAGGTTTCTTGAACTGCGCAAGTGTTGGGGGTTCTATTTGAGGTGTAACTGGTCATAACTACCACACAAAGCAGTGCTGTAGTTACTTCAGTGTTTCTCTCTAGATTTCTTTTCACGCTGGGTGGTAGACCCAGAAAAAAAGTATGGTGAGAATATGGTGTCATCAGAAACTAATGTTTCAGTAAAAATGTTTCTTTACAGACCATGAAATTCTGTGTTTGAAGCTTTCTTGTGATACGTAATAACAGGATGCTGCTCCTCTGGTGCAAGCCAGCTCGTCTCCACCACACCAAAATATCATTACATTTGGAAATGGAGTTTGAAATTTATTTTGGCAGAAAAAAGCACTTACCAGTTTAAAAACAGAATGCTAAGAAGAAAAATTAGCTTACCAGTTACATCCTAATATCTGTGTGTCTCATCCAAGCACAGCAGTACATGACTTAGTGACTGCCTGGCCTGTTTTTTTTTTTTTTTTTTTTCTCCCAAATGATTTTTTATTGATGACTTCGAGGGAAAAGCAAACCAGCATACAATCAAAATATTTTTACATAAGTCATCCATTTTCACACTTAACATGAAATATACACATACCATACAAAAATAAATAAATAAACAAATTAGAATAAATAGAATAATAATAATAATAGTAATAGTAAAAATAAATAAATAAAAGTAAATAAATAAAATTTAAACCTCAACCCCCCCAATTGTTAACTCAGTAAGAGTATTAAAAAAAGGTAATGAAAGGTTGCCATCTCTCAAAAAATGTATTAGTAGAACCCCTCAAGCTTCAATATTATATTCAATATCAATATTATACCCCTCAAAGTTAATATTTATAATCCATACAGAGGGAAAAGGAAACATCCTTTAACCACAAGTAGAATGAAGGCGGGGAAACTGACTTCCAGCTCAAAAGAATTCTACGTCTAGCTAATAATAATGCAAAAGCTATAGCCTTACAAACCTCAACCGCATATACAGGGATGACCTCGGGCTCGCTGAAAATTGCCCACAGGGGATCTGGATCCAACTTGCACTTAAACACCCTAGAAAGAGTGCAAAAAATATTTGACCAGAATTTATCAAATTTTATGCATGACCAAAGCATGTGCAATAGGTCAGCCGGTCAGCTGCATCAAGCCCAGTCTGGCACATGACGAAGAGGAGTTGATCTTGGACAGGGCCTTTGTCCACCATTCATCGCCCAACTCCCTCCCAAACTCTGTCTCCCACTTGTCCCTGAATGTAAGACCCACCTCCAGTTGGAGAGACATAATACAATTATAAACTTGTGATATAAAACCTTTTTGTGTCAGGTTTCAAACTGCACATCTCCTCCCATGGTTCATTCATTGGTTCATGAGGAAAAAAAGTGAAAAGTGTTTGGGCACAATGACGGACTTGTAAGTAGCGAAAGACATTTGTTGGGGGAAGCTTAAATTTATCACTCAGTTTTTCAAAGCTAGAAAAGATAATCCCTAAGTTCGCCCATTGTAAAAAGGTGGAATCCGTCAAGGAGGGGGGGGACAAATGATTATAAAAAATAGGAATCAATGACGATGCATTCTGAGATTTAGCCAACCCTCTAAGCTGTGACCAAATTTTCAAAGGCGACAAAACCACAGGATTAACTGAGTATTGTTCCTGGGACAGTGGAAGAGTAGAAAAGACCATAGCAAACAGGGAGGTAGAACTACATGACAAGGATTCCAGTCTACACCAGTCTATCTCCGGTGAATGTAGCCAAAAGCAAATCTTTTGCACATTGGCGGCCAAATAGTAATAAAAGAAATTGGGGAGTGCTAATCCACCGTCAATTTTAGATTTCTGCAAAATAGGTTTCCTAATCCGAGGGACCTTCCCAGACCAAATGAAATTAGTAACAGCCTTATCAATGTCTTTAAAAAAGGATTTGGGTAGGAATACAGGGAGGCATTGGAATAAGTATAAAAATTTAGGTAAAATGCTCATCTTCACACATTGGACTCTACCGGCCAAGGAGAGAGGGAGACTATTCCATCTCTGAAAATCAGCATTCATCTCTGCAATCAAAGGAGGAAAATTAGCATGTACAATAAATGATATATTGTGCGTAATATTAATACCCAAGTATCTAAAGCCCGCTGGTGAAAGGCGGAACGGGATAGCGGCCTGAGTTAAATTATGAGCATCCCGACTCACAGGGAAGCACTCGCTCTTCTGGAAATTTAATTTATAACCTGAAAAAGAACCAAATTCTTTTAATATCGACTCTGCTACTGGGATCGTTTCCAGAGGGTCTCGAAGATATAAATGTAAGTCATCTGCATATAGGGAAACTTTGCTCTCTATACCTTGTCGCAGAATACCTTTGATACGCAAAGATGACCGAAGAGTAATGGACAAGGGCTCCAAAGCTAAGGAGAATAACAACGGGGACAAGGGGCAACCTTGGCGAGTCCCACAAAATAAATGAAAATACGGAGAGCTAACAGAGTTTGCTATAAATTGATCCAAGAGATCAGTTTGTCACCAAACCCAAATTTGCTTAGAACAAAAAACATGTAATCCCACTCAATGCGATCAAAGGCTTTTTCCGCATCTAAGGAAATGATAACTTCCGAGACGAGGGGCGTACTTGGAGTAAAAATTATATTTAATAACTTTCGGATATTAAAAAATAGGTGTTGTCCCTTAATAAAACCTGTTTGTTCCTCCGAAATAATCAAGGGTAAGGTGTTTTCCATACGTTTGACCAAGATTTTAGCTAAAATTTTATGCTCACAACACAGAAGGCTTATTGGCCTATATGAAGTGAAATAGTGGCTTGGGTTATTGTTGGTGGCAGCTTACCATTCTGGAGGGATTCATTATACATATCTAATAAAAGAGGGGCCAATTTATCACAAAATTTCTTATAAAATTCAATAGTAAACCCGTCCGGACCACTATTTCTTGTAGAGAAATTGGGTTCTCGAGTTCCATACTTGTTGCTGGATCTAGGGAAGGAATTTCAAGATTATTTATGAACGAGTGCATTCGGTCTGTATTGCCAGGGCCCTCCGATGCGGATAGTGTAGAATAAAATTTCTCAAAGACTTTATTAATGTCCCTTGGATTAGTGACCAAATTGCCCATATCATCTAATATCTGGGGGATCAACCTGGATGCTGCCTGTCTTCTAAGTTGGTGAGCTAACAAGTGGCTGTTTTTGTCTCCATATTCATAAAGATGTCCCTTAGACCGCAGGATAAGAGCTTCTGCTTCTTTGGTGGAAAGCAAATTATACTCTGACTGGAGATTGAGGTGTTGTTTGTATAGAGCTGTGGAGGGATTTAGAGCAATTTTCTTATCTAGAGCCGCTATGTATATAGACAGGTCCCCCAGCTGTTTTAGTCTGGTCTTTCTCTTGAATGTCGAATATGAAATAATTTCCCCCCTTAAAACCGCCTTGAGTGATTCCCACAAGATAGCATTAGATATTGAATCAGATTTGTTGGTACCCAAGAAAAAATCAAGAGTGTTAGAGATTTTAGTGCAAAATTATTCAGTTGACAAAAGTAGAGCGCTAAACCGCCATGGGGCCCTCCCTTTCTCATATAAAGAAAACCTAATGACCATTTGTACTGGCCCATGATCCGAGATTACAATAGGTAAATATTCAATATTTTTAATGGAGTCTAGAAATTGCTGATCAGTAAAAGAGTAATCAATGCGAGAGAAAGATTGGTGAGGGTGTGAAAAGAAAGAGAATGATTTGGCTGAAGGGTTCCTAATTCTCCAGTGGTCAATACAACCATTGTCCTCCATAAACTGAGATAAAGAATGGGCCATCTTAGAATAGGGGGTACATTTGGCTCCAGATCGATCCAGCATTGGGTCTATAATACAATTGAGGTCGCCACCAAAGATCATTTTGTGTGTACTTAGGTCAGGAAGATTAGAGAAAAGCCCAGTCATAAACTCAGCATCATCCCAGTTCTGAGCGTAAACATTCACCAATAAGACAGGAGTTTGAAAGAAGAGGCCCGAAATAACAATGTATCTACCGTTTTGGTCTGATATAATTTTCAAAGGCTTAAACAGAACCCTCTTATGAAATAAAATGGCAAACTCCCTTGATCGAGAATTATAATTGGAATGAAAAACATGACTGATCCACCCCTTACATAACTTGGTGTGCTCTGCTTTGGACAGATGAGTTTCTTGTAAATAGATAATGTCCGCATTTAATTGTTTAAGGTGAGAGAGTATTTTTAAGAGGGGACTGCAGTCCCTTTACACTCCATGAAAGAAACCTAACCCCTTGTCCTAGATTCTGGCTCATCAGAAGATAGTATTATTTCAGCAGAGAAGGAAGAGAGGGAAAAGAGAAAAAAAAAAAAAAGAAGAAGAAGAAAAAAAAAAAAAACACCCCACATGAGAACCCCCACAACAAGAAACCAAATCCCAAACACCCACGTACCACCCACTTCCCAAACAACCATCCTGAACGACTTTTCGTGGTACGGGCCAAACCCCTCTATCTATACCCCTAACTTACACGCACTGCTCCCCACAGCGCTGTGCACAAACCTGTGTAAACATTCCAAAACCTTTAAGCAAACCTTTATGATGAGAAGAAAGTCACGTTTATATACACCTGAGCAATTCAGATACTGCAGTCACCTGGTATCTTTACTGCCACTCTACACCTAGCTGGCCCTCCATAATAAGGTGATCATATATTTGTAAACAGTGCAGAGTGCACACATTTATAATCAAATTTTGTTATACAGGATGGGCAAAAATGAGCCATCGACAGTTTGTACACTAACATCCGACAAGCCCTCCACAACAAGGAGATAAAATTACAAACATTGCTGCATATGAGTATTTGTATTGTAATCTTATACAAATCAAATCAAATTTATTTGTTTAGCGCTTTTTACAACGGATGTTGTCACAAATCAGCTTTACAGAATTTCGGAAAAGACAAAGTTTCAACAGGACTTTAAGAATGTACAGAAACCCCCTGGTGGGCAAGCCAGGGGCAACAGTCGCAAGGAAAAACTCCCTCAGAACTGAGGAAGAAACCTTGGGAGGAACCAGGCTCACCAGGGGGGACCCATCCTCCTCTGGTCAAACTACCTACAAGTGATTATACTACTAATATTAATAGCAGTAATATTGGTATTAGGAATAACTAGGAGTCTATGAGAATATCAGCGTGGGGTGGGCAGCTCGTCCAAGGTAGGTGGTGGTAGCTGAGGCGTGGGCAGCTGGTCTGAAGTGGGTAGCAGGAGGGCTCAGCAGTCAGTCGTCCTTCAGTGTCCGGCCAGAAATGTGGGCGATTGTATACTCGGAAAGAAAGCAGGTAGATGGAATTAGTTTTATTCTATCCGTTTGTACATAAAACAGGGAATGTAAACATTTACAGAGTGTGACTAACGACTCCAGCAGATCTGACTATGACAGCTTAGCTAAAAGGAGAGAACCAGAAGGACACACAGACACGGCAGCACTCTGAAACAGTTTGGCATCCCTCCGCTCCACCGTCCACAAACCTGAGTGACCGCGTGTGAGCAGCGGGACGACAGCACCAGCGTCTCAGTTTGCTATAATTCTGTGTCCATGGACCCCTGGATCTGCTGCCTTTATCTAACGGGGAACATTAGCTACCAAAAGCTAAACTGAACAAGTGAGTTTTCAGCCTAGTCTTAAAGATTGAGACTGTGTCTGAGTCCCAAACATTTTCTGGAAGATCATTCCAGAGTTTGGGGGCTTTATAAGAAAAAGCTCTTCCCCCAGCTGAAACCTTCTGAATTCTGGGGACTATTAATAAGCCAGCACTCTGTGATCTGAGTAGTCGTGATGGCTCATAATGAGAAATAAGGTCTTGCAGGTACTCAGGAGCAAGACCATGTAGGGCTTTATAAGTCAATAAAAGGATTTTATAACCAATACGGAATTTAATAGGTAGCCAATGAAGTGATGATAGCACTGGACTAATATGCTCAAATTTTCTAGTTTTAGTGAGGACCCTGGCTGCGGCGTTTTAGACTAGTTGGAGTTTGTTTAAACTCCTGCTCGTGCATCCTGACAGTAGTGCAAGACCTTGAACCAGGTAGATCAACAGGTATTCTTACCATACCTCAGCACTCAGCAAACCCAAACGTAGTCCTCATCAATGTTTGTTAAAGAAAGCCTGAGCCGCTTCTGGAGCATCAAAAACCAGCCTCCTCTTCAAAGAGGAGATCAGTCATGAAATTCACGGCATTGTCCCCCTCTAGTTTTTCAGGAATTTCCAGTGTGACAATTCTATCACTGTGGTCAGATGCGGCGTCCTCTAAGGCTTTAATGCTACCTGCGTGCGAGACCAGAGTCTGTTTAATGGAGTCCAGTGATTCCTGAATAGGTTGTAAGGCCTTGCTCAGTGTGTTTGCGTGGTTGGGGGCGAAGTGTCGGTGTCAGCAGCTCGTTCTACCTCTGAAGCAGTGGCCAACCGGGAACTCTCCGGACTCTCCACAGGTGAGAGACGTTTCTCCATAGCCAACTTAGCGTTAGCCTCCTCCGGTGTAGCAGCTTTAGCTGAGAACATGCGTTCAATGGCGGGGGGTCGAGTTGCCGAAGTAGTCTTCGAAGTTGTTTTCTCCCTGAGATTATGTGACATTGTGTAGTCTGATACACTACCGTAACTAAACTCCTGTACGGTGTCGAGTAAAAAAAAAAAGAAAGGATGCTTAATTTTAGTAAAACTGAACACAACCCGCGGGAGCAGTGTTGACATACGTCTACTATAGCACCGCCATCATCCGGAAGTCGCCTGGCCTGTTTAATGGTAAGGGAAACACTGCGCTAAGTGGTAGTTACAATACATTTGTTGTATGCTAGGGTCAGGTTTTATAACATTTATTCATTTTGTGGGGATGACTGTCATTTTGAATGTGAATGTCAACTAAAAGGCATCTTTAACAATTTTACTGCCATTTCCAAAACACATTTCCATGGCCCAGGTTGTGTTGGAATACAAGCACATGTAGGCTGGAAGCTGTTTTATAATCATATTTTTTTATGTGAGGATAGACATATAGCTACTACTTGCTCTTGCCTGAACTAAATGAAAGACAAACTGTATGTCCAAAAGGCAGTTGCTCATCTAACATTTCTTCTGAAATCATTGGGTAGTTTGTCCTGTTTTGTTGCAGTATTAACCTCTGTTTTTCTGTGAAGACTTTAAACTAGATGTTTGAACATTGCTGTGGGAATTTGTTTACATTCACCCATCTTAGATGATTAGTACTTATTTCTCCCACTGTTTATGTTGTGTGCACAACTGAAGACCTTTAAAAAGCTGAATTCACTAATTGGAAGAAGTGTCCTGATAATTTTGGCAATATAGTGCATCTGTTGTGATGTGTGGATTTGGAGAGTGTGTGTTGCAGTACTGCATGGCCCTACAGAGCGCCCACCAAAGCCCTGCCAATTATCAATGGAACTGTCAGCTCGATTAGCCGCTCAGTACCTTGTCTTCACTATGCCACACACACGCTCATGCATACACACGCTCTGTTAATCTTCCCTCGCGTAGCAGGGTTACGAAATCAACTCTCATCACAGGGTGTGCTTCAGTTTTCTTTTGCCCCATTTCTTTCTATGAAACAGTTCAGTAAAGGGGCATGCAAGGCTTGATGTTTTAGTCTGTTATTTGATTTAAAAGAAATGATGTCAATGTTCACACAGGTTCTTGTTTTTATTATTAATTAGTACATGTTATGTAAGAGTGTGTTCAGACTTGGCAGGTTTGGTTTGATTTAAACAAACGCTAGTGCTATTGCTTTGTTAGAGCAAGTGAGAACGCTGTAAGTGAGAACGCTGTAAATGAGTGCTGCCATCTGAACAAATTTAAAACAGATAATTCAGTTTTAGTTTTAAAATGACACGGGCATATTAAAAGTCACTATAAATTACTTGGAATTCACATTTGACTGCACTCATAGGTTTCTCTGTTTTGTTCAAACAGTAAGCCACTCATTGCTGCTTTAACAATTTCACTGTTTGTGTACAACCACTGTATCATAGTCTCATGATTTATTGCTGTAATATCAAAAAACCCCACAAAGAAACAGACAAAAATAAAGCCAACAAGCCCACATAGAACAGAGAACAGAAAGTGATTACACTTATTATTGTACGTCATAAAATCTGCCCAGTCAGATGTAATCTTACTCATATTTTTTGATATTAAATGTTAATGTCAACAATAATGCTACATTACATGTCATTTGTATCAGCTAAAAATGCTATGCGGTGTTTTGAATATCCGGCAGAGTTTTAAGTAGAGGTACATTCGGGGTCACAGCAGTTCTTTGAGTCGGACAGCCCAAAATAGAGGCAGAAATTGGGATGCAGGGCTTGGCTGATGATCAGTGAAGCCGAAGTGCTGCTCACACACCTCTGGGAGCGTCTGTGTGTGTTTGCTTGTTCCTCTTGTTTCCCTTTTGGAGGCTGGACGGCTGAGCCTGCGGCCCTGAGGAGGGCTGTTATGTAAGGCTGCTGTATGGCAGACGCTGAGGCTAGCATGCTTCTCTCGTTGTCTCTTCAGTGCTTTGCAGGCCATGTCTGACGCAAGTTCACTTTCCTAAATTTCAGTTTTTTTCAAGCTTGCTAAGGACAAGTGCAACACTGTTCAACAGACTGCTTCACTGTGGTCAGAAAGTGGGGGAAAAAGGAAATGTATTGGGTACAATGCCTAGATTTCTGCCCATCTACTTAAAGACTGTTCTAATTATGTCTGTACATGAATTCATATTTGGAAAGTAATATCACAGTCGAATGCCCCCAAAACTACTAATTGCAGTTCAGTAAAAGTATAATGGCAAAGCCTAATTATCTTTAAACCCTGACACGTTTCTGGGTAGTAGTGGGTGGTATGGGCAAACATTTATATCATGCTATAATCGCGATTACAGATCTACAGTTTCAGTATATGTCATAGTATATTGAATTTTAAATCATCAGCTCTGCTCTGATTTGCTGATTTACAGTGAGGCACTACGATGGCTCACACAGAAGCAACATGTCGAAATAGACACAGGCAGGAACGTAAAATGAATCTCTGTACAAAGCTAGGTCGTTGTAGTATTTAGTTAGCTATGCCAATTACTTGGAGCTTCCTAGTAGCTATCGTTACCTATGCTAGCTACCTGCTTTCACTGTCAGCTAGAACACAATTAGTTAACATTCTTGGCTCACTATGAAACTTTCAATTTAAGATGATCTGGCTTCAACCTTCAAAAAGGAGATGAAATCACATGGCTTGGCTGCTACGTACAGGTTGCTCTTGGGGTTGTGTTGCTAATAATTGATGGAAATGCCCTGCTGTCTTTTCAGTGTACAGTGCTGAGCGAAGCCTGCTCAATATTGTCCAGGATTTGAGACACTGTCCCGAGTGAAATGTACAGAGCAAGCTAAGGCTACGTTTACACAGCAGTTAAGTGGCTCAAATCCGATCTTCTTCCTCATATGACACAGATTTGTCATTTGTGTGGCTGTGTGAACGGCAAAACATGCACTGACTCTGACATTTTGAATTCTGATTTGAGACGCTTTCATATGTGGTACTGAAATCCAATCCGTATCCGATCTGTGGCAGTGTGACTCATGCAACTTTTTAACATTCGTCATAATTTTGCGCTGCTGAGATATTTAGGCTGATGTTTCTGTACCAAAAAATAGAAGAAACTCTTTGCAGTTGCTCCGTGTTTAAAGATGTTTTGAATGAAGCGGCCAGATGAGCCCAAGGCTGAATGTTTAAAGAATTTGAGGACACGAACCAAAGAAGTGGCTGTGGCTGAATAACATGCCCTTTTTATGGCAAACTCAAACACATTGTGGGTGATGAGTCCAGCTGTCCACCATTGGATCTTTATAATCGCTCCGGTGATGCTGGCGAAGACGAAACTGAAAGCTCCGGGCGTGACAGGCTGTTCAGGCTGATGTCACATACAGATCACATTGATAAGATAATGTGAACAGCAAAAAAAAAAAAAAGAGAGAGAATCAGATTCGGGCCACTTTTACCTGCTGCGTAGCCTAATAATTAAATTGTCTGGCATGTAGTTAAAGACTTGGAAGCCAAAGTTGGCTTGTTTTGTGAACTTTTCCCTTCCACTTTAAATGATGATGCAGCAACATTCTTAGTGCCTGTACAATCCGTAACATTTAAGGTGGAACGGAACATTCTTTTAAGAAGCTGCCGCATAGCCTAGTTTAATGATGAATATCGACTACGCCTGTTGACAGTTAAGTTCCTTAGGAAGGGTATGAAAAGTGCTGACATCCCCTTCACAGCCTGGAACAGTACATTTTCTACACACAGCCTCCATATTCATTCTTGTTGCTTTGTTGTAATTGTTTCCTGTGCTAGAATGTGGGCTTGTCTATGCAAGTTTTGTGGACGTAAATATTATTGAGTCAAGACTTTTACATAAGAGCTTAGGATTTTGTAATTGGTCTGTTTTACCAGGGTCTTTTGCAAATGCAGGATTATCATTTGAAGGAGGAGGCAACCGTATTTGAGGTTCACAGTATATCAGTTCAAGCTACTGAACTTTTTTAACTTTTTGAACTTATTTAACTATATCAGTGTAAACGCACTAA
Organism: Pygocentrus nattereri; assembly: GCF_015220715.1. NCBI lineage: Eukaryota > Metazoa > Chordata > Actinopteri > Characiformes > Serrasalmidae > Pygocentrus > Pygocentrus nattereri. The sequence goes on along the minus strand of NC_051231.1, from coordinate 23,784,514 downwards.
ACACACTCCTTTAACAACTGAAGTAAGTCTGAAGTATTTTTATTCATCAGAATAGAGTTTGATCATCTGACCGTTACTGTGATTTTAATTGGGTTGGGAAATTACAAAGAAAATTCCATCTAATAGAGAAAATGTCAGTGTTTATTCAGAGAATTGAAATATTTTTAAACGTGCAATGTTTTTTCACTAAAATCACAAACACCTAATCACACTGAAGTTATAAAGCCTGCAGTAAAAAGGCAAAAAAGAAGTTTACATTTACATTTGTGGCATTTTGCTGACGCTCTTAACCAGAGCGACTTACAATTTGATCATTTTACACAGGTAGGCCAAGGTGGTGTTAGGAGTCTTAACCAAGGACCCTTATTGGTATAGTGTAGGGTGCTTGCCCTGGTCGGGGATTAAACCCCAGTCTGCAGAGTAGAAGGCAGAGGTGTTAACCACTACACTAACCAACCAGAAGTTACACTTCTGTTTTGAGTGCGGCACAACACGGCGCAGCCAGTCAGAGAAGAGCTCATTTAACAGCTTAAAATCACAGCTGAAAAACAGATTGAGTTCCTGGATTGGCGTGAATTGAAAAATTGTTACAAACATAGACCTTTTTCAAAATCGTAATTTTTTTTGGTTGTAAGACATCATAACCATAACAGAACCGTTTTTTGTGCTATATAGAACCATTTTCGAAAAGATCCTGTATAGAACCAAATACAACACATTCTCAGTCAATCTAAAGAAACATTTCACCATTCAGAGAAACATTTAAGCATGCAACTGGTTCTATATAGAGCCTATCATTCTAGAGACAACCATTGGTTTACTAAAGAATCCCAGAAGAACCATCTTTTCAATTATGTTTTGTTTAATGACTTGTATGTCTCTTGTTGAAATTATAACAATCTTGGGTTTCAGGAAGGTCAGGTGTTATAAAAGAGAAGCATTTATTGTTTTTTTTTTTTTTTCTCTTATTTCCGAGTTATAAAAATGTTTATGTATCAGCATCTGAAGATACTCAAATTGAAAAATATTGCATATCGGCATTGGCCCACAATTCCCATATTTATGCATCCTGCGTAATAACCGTATGCTGACTTTTACGAGTTAGCATTTAGATAAAGGTATCTAGTTCAAACATTGTCAAAACCCCATGATTGGGAATATGAAGTTTTCATTTTTGACTTATTAATAAATATTTTTACAGTGCAGGCATTTTTGTTTTTGGATGTGTGTCTCATTGCTTCATGTGGTGGATGTTTTTTTAAAACATCTGTTCAATAGTGGCATAAATAGAATGCGACAAAACAAGAATCAAATCTGGAATTGGATCAGGCTTAATATAACAGATACCTGCTCCATTAAAATATGCCTTGATTGGCCCTGTGGGTGATCTTCTTGATCACTGCTGCTATTGCATTGTTGGACTTGGTATTGCCCGATTTCTTTATCAGGAGAGAAAAGTTTGATTAGTGCATTTCTAGTAAGTGTGCCTCTCTGCTGGGCAGAAGAGGTTTCTCTCTCTTCCACCCATCGCCTCCCTCTACTGCCCCAAACCTCTGAGCGGTCTCCTCCTCCTCCCCTCCCCAAGCCTTCATCTCCTCATTTTCTGCATCAGTAGTGCTCAGTAGTGCCGAAGCGGCAAGTGAGCGGGCAGGAAGCCTCGCACGCACACAGACACACAGAAAGAGAGAAACAGAAGAGATAAGGGAGAGGTTGAACCTCAACACCGTCCCCAAGTCTGGCTCTGGCTGCCCCATCCTGTCCTTCTCTTTCATCGCCCACAATGTGGCTCCTGGACTGGATCGTCTCGCTCAACACGGCTGTGGTGAAGCTGGCCAGTGGCCTTAGGTGCAAGTGAGTGGCTCATTTTGTGCGAGTATGTTTGTGTGTTACATTTATGGAGCTGATGATTGTGATGCTGCAGCAATGGGACAGTGCTGCTGACTTATTGATGGGCCGATTTATTTTTAATTAGGTGCCAGACGCTGGCTGCCAAGGTGCTGGCTCAGTATATTCAATCTCAGGTTCTGAGGTATAGGGCTGTGTATGCCCAGCTTGTGAGACTTTCATTGATTGTCTCAGCAACTTGAATTTGCTGACTTGTCGTTAGCTGCATGTCCTGCATAAGTAGTACTTGGGACACTTTTTTTTAATGAGTTTTGTGCACTCACTTTTGATTCTTCCAGTGCAGTATTGGAATCATCAGTAGCTCTTTGCATTGTTTGACTGCGCTTGGCTTTGTTTTTGCCTCTCAGAGGGAGAGAGAGAGGGCTTGTGTTATATAAGTGCCTTCCTCCTCAGCTGCAGTGCTGAGCTGTGGATGACTGCAGATAGCTCAGTGCTGGCTCTAACACAACAAACGAGGCCATAGGGAGTTGCTTCAGAAGTGCACACTCTGCAGTTGCTCCGCTGCCCCATTTCAGAATAAGTTGGGTGAAGCTACTAGATCATACACGCGCATTTAAATATTTTTGGAAATGCATCTTTCTCCCCTTTTGTTGTCAGAAATATCACTGTCCAGCAAAGCATTTCTGAAAGTGTCTCAGTGCAAATGAAGGCATACAATGCTTACATGAGCATGCCAGCACAGGATAATGCCTCCATAAAACTGGATGTTGAGAACATGTACTTGTGTACTGTGCAAATATTGAGCGCAAACTTGGACAGGGTGTGGCACCATGTAGCAAATGCAACCAATGTCTGTGTCTGAAAGTATTAAGATAAAGAGCCACAAAAACAAGGAGGGCTCTTTTTTAAAATGCATCTTTCAGAGTACAAATGCGGTCACTAAGGTTGGACCCACAAGGGGATAGCACCTTTACTTAGAGAATACAATTGCTAGTGCCAAGCTACTGATAAGCCTGGATCTTCTGGGTTTAAATGGACCAAATACAGAATGGACAGTCATCTCTTCAAACCTCCTTCATATCTGCATTCAACAAATTTCTGACATTCAGTCAGTTGTGACTTTTTGCCCATATCTTTTCTTTAAATCTCTGGGTTCAATATCAGATATGTAGGTTTGAACACTAACCAAACCACAAAGTTTGAGTGTGTCATTTTCTGCTTGGGTCTGGCACAAAGGAGCTGAACCACAATTATAAACACATCTTCAGTGATGAGAATTCATCTGTGGGAGATGTTTTTTGATTAGCAAGAATTATTCCAGAACCGGAGCTTGAAATTGAGTTTTTAATGTACCATGGCCGTTTTAAAATTAAAATGACTGAATATCTGAACACTTTTTGATGTTTCAGTAATGATCGACATTCTGTTCAGGATCAGCATGAAAAGTCTACTTGCTTTGCCAGTAGTTAGAGTTCTCTTGTTTATTGTTGATACCATTGTCACACCCTGGCTGGCAGCCTCTGTGGTGACATGGCCAGGTTGTGTACTTTCTCTTGCATGTTGTGAAGACTCATAGGCAGCAAAAAGGCAGAAGATGGAAAACTCAATCATGTTTAAAAATGTGACCTGATTAAAATCTTAGAGATGATTAAGATTATATTAATACTTTGTCTAGAGGCAGTACTTTCATACCTACCTTGGTGTGGAGGGGGGGTCGTTTTTGGCTCTTAATGAGGTAAACCTGGAAGCAACAAAGCACCGCCATTCTGATTAATCAATAAAATGTTTGGTGCACTTTGGCCAACTCACCAAAACTAATCACCAAAAAGTGATTAGTTAATGATTGCAAGTTATTCATTTCAGCATAAGAAAAAAATAGAGAAAACATACATTTTAACTACAGTTATACAAAGTTATACCTCAGCAACTAAATAAAATACCAGATATTTCAGTATTCATCTGAAGGATGTTTGTCCATGTTTTCTTCTAAGCACCTTCAAAGTTCAGTCTTAGAAGTTGGTTGTATTTTCTGCTTCTCAGGAACCAAATAATCCAAATTACACATTTAGTGAACTATCAGTTCATAAAACCTTACTCAGATGTCCAATTTTGGTGTTGTAGTGCAAATATTCTGTAAATATACACTCAATCTGTGTTAACACTTTCACAACTACACACCCTTTCATACCCACAATGTTGTTGTAATACTAATGTGTACTAATGTATGCTAATATGTAATGATTATTGTACTCCTATGAAGGAAAAGGTGCGTATCACATGCAGTGTGCACTTTATACACACACGCACGCGCACACACACAACGTTGCGTTCCTATCATGTCCACGGATTAGCAGAAACTGATAACTCCTCTCTCTTGCCCTCTCTTTCTCCCTTTTATGCTGTTTTCAGTGGCACAGATTGCATGACAACGCAGACACTATATTTACTACACACAGGCCTGTACTGCAGGGTGCTGAGACAGCATTCATAAGTGCGTTCATTTCCACAGTGCCAACCCCAAACCCCCCTGTCAGACAGAGGGGTGGGTCTTTTTTTTTTTGTTTTTTTTTCTCTAAAAACTCATCCTGCCACAAAATGAAAGTAAAGGTCTGTGGCAGTGCAGGGCAAATTGTTCAGATTGGAGTTCAAAGGTAGAGCGATGTGATGTGTAGTTTAGGATATGCTGTCGGGTTGGATTTCAGTACTCAGATCTCTCTAAACTTTAATTTTTTTGTACAGTTCACCGAGGCCTGTGCTTGCTAACGGTTAACAATGTTACCGTGGCAACAGCTGACAGTTTGATGTTTATTTCATGTAAACAATATCACAGAGCTAGTATTCCTACAATGGAATGATGTGCTGGTTGAAAATGCTGATTGTCCTCATCTCGCTACATCCCTTTATCTCTTTTTCTGTATAGTATGTAAAGAGAGAATAAAAGCACTTGCTCTCCACGCTGTTTTTGTTATTGCCCTCTTTGATTCTCAGGCAAGCGTCCGCTAACTGATGATCTCTTCACAGATGTGCTCCAACACACGTGAGGGTTATTCTTGGAGTGCAGCTCCAGCAGAAGTGGGTGTAGGGAGCACTAGGGGCCAGATTTCATGCTTTCTTCACAGTACTGAATCCCATTGAGCACTTAAGTGGGAAGATCATAGTGCCTTATGCTTTACATGTAGAGCTGCGTAGTTGATGCTGTACGTTTTGAGCGTCAGCCTTCATGACCAACAGAGAAGCAGACAGGTTACATTCCATTGTTAGTGTTCTTTGATGGTATATCTTAAAGGAAAAGTGAAATAGTTCGGTTTCCCCCAAAGCAAAATATGTTTGGTGTCTGATTGCCTCTTTAATTCTGCACTAGAGCTGAGAAGCTAATCAAGTTAAAAGTAATTGAGGCTTATTATAGTCAATTAGCATTGTGGAAACTGAGTCTGTCATCATACACTTGCCCCAAACCATATCGAGTTGTTAAGACTCACAGACTTATTTATTGGTCTCTGACACTGTGATATACTGTTATCAGTATAAATGGACCAAAGTACAGACAAATTTGACGCTTACTGATGGGTCTAATTTATTACTGTTTTTGACTATGCTTCATACATAATAGTATTAAGAATGCATGATATGGGAGTTATGGGCCAATGGCAATTAAATGTAGAAAGAGGACATGGTTGTTGTACACAAACAGTTGTGAGGGCAACAGTGAGCGAACACACAGTAGTTCCTATATTGGCAAGAAAGTTATTTATTTATTTATTTATTTATTTATTTAAATAATCGCTACGAAGATCAATTTAGCTCTTTGTTGGCTGCGAGATTTTTTCAGTCTGAAGGACATTTTCATTCTCTCCTATGGAATTGGCTCGTGGTTGGCTGAGCGGAAGTTACTTGATCCAAAGGAGATTTTTACTCTCTGCTAATACAGAGTTTAGTTTGTTGTCAGTTGAAAGAAAGTTTCCCCAAGGTCATGTTTTCTGAGGGAAAAATGGTTGGTTGAAGATTATCAAGCGTTACAGAGGTTAGCTCATTGCCAGCTGAGAAAAAGTTGCTCAGTCTGAAGGAGGTTTTCAAGCGCTGCTATGAAGTTAGCTCGTTGTTGGCCGAGATCAAGTTTCTCATCATGAAGGACATTTGCACTCACCGCTATGGGTTTTGCATTACTGATGCTGATATGATGCTTATATGATTCAGATACCATAGTAAATTATTAAACAGTTAGTGTTTTCCCTACAACAAAATAGGCAGGGTGACTTTAGCAGAATTTCATGAAGTCATTAAAAAGAGTTTGTCTGCAGACTGAAATATTGGTTTAAAGTGTTTCTATTCAAATGTGGTGGTCTACCCCTGAATACAGTATGATGAGACTTTTTTAAAATTGTTTTATTGACTATAAAAGACTATATTTTACTGTTTTATTGACATGAGGAAATTTGATTTTCTTAAGCGCTGCTGTTAGTCGGATTAAACTGTCTTTTGTTCTTGGGTTAAATTTAGTCCAGTGTGGATGTTTGGCAAAGAGACCACGCTCTCCTTCCGTAAGCCGAGCATTTGCTCAGTGCTTATGTTTTCTAACTGCTGAATCCCTTCATCAGCTTCTGCTGACTCTCGTGGGGGGGGGGGGGGGGTTCTCAGGAGATATTCGTGTGGAAGTTGAGTAACTGTCTTGTGCTGGCTGCCTCTGTCCAATGGGGGGCCTCAGTGATCACAACCTATCAGCACTAAGAGGCTGTGAAGAGGCTCGTTGGAAGAAGATTAGGTTGGGGGGGAAGGGGACACAGATCTGATGAGTGAGTGTGTCTGATTCCTTTTTTTCCCCAGCAAACCAGAACGCAGTATCTGCTGCCCCTGCCTGCAGGTGTGTGTGTGTGTGTGAGAGAGAGAGATGGAGAGGGAGTGTGAAAGTTGATGGGAAGGAAGAGAGAAAAAGGGAAAGAAAAGATGCATGAAGAAGGAGAAAACTAGAAGAGGGAGATGGAGAGGTCCAGCAGAGTGAGCCTGTGTTGTTATGAAGGAGGATTTGAGGAGGCGTTTTTTTTTTTTTTTTTTTTTTCTTTACCTGCAATGCAGTGCTAGTCGGTTATAACCAATCAGAATACAGGGCTGGGAGGGAAGGGGGCGGGCTGTTGGTGCTGACGGCAGCAGACGGAGGGGGGCTGAGGGATGGTGTGACAAATGGGGGGGAGAGAGAGAGAGAATGTGGTTTGAGAGAGAGAGGGTGAGAGACATTGTGTTTGCATTAGAGAGAGAGAGGGAGGGAATGTGCCTATGAGAGAGTTAATGTTTGAGAGAGGGAGAACGTGTATGAGGGACACGGAGAGATTTTGAGTGAGTGTGTGTGTGTGTCTTCAACACTGCATGTATGTGTGCAGTTGAAGGTTGAGCAGCCGTGCTGCTGCCGCTGGTTCATGGCTCTGGCTCTCACCTGTGAGCCCCAGCCACCTCTGCCGTCTCTCATGGGCATCCGTGCGTCCTGCAGGTGAGCAAATGCCTCCGCAGCTCCTTGGCTCAGTTTGTGTACATGTGTGTGTCCATCACTCAATCAAAGCAATGTTTTGGTGAGTTGCACACTCGTGGTTTGGTAGTGAGGACCCTGAGTCTGGGTTATTGCTTTCTTGGGCTGTTTCTTATGCAGTCTAGCAGCTGTTACTGACAAAAGGGGTCTTTATTCACTCCACTGTGCTGAATGTTCTTCAGGGAGCAGAAGACGTGAGGTTGGGTTTGGAAACGTGCAGGGAATAAGACCCCCTATAATAGAGGGGTGCCGAGGGGGAAAGTGGAGGGGGTTAAGGCAGAGTTTTGGTTCATTTTGCGTGAAAAGTGTTTCATATTTGCAACAACATGATTCAGTTTCTGCTCAAAAAATAGCACTAACATGACTAATTTTGCACTGGAAAAAGTTTTGATACATATTGTATTGAAAAGATTAATTTCGTCAGAAAACATTTGTCTGATTCATTTTGCACTGAAGAAATTTTCTTTAATTTTGTACCATCATTCATTTGGTATTAATGCAGCTTTGCTTGATTCATTTTGTATCAACAATTTTGTTTTGCACCAAAACAACTTTGTTTGATTAATTGTGTACTGACATTATTTTGCACTGAAATTGGTTAGTTCCATCCTGTCCAGCATTAAAGCTAATTTAGTGGGGGGTTTTTTTGTCTTCACTAAAGACAACACATGTAGCTCAATCTTTGAAACTTTATTAACGATTGAGTGGCGAATATGATAGCCAGTGAGCGGTAGCTGGAGCAGAAGGGTAAAGGGATGTTCAGTTGAAGGCGTATGGATGGGAGCTCCCACAGCAGCAGGTGCGCTGGCACCCCTCCTGTGCTTTTCCACCTTTTGCTCCATTAGAAAGAGTGAGCTGCTGAGCTTGGCTCACTCTCTCTCTCTGTCTTGCCTTTTCCATCCTGTAACTGTGCACTCCTGGGGTGCTGGTTTGATTTCAGGGTGCATTCACTCTTTCCCTGGACGACTGCCATGGAATCGAAAGGTTGTCATCCAAGCGCTGGTGTTAAATGTGGCTCAGTTTTCCCTTGTAGATCTCTTTAGGCAGATCTCTTCAGTGCTGCATTGCAGTAAGGCACTGAGGATAGAGACTGGGACGCTTGTTGTATTTAAATTTTTTTAGTGCAATTAAATTTTTAATATATGCATGTGCATAGTGTGAAGAAAATACCATCTTAATGTGCATTTGTTTGTGTTTATATGGTGACCGTTGACAGGCATGCTGTTCTTTGTGCCTGTGTATGTTTGGCAGGGGGTGGGGGTTGGGGGGTGATTATGGCGAAGTTTAGAAAAAGCGGTGCTTTTAACCACTTGTGTACCAGATGTTCCTTCCGCCCCCTCAGTTTGTGCTGTACTCTGACTGTGTGATGAATGGATGGAAACGCATTGTAACTGCCACCTTTGAGCATGAGTGACGTGAGTGACAACCAGCCAGTGCCAGTTGCTATGGTTTGATCATTTTAATACAATTCTCCCACGTAGAGAGCCTCCTGAAACAAATACTGTAAGAAACTTTCACCCTTCATCCCCTGGTAGGAAAGATTATGAGAAGTCAATTTGCACTTGCGACTGAGGGGGAAAATGGATCCTTCTTTCATTTTTGTTTGCACATGGTTTATTTTTGCCTCACAAAGAGAATTGGACAGAGTGTGCAGAGTTGTCTTTTGTTGGGTTGCTATGAGAACCATGATGGTTATATGCAGACAGTGATGCTGGATATATTACTGCTATTAATTAAAGTGCATATTTGTGTTTTTTTTTTTGTGTTTTGTTTTTTTTTGGTTTGTTTTTTTAATAGAATTTATTGAATTAACAAATGCTTTTTTAAAAAAGCATTTAAAAAGCAAAATTTAAAAGTTTTAATGGTAGTGAAAATGAAAACTGAATAAAATTGCAAAGTTTAATTGTTAATTTTTTTATTTTTATTTTTTTTTAGTCTCTACATTCTCTTTGTAAAACGGCTTGTAGCGAGACCGTTTTGTCCTGCCCATGTACATCACAGCTTGGTTTGTTTCAGTGTGCTAAAAGACAGATGAGGAGCAGGGACCAAAACCATTAAATGTACTGTACTTACAGCTGTACAGAAGTAACTTTCTGATGGATCAAAATCTGCTGTTCTCTACTGCAGCGCTACTTGTTGTCTTTGTAAAGAGGTCCTCACCCCTCCCATTTCACCCCTCACTGCTTGCTAGCAGCTTAACGCATGAGAGCCAACGCAGAGAGCCAGTAGTGCCAACAAACTTAGTTAACCTGATAACAGAATTACATAGAAGGATACTTTGTTTATCTAATCAAATAAGTTATCAACTCTGTTTCCATTATGCTGGTGGATAGACCACTAGAGGGGCCTGCAGAAAGAGGTTCATGTATTGTTATAACAACTTGCATGGGACACTAGGCCTGTGCGATATTGATTGACATCCATCCATCAGTCGTCAGTTAAGTGTTGAACTGATATTAAAAACCTAATGCAAAAAAGCAAAATGAAGTGGTGCAGTTGAGTGTCATTAGGTTTTAACATCAGGGGCATTATGCAACAGCATGTTTGTGTTGAATTATGAATAACGCATCTTGAAAACTTTTTTTAATAAAGTGTAATTATAATAATAGTAATAATAATGGTAATATTAGTGCAGTTATGCTGAAGCTGTTATGAGGGCACCCTGAGTTAAATGGCAGTAAAAATAATGGACTCCATGTCACAGGGTATGGTGTAAGGTCATGTAGGGATAATCAACCTATGTGGTACTATTAATACTTTTCATTCATTTCATTCAAGTTGATGATACTGGGCTGCCTAGAATTAAATTCAGCCCAGATTCTTTTTTTCACACTGGTAGTCAAGTTGTCTCCCTCCACTTATGGCCCCCCTCTTATTGTCACAGTGTTAAAAATTCACTGCTGCGGTGAGCCTCATCTTTCACTTAATTCAAGACTGCTTATCTAAACCATTTTTAATGGTTTTGACACCACCACCAAGGTCGGTACACCCTCACTGTGTCCTGAAACCAGACTGTAAATCGAGCGCAGTGGGTTTCTGGTCCTGCTCCTCTTGCTTCACCGTGTCTGTCCTGGTTTCTGCATATACCAGCTCAGCTACACTGAACTGTCTACCACAGACTCCCACGACTTCCCCGCTTCAATTCCAAACGCCTCCACGCTCAGCTTTCACGGCTAGACAGAGCAACGACTCAAAACTGAGCTTGACAACAAGCTGCCAGTTATTCCTGAAGTATCACTGGCATTACTAAGCAACTGGGTTATGCTGCATTGCTCTGACCATCCATCTGTCTCCAGCAGTGATTCATCTTCTTTAGGGAGGTGCTTTGCTGCTGATTAGCACTACTAAGAGACATTCTGAGGTGGCTTTCTGTCAAAATTTGTAATTAGCAGCATGGCACAAAACTCATTTTTAAATCCATTTACCGAAATACTGCATTTAATCACTGAAAGGGAGTTTAGAGCATCTAATATATATCAGCAAATGACTGTAATAAAGCAGTAAATCATAGTGATTTTTACAATGCAAGTTATGTCAGTATTTTTCCCTGTACTATATTTCTGCATAACCAGCATCTACCCCCATGGTTCCCTGTTTCAACTGAAAAACATTCAACTGTTTGTTGACATTCATCTCATACTGTAGAACTGAAGTGCATATTTGCACTTCTAGCGCATTCCAGTGTTAAAAATATATATGATAAACAGGTCTTTGGGATTTTTAAAAAGGGCTAAATGATAATGTATTCAAAAGTAGCAAACTATATGTAGCATTTCAAAGAAATGAAATACTTCAATGAAGAATCTATGAAGTAGGAATGTGCAAGTTTTCACAGAATCAACATTTGATTTTTGCCAGCAAAAGAACATGGAATAGAATTTATTCATTCATCATGTCATTTCATGCATGAGGACATGCATAACATGTATCACCCACTTTGCTCTCATAGATCTCCACCCATCACATGATGCTACTAAGCTGGGGGGGGTGGCTGGGGATTTGATTGACCACTGATTTCCACAAAACTTGGCAAATGAGAGGAAATGGAGTATTAATGACACTGTTTTTAGATACACTGTTTAAAACATTTTGTTAAAAAATAATGTATTAAAATTATAATAATCCTTACTGAGAAGCCTTTAACTATATTAAATTCTGTATGGCATGCAAAAAGACAAAAAGAACATGGACTATATGGTTAAAGTATGTGGACACCCCTCCCGTTATTTCGTTCAGGTGTTTCAGCAACATTGTGTTATGTGAATGTGGTATGTGAAATCAAGCACACAGCCATGCAGTCTCTGTAGACAAACAATGACAATAAAATAGGTCATACTAAAAAGGTTGTTGGCTTAACATTGCATTGTCATAGAATGCCACCTTTGCCATAAGTCAGTCTGTGAACGTTCTGCTGTGCTAGATCTGCCTTGGTCAAGTCAAAGTGCTGTTATTGTGAAATGGAAGCATCTAGAAGTAACAGAAGCTCAGCCATGAAGTGGTAGACCACGGTCACTAGCATGTAAAAATCACCTGTCCCCTGTTATAACACACATTTCCAAACTGCCTCTGGAAGCAGCATCAGTGCAAAAGCTGTGATTCGGGAGCTTCATTAAGTGGTTTTACACGGTGGTGCAGCTGCACAGAAGCCTTAGATGTGCAATGCCTAGCATCAGCTGGAGTGGCGTAAAGCACTTCATCGCTGCACTGTGGAGCAGTGGACACATCACACTATAGTCATGCTTTGCTTTCGTCATGCTTCACTCTCTGGCAGTCTGATGGATGAATCCGAGTTTGGCAGATGCTAAGAGAACACTATCAGTAAAGTTTGGTGCGGGCAAGATAAAGGTTTGGGCATGGCTGCTTAGATCCAGTGATGGGTAATGTTATTGCTTCAACATACAGAGATGTGATAGACAACTGAATGCTTCCAACTTTTTTGGAAGTTTGACTGAGGCCCTCTGCTGTTCCAGCATGACTGTGCCCCTGAGCACAAATCAAACTCCATAAAGACAAAGTTTGGGTGAATTTGGTGTGGAGGAACACCTGTCCTGCACAAAGCCCTGACCTCAACCCCACTGAACACCTTTGGGAAGAATTGGCAACTACATATTAATGCTCGTGGTTTTTGAATGGGATGTCCAACAAGCTCATATAGGTGTGATAGTCAGTTGTCTATGTACATTTGTCAAAATAGTACATAGATTGGTGGGTTCATTACACTATTCTCTTCTATAGAAGAGACTAGTAGGAGTATTTAAAATATGAATAGTCATGCAAATTGGTGACTAATCATTGCCTAATTGCTAAGTTTTTTTTGATGTATCACTTAATTATAGCAGCTCTAATTTAGGGTGTATACTCATGAATGTATTTTGTGTTATTCATACTGAATGTATGTCTGTGTAGCTGAATTTTCTGCATGCTTGTTTGCTTGTGCAATATTCTGTAGTTTCCCTGCTTAGTTTCCAAATGTGTCAAGACAAATTACCTGACGTGCTGGTGAATGAAGCGATTTTGGTTCTTCAGAGTGGTGTTGATTTCTATACAGTGAGTGGGAGTGACTGGCAGGCCAGACTCGCCATAATGAAATGCGAGGAATCTCTGCAGTGCACAGCAGTGTCTGTTGTCCCCGCTATCAACAAAAGAAAATGGGAACACCCACAGTGCCTTCCCAGACACTTGGGTTTCTCATCATGCAGTGGGCAAAGTTTTGGCCTCCTCCTCATTGCAGCACTGTTGTCGTTATAGGACGAAATGCTTTAATCTTGGTGTTGGTGGTGGTTTTGTTGTTTTTTTTTTTTGTTTGTTTTTTTTTCTTTTCATTCACAGCACGTTCCTTCCTTGGATCATTTTGGAGACACAAAGCGTCCATTTTCAGAGCGTATTTTTTCTGTATTTACAGACGTGATTTATCTTGTCAGTGTGAGCTAGATGAAGTTACTGTCTGGGGTGGGCAGATTTGAGCTTTATGGTGGTTGCAGATAAGAGAAAGTGTGCCACTGAAATGTGTTATTTAGGAGACAGTCTCTTTTGCTTTGATGACAGGTGGCAGAACTGTGATTTCAATGGCTTCACTGGTTAGTAGTATGAGGTATTGATTTTGTGTGGATCAGTACATCTGTTTAACTGAGACTAATAATTATTATTTGCTAATTTTTGTTGTTATTCATTTACTTTTTCTCCCACAGTTCACACTTTACAGAGTAATTAAATATGCAGATATAAAACACAGTCCTAACAGATGCATGGACATGTATGTGTTTCTGACAGTTTTTACTTTAAACTGGCAGAGAAACAATGCTGCTGGTCATTTCTGCCGATCAGTGTTTTTAAAATTAATATTGAGTTAGTTGGGACTTGGTGCAGGTGGTTAGCAATATGTGCACATCAGTTACTCATGTTCTTCTCCCTCACATAAAGTGACTGCTTTCCCCCTACTCCCAGTTCTAGCCAAAACTGCCAGCAAGTAGATTAGTAGTTTTTCAAAATTTAACAGTGCTTGTTATGAAGGGTTATTAGAGTTGTTTGAAGCATAGCAAAACTGCTTTCTACTTTTAAAAAAAAATTTTTTTTTTAAGCTACCTGTGCAACAAGTCCAGTCATGAAATTTGCTCGCTACTGAATATTCCAAAGTCAACTGTCAGTGGTGTTACAATAAAATGTAAGCGATTGGGAATGATAGCAACTCAACCACGAACTGGTAGGCCATGTAAAATGACAGAGCGGGGTCAGCGGATGCTGAGGCGCGTAGTGCGTAAAGGTCACCAACTTTCTGCAGAGTCAACCGCTACAGACCTCCAAACTTCATGTGGCCTTCAGATTAGCTCAAGAACAGCGTAGAGAGCTTCATGGTTACCAAGGCCGAGCAGCTGCATCCAAACCTTACATCAACAAGCGCAATGCAAAGCGTCAAATGCAGTGGTGTAAAGCGCCGCCACTGGACTCTAGAGCAGCAGAGATGTGTTCTCTGGAGTGACCAATCATGCTTCTCCGTCTGGCAATCTAATGGACAAGTCTGGGTTTGGCAGTTGCCTGGAGAATGGTACTTGCCTGACAACTGCATTGTGCCAAGTGTGAAGTTTGGTGGAGGGGGGATTATGGTGTGGGTTTGTTTTTCAGGAGTTGGGCTCGGCCCCTTAGTTCCAGTGAAAGGAACTCTTAATGCTTCAGCATAGCAAGAGTTTTGTCCACCCAGCTTTGTGGGGATGGCCAAATGAAGGTCTATAAAGACATGGATGAGCGAGTTTGGTATGAAAGAACTTGACTGGCGTGCACAGTTTTTGACTTTAACCCAATAGAACTCCTTTGGGATGAATTAGAGTGGGGACTGCGAGCCAGGCCTTCTCGTCCAACATCAGTGTCTGATCTCACAAATGCACTTCTGGAAGAATGGTCAAATTACCATAAAAACATTCCTAAACCTTGTGGAAAGCCTTCGCAGAAGATTTGAAGCTGTTGTAGCAGCAGAGGGTATGCCAACATCATATTAAACCCTATTGATTAAGAATGAGGTCACTCAAGTTCATATGTGTGAAGGCAGACGAGCAAATGCTCTTGGCAGTATAGTGTATCTTTAGGTTATGAATATAATGCCAGTGCTTAGTGTTCAAAAATTGGCTATGTAATGTCTGTGATTTATCCCTCATAAGAAGAGAGCCTGAATTCTTAAACATTAGCTGCAAAATGTAATTCAGATCTCTAAAATTACTTGGAAGGCTTGATTTCCATTTTGCACTTTTTACTCAGCTCTGAGACCGTCTGATATCTTGTGGGGAGACTCTTGTTCTTAAAATCAAGAGTAGGGCTGAACTACACCAATTTTTCGCTGTCTGTTGTGTTTATCATCTTTAGTATTGAGCGGTTGGTGGTGTTTCACTGCTACTAGCATAGAGTTGTTTACATTGCCAGGGTGATGCCAGTGTCAGTCATTGTGTTTTGACACCCCCACGCAGTTCTGAGCAAGCAGCAGCTCAGAATTTTTTACTTGTTCTTTGTATATAACTCTTTTGAGCGCTTTTGTTTTATTCAAAACATTTGAAACCATGTCGACAGTTGAAATATTTACAGAATGGTTCGTTGTGACACTACAACAAGTGTAGTACAGAGTATATTACTTATATTGTCCAAACTTCAAATTCCAAATATCTGCCATCATGACTGTTCAAAATAGTGTTACATCTGCATTAGCTTGCTGCTTGTGGACATTAGCATAATGCTAGGAGACAAAAAAAGGAAAAGGCTGCTATGAATACAGATGATTTTTATTCAGTGTTCTACATACTGCATTGAAATAAATTAAGCATGACGAATTATGCTCTTTTTAATGAAACGTCACTGGTCTGTTCTTTAAGTACTGATTTCAGTCATGTTCTCAGAAAATCCTACTGTAATGTAGTCACAGAATTTATTACATTAACGCTAAATATCAGGTTATCCAGCTGAAGTTTATTTGTTTGTTTAAAGCTTTAAATATTGCAATAGAAAGCATAATTAAAATGCTTTTAATTCTAGGTTCTATTTATCAGTTCAAACAGCACCACTGCTTATGAACTTATGTACATCATAAAAAATTTTACATTTGGCTGGAATGATTTCTGTCATTCACCACTACTAAGAAGCAGTGCTGCGAATGTGAAACAGAACCTGAAACATCTATTTAAATGAATAACTTTACCACAATGTTTTCTTTAATTACATCATTTTAAAGGCTTTCTAGTTCATTTTTTACCCAACTTATTTTGGAATCCTTGGCAGACAATGCATGATTTGTTATTGCTCAGGTGATTACTAGAATAATCTATATTGATTATACGCACTAGGAACTAATTCATAATCATGTTCATCTACTTTGTAAGTGTGGATTTCAGAGCATTAATTGGCCTTCAACCACTGTCGCTGTCAGTTTGGGGTACTTTTTGGGGTCTGATGAGTGAATTGATGTCTGAGCTGCATAGCAATTTTTCCCATTCACTGAGGAGCTTCACAAAAATCTTGACACTTTTTCCCAGAAGTGAAGCCTCAGACTGAGAATTCAATTTCAAGTGAAGAGTTTGATTTTTAGATTTATCTTTTATCAATTGACATTATAATGTAAAACTTCTCCTGGTCCCATTTAATGCAGAAATTGTGTGATTCTCTGCTGCGCTTGAGATTTGAACTGGCATCCCTTCACATACAAGCCTGGCGTGCTTGAGTATGAATTCCTCCTCAATTTTTTTATTTCATTTGAAGGTGAGGCGCAGGAGCGGAGTTGCCTCCTTTAGAAATGACCAGGCAGAGAGAACGAGAGATGGAGACGTGAAAGTCTGATATTTTTTTTTTTTTTTTTTCCCCCTCCTTTTCCTTCTTACATAGAAGGCATAAAGCCTACAGATGGTTCTTCAAGAGTTCTTTAGTAAAGACAGTGGTTCTATATAGAACCATAAACATGCAAAGAACCATTTGCATGCTAAAAAATTGTTCGCGTGGTGAATTCATTTTTCAGATTGATGGAGAATGTGTTTTAGATCGTTTTATTTAGAACCTTTTGTTGAAAATTCTTATGTATTGCACCAAAAAGGATTCTTAAGTTGTTGCAAGCTTGACATCGTACATGTTAACTGACCAGGGATGCTCAAACTCTTACGTACAACTGTATATGTTAATAATCTCTGTTCTGATTGGCTGCCCTGTATTGTGCCTTTGTTTCCACTCACTCCACAAACTTTGATGTTTGATGTTAGCTTGCTGTCAGCTGAATAGGCTTGTACAGCATTGTTTGTAAATTTTTATTTTTATTTTTTTTATTTTTTTATTTTTGTGATATTGCAAAAACAGTGAATTCATAACTGGCTTATTTTACATATACGAACATGTGTGGACTGAAGAATGAATGGTACGTTTTGAAACTACGTTACATTTAAAATATTTTATTTTTAAAAAAAGCTTTCCATTATATGGGCCTTTTAAAACTGTAAGAAGACATACTTCAGGATATCTACATCATGGGATTTAGGAAGGCTAATGCATACATTGGTGACTGACTTGAAGAAGACATGTTTGGAATGCAAGAGAGAGAATAATGGCAAGCACAAGAGTGAGTGGTAGAAGTGTAGCTCAGTGGAGTTGGCAGTAATGATGTGGAACAGCTGTAAGATGCCATGCCTGGGCTGGTGTGAGCAGAAGGGCCAGGAGCACCATGCAGGCTTACCTCAGGTAATTAACTCCCACTACACCCCCTCTCATTAAGGTGAGCAGGGCAAAAGTGACATCTTTGTTTTCAGTATCTGCTGTCCATCGTAGCAGTCTTTTGGAAATCCTGATCAACTTGTAACCCAGCCTGCTTATTTGGATGTTGTGTTAATCCTAGTTGAGGGCACTTCTGTGGCTTTTGACCTGCAACCAAAAGCACTAATATGCAGATCAGTGTTTAATATGAGCCAGAAGGATCACACATTGCTATTCCAGCGGAGTAGTTCGGCTTTCTAGCATTTTTTTTTCCCCCCTGATGGTGCCTCAATTACGCAAATCATGCCCGGCATATGAAGCGAGAAATTGGCTCTGGCTGTGAATGACATGAGGCTGAAGCTGAAACATTTTTCAGAAAAGCATGCTAAATATACTCAAAATTAATGTGGTGGTGGTGTTGTTGTTGTAGTATGAAAAACCTGTCAGGCTTGAAGATGCTCCTGCCTGTCAGTGCTCTGTTGACTTGATGTTTGGGGGCTTTTTCTCCCCTGCGTGTCGGCTGCTTCCTCTGTTCTGCTTGTGTGTCGTGTTCTTGGAGAGCTCAGGCCTGCTGTGCTTGACGGCATTTATTATTTATCTTTCACGCTAGGCATTTACCATATTTTATCCAGTGGACATATTTGGTTTGGCTGGCTAGATTGAGTATTCAGTATGTCTTTAAAAATGAGTCTATGGTAGAGGACACAAAGTAGATATTCATTCTGAAAAAAACATATACAGTCAAAATGGCCTGAGTTGTCCAGACCAGTGTTTTTGAATGTGTTTGGAATAACTATAAATATAAATATTTAAATTAAGTAAATAAATATCCCTGTAACTAATGGAAATTGCAAACACAAAGGATGGACATAGTAAATTACTGGGAAAAAATGTTTTTAAATGTGTAGACTTGTGTAATTTTATTTTAAGTGCATCTTTGGCTTTTTACTGAAACAATTAATAACTTAAAGGCCATTTTGCCTGGAAATAATCATGGTAATCATGTGTAATTTCTGACTGTTGCACAGTACTGTACATGTTGTGATGAGCTGCAGTCCCTGCGCAACTTCATATCAAATAATATATTGAAAAAATCTTAGATGAAGAGCTGCAGATGATTCCAAAATGACAGAGAGCTGCGTAGCATTGAGGAGGCTGTTATAATAAAATATCCGGCATGCGTCATAGTGTGCTATAGTGATCAAATTCAAAGGTGTATACTTTGACAGCTATGAGCCTGTTTACACCTTGCATTAACATGTGTTTGGTGTCTGGATAATATCTGTATAAACGTCGGTAAGATTCCATTTTTACCTATTACTAAAGTATGTCCCCAGTTTGGCCAGATGAGATCTGATTGTACTTTCCCTGTGTAAAAACCACACATGCCGTTTGTGGTTACATTTGTTTGCTTTCTTCCCCTGTTAGGATACAAAGTTGTTTATTCTCTCACCTGCTATTCAGTGCTGGGCAGACACATTTCTGGTCATGTAATTTAGTATGGAAAGCTCATACTGTTTAAATTTTTGTTAAATAGGGTCAAGATCAAACTCTAACCACCTCAGAATGTGGTTTTATTAATGCAAAGTATACCTTTTTTGGTGTCTCATTTATACCTTTTGAAATCTATAATGTATAAAATAAAAATCATGAAATTGACAAGTGACTTCAAACTTTTGAGCAGCAGTCCTCATCCAAGAGCGCTCAGAACCATGAATTATGAAAAACATCTTTGGCGGCAGCATGATGCGTGTCCTTGGGAAGTCCAGTCACTGCAGCTTTGCTTCAAACATTCAGGCATACTTATGAGCCTGGATTGAAATACAGAACAGTTTCTTCAACAGTTCATTCTGAAGAAGAGCGTGGAGCTGCATAGCTAATCCAATCACTACAGGCTATTAGCATGAGCTTTTCTCTGGTGCTGTGGGCTGTAAACGCTTATTATAAACCCACTGGTCAAATTGCTAAACGACCCAAATGCCATGGACTACAAGGGGCTAGGGCTGCACAGTATTAATTTGCTACTTTTGCATCACTAATATTATAGAAGGCTGCAATATATGCAAATGAGCCCTGCAATATGCACATTAATCACAGTTGCAAATGAGTTTCTATGGGTGTTCACATAATCTAGCAAATGTCAGTTGTTGTAGTGTCATCACGCATCTTTAACGTATTGGATAGATGTTTAGATTTGCCATGATGACGCATAACACACACACACACACACACACAGTGTGTGACAGAACCAGACCCAGCATAGAACTGGCATTAAACACTTTTCTCTCAGCTTGATACTTCCTAAGCCTCTCACTGTGACTCCCTGCTGAAGCAGTCTGGGAGTTGTACAATGGGCTTGCAAATAACGTTGATGCACTCAATACTTCATAACACCCCAGCCATCCAGTTCTTTTTCTTCTTGGGCTGCCCCTGCTGGTTTGGTTTCATAACGGGATGACCTTCTCTGGAGTTAGACTTCAGGGCAGAAAGAAGGCTTTCTTATCAGTCTCGCCTTCTGAGCTCTTGTTTGTTGAATGTGATTAGTCCTCTTTGAGCAGTTGCAGGATAAGAGGCTCCTCACGTGGTGGAGTGGCAGCTGAGGGTGCCGCAGTGAAAAGAGGTACATGAGATGTACTAGATGATGAATTTACTCCAGCGTGAGGGTAGCAAGCAAGCAAAATTTATTTATATAGCGCTTTTTACAACAGGTGTTGTCACAAAGCAGCTTTACAGAACAATCAGTATTACAGACAGAAGAGAAAAGAAAAGAAAATCTGGGTCTGAGCCCCCATGAGCAAGCCAGCAGCGACAGTAGCAAGGAAAAACTCCCTAAAAGAGGAAGAAACCTTGAGATGAACCAAGACTTAGAAGGGGAACCCATCCTATTAAGGTCGACATGGGATAGCAAACATTATTAGTATGAAGTATTATAGTAAAGTGGGAAAAGAGAACTTTCTGAGGGTGAGGACTGCACAGCGTTGTAAAGCAAGAAGCTCAGTGGTGGTCAAACCGGTCCAGAAGGCTGGTGAGCAGCGGCACCAATCAAGGCAGAAGAGGCAACAGCATCAGATGCACAGGATGGGCAGCTGATCAGCTCGGCAGAGAAAGGAAAAAAAAAACAGTCAGTTCTGTAAAGAGTGGCTGACCACAGATTACAGTAAAACAGAGCAGCAGAGACTCCAGCAGGTCTAGACCTGACAGGGAAGACTAATCACCAAAGGCTTGACTGTACAAGTAAGTTTTTAGCCTGGACTTAGACTGGGGCTGTCTGATTCCCAAACATTAACAGGAAGATTATTCCAGAGCTGGGGGGCTTTGTATGAGAAAGCTCTCCCCCCTGATGTAACTTTTATTAATTCTAGGTACCAGTAGTAAGCCAGCGCCTTGTGATCTAAGTAGGCGTGATGGTTCATAGTAGGAGAGAAGTTCACTCAGGTACTGAGGGGCGAGCCCGTTTAGAGCTTTATAGGTCAGTAATAGAATTTTATAATCAATGCGAAATTTAACTGGTAACCAGTGCAGGGTTGATAAAACTGGGCTAATATGGTCGAACTTTCTGGTTCTTGTGAGGAATGTGGCTGCAGCGTTCTGGACTAGCTGAAGCTTGTTGAGGCTTTTGCTGGGACATCCAGACAGCAGGGCATTACAATAATCTAGCCTTGAAGTAATGAATGCATGAACTAGCTTTTCTGCGTCCTGTAGGGATGATGCATTTCTTAATTTAGCGATATTGCGGAGATGCAGGAAGGCTGTTCTAGTGATATTAGTTATATGTGCATCGAAGGACAGATCAGCGTCTATCACAACACCAAAATTAACAGATAAACTTTGATGCAACTGAGAAAGAAGCAGGACCTCTGTTTTATCTGAGTTAAGTAGCAGAAAATTACTTGACATCCAATCTTTTATGTCTTTTACACAATCCTCAATCGTGCTAAGTTTAATTTTATCATCCGGGTTGCTTGATATATATAAAAAAATTGGGTAGCAAGACGGGGAACAAATAACTGCCTATGTTTTTGCAGTTTTTGATATCCTTAACTATAGATTAGTCCTCATCTTTCTTCTCAATCTTATTACATCTGTCCCATGTTTCATATCTAGACCTCAAATAAGGTACAGCTTTGTTGTTATGACCTACTTGCGCATGTCATACAATGAAAGCCTATTTAGGGAACCAAAATGGGCTCATTTATGCCATCACTCTAAAATACACTTTTGGTCCCTTTTATATTTAAAACAAACAATGAGCAGCTAATCTTTGACCTGTGTTTTGTTCACCATTTCAGACAGAAAATGACCACCACAGTGTTGTTTTCCCTCATACTTCTGTGTTATTTCAGAGATACTCATGCATCTTTTCTATTCCTACGCTCTTTAAAGTTAATGTGCCAAAGGGATTTTTTTTGCAGTGATACAATAGATGAACCACTTTTGATAACAATTTAACAATGTTATCAAAACAAAATTTTGATCCACCACCACATCGGTGTTGCTGCAATACTGAGAATGATCCACCACCCATATAGTACCTGCTTTGTGAGGTAACATAAGGACACATGCTTTTGTAGCGCTGTAGTGTTGGTAGAAGTTAAGTTGTGGTCCATATCAAACCTGGAACACTCTAATCAGCAATTCTGCATGCAGCAATTAAACCGAGGCCTCTTCTACATTCCCTGAATTACTGTCTTCTTCCAGGACAGTGGATAAAGATGAGCTTCTGGCACATAGAACTGCCCCACTTTCAAATGTGTCGCTATTGTACTATGGTCCTATAGCTGCCAGAGTTATCTCTGTGTGCTGATGATAAGTGCTCTCCACCCTGCAGGCCAGAGCCCCACCCACGGGGAGCTGCCCAGCCGTCCGACTCTGCTCTGCAGGAGCAAGAGGAGGAGATTCTGGGCTCTGATGATGAGGAACAGGAGGACCCCAACGACTACTGCAAGGGTGAGAGCCGTGATCGTGAACGCTGTAAAGAAACCTATACAAAAAAATTACCAATTTTCAGAAGGTAAATGTACTGATAATCAAAATGATCAGCTGTTGTACTTTTACAGTGAAAAATTAAAGGGGAACAGTCACGTGCTCTTATGGAGTTTAAAAAAAAAAAAGCTTCACTTTCACATTTTCTGTTGATAGTGTTGGAATATGAAACGTTTGGTTGTGAAACAAAGTTCTGAGGATGTGACAGAAGACAAAAAACAAACAGTGAGTCAGGCTAAAGCATGAGGGGAGAAACACACTCTAGTCTATGAGATCAGCTTTTGAAAGAGCATATTTACCTCAGTTTGAAGTGGCTTAGCCGAACTGAGACAAACATCGATTTTTATTTATTTATTTTTGTAGCTGAAGCATATTTGTCAGCAGTTAGAGACAGTCTACCTTCAGCTCTGCTTTTCCTTTTTTATGTTCCTTTCCATAGTGGTCACAGATATGTTGCAGTCCAGTCTGGAATTTATGTTCAAAAAGTCCTTTAAAAGTTTTGAGTGTGCACATTCTCTTCTAAATGTAAATGTGTGTTTTTGTTGTTATAGTAGCAAACCTCATTATGTTTCACTGCACTGCTGTGCCTGAACCACAACACACACTAACACACCACCACATCAGTGTTACTGCAGTGCTGATAATGATCCTCCACCCAAATAGTACCTGCACTGTGAGGGTCCATGAGGGTCCTGACCACTGAAGAACAGGGTAAAAGGGGGCTAACAAAGTATGCAGAGAAACAGATGGACTACAGCCTGTAATTGTAGTACTACAAAGTGCACCCTATGTATGTAAGTGGAGCTGATAAAATAGACAGTGAACGTAGAAACAAAAGAAGTGGTCATAATGTTATGCCTGATCAGTGTAGCTTCTGACTGTTAAAGCTGTGCAGCTTCTGACTGTTAAAGCTATTCAGCTTTAACAGCTGACTGTTAGTTTTTGATTGTTTTGAATTTAGTATTTTGAATGAATGAATATCAAAATAGCATCACATTGCTAAATTTCCTATATAACATTCAAAAGTTCATATCAGTGTTTCATTCACAGGATTTATGTTGCTGCCAGTAAATCTGTGGAAGCTGTGTATTGGCCTATTTTATTGGCCAAATGATAGATTGGTAAAGCTGAAGTCTGGACAGATCATATATTTCTTTGTCTCTCTGATTTTACGCAGGTGGTTATCACCATGTGAAAATTGGTGACCTGTACAACAGCCGTTACCATGTGATCCGCAAATTGGGCTGGGGTCATTTCTCCACGGTGTGGCTGGCGTGGGACATCCAGTGAGTTCTGATTTGTCCTTGCCTACTCTAAAAATAGGAGTATTATACCATAATTTTTTTCCCCAGCAAAATGTTTTTATACCATTTTATTTTGGTGTATCTTTATTTGAAGCTGTCTACAGGCATTCATAACAGCTACATAACTTGCTCATAATAATCCTTTGCTTGTGGAATGTCAGCATAAACATTCCTAAATGTCTGTATGTGATGTGACTGACTGAAAGAAGTAATGTATGTATGAAGTTTGGAAGTTGAAACCTTCAACTTTTGAAAGGTGTTTTCACTACACTGTTGTGTTTGTGTGCTGTAGGGGAAAGCGCTTCGTTGCCATGAAGGTGGTGAAGAGTGCAGAGCACTACACTGAAACGGCGCTGGATGAAATCAAGCTGCTGCGTGCGGTGAGCTTCTACTGACTCTGTCGCTTCCATGGCGACCACTGCAATGAATCATCATGTTAGAAGCGTTTATACCAGCTGATTTCTAGAATATTTCTCTCTGTGGTTTGAACTTAATGAAATTTATCCCCCTCTCCTTCTTTCCCGTGTCTCGAAGAAGGCATTTTCCTCTGAAGAGAACAGCTCTTAGTTTATATAGTAGTAAACAGAGGAAAATTGCATTTGAACCTTTCGTGACCTAAAAAAGCTGTCTGAAATGGTTAGACCCGCTTCTTGCCTTGCTTGTTTAGGTGCGAAACTCGGACCCAAATGACCCCAACAGAGAGAAAGTGGTGCAGTTGCTTGATGACTTCAAGATTTCAGGCATCAATGGCACACGTATCCTTTTGATTCTGTGTGAGACTTTTCTGTATTGTGTGCTTCTATTTTAGAGATCTTGGATGGGTCATTTGTAGATCTGTCATAGGCATGTGCTGATGTATCACATCACAGTAACTGCCTAACTTTTTTTTTTCCCACAGTTTACAATATCACAGTATTTTGTTTAGGAAAAAGTATTGCATGTTTAAATTCAACATGAATCAGAAATCATGCGGTTTCCTTATGTGCGGCATGTGGGACAAATATCAGGGAGGGTCTCCGAGCAAGCAAGAGTGTTTTTACTTAATGACTGGGGTGGATGTTTGTCTGAAAATTATGCAATAATGAACAACTGAGTTTTCCTACTTCAGCAGTCCATAGTCTGGGAACAATGGCATACTCTAAACTAACTACAATTCTTTGTGGAAGAATTATTTTGATTATTATTAGTTATAATTTCTTTAAAATTATTTTAAATCTAAAAGTACTGTTTTATGCTGTCACATTTTATAAAAGCAATAAAGGGTCCTTTTTTAGCATTCATGTAGGTTTATGTACCAAACAGTTTGTTAATTTTCACATGGATGTTTTCCAGCCGCTTTATCCCTTAGAATTAAAGCAGGTTGTTTTTGTGACGGTGCTTTTAAGACAGATAACATAAGTGATGTCTTTTTGGATTAGCTGCTCTCTCTTGTGCCTCATTCAAAAAGCAGCAGCCCAGACTGAAGCACTCCTTATAATTGATTAAATAATTGACATGACAGCACTAACAATTTTTTGCATCGGATACAGTTACTCTGCTGTGGGATAAGAGGTGTTACGTTTCATGTAGCATCTGCTTGTACAACGCACTACTACTGCAATACATTGAGATCTACCCGATTCCTCTCCCCACAGCTGTTGTACCAGGCAAAGTGCCCAGACGTGTTGCTCTTTTATGCTGGAGGAGCTTTTAATGAGGTTGCTTTGCCAGTTAATGGGAGCTGGGTTCACATTCCTCTCTAGTGCTCTCTTTTGTTCTTTACTTCTCTC
Organism: Pygocentrus nattereri; assembly: GCF_015220715.1. Classification (NCBI taxonomy): domain Eukaryota; kingdom Metazoa; phylum Chordata; class Actinopteri; order Characiformes; family Serrasalmidae; genus Pygocentrus; species Pygocentrus nattereri. The sequence continues at coordinate 23,758,892 of NC_051231.1, read as the reverse complement.
TCTACTCTTGTCTTTGTGTTTGACCTTGATGTCCACTGTCAGATGTGTGCATGGTGTTTGAAGTCCTAGGTCACCACCTGCTCAAGTGGATCATCAAGTCTAACTACCAGGGTTTGCCCTTGCCCTGTGTTAAAAGCATCATTCGGCAGGTAAAGTGCTTTTGATTTTGTCTCTCACACTGAGATGCAAACTATGGAACTGGGATGTACCTAAATACATGCCCCCAGTGCACCTTTTAGAAAAGAATGGTGCATAACAGGTCCACTTACAAAACTTCAATTTAAGGCCGTCAAATTGAGCATGTTAACATATATTTTAAATGCCTTTAACGTTTTTTCTAGGTTTACCTTTATAATCCAGGCTAAAAACCAGCTGCTCACATGCTACATGTTGCCCCCTAATATCATGGTGAATGTGTTCCCTGAAGTACTTAGCATTTGAGCCTTCATTCACAGGCAAATCACACCTCTGAAACTGACCATATCAGTAATGCTAGCACTTGAAGTGGCATTCTATGGACGGTGCTTGTGGGAATTTATTATGGATAAATTAACAAATAACAAAAAAGCATTAGCAAAGTGTAAATCATGTGAGAGGTGCAGCATCTGTTGCTCTCCCTTAACATCAGTGATGAAAACTGAACTCTATGAAAATCACTGCATTTTCAAGTTCATTATAATTTTTCAGCTCATATATTCATAAAATGTTTTACTTTTTATTCATTCATTCAGCTTTTATTTAAACTTTGAAGTACACTGAGGATGAAGCTTCATTTTCAACATATGAGTTGGAAAAAAGCAAGTAGAAAATTCATTTGTAATGTAGATTAAAGAATTGAAATAAAAATGAATACCATGACAAAATCAACAAAATAATAACGTAAGCACAAAAAAAATTTAAAAATGGATTAAATGAAAAATGTAAACTACCCTAAGGCTAAAAGTAAGGTGAGCTTTACATGCCTTTGTTCTGCATTACTAAAGTGCTTAGTGAATAGAACCAAGGGTAATCCAATTATTGGTGTGAATTTGGTATGTACCATTATTGAAATTCTGCCTAACAGCATTTAAATTGCATTGATTATTTTAATTGCTTGGCAGTCCTATCTTAAATACATTTGAAGATGAGACTTAGTACAAATGTTAAAAACGACAGTGTTGTTAACATGATGAAGTTTTATTGTTAATTTCTGTCTAAAACCACAAAAAATCTTTTGCTGGAAAAAAAAATTTCTTTTTAAAATCCTAATTCTCACCTTTAGGTTTTACAAGGCCTGGACTACCTGCACACCAAGTGTAAGATCATTCACACGGACATAAAGCCAGAAAATATCTTAATGAATGTCAATGAGTCATACATCCGGAGGCTGGCGGCTGAGGCCACAGAGTGGCAGAAGTCTGGTGCTCCTCCCCCATCCGGCTCTGCAGGTGAGTCACTCTCAGGTCAGATGGCTGGAAAATTGGAGCTGTGTCAAAGTGCTTGCATTGTATGTGCCAGGAATGTCCAACTTCGTTCTTGTAGATTGAATGCCCTGCAGAGTTTGGCCCTAAAGGAAAGAAACACCTCTGTCTCTGCAAATTAAGATTAGAGTTCAGTCTAAACTCTGGGGGTACATCTGCAGGAGCAGGGTTGGGTATCCCTGGGTTATTTTGCATTTGGGCCACTGTCTTTGACTGAGATCTGATTGTACAATTTACAATACATTTTGAGCCATGGACTGCAGAATGAAAGGACACAGGCTGTGGACGATCCTATTTTTTAATACAAGCCAAAACTCACCAGTCTATCATTACATAAAATCCAGATCTATTCCACACACATTCTTGATATGAATGTATTAGTCTGCCTATTCTTTTGCGTGAAAATAGACATTTAAACATGAAAATTTACTCTGCTTTTTGAAGACTGATGGGGTTTAACGTTTTAAAGATTAGGTTTCTTTACAGGGGTTTACACAACCTAAGTAAAATACTAAATACTGACTTACATGAAGGAAAGAGACACTGTCTGTCCTGCCAGTGTAGGAGTATTTTAGATTGATTTTAAATCAATTGCCAGTATTTTTTTTTTTTTATATATATATATATATATATATATATATATATATATATATATATATATATATATATAAATATAAACACACACACACACACAGCTCAAAAAAATAAAGGGAACACTTAAACAACACAATATAACTCCAAGTAAATCAACTTCTGTGAAATCAAACTATCCACTAAAGAAGCAACGCTGATTGACAATTTCACATGCTGTTGTGCAAATGGAACAGACAACAGGTGGAAATTATTGTCAATTAGCAAGACACACTCAGTAATGGAGTGGTTCTGCAGGTGGGGACCACAGACCACTTCTCAGTACCGATGCTTTCTGGCTGATGTTTTGGTCACTTTTGAATGTTGGTGGTGCTTTCACACTCGTGGTAGCATGAGACGGACTGTACCACCCACACAAGTGGCCCAGGTAGTGCAGCTCGTCCAGGATGGCACATCAATGCGAGCTGTGGCAAGAAGGTTTGCTGTGTCTGTCAGCGTAGTGTCCAGAGGCTGGAGGCGCTACCAGGAGACAGGCCGGTACACCAGGAGACATGGAGAAGGCCGTAGGAGGGCAACAACCCAGCAGCAGGACCGCTACCTCTGCCTTTGTGCAAGGAGGAACAGGAGGAGCACTGCCAGAGCCCTGCAAAATGACCTCCAGCAGGCCACAAATGTGCATGTGTCTGCACAAACGGTTAGAAACCGACTCCATGAGGATGGTATGAGGGCCCGACGTCCACAGATGGGGGTTGTGCTCACAGCCCAACACTGTGCAGGAAGCTTGGCATTTGCCAGGGAACACCAGGATTGGCAAATTCGCCACTGGTGCCCTGTGCTCTTCACAGATGAAAGCAGGTTCACACTGAGCACATGTGACAGACGTGACAGAGTCTGGAGATGCCGTGGAGAGCGATCTGCTGCCTGTAACATCCTTCAGCAAATATTCAAAGTTGTTCATCCGTTTGAACATTAAATATCTTGTCTTTGTAGTGTATTCAATTGAATATAGGTTGAAAAGGATTTGCAAATCGTGTTATTATATTTATATATATATATATATATATATATATATATATATATATATATATATATATATATATATATATATATATATAATGAATAAATGTAGGAACGTTTCCTTTGAATTCAAAATATTTTTTTTCTAAATCTCTGCATGATTTAATGTTTTGATATGAAATGTTTAATCATAGAGAAACATGCTTGTATTTCTTTACAGTGGTGGTGATGGGAACTAAACAAGTTTTGCCTTTTATTGTATGAAATGGCTGTGCACTTCTGCAGTTTTATTTCAGTGCTCAAATGTACTTTTTCCCCCAGTTTTTATGGAAATCATTTCAGGTATAACTTATGAATCAATGCTTTTGGTTAAACTACACAATAGCAGACTGGAAAACTTTTTCACCCTTACAGAAAGGAAAGACTAACGTCTGTCCTGCCAACGTTGGAGTATTTTTGCTACCTTACTTAATTTTTCAATTAATTGCCAGTATTTTCTTTTTCAGTTAGTAGTAGTTATTGCTGGTTGTTATTGTCTTAATAATGTGAATAAATAAATGATAAATTTAGCTAGGAAAGTTAAAATGACTAAGTCTTTAAGTGTATTCAGTGAGTGTCCAAAGACCAGTTTTGAGCACTTATTTTGATCGTTAAACTGTTGATTAAATACAATCACTTAAGTTTTTTCAAGTTTTTTACTTTGCCTTTTAACATCCTGCATGTACCTTTCTGCATGAACGTGTTTTATAAAGCACATCCAACACCAAAAGTATATCTCAGAAAAATCATAAAACAATGCCAAGGCATCAGGCAGTGTAGTCATAATCATTTTATGTAGTAACTTTATGTGAGAGAGCTTTTAGAGGCATTAACCACTTCAGACATTTGGTTCCAATCACTACTACTGTGAACAATTTTGTCTTGGTAGGTTTCTCTCTAATGGCATATTTCACAACAAGCACTCTGCATCTTAACAGTTTCCCTCTGAATGGTTGCATAATGCAAATATGTTGAACAATAAGGGCAAATCACCTTTAATGCTGAAACAAATGATTGCATGACAAAAGCATGATTTTTCAATGCTGTTGTTGCGTTCAATTCAGATATAATTTACTTTTGTCTCATCACTGTTACTGCAGCTACAAGCCTGCAGGTGCATGAAGACCAACTCCAGTAGACTAGTATGACCCCAAAATGGATGGTAAACCTTTAGATGCAATCTCCAGAAAATGCTGCGAGGGGATTAGCTTGATTTGCTGGACTGGATCCTCATAACCGACATATATGATCTGATCTTTAGAACATTGCAGTGTGTCAGAGAATTTACAAAACTAGTAAACTAGAATAAAGCTCTTAAATAATGAAGATAATTATGCTGGAGTTAACGTCTTGTTCACCAGCTTTTTGAAAATTTTCTTTTACACCTTAAATGATGTGTTAGCTACAATTAGCAGTCTTAGAACCAATTTTGAAAACAAAGCTGCTGAATAAGAAGCAGACATGTCACCAAAATATTTGTAGACATCCAGTTTACCTCAACAAGTGCGTCCTTCATCAGAAAGTACCTTACATGTTTGCATAGAAATTTTAATAAGCAGTTAACAAGTGTCTATACAAGCAAAGCTATAATCAGCCATTGGAGCTGCTGGAATGTTGAATGTGTTTTTTACTTTCTATATCTTTTGCTAATATGCAGTTTGGGACTCTAAAGTGCTTTACTGCCTTTACTGGATGGGTTGTAGTTGGCATAAAACTGCCACTGCAGCACCGACTGAACTTCAAGTTGCCTATCAAAACAGTGGCAGCTTGATTGCATGGTGTTAGAATAATAAGTGTTTCCATAGCAATGTGAATTCATCTCCGAATGTGTGGACACACCCACTCTTAAAACTATCACAGTGCAGCCAATGAAAGCATGAAGCTCGCCTTGTACAGTGATAGTAGCACACACTCCTAATCCTCATGTTGATCCATTTTATGCATGTATGCATCCCTGCTGCTCTAGGGTAGTTTGAGGGTTATGGGTCAATTTTGTGCCCCTTTGCATTTAACCAGACTGTGCTTAGAATGATGCCCTGCCCCACCTCACACATCAAAAATCCACCCTGCAGTTAATGAATTGATCTGAATATTATGTACTCTGTGGTTGTGTATGTGACGTAAGCTGAACTCTACACTGAAAACATTGTTTAAAAACTGGAAGTATTGAGTCACGTTTCAGTGATTCACTGGTGAAAGCCATTAGAACATTTTCAATTATGCAATGTTAAAGCTGCTGCGCACATCTAAAAGAGGGAGCTGTGAGTCATTCGCTTGGCTTTAAAATAAACCCATCCCCCAGCCAAGTGCATGATGATGAATTCCCATGGTCAAAATCTCTATGGAGGGCCTCAGTGAAGCCGTCTTTGAAGTTTGCCAAGGCTGCCTCCCTACATGCTGTTCAGCATGGCAGCATGTTTGTCCTGGTTTCATGTTCTTTTTCTCAGTTAACATGAAACTCAAGTGTGTTTTTTTTTTTTTTTCTGTTTTGTTTTTTTGCAGTAAGCACAGCTCCAGCCCCCAAACAGGTGAGTCAGACAGTTGTCAGTCATTTATTCATTCATTCATTTAATTCTGAGTGATGGGTTTAAAATTATGCTAAAAGTGCTTAAAGTCAATGTGAATCACAATGCATCTTTCTTCTTTATTGTGATTTATTTCAAAATGATGTAGATACTCACATGGAAAATAATTGTGAACAAGTCATGATTTCAGTATAGAATTTGATTGGGTCATGAAAAGTGAGCATGCTGAAATGAACATGGACTGTTAGCAGAATCCATCTGTTTTTCAGAAAAGCCAAAGGTAGAAAAATAAAATTAACAGATTTTGCATTAAGTGAAGTACATTTTGACTTGGATTTTTCATTAAATGGAACATATTGACTTATGACTTATTTGCTTACCTACTTTTTACGGCATCGGTGAAATGGCGGTTAGCAGGCTAGCCGTTTAGCATTTATGTGGCTTTTGCTTTTCTTAACGTTTCATAGCAAAGGGTAGAGAAAACGACTTCAGGAAATCAAACAAATTTATTGTAAAAGTAAATCAGTGTACAAGCGCATCTTGATTTCATTTACCAACCTGTCTCACAGCAATCAAACATCAGACACAGCTTAGAGGTAGGCAAAAGTCATTACACTTGGATCAAAGATTACAGAGAAATATGAATTTTGAATGACACAATAGTGTGCTTTTAGCCATGTTAAAGAGAAGCGAGCTTTCAGTTGAAATCTATACTGAAGGAGTCAACAACCAAACTGTATCATCCCAATGAAAGAAAGTTAAAGAATGTTGCTTCAATACCTGTTACAAACTTTAGATATATACAGTTAATTTATAGAGATGCTGTAAAATAGCAACATTATCCACTGTTAGGTTGATGCTAACAAAACAGGCAAATCCCTAGTATGAGTCTAGCACAAATTAGCATGATCTTTGCGATGCTAATACAAAAACTACTTTCAAACCAGTAAGCTTTTATCTTTTAAGATTATGCTATGATTTAAATCAATTTTTTTTTGTTTCTCTCAGATGGCAAAAATGTCTAAGAACAAGAAGAAAAAGCTGAAGAAAAAGCAGAAGCGGCAGGCAGAGCTGCTGGAGAAGCGCATCCTGGACATCGAGGGACTGGAGAGGGGGAATGAAGGGGGTGAGGATGAGGAGGAAGAAGAAGCAGAAACCCCTGACAGCACTCCATCAGTCCCCAACAGTCACACACTGCAGGAAATCGTAGCCGAGGCCACCTTGGGTGAGTGCGTCCCGAGGGAAGGAGGAAGGGTGGAAGAGAGGGAGAAGGAAAGAGAAGTGAGATGTCAAATGAAAGTCATGATAGAAAATAAATATTCAAGCAGTTCATACTGTTTATAAAATCTTTTGAAGTGTGAATGACATGATGGTGACATCATGAGACGTCTCACTTTGGTGATAAAAATAGTACATCATCCTCACTGCTCAGCTGAATCTGAATGAAGCTCAGCTGCAATCTCATTCAGTATGACTAGATGCTGCTGCAACAATCTGTGACTCACCGCTGGCATGATAATGCCTCAGAATAAAGATATGACTCATGCTGCTTTCCTGTATTAATAACTACTGAATACTTAACTTGGAATTACATCATTTTAAGTGAAGGTAGTTGATCATCCAACACGTTTGGTATTGCTTCTTTAGTTTTGCACCGGAACTACAATATGTGGCTACATATTGACTCCACAAAGTATTGGAACATTGTTGCTTTACTTATAATGTATAAAGTGTGTTGAGTTAGGGAACAAAATGGCAAACTATGTGACATTTTATTTTAAATTCACCATTCCAAGATCTGTCTGCTGATCTAGGTCTCCTTCTGTCTACTTGACTGGCCCAGACTTTGACATTTCCACCTCTGTGCTACACAGTACTCTTAGTGCAGTCTGGTTGGAATTCTGTTTCAGGCTTTCTCCAAGAAAAGAGCCTACCATCAGTTTGATGATGTGCTAAGTGTTTTTTGCCATAATAAAAATTGCTTTGTTTACCACTGGTAAACTTAGCATCTTTTATGTTACTTTAGAAATGTTAAAGTATCTAAATACTTTTTGGGCCACTGTATGTTTGTCATTGACCAAATCAGAATGATTTTAAACATAAAGGCTGGCTGTACTTCAGGATGGAAAGTTTGCATCCAGTCAGCAGTAGAAGGAGCCCATTTTAATAATGGCAAAGACATGCAGAACAAACAAAACCATAACATTGACATGAGTAGCAAAATGTTGTTGCATTTGAGGCTGTAATGGAAAATAAACCAAGTACATAATGGATTGGGTTTATTTCTTGTTTTCAAATTGCTGTTAAACAGTTAGAGCTTCTGTAAGTACTGTTAAACACAATGAGGGGAAAAATGAATGCACAGCACAGATAGCTTGCTGCTACCATAACATAGAGTTCTCATAGAGGCACTACAGACATTGGTGTTAGCCGTTAAATAAAGGTTTCTTTAAATTAAACAGTGCAATGAACTTTCTGCCTAGTGCATGTTCATGATGTATATGACCACACACAGTCCTGTTAATGGTAAAGTTATCAATCTGGGAAGATCAGCTTAAAAAAAGATGGTCACCTTTAGTAGCTTATAGGCTCAGCAGCCGCATTAGGATCATGTAGTATGTCGGACAGTGGATATTTACAGATTTAGATGCTATGAGTCAGGAACCACATTTAAGTGTGTTTATCTGAGCTTGCTATACAACATGTCCTAATGCAGTTTGAGGCAAATGTAAAAAAAAAAAAAAAAATTTGACACTGACGTTGAAGGACATTGCTAATGCTTGTGATAGAAATTGTACTGAGGTACTTAAGCTGAAATAACACATTCCTTGTTCACCTTGTGCTTATTCCAGATTGTGTTCCAGACAGCTGGTCTCAGCATAGAGAATGTGCCATGGACGGGAACTGTAACAGTCTCAGTCGAGGCCACGAGAATGCAGAGACTGCAGATTTTCAGCAGCAGGCGAAGGATGACACCCCCATCAACCCTTACGACATTGGCACAGAGGTGTCAGATTTGCAGCCTGTTAACCCTTACCCGGCATGCAACGGCACAGCACCGAGCGAGCCCAGCCACCCGTCCCCTGCCGCTGAGGGTAATGGACCTTTGCTTTGTGACGTGCTTGAGTCGCAGGGCCTTACAGGGCAGCAGAAACAGGAGAGGGGGGACAAAGAGGTCAAACTAAATGGCTCCGGGTGCGTTAATGGTCAGGAAGGCCCCACTTCGCAGGAGGCCCCCAAAAAGGACCTGGCCCCTACGTTGGAGATGGACCCCAGCTTGCCAGCAGGCCCAGAGCAGGAGAGTTTAAAGGACGGTCAGTGAAGAGGCCCAGTGGAGGACTCCCATACCTTGCCCCTTTTGTGCTAATTACTAACCTTCACCTCTCTGTGTTTTCACCTGTAGAGTTTAGCATCCGGCTTTCCTAACTGTTGTTGGGTCTTGTGGGGTTTCTAACACGCTTACAGTCGCATATTTTTCTGTTTGTGATGTGGCTTGTTTTTGTTTCTTTAAGTTTTATTTTTTGTAGTGTGCTGGCAAAACCTAACAACCACAGGCTAAGCTTTTTAGTTTGTGAATCTAGACTGTTGGAAATGAATGTTATTTTGTGGCAAATTATTATCGATCTTATAGGTATTGATATAGCAGTCAATATTCAGCTCGAATGCATCACTTAAGTATTCATCAAATTGATTCAAGATCAGTCTCTCTTACCTGAGAGTCTGATTAAATGGATTAATTAGTGTGACAGTGCCACCTCATTTATGCTTAGCCCAGGGATTAGAAATGCTTCATGTTCCTGCTTGAAATGGGGTTTCTAATACTTGGCTTACACTTCTAAATCATTTAAACTAGAATCAGACCTTTGAATCATGCTGGTTCATATCCTAGTAATTTAGCACAAAATGTGTTAACCTTTAGCTCACCTTTAGGAAAGGGTGCCAGGCCTTGTTTTCTGCTTCTAAAATGCCAGACTGATACTTCTGCAGCGTCAGTCACTGATTCCTAGAGGGCCGATATGTCTGCTGGCTCACTGCAGCGCTTTATTGATCTAAACAATTGATTGGCTCTAAACTCCCCATCCAGACTTCCACATCAGACTAACTGATTAAACACCACACCAGCAAACACATTAGCCCTTCTAGCCCCCTGTCTAGCAGTGTCTGAAGAGTAACATTGATTGTAAAGTCATCTCTGTCTCTTCCCTCCTCTCCTATGCTTGTTTCCCTGCAGCTAAGCTTGCAGCAGGGAACCTGCTAGTCAACCCCCTGGAACCTCTAAATGCTGACAAGATCCTGGTTAAAATCGCTGACCTGGGTAACGCCTGCTGGGTGGTGAGTAGAGTGGCCTTCATCTCAGTGGTCTTCCTTATGCTGAAAACACAAACAAGTGACAAAGAGAAGGCCTGCATAAATGAGTGCAGTTCAGGGCTGTATGATAATGACATAAAATGTATGTTTGATAATATTTGACAGTTTTATGTTGACTATGAGAAGTGATAAACAGCAATGTGTAAACAGAAATCTAACCTTTCCTTAAAGCAAGTAGCAAGTTAGCAAGTGCCAAGTTAGAAAAGCACCATTTACTGTTATGCAAACTAAAATTGAACAAAAATACCATGAGCTACTTACATCAGGAACTGCAAGCACATTTTAGATGCACTAAAAAGCTGGGAAACAGTCAGCATTACCTCAACAGCTTTTGCTATAAAAGTTGCAAAAATAAAAAAATATATATATTTTTAGGCACACAAAACATCAATGTTATTTTATTTATTGTTTAGTTTTTAAATGCGTTTTGGCAGTAGCTATTATTGCCTTGTACACTTAAAACACGGTAGTGAGTGTGAAAATACACTCACCGGCCACTTTATTAGGTATAAGTTTTTACTTGCTAGTAAAAGGTTGGACCCTCTTTTGCCTTCAGAGCTGCCTTAATTCTTCGTGGCAGACTTTCAACAAGGTGTTGGAAATTCCTCAGAGATTTTGGTTCGGTTATTTGAGTTACTGTTGCCTTTCTATCATCTCAAACCAGTCTGCCCATTCTCCTCTGACCTCTCACATCAAGAAGGCATTTTTGTCCACACAACTGCCGCTTACTGGATGTTTTCTCTTTTTTTCAGACCATTCTCTGTAAACCCTAGAGATTCTTATGCATGAAAATCCCAGTAGATCAGCCATTTCTGAAATACTCAGACTAGCCCATCTGGTAACAACCATACCATGTTCAGAGTCACTTAAATTCCATTCTGATGCTCGGTTTGCACTTCAGCAAGTTGTCTTGACCACCTCTACATGCCTTAATGCATTGAGTTGTGGCCATGTGATTGGCTGATTAGCTATTTGTGTTAACAAGCAATTGAACAATTGAATTGAAAGTGGCTGGTGAGTGTAATGCTATGGTTTGATGCATTTTTACAGGCTGGTAGTTCAGGATCCATTTCTCTCATGTGTTTATCACAGAAACTGATTGTGATAATGATAGAAATAGGCTATATCATGCAGCCCTAGACATTTGTACTGCATGATACAGTTAATCACTTATTTTTGTACTGTGGCATGTGTAATAATCCTGAGCAGGCCCTGGAGACCCTGGAGTTCACCTCTATTTTGCATCAAAATGCTTAGTCACAAAGACTGATAAACAGGCCAGTGTTTGAATAGGAGCAGTGACTAAAAAGACACCTGCTTTTAAATCTATGAGTAAGACATGAGTAAATAGGGTTAGAAATTGTTTGAAAGCACATGGTGATGCAGCTCTTCCTTAGGTGAATGAGTGTCAATGCAGGATGTGTTCAGACTGTCAGCAAGAAAAGTCTTTCCACACCTACGCAAAAAGGGATATTATAGTAGAGATGCAGTACATAAACCTCTCTTTACCAAGATTTCTGCACATTTTAGAGTTCAGTAGTAAAAAACCCTTACACACTGTCTACTAATTACTCTAAAAAAAGATCTTTCTGGAAAAAATTAATGGTGAAATAATTAATCATTCTCAATATTTTCCTGCAAGTGAGTGAGTATGTGTGGCACACACCAAGAGAACAGTAGAGGCCCAAATGTTTGACCTCAGTCAGTGACAAGGTCAGGTGGCTTTGTTGTGATGTGAGGGGCATTTTGCTGGCATAATTTGAATCCACTTGTCCCTTTAGAGGAAGGGTCACTACAAATCAATGCAACATTAACCTGACTGATCACATTAATCCTGTAATGAAACCTCTTTGTTCTGATGGGAGAGCTCTCTTGTAGGATGATGACCCTGAAGTCCCTGAATGATTTGAGTATGAAAATGATCTGAATGTTGATGAGAGATTTTGGAAAGACATGTTAAATGCCTTTCTCCACCCCATTTTCCATTTTTGAAGACTTATTAATTGTTAGTTTGTTGCTTGTATATGCATTCATATGCAGTCGATTTCTGAACTGACAACCAATATGAATAACAACCAGAAATTAACCAATTATGTAGAGGCAGTTACCAACCCTAATAACAGACTTTTTTTTTTTTTTGGCATTTTAAACGTGGGTCACAATATGACAAATGTAATATCACAAGACATGATGCACAATTTGTATTAGATTATTTAGTTGTTTTGAGGTTGCATAACGTGGTACTGACTCAGTGAAACAGTAAATCCAAATTACAATGATTTTTATTCAGTATTTCATATACTATGCTACACTACAGGCATCACTACAGACAGTATCCACAATATGCTTAGACAACATATTGCAACATACTGCATCACTGTCATGACAAATTATCGTGTACAAGCAGAAGATTTTGCTGTCCTGTTATACGAATGCACAAGTCTTCAGGTGTGCAAACACATCAGTGTCAAATTTTGAATTAATGCACTTTTTCAAAGCGAGACAGTTCAGTCTAGCACCTGTGCACTCTGATAATGCAGCTATGATGTAAAACAGCAGAATGTGGCTCAGTTTTGTCATATTGAAACAAGCGTGAGGTTCCCTGAAAATGTTGGTGGTGTTGGTTCTGGAAATTCAATGGTTTTTGGCCTTTTCCTTTCCACACAGAGATCTTTTCCAGATTCCTTGGATCTTTTGATGAAATACACTGTAGAGGTTGAAATACTTAAAATTCCTAGCTGAGGAACATTTATTTTTAAACAGATTTTTAGCTGATGCATTTTTGGAAAAGTGGTGAGCCATGACCTATGTTTCTTTCCTAAATGCTCATTTTATATCTAAACACAGTTGCATCAACTATTTAAGGTGTGGTTGAACATTTTACAGTATTTTAAATTGCCCCTTTTCCTACTTTTTTGGAACATGCTGCAACCTATCAATTTCAAAATTAACATACATTTACAAAAACAATGAAGTACTGTTTTAGTTCAAATACAGGTAAAAGTAGATTTATAAATCACTTCATTCTGTTTTTATTTGCATTTAACATACTGTTCCAAATTTTATGGGATTGGAGTTGAAGGCAAGGTAACTAACTTTTGAAGTTTTGACAATGAACTTGATATAACGTTCCACCACTGGTGACTACGTGCTCAAATGTGGATCTGAGGTGTTGGTTGTAATTATTGGCTTTAATTCCAATATCAAAACTATAACAATCAGTACATTTTCCCATTTATCAGTGATTGTCATATTGACTGCCACTATATATCATGTACCCCTAGCTCTACTAATTCAGCTGATCTAGGCTTCTTTGCAGTCTCTCAATACAGTACAGATGTACCAGTGTGGTTGGGATATTGTCTGAGGTATCCTCTTTCTGTCTCTCTTTCATTCAGCACAAACATTTCACAGATGATATTCAAACACGGCAGTACCGTTCTCTGGAAGTGCTGATTGGAGCAGGTTACGGCACTCCAGCAGACATCTGGAGCACTGCATGCATGGTGAGCTCATTAGTGTATGGTTAGAATAATTCAAGTGGAAATGATACTTGTCTTAACTGCTGTTAATTTCAAATCTTTTTACTGTGTTTACTGTATTCTGTTTTAACACTTAGGCAACATTGTTTTAGGATTGCATTGTGATGTCCTGTTTTATAATAGGCTTGTATATGTATTAGGCTTTTTTTTACATTTCTTACATTACACTTTTGTTACATTTCATACATGTTACACTTGAAGTAAGTTCAGGATTTAAGAATTCTTTAATGCCATTTATACAAGTGGTACAGCTGCTTTAAGCGTTCTCTGTCAAAGAGCATCAGTCTAGTCCACCAACTTTGTGCCTACATTCATTGACCATTTTATTGGGTACCATACTACATTAAATGCACATTAAGTTTTGAATAATCATTCAAAAGTTTTGAATCACTGTATATGTATAAAGTGGTTCTATTGTTGTTACTATAGAACTGTAGATTTTAACTATTTAGTTGGAAGATGTGGGAAAAAATTATCAAAGCTACTGTACAGAGAAAGCTGTATAGCATCAATAAAGTTATAAGAAAAGTAACCAGGATGTCTTGTATTTGAAGAGTTATCTGCTTTGAGATTTTATCATCACTTATCAAAGCATTACTTTAAATAGATAATTGTAGCATATTGTAGAAATATTAACTAAGCATTTTAAAATACCTTCTGCTGTCTAGCTTACAGTATTTCTGAAGTTTTTATTGAATAAAATAGCAGCAATTATTTATGCGACCAGTGATTTCCCACATTTGAGTAAAAAGTTTTTTACATTCATGTTAAAATTTTGTCTACTGGAATTCTGTGAAGCTACTTTGTGACATCAGTTGTAAAAAGCGCTATACAAATAAATTTGACTTGACAATGTATTTACTCTGCGCAGGTACAGACCATAAACAGAAACTATATAAAATGCACTTGTAAGAGACAATAATGTTAAAGTAAATGTGTGCTTGAGTGTGATTGTGTTTTTTCCAAAGGCAGCTACAGTGCCTGTATTTGTCAAGCTGCAGTTGACCGTATTCTGTTGCTCTCTTGGCTCCTGCCCTGCGCTGTAATGCTCAGACTCAGCACTTTTCCTTTAACAGTAAGGTCAGAGGGAGCTAAACCTCTGGCCCCATCAGCATTTTGAACCCACTGTTTTAAAAAAAAAAAAAAAAAAAAAAAAAAAAAAAAGGCTACAGGCTGCGCACTGTCGCATCAAGCAGGCCTTGATTTGGTGAAGGGCACAAAGTCTGAACTGACCTTCAGCTTGCTGCCTACCAGCATGGGAATGTGGTGATTTTAGAATGGTGCTGGACACACACAAACACTCACTGGCCCAGCCTTATATTTGTATAAGCGACAAGTGTATTCTCGCAGTGTATACAGAGACACACCTACATCTTTTCACAATTGTATGCTTTATACACAATGTCTAGTTTAGGTAGACTTATGTCTACACCGGTTTGTCATTTTATCAGATACTCCTATAATATACAATACTAAGCACAAGAGAGAGCCCTTCATTTATGTAGATTGCAGTCAAATATGTACAAGTTATTCATTTTGCAGGAGATATTTACAGATGTAAAGTGCTGCTGTAGGAACAAAACCTCTCATCTCCATTTTTGTCATTTTTGAGATTTTGGCATAGTTTGAAAATGCCTTTTGCCCCTTGTGGACTAAATGGACCAGAAGAAACGGCCCAGCATGACTTTGAAAAAATTCTGGTACCATTGACTTACATTAAAAGTAAAGTATGTTTTTTGCTTCTCCTGTAAAGTTATCATTTTGGAGAACAAGGTTTTGTTCCCGACAGCTGTGAAATATAGATGTAATGGATCTGGTGGTTGGCACTTTTGGCTGTCCAATGACATTGCCTCGGCAGTTCAAAAAGATGCGCTAGTGCTTCACAGGTCTTGGAGGGAAGCCTGTGCTATCCTTCACCCCTCCTAGTGCTGGTGGTGTTGTGTGATTGAGGGAATTCTAACTAGTGGCTGGAATTGGAGATGACTACATTGGGGAGAAAACTGGAGAAAAAATGAAATGGTTTGTCCTCACTGGTTGATTTGACTGGAAATGAACAAAATGAGACTTTTGCACAGTGTAGTTGACTGGCAGTGTACATGTTAACACACAAACAGCGTAACTGTGGCAACGTATATGTCTCCAGGCATTTGAGTTGGCGACGGGGGATTACCTGTTTGAACCTCATTCTGGAGAGGATTACTCCAGAGACGAAGGTAATTTATCTCCCTCCATCATATGGTCAGAGTACATATGCTTTTGTAGACAAAAAGGTGCTCCTTTATTACACTAAAACAGTTATCTACTTCACCTGATAATGAACCCAGCTCTTGATCATCTCCTGCGATGAAGACCCATTCATGTCCAAAGCAGAATATTCTCTTTAAATCATGGCCAACCTGGTCCTGTCCTTATTACATTCACAGGCTCTTGGTATGGACTGTATTGAACATGGCTTTGATGCCCCCGTCTGTCTCTGCTGTATAATAGCTGGCATCAATAGCAGAGTGCTGTTAAATATTAAACCACATTGTGCTCATTAATTAGCACTTGGGTGAGAGTCATGCAAGTTTAATGGAAGCACTTGATGCCGAAGCTCCTCATCCACTCTGTAGCTTTTACACTGATCATTAGCTTTGGGACACACAGCAGTGAATTGGTATTGACATTTTTCAGCTTATCTTTTTTAAAGATAATAGTTTGAGCTAATGCACATAAGCATTAATGCTTTTATATACTGCTGCTGTCAAAACAATACATTTGTATTTCTGAAATTCAATTCTTATAGGAGATGAAATAAACTACCCTTATTATTAGCAATGTAGCAAGATGTTATTACTGGTAATTTTGGATTACTTCTATCAGTCAATTCATCCTGAAAGGTTCACAAAGAGTTAAATACAGCTGGCATTTTCAAATTACAAGGAATTGTGAGGTTCTGATTATTTGATCATGATGTACACATACAGTGCCTCACATTTCTGCAAATATTTTAAATTTTGTGTTTTGGGTATAATTCTCTCATACTGGCCACTGGATATTCAACATGGCACCTCATGGCAAAGAACTGTCTGAGGATGTGGGAAATAGAATTGTTGCTCTGAAGCTGACGCACAAGAAAGCCCTGAAACTGTTTGCTCAAGGCAAGCAATCGGAAAATATGGATTACTAGAACCATGTCCTGTGAGCGAGACCAAGATAAACTTGTTTGCCTTAAATGGTGTCCAGCATGTGTGGTGGGGCCCTGGTGAGGAGTACCAAGACAGCTGTCTCTTGCCTGCAGTCAAGCATGGTGGCGATGGCATCATGGTCTGGAGCTGCATGAGTGCTGCCGGCACTGGGGAGCTGCGGTTTATTGAGGGAAACATGAATTCCAACATGTACTGTGACATTCAGAGCATGATCCTGTCCCTTCGGAAACTGCGCCTCATAGCAGTTTTCCTATTCGATAACGACCCCAAACACACCTCCAAGATGACAACTTCCTTGCTGAAGGTAAAGGTGATGGACTGGACAAGTATGTCATCACGGATAAACCCAGTTGAGCACCTGTAGCGAGGGCATCCTCAAGCGGAAGGAGGAGGAGCGCAAGGTGTCTAACATCCACCACCTCTGTGATGTTATCATGGAGGAGTGGAAGAGGATTCCAGTAGCAATCTGTGCAGCTCGGAATTCCATGTCCAAGAAAGTTAAGGCAGTGCTGGATAATAATGGTTGTCGCTCAAAATTGACACTTTGAGCACAATTTGGACACGTTCACTGTGAGGTGTACTCACTTGTGCCAGCTAATTAGACATTGGGGCAGTCATGGGCTGGAGGTTAGGGAACCAGCCCTGTGACCGGAAGGTTGCTGGTTCGATCCCCTTGGCTGACGGTCCGTGACTGAAGTGCCCTTGAGCAAGCTGCCTAACCCCCAATTGCTCCCAGGGTGCCGTGGGTAGGGCTGCCCACTGCTCCGGGCAAGTGTGCTTACTGTTAAATGCAGAGGTCTAATTTCACAGTATGCAAACACGGTGACAAATGGTTGTGAGTTCTGTTAATGACTGTGTTATTTTCAGTGAACAGTAGATCTATACTGCTATACAAGCTGTACACGAAGTTATATCCCAAGTTTCATTTCTATAGTGTTGTCACATGTAAAGATATAATAAAATGTTTGCAGAAATGTGAGGAGTGTACTCATTTTTGTGAGATGCTGTACATACATGTATACAGATAATGTGATCCTAAATGACTTGGTCTCTGTCTTGGTCTCTCTCTTTGTCTCTCTCCCCCTCTTTCCCTTTCATTTTCCTTCATTTCCTTCTTCTGTCTCCTGTGCAGATCACATTGCACTGATCATTGAGCTGTTGGGGAAAGTCCCCCGTAAACTCATCATGAATGGCAAATATTCGAAGGAGTTCTTCACTAAGAAAGGTAAACGCTGTCGGTGCTCTCTTATTTTCTGTGTATGACTGACTTGTATGTGTGTGCTTTTAAGCATCATATTTTCCAAAAATCACAGTATCAGATGAAAGTTTATAAATCTTTCTATTGTACTTTAAAGTCAGAGTTCCAAAACACATTTTGGACTTTAAACTGACTTGGAATTTAGACTAAAATCCTTTTGGCTTTGAGTGAACATCTACCTTAGTGATGTTTTGTTTTGTTTTGTTTTGTTTTATTTATTTAAAAAATATATATAATCCATTTTGTCATTTCTAAAATAATCACGGTAATAAAATTACCATTTCAGTAGAGAAAAGAGTAGCTCATGTTGAGCATACTAGACAGCACATGATTTAAACAGCTTTGAGCAGTTGTACACACAAAATCATATTTCATTAAAACACAGAAAATGTTTCAGTAGTCACAATGTTTAAAGTTATACCCTGATTTCCAGACTAGATGCATTTACTTAAGAAATGAGATCAAACTTCTCCATGTGGCTATGAGGGACAGGGATGCAGTCTCACTTCCTGCTCTAAAATGCAGAGGTGTGACTAAAACAAGGCTCTGCATACAGACTAAAACTTGTTTTTTTAATTAAAAAATTAAACTATTGATAAAACTAAATCTTTCAACTTAACATTAAAAGAAATCATAAAGATCTTTAAAAATTTAAAACAATAAAATGTATTATTTTCACAAGTTGAAATTTAGGGGTTAGGGTTTGGGACAGCCACCTATACAGAAAATACCCTATAAATGATGATTTTGTATATACATAATTGATTACTATCTCACTAAATGCCTTGGTTTAAATAGATTATGACATGATCATTGCAAACCTTACAGCAGCATTATGTAACATTTTTACCTTAAAATATCTGATTCTAAATCATGTATACAGACTTATAATAGGGAGACTGGCATTTTTGTCATTGTCACTGTGGACCCTGAGCACCTGCTATAACGCTATGTAACTTTGGAGGAGCACACACAAGACCTCTCGCAAGAACTGCATAATGCTTATGGCACCACATCACACATAACAAATATGGCTTTTAAGCTACCTATATGAAAAGCTAGCTCAGTATTCACAGCATGGACGTCATTGCCAAGGATGTGAAGAGACCAAAGAAGACGTTGTGAGTCATTTCTGTCTCTGAGTTTTGTAGTTTTCCAGATGCCCAAAGTCTTCTATCCTCAGTCCCAATTCAGGCTACCATGCAAATAAAGAAATTCATCTCATGCCAAAAATGTTTGGTCAGTCTTTGTCAGTCTCACACTAAATAAGCCTTGAAAGTTTGCATCCTGTAAAGCTTGTATAGCTATAAGTGCACTGCTTTTTAAAAGAAGATTGTCACTTTAGGTTCAGAACAACTAAATACAATTAATGCAATTAATTGTAATGAATTATTTTAATAATTTGAGAACCCTAGTTATAGAGTTTTTGTTTAAAGAGAACTGATGAAAAATAAGAGTTCTGGCCAGCCCTCACAAGAGCAACAGTATTTACTAAGACTGTGAGGTTTTGCTGTGAGTTTCAGACCATATTTCAAGTGTGATGTTTGTCATATTTAACTGAGATTACTAGAGTGTAAAATTAAAATCTATCATATATAAAATTATGCTGACTGTTATTAAATTTTTTTATTTTTTACATTTTTATTTTATTTGGCTACAAAGTTTTCATATCAGTCAAGCACTAGTTCTTATTCACGTAGTTGGTGAAAAACATAGTTGTGGTTCTTCTTCAATTTGTATGTGTGTGTTTTGTGCATGTCTTGTCTCAGGTGACCTGAGGCACATCACTAAGCTGAAGCCGTGGGGGCTGCTGGACGTCCTGGTGGAGAAGTATGATTGGCCCCGTGAGGAAGCTCAAAGTTTCAGCAGTTTCCTCCTGCCCATGCTGGACCTGATTCCGGAGAAAAGAGCTACTGCTGCCGAGTGCCTCCGCCACGCCTGGATCACCTCCTAGTGGCTGAAAGCCTCCAACACACACACAGATACGCACACGCGCATACACCTACAACACTTACAGTAAAGACGGGGAAGCACTCTCATAGATACCTGCGCGTGAGAAATACTAACAGTCTTAAGTGCCAGGTCTGCTGACATGGCTAGTATTTAAATGTGAGGAGGTCTAATGAAGCAGATCTAATATCTATTTATTTCACTCTTTTTTTCTTTTTTTTTTTCTTTTTTTTTTTTTTTTTTTTTTTACGTAATGGGTGTAACTTAAGTGAGTTAACCTGTCGTTTCGATCGTTTCATTCTTTCTCTCTTCTCTGAGTGCCAACAAGTGTTTAACCAGAAGATTGTTATTATTTGAGGGGTATAAGAGCCATTTTAATGAATACTTCAGCAGTTTTCAGCCTAATATGTATCCGCTGCATCTGTGGCATATGGTAGCATGACACAGGCAGTTTTTGATATAAAATATATAGCGGAAGCCAATGGGAAGCTGCTTTATCCCCTGTGGTGGGTAATCTGTCTGCCTGTGGTAATCACTTATGCTACAGATTGGGGTGGGCAGTATGGCAAAAACATATGATACTTTTTTAAGTTTAAACTCCTCAGGTCAAATTACCTTTTGTTGATGAACTAAGTGAAAATAAGTGAACACATCCTCTGCCAATTTCTATGTCGAGTTTAAAGCTGTATTATGAAAGATTTTTTGTTGAAATTGAAAGTACCATTACTGAGTCTGGTGTATGTATGCTGCTGCGAATCACCCTTCGAAGCCTGAAATAGTATTGTAAAGTCAGAGGGGTTAGGTCATATTTCGTAGGAATTTTTTCAGCACTTGCATGTATCTTTACATATTAACATCACACACAGGCTCAAAAAGAAGGTCTGACATGAAAATTAGGCTTCAGATGCAAACACAAGTCTTCTTCACTATACTGATGAATTTATGATTATAATAGATAATCCACTACATATAGTCTTTGACCAAGTTTTGAGTTTTCTTTGAATTCTTTTTTTAGCGCACTCGCAATCATCAAATTCGTCCCAGGGAGGGGACCAAAGCACAGCTGAGATTACAAAATTTTCTTCCGCAAAATTCCAGGAATTACACATTGCTACCAGGGAGGTCTCCACATCCCCAAAGCTCATCTTACGCAGCTTTAACATATTTGAGAAAAAATAAGTTACAGGACATTTTATAACTTATTTTTTCTCCTATATGTTAAATGAACAGTATTTGAAATGGTATTCTCTGTAGAGGATGTGGCAACTTATTTTCATTTCACCTTTAACTCAACAAAACATGTCATTTGACCAGGGGCAGGAAACTATTTGCATATGACTGCATGGATCACAATATTTCGTTTGAGGAGTTGGAACAGTAATGTTTAAAAAAATAAATTTTTGTTTTTGTTTTGTTTGTTTCTCTGTATTGAATCATGCAGTTAGTGTTCTTAAAGAATCAGAGTCTATTGCAATGTAATATGACATTTTATCTTGTTAATGATGAGTATTGTCGTAGTGCCCTATTATAGACGCAGCAGATTGAGATTAAGGTGCAAAATGATGGAGTATTCTTTTTACAAAACAAGATAAAATGGTAATGATCAGCCATGTTTCAAACAGCCTTGGTGAGTTGGCAGTGCTGAAGGATGCAGAGACATTGTGCTCTTTTTCTAGGACACAATAGTTAATCTTAACCTTCTTTAAAAGTTTTTTTTTCTGCATTCCAAGGCAGGTTGCATCAGAAATCTGAATGATAAACAGCAACAGTGATGGCCCTGGGAATGACTGGACATTTCTTTGAGCTCCGAGGACCTGAACTGTGAGCTTATTGATTGATTGGGCTCAGAGAGGAACTGCTGCTCAATACACGAAAAGAAAGGACATCTGTGTGCTTCTCCTTAAAAGGAAGAAAAATAAAGTACAAAAAAATACTAAAATAGATTGTTGCAGATGAAAGAAAGAAAAACTCAATTTATTAGAACAAGAGCAATTTCTGTTGGTCCATTTATTGTGAAATGTTCACGCAATGTAAAGGGCAGCCGGTGTATAAAACGCACAGGGAAAACTTTTTGATATGACTGGGACAATATCAGTTGATCATTGAAAATATCAAGACTCCAAAAATATATTCCATATCATTTGTTAATAGTGAATCACCATAACGTAAAAAAGTGAATGTCTTTCCACCATAGAGCTGGTGTGGCATCTCGACTCTTTCACCAAAACCAGAAGCAGATCCGTTTCAGAAAAAAATCTCTCGTTTTGTACATACTTGTACCAAAGAGTTGGCTCTCTCTCTCGCACAGTGTCAGTATTGTATAGTTTTAATGAGTGTTTTCTGCCGAGGCTTTGCTGAATGGCTCCAGGGAACAGTGTTGGAGTATTCCTATACGAAGATGCCTTGAAATACGCTTCTCATACTGACATTGATTTATCGTCCTGATGTTGCTTGAAGCAGGATCAGTGTTTGGTTTTTTTTTGTTTTGTTTTTGTTTTTTTTATGTATAAATGAAGGTAGAAGGAATATAGAGGAATTTTACTGTGAAGGGCCCTGACCTCTGCTTGCTCTTTTTGTAATAAGAAAATCTGACCTTTGACTTTTTCCGGTTTCCGCAAGCACATGCTCTGCTCCGCTTTCTCTCCTTTTTCAAAGCCACTCTGCTTTTGATTGTTCACTGCTGAACTAAAACTGTTTCTGTAGTTATTACAAATAAAGGTTTGGAAGTCACAAAGCACTTCTGATCATTTTTACCGCCTTCCACTTGACCCTCACAAAGATTTAAAATATTGACCCGTTATCATATTTTTTTAAGGTTAAATAGGTGATTTAACCAAAGATCCATCATTTTATATACTTTGATACATTGGAACAGAAAAAAAGCAGTAGTGCCACCTTTAAAAATACCATCAAAGCTATGAATACAGTTTTGATTCGTTTCACATACTATACTGCAGTAAAACGGGCTTAATTCTGCACTTTGTAAAGAAGGTTATATAGACTGTGGTTAGATATATACTGCCTGATATCTGACACATTGTTTAAGGGTAATTTTGTGATAACGTTTTGGCTTAAATTGTTTGAATCTTTATTTGACCCCATTCATGGTGGAAGGGTACATGCAGGGCGGTGCGAGGCAAATTGGTCCCAAAAGAAAAGTTTCTCAGATTTAAGACTATTTTTACCATTGACATTACATATAGAAATTCTGACATATGTTGGTTCACTGGTGGTGTTGTATAATAAACATAGGAACCCCTGGTTCCTACCAGCACCACTGTAAGGAAAGCAGCCTGTTTCACTACAATGAGACACTTCATACCAAACCACTCTGAATGAATCTCT
This sequence comes from Pygocentrus nattereri, assembly GCF_015220715.1. Classification (NCBI taxonomy): domain Eukaryota; kingdom Metazoa; phylum Chordata; class Actinopteri; order Characiformes; family Serrasalmidae; genus Pygocentrus; species Pygocentrus nattereri. The sequence goes on along the minus strand of NC_051231.1, from coordinate 23,735,609 downwards.
TTACATCTCGAAGACTGAATTATTAAAAATTTTGAAAAAATTGTGGAATTCCTCTTGAAAAACAGAATTTTGTCTGTGAGGACCTATTATGCTCAGTTTTAGTGCCGAGTCTGTTCACCCTCTGAAACACCATGTCTTTAAGCAAAACCTCCCGATGAGCTCCGGCAATAAGAATTGTCTTATTAGATCTTTTTACAAAAGCAAAGGGCTGGAATTCCAACAAGGTGAAAAAAACATTGGCTTCTGTGAAAGAATTTCTCCCTGTGGTGTGAACTTTGAGCTTTGTAGCTTTGCAGACTGCACAAATGCTACATAAACACACTAAAAGAACAGCATAATGGGTCCCCTTCAAATGTCAACATATTGTCAGTTGACAATCTTCAAAAATTCTTGCTGACAATTCAGTTCTGCTTAAAAAGAAATTTAGCTGAGGACCATTGTGTTATCCTCTAATTCATCATTTGCAGGCATAGTGGTTGCTTTACTCAGTTTGTTGTGCTTCACTGAAAACGTTTAGGAACACTGTACTTTGGTTAAGCTGAAACAAAAATAGAGCTCTTTGGCATTAATTCATATATTGCAAAAGAAGAGTTGCATGTATGGTCCCAAAAACACCATACCCACAGTGAAGCATGGTGGTGGGAGCAGCATGACATTTGCAGCTCCTCTGCAGATGATACTAGGACTTAACACTTCATTGAAGGAAACATGAACAGAGGGAGGTACTGGGGAGAAATTGATCTGCCAAGAAACCAAATCTAGGGAGATGATGTTTCCACAAAACGATGACCCTTAGAATACAGCCAAAATAGCTCGACTGGTTTCTGAAAAAGGAGGTAAAGATGCTTGCACAGTTTAGCCAATATCCTGACTTGACTCCCATTGGAAAATTTCTGGAGGATTTTGAAATTTTAAATCAAAAATTGAACCACATTGCTGCAAAATCAATTTATTCTTTCCATATATGTCTCAAAGCTGCAGTCAACAGTGCAACAAAGTACTAGTGTTATCCATTTGTGATGAATACTTTTTCCTTTATCAATTTAGTTTTTTTTCCTTCATGTGCTTATAACACATTTTTGTTCATATTTATAAGTACCAAGCCAAACATTGTGTGTAGATTGTACAAAAACTGTCTGGATGCTACTTAGCCATGGCTGGATGAATGTAGCTGAAGCTGCATAGCACTGAGAATGATGTTAGTATTTATTGTGTTTGCAGGTTATTATTGAACAAGATTCCACATGTTTAAGTGTTAAACATAATCCAGATATGAGTACTTGAATTCACAGATTATGAAATACAAATACTTGGCTTGTAAAGCGTGTTTCAAGGAAGTATTTTTCAGATTCCACAGACAATAGTAGTAGATGAGGATCTGAAGAGAGAAAATGAGCAATGTAGTCCCAGAAGAGTTCAGCGCTTGATCAGAGGCTTCATGCTTCTTCTGAAATGAAAGAGAAGGTTCTGTATCAGTCTGGACAGTCCACACTGAAAAACGTAATGCACTGAATTTACTTGTTACATTTAGCATTAATTGGCATGGCAGATGTCATAACGTTCAATGTCATCTTTTATTCTTGTTTAAGGCCCAATCCCATTTCTTCTTTTTACCCCTACCCCTTGTTTTCAAGTGTCGTCCTAACCATTTGGAGCAGAGTTAGAAATGGCATAGGTTGAAATCTTTCCCTACGAATTGGGGCAACCCTCAAATAAAAAATTAAAAATTAAAATTCACTTCATTAACAGGCTACTGCTCTGTAAGCGACCCGGGCCGTCTTCAGCGATAGCAGAGAGGGGACTGGAACGTTCAGCAACTGGGCGAAGTGGGCTTAGTTACGTTTAGGGTAACATGCTGTCAAAGAGGGCACAACAAAAGACAACGATTTATTATCGCCCACTGCCAATTCTTTGGTGATACGAAGCTGGAGTCAGCTATTCTTCTTCGAATTTTCCCGTTTCACCTTAAATGGTGCAGCACTTGCGTTACTTCAGGCGGGACGGGAAAGTTAGCTAGTTAGCAAGCAAGCTAGCGAGACATTAGCATACTTTTAGCGACATTTTATGCTTGTTATGCGAAGAAATTAACCGTAATACATTGAAACGACATTAAACTAAGATAACAATTGTGTTATGGTAGTTTTTTTAATGGAGAAAATACATTTGTGGGTTTCTTTGGTCGCTCGCGCAGCCAACTTGCCGGCTTTTCTTTACATTCCGTTTGGAGTGAACCTCTGAAAAACCAGTTTGCCGGGCCATGTAGCCCTAACACTTCGCCCTACCCCTCTATCTCAGCACAAATTGGGACACTCTGACCCTAGACGAGAACGCGCAAAACAGAGGGCTAAGGGCTAAGTGGTAGGGGCGAGGGGTGAAATGGGATTGGGCCTAAATGAAGCGCGTATTTGAATCGGGTAACTGCAAAGCAAATTCAGAGGAAAGGCCAAAACTGCTGTCTGCAGATGAATACACACATCGCAAAGAACAGTTCTCTCGTGATGAACTCCAATGTCTCAAGTTATTTGTGGTTGATTTTAATGGCCCTGACCTTTTAATAAAGTGCAGCTGCTTGTTCCGGTCTCTCAGCTAAAGCCCCTGGACACCACAGCAGCAGCAGCGCTAATTAAGTTCTTACAGTCTGCAGTTGGCATCATATCTACAGTGCACTACTGTGTCTCACAGGAGCGGATTACCCCGAGGGAATAAAGCAAAGTTACTTAACTCCGTTTCTGTGCTCCTTTATTAGGTTATTTTGGGACAGTTAACGATGCGCTGAGGTTCATTTCAAAGGGAAGTTGCTTGTCATTTGCTTGAAGGGTTCATGCTTGTTTATGAAGGGATGCAGCGGAATAAGCCGGGTGAAAAATGTGACGATGAAAGTTAATTGCATAGAACAGTTAACAGTCTTTCACCAAAACCTTGTGAAATAACTTCATCACATTGGCATTCACAAATAGTGATATCCACGATGGCCTTTATCACGACAGCAATAAAATATCGTCATATTGCCCATCCCTTATTTTTGACCAGCCTTTTCTCTCGTTAATTACACTTTAATATCAGTAACTCCTGTTGTCACTATGGTTCCACTGCAAACCTTCACCTTTGGTGTGGTCAGTTCTCTTGTTCAGATCTATATTGTGCGTTTCTGCAGCTACAAGCTCTCCCAGCAAGATTTTTAAAGCGCATGTTCACATTTTTTGTGTAATACATTGAAAATAGGGTCACACATTACAGTAGGGTCATGTTCATAAGGCTGACGTAGACTTAAACATTTACAGTTATTACAGTCGCCATGATTTGTCATAAAGGTTGCGTTTGCCAGCTTGTTCTTCAATGGTCAGGAACCCCATGGACCCTCCCAAAGCAGGTAGTATTTGGGTGGTGGATCATTCTCAGCACTGCAGTAACACTGACGTGGTGGTGGTGTGTTAGTGTGTGTTGTGCTAGTACAAGTGGATCAGACACAGCCGTGTGCTGGAGTTTTTAAACACTTCACTGTGAGTGAGAATTGTCCGCCAACCAAAAATATCCAGCCAACAGCGTCCTTTGGCCACTGATGAAGGACTACAGGATAACCAACACAAACTGTGCATCAACAGATGAGCTGTCATCTCTGACTACATCTACAAGCTGGACCAACAAGGTAGGAGTGGCTAATAGAGTGGACAGTGAGTGGACAGTGTTTAAAAAAAAGTCAAGCAGCGCTGCTGTGTCTGATCCACTGGTACCAGCAACACACACTAACACACCACCACATCAGTGTTACTGCAGTGCTGAGAATGGTCCACCACCCAAATAGTACATGCTCTGTGAGGGTCCATGGGGTTCCTGACCGTTGAAGAACATTGTAAAAAAGGGCTAATGCAGTGTACAGAGAAACAGATGGACTACAGCCTGTAATTGTAGAGCTACAAAGTGGAGCTGATAAAAATGGACAATGAGCAGAGAAAGCAGGTTTTTTCCATTTTTTGAATGCATAAATTATGGAATTACAATCTTTTCAATTGAAACAACTACATTGTATTTGTTACTTCAAAACAGTATAATAATTGCCATTCCTGATCAGGAAATTATTTATGTCATTTTGTTTGTAGAAACATGTCTGTCCCACACTGTTGAAGTTTATTCCTACTATCGATGGGAACAAATTAGCCTTCATGGACAGAGGAGAACAAAAGGGCATGATCTTACCAATTTACAACTACGGTATTTTGAATAATTAAACCCTTAAAGTTTATATTCACGGTAAATATATTACAAATTACCTGCCAAAGCTAATGCAGGCTATGCTGTTTGCCATTTAAAGTCAAAAATTGGGAAAGCCAAAACTGTCCAAAGTTGCAGAAACACCCTATGAGGTTCTCTATTTATTGATCAGAAACTGACCAGTGATGAATGGGGTAGAGGGTGGTTCATCAATTGCACTTGACACTCTGAACTTGAACACCTAAATAGATCATTCTACCAAACTGGTTCAAACCGCATTTCAGACTTTTAACTGACATGGAGTTTAGGCTAAAATCCTTCTGCTGTGAGTGAACCTATACTTTATGTTTGAGTAGTGATTGTTTCGGCCAGTACATCACTAGCAAACATAGCTTTGAACAGCTGTACACACATAAACTCACAATATTTTTTGGTAATTCTTAATGATACACAATGTTTTTCAGAATTTGGGACACATTTACTTCAAAACAAAGTTACCTAACTGCTCACCGTGCAGCCATGGTGGACAAGGATACATTTTTTGAATAAAATGTTTTACATTTAAAAATTAAGCTCATAGATTTTCTTAATATTTTAATTCCACTTTAAGAGATGTTTACAAAAACATTGGGAGAAAAATACAAAAAGTTATTATATTCACTGGTCAAAATTTAGAGGCTAGGGTTTGGGACTAACACCTCCAAACAAAGTGCCCTAAAAATGATGATTTTGTATATATTTAGCTTATTACCTTCTCAGTTAATGTCTTAGGTTTAAATGGATCATAATATTATCCTTGTAAATATATAATGTCTGAATACTTGGTTGATTTTCTAATTATTTTATTTATTTATTTTAATTATATGACTCCAGTTTCAACTATTGACTAATGGTCCATATAGTGGTGCTGTGATATAGGTAGATCTACCAACATGGATAATGAGTGGAAGTGCTAAGTAGGTAAGGAACAATACGTTATTCTAATTACCTTTCTTCTCCTGCACCTGGAAGTCTTCTGGCAGCAGTTTGTCCTGCCGGTTGCCCAGTACAAAGGCCAGGAAGGACAGGATGAGCGAGTCCATGATGCTGATGATGGCCAGGATGTAGGCCCAGCGCACTGTACAGTTACCCAGGGTGTATTTATCTGTGCGCTGGCCACACATCCGCTTGACCTCCTCAGAGTCCCAGCCATCTGGGTAGATCATACAGCCTACGACCATACAGGTGGCTGTACAGTGGGAAAAAAATGAGATCTATGTTTATAAACATGGAGAAGCTAAACTGTATGTTCAAAAGTACCCAACCTATTTGTCCAAAATTTCTCAACATATAATTTGAAGAGGCTTTTCCTGTATTTTATTTTGTTCCCTGAGTTTGACTTAAGATGTTTGCATGGTTTAATGTACCAAAAATAACAACCATATCCATTGTCTCTTTATCCCTTTAGACTTTAAAGCTGAGTTTTAAAAGGCCTCTTTTTTTAATTGGCTGCCCTGTATTTACGAAAAAAAGCAGTCCAGCCTGAAACACTCCTTATAACTTCAACATGGGCAGTGGACAGGGCTATACTGACGTATGTTGAAAAGGTGGACATATGCAAATACCCTTGTTTTTGCGACAACACAAAATGTTTTTGCAACTTAGTTTCCATTTATGGACTGAATGAACTAGGGGATGCCTCTCCATGGTTCACCACCTTATCATGGTGGAGGGGTTTGCGTGCTTGAATGATCCTAGGAGCTATGTTGTCTGGAGCAAAAGCTCCTGGTAGGGTCTCCCAGGGCAAACTGGTCCTAGGTGACAGGTCAGACAAAGTGTGATCCATAATTACCCTTAGGAAAATAAAATTAAAACAGGATTTGTGTACCCTGCGTAGATCAGGGTTACCGGGGCCCCACCATGGAGCCAGGCCTGGGGGAGGGGCTCGCCAGCGAGTGTCTGGTGGCCGGACATTTACTCATGGTGCCCGGCTGGGCCCAGCCCGAAGGAACTACATGACTCCCCCCTCCCATCGACCCACCACTGATGGGAGGGGCAGTAGTAGGGGTTCGGTGCTTTGTGGATTGGGCAGTGTCCGAAGGCGTGGGCCTTGGCGTTCTGATCCTTGGTTGCTGAAACTGGCTTTTGGAACTTGGAATGTTAACTCACTGGTGGGGAAGGAGCCTGAGTTGGTGCACGAGGTTGAGAGATACCGGCTAGATATAGTTGGGCTCACCTCAACACATATAGCTTGGGCTCTGGGTCCAATCTCCTTGAGAGGGGCTGGACTTTATTCTTTTCTGGAGTTGCCCATGATGAGAGGCGGTGGGCAGGTGTGGGCTTTCTCATAGCCCCTCAACTTGGCGCCTGTATGTTGGGGTTTTCTCCGGTGGATGAGAGGGTAGCTTCCCTATGCCTTCGGGTTGGGGAACGGCCGCAAGGTAGTTGGTGCGTGTCGGGGCGGTAATCCTCGAACCCGGTGGTGGACACCCCAGGTGAGAGATGCCGTCATGCTGAAGAAGGAGTCCTACCGGGCATCGTTGGCCTGTGGGACACCAGATGCAGCTGGCAGGTATCAACAGGCCAAGCAATCTGTGGCTTCAGTCGTTGCCAAGGCAAAAACCCAGGTGTGGGAGGGGTTTGGTGAGGTCTTGGAAAGTGAGTAAGTTGGCTCCGAAAAGATTCTGGCAAACCATCAGGCAACTCAGAAGAGGAAAGCAGTGTGCCACTAGCACTGTATATAGTGGAGATGGAGTGCTTTTGACTTCGACTGAAGATGTCATTGGGCGGTGGAAGGAATACCTTGAGGACCTTCTCAATCCCACCGACACGTTCTCCAGTTAGGAGGCAGAGTCTGAGGACACGGGAATAGGCTTGTCCATTACTGAGGCCGAAGTTGCTAAGGTAGTTAAAAAGCTCCTTGGTGGCAAGGCTCCAGGGGTGGATGAGATCCGTCCGGAGTTCCTCAAGGCTCTGGATGTTGTGGGGCTGTCTTGGCTGACACGCCTTTTCAACATTGCGTGGACATCGGGGGCAGTGCCACTGGATTGGCAGACTGGGGTGGTGGTGCCTCTTTTTAAAAAGGGGGACCGGAGGGTGTGTTCCAACTATAGGGCAACCACACTCCTCAGCCTCCCTGGTAAGGTCTATGCAGGGGTACTGGAGAAGAGAGTCCGGCTTATAGTTGAACCTCAGGAGGAGCAGTGTGCGTTCCGCCCTGGTCGTGGAACACTGGACCAACTCTTCATAGTTGGTGAAGAGTTGGGGGGGGGGGGGGGGTCGTCCACAATGCTAGTGGCTTTCTGGATACAACATGTAGTGTAGATGTCCATGATGGAGGGGAGAGAGACCCCGGTGATCTTCTCAGCTGTCCTCACTACACACTGTAGGGTCTTGCAGTCTGAGCTGGTGCAATTCCCAAACCAAGCGATGATGCAGCTGCTCTCTTGGCTATGGAGTTGGTGTTGAGGGACCAGGTGAGGTTCTCTGTGATGTAGACAACGAGGAACTTGGTGCTCCTGGCTATTTCCACAGCAGAGCCAGTGATGTTCAGTGAGCTGTGGTCACCTCACACTCTTCGGAAGTCAACAACCATCTCCTTAGTTTTGCCTACATTCAGAGAGAGCTTGCACCAGTCCATTAGCCACTGCACCTTCTTTCTGTATGCTGACTCATTCTTGCTGATCAGACCCACCAAAGTCACGTCATCAGCAAACTTGTTGATGTGGTTAGAGCTGTACTTTGCAGTACAGTCATGAGTCAACACAGTAAACAGCAGTGGACTGAGCACACAGCCCTGATGGGCACTGGTACTCAGTGTGGTGGTGCTGGAGATGTTATTTCCTATCTTGACTAACTGAGGTCTCTCAGATAGGAATTCCAGGATCCAGTTAGAGAGGGAAGTGTTCAGGCCCAGTAGGCTCAGTTTTCCAATCAGCTGCTGAGGAATTGATGGTGTTGAATGCTGAATTGAAATTTATGAACAGCATTCTGACGTAGGTGTCTTTATTGTCTAGGTGGGAGAGAGCCAGGTGGAGATGGTATCACCTGTTGAGCGGTTGGGGCGATATGCAAATTGCAGTGGGTCCAGTGAAGGAGGAAGCTGGTCTTTAATGTGCCTCATGACAAGCCTCTCAAAGCACATGATGATGGGAGTGAGCGCAATGGGACTTTAGTCATTGAGGCAGGACACTGGAGACTTCTTCGGCACAGGGATGATGGTGGACGCATGTTGGAACAACTGCAGTGCTCAGAGAGATGTTGAATATATCTGTGAGAACATCAGCCAGTTGTTCAGCACATTCTCTGAGCAGTCTGCCTGGTATGCTGTTTTTGGTGCTTTTCGTGGGTTGACTCTGTGTGGAGTTCTCCGCACATCAGCAGTGGACAGATACAGTACCAGTTCACTTGGAGGGTGTGTGGTTTTCCCCACTGACGTGTCGTTCTGTGCCTCAAACCGAGCATAGAAGTTGTTAAGCATGTCTGGAAGGGAGGCATCACTGTCACAAGCAAGTGGAGGCGACTTGCAATTGGTGATGGCCTGGATGCCCTGCCACATGCGCCATGTGTCAGCAGTGTTTTGAAAATGATCATGGATTTTCTTTGAGTAGGCACGCTTAGCCTCTTTGATGGCCTGGGAGAGCTTGGCTCTTGCCACCCTGAGGCTTGCTTTGGCCCTTGACTTGAAAGCCTTGTTGTGGGTTCTCAGCAGCACGCGCACCTCTGCAGTCATCCATGATTTCTGGCTGGGGTGAGTTGTGATGGGTTTGCACAACAGGCCGTCGAGCTGAACGGCTCGCTTGCCTCGCTTCTGCCTCCTTGCGCATCACTTTCGGCCAGCAGCCTTACACAGCGCTGGGGACCGTAGCAGGCCTAGCTCGTACAGCTCTTCCCGCAGTTTGTTTGGAAGCAGAGATTGTGGCTGATTTCTCAGCTGTAGCAGGCTCTGGCGACGGTAGATGCTGGTGCTGGTTGAAACAGTCATGATATTTAGTTTTGGTCAGGTTACATGACAGACAGTAAACAAAAATAGCAAAAAAGCACCATTTTGCTATTCCCGAAGTGGCCGCTGCAGCTACTCGCCGCAGCGCCGGAAGTGCTATGTGGCTATGTGCACTAATGCACCCCCATACCATCACGAATGCTAGGTTGTGTCCTGATAACAAGCTGAGTGGTCTTTAACTTGGGGAACATGGTGTCTATTGTTTCCGAAAAGAATTTCAAACTGGGACTTGTCAGACCACAGTCCACTCGTCTTTACCACTTCACTGTAGTGCTTAAATGAGCTCAGGCCCAGAGAAGGTGGCACTTCAGAATCCTGGTTTTCAGAAGTGTTCCTGAGCCCATACAGTGATTTGTTTTTAATGCAGTGACTGTTTTTAATGCATTGCTGCTGGAAGGCTCAAAGACCACGACCATTCAGTACTGGTTTTTATCCATTGCATACAGAGATCTCTCCAGATTCTCAGAATCTTTTAATGTTGTTATGTACCGTAGATGATGAAATCCTCAAGTGGTTTGTTATTTTACATTGAGAAATTGTTGCCTTTTTCACTTTTCAACTTTCATCATCTTTTTTATGTTGCCCCTGTCCCACCTTTTCTGAAATGTGTTCCTGGCATCAAATTCAAAACTGGCACATATTTTTCAAAATAAACAAACATAAAATAATACAATTTCTACATTTGATATGTTGTCTGTGTACATTTGTCAATTAAATATAGGTTTTAAATCATTTGCACAACATTGTATTCTGTTTTTACTTACATTTTGCACAGCGTCCCAACTTTTTTTGAAACAGGGTTGCACTAAATCACAAGGTTACTTCAAAAATAAAGAAGCAAAATTCAGATTTCTGTCATATAAGCCAAATAAAGTAGCTGAATCTTCCAATTAGACAAGGCATAGACACTATACAGTATAGTACACAAGGTAAATCAAGGTAGATCCAGAAATAGTCAGCCAGAAGGATTTGGCACATGCTGTACCCGTCTTATGTTTTAGGGCAGGCTTCTAAATGCACACAGACTCTGTTCAAAAAGCAGTTTGTATTCTCTAGCCACAACTCTTGGCTGAGGTCCAACAGCATAAACCCTCGAGAACCATAAACCTGACCACATAAACAAACCTTGGCATAAACACTTCCCACATGCTCCAGCCATAAAAGACAAATGGCTTTGGTAAAATCCATCACTTATTACAGCGGTGAATTATGACTTGACACTTTTTTTCTACTAGCAATTGAAGCCCAGTGCCTTTTCTTCCCATATGAGGCAATGAAATATGCAAAACAGCTCATATTTCTATTCCTCAACATTAGCATTTAGAATCATTCTCCTTTCTGTCAACCCGATTTCACCCGTTTGCAGGTGCAACGTTTATAAAAAAACTTGATTAACTGCGAATAACCACGACGGGAGTGTGAGAGACGACATGTACTTTCACCCACTGAATGCTTTGATCATATTCACAAATACACAACTTCACTGCTCTCAGACAGTTGCCTGGCAACTCTGGCTAGACATGCATTCACCTCAGGAAGCTGGTTGAACAGCTATCTATTATTTACGCACACAGTGTCATACTATATCTGTTTCTCTGTTTATCAGGACGCCTGTCACAGGCTCGGGTGTTGGTTTACAGACCGCTCTCACTTTCACTCTCACTTCTTATTAATGAGTGTACTTCATTACGTAAACATGTTATGCAACACACTGCGTGTGGCGGAGTTTTGGGGAATGTTGAACCTTCAGACAGTCTTAAAGGGAAATTCCACCTTTTTTAAAATTTCTGCATAGTTCAGTTGTTGAGGTGAAAATAAAGTCATTCAGAGTGATTTGACATGAAGTGGTTCAATGTACAGAAACTAGTTAAAGGTGGTGATGATAGTTACCAGGGGTCATGATGTCTCAGACACAAACATAGCCATTGTATTTACTGTCTAAAACTACCAATTAACCTGTATGTGTCTTCTGGGTTTTCATAAGTAATGTTCTTAAGCGTTACAGAGTTGCAAGCCTGAAGAAAGGTTTTCTTAATAGACTATTTTGCTTTACAACACCCTGCATGTACCTTTCCACCATGGACACAAACTTAAAAAAAGATGGTTCTTCAAGGGTTCTTCGGTAAAAGGAAATAATTATATTTAGAACCATGAGTTCTGTAAAGAACCATTTCATGGTTCTTTGTATAATGAAATGATTTTTCAGATTGAAAATGGTTCTATATAGCACCAAAATGATTCTTCTGTTGTTAAAAGCTTGACACTCTTTTTGGTGTTATATGGGCTTATATAGAACTCAAGGCTCTAAACAGAACCATTGCCTTTACTAAAGACCCCTCGAAGAACATCAAGTGTATAGATTTGATGTGTTGCAGGCCAAAACATTCTCTCAAAACCATCATAAAACAATATCTCAGACACCAGACAGCATATCTGTTGTAATAACAAAGTCATTCAGACGGGTTTGTTGTGAAATGTGTCATTCTAGAGAAACACAGTGAGTTGCAAGTGTGTGCAGTGGTGGGGATCAGAACCATGCATGCTAAGCAAAGTAGTCCCTAAATAAAATTTACCACCATTTCACCATTATCAGCATTACACATGTTCACAAGTCAGAAGCAATGCATAGGTTCACTGGTGGTTTTGGATAGTTAATAAAATGGCTATATCTGAGCTGTAGACATCTCAACCCCTGGCTCCATCACCATCACTGTAAAAAAAACTTTGTTTACATCTCAAAGATTGAATTATGCTGAAATGTTGAAAAATAAGTGAAAACTCCCATTAAACTCAACACAGTTTGAGGCAAGTGTTTGATAATTTAGGAAAGAATGTTAATAGGTGGTTATAAGCTTACCAGCTAATTTTTTTTAAATTAACACACCAAACTTGTGTTGGCAGAAGTTTGATTTTGCTTTAATTCTGTTTTATCTCCAATTTATAATTTATTTCTGTCTTATCTTATATCATGTTTTTGTACACTTTTTACTTCACACACTTTCCTGCTCCAGTATATCTGCTTCTAAGTTATCAGCCAACAACTGAACCCTGCATGGGTTCATCTAGACACAGCACAAAATGTTTCAATATGTTGCCAGTAGCTAGTTTTCTGCTGTGAGCATCCAAGGCCTTCACTCAATTGGTAAGTGTTATATAAGCTTCCAGATTGCAGTGTTAAACCTGAGGGACCTAACCATTGGTGCTGAAATCCTAAACGCCCACGCTTCTCTTTTGCTAGTGAATACTTTATTTTAGTTTTTTTTGGCAGTCTTTCTATTTTTTTGTCCAATCTCAAACTTTCAAGAAACACAGCAGCCCACACTGCACATCAAACTTTCATAGGAGTCTGTCTGCTTGCCAAGAGCATGAAAAGCACAGCAGCACTCACACGATGCGAGCTGCATCCACGCACAGATCTTATAGACGCTGCCGGCGTTGCAGAAGAAGAATAAACTGAAGCAGCCGATGGTGCCTACAATCAAAAGGAAGGAGATGCCTACAAAAAACATGGCGGTCTTGAATGCTCCAGAGGGAATGGAGCCAAAGTCCAGGGCACTTCCTTTGCAGACCAGCTCTCCAGTGATGGGATTGCCGATGCAGTAGTGAAAGAGTCCGAAGTAGCCCGACTGAGGAGTATCCACACTGTCACCAATCCAATAAGGCTGGATGAAGACCACCATGGAGATGATGGCAAAGCAGATGGTGAATATGATCCACAGCACGCCAATCGCCCTTGCGTTCCGCACATAATTGGTATGATAAATTTTGGCGGCCTCCTGGGCTGGTAGGAGTTTAGCCATTGTTGCAACTGCAAATAGATTAAAGAGCAAGCTTATAAGTCCTAAACAGCTTAACTACAACCTTGGCTCAGTCAGTCCATCCACCCGTTTTCTTATAAGAAAGTCCATTCCCGACTGTGCTCTTCAGGCCATGTAATTCACTGGACAGCTCCCAGTGCTGAAAACCCTTCCACAAGGCTGATAACTCATTCCCCAAGAACTCCACGCTGCAGGATCTTCAGGATAGGCAAGACTGTGGGAAATAGACACGACTGATCCTAAAGTGATGAAGCACAGCAGCTGTTGAGCTTAGTTTCTTTATTCAGGTACGAGCTTCACTGTCCTGCTCAGAGGTGAAGGAATGACTAATTCATGGTAAACGTAGCTGAGCAACTTCAATTACAAGCTGATCTTCCTTTTATCCTCCCACCATGGAGCCAGATGGGGAGTGAGCACTTTATGAATGCTTTAATTACAGGTTAAATGACTTCAGTGAAGTTCTGGCCTCTACATCATGTTTTAGTGCTAGATTTAGTAGAACTACAATGGAAATTACTACCAGACAATTACTCAGAATGATTATACATAAAAATGTTCCTACTGTAATACAGTTATATTACCCTATTATACTTTTTATATGTTCATATTCCAAATGTAGAGGTGATGGTAGTCTTTTATTTCTAATGGTAGTCTCTCCCTCTAGATGAAATCCTCAGACTCAGATGTTATTAAAGTTTCAAAGAATCTGCTTAGGCTGAACTGTAACCCCAATCATAAAAACCTTCTGCTAATTACATAAATTATTGTGTGCATAGTCTGGCCTTCATTGTGCATTCAGCTGAGATACTCTGAACCCTACTGGAGGTCTACTCAGTGCATGACTAATGTGTGTCACGGAAAATCAAACCTAAACATTAAAGTGTGAGATAATTAAGCTACATTTCATTTTTTGCTTCAAGTATTTTTGGAGTGCACAATAGGCTGCATCAAAGCTGTGACCAATGTGCCCTAGTGCTGTGCCAATTGCTGAATATGATTCAGATCCAACTGTAGGTTTGCAAATAAGAAGGGTGTAAAAAGGACAGTCAAATGTCAGAAAAAGGGCACTTTTTTGTGTTGTGTAATGTGGCAACTAATGAGTGGTACTTTATATGTATTCTGCTTGATTTTCCCAATATATATATATATATATATATATATATATATATATATATATATATATATATATATATAAGTGCAGTAACAAAATACAATTGGCATTTTCCATGAATAGAGCTCTATGTATGTCCAATTACCTTTTTAAAAGCAACAAAGTGATTGTTGTTGGGTTTCTATTTCTGTGATAAGTGAAGGCATCTGTACTTTAATTTAAAATAAAATGAATATGGTGATTTTGGGCTGTTCCACCTCATTAACACTGAAGCTCTCTATGAAAGACATTCATTCAAATCTTCCAGTAACACCATAATTACAATGTTATTTGGTTAATTAATATTATTGCTTAATATTATTTCTTGAGTACTGTGGCATAATAATAGAATTGTGTTTTGTATGAAAATGAATTAACCAGGTAGAAAAAGAGAATGGCTTGTTTTTTCAGGTTGTCTTTAAAGCATCCTGTGACCACTGATGAAGGACTATAGGATGGCTAACAAACTGCATCAACAGATGAGCTTATGTCTCTTCCTATTCATCTAGAGTCTAGAGTGGACAGTGAGTGGACACTGTGTTTAAAACTGTTGTCCCTGATTTAGGTCTAAGTGCTGTTGCTTGTAGCTTTTAAGTTTGTCACACCCACATTTTCCCCCCGTGAACAACAAGCTTTGGTACTCGATAAAAACTCCTTGTAGTTTCTCAGTTTCTCAGTCAGAACTATTTAAGCAACCATAAACAATGTAAACCATAGGCATTTTGACAGCTTGTGGCAGTTCCTCTTATGAAAATCACTCCCTGCCCTCCAGTACGTGCCACAGCAACGCAGTTACATATTGTCATAAGCAAACAGCCTTAACTAGTTTAAGTTATGTGCATAAAAAGTGGTTAGTGAACATATATAAATTTCAACTAGTCCAAAACGCTGCAGCCAGGGTCCTCACTAAAGCTAGAAAATTTGATCATATCAGTCCAGTGCTATCATCACTCCATTGGCTGCCTGTTAAATTACGTATTAATTATAAAATTCTTTTATTGACTTATAAAGCCCTACATGGTCTTGCTCCTGAGTACTTACAAGACCTTATTTCCCATTATGAGCCATCACGACTACTCAGATCTCAGTGCTTGCTTATTAGCACTAGCCCTAATTCTAGTTCCCAGAATTCATAAGGCTGCAGCTGGGGGAAGAGCTTTTTCATATAAAGCCCCCAAACTCTGGAATGATCTTCCAGAAAATGTTCGGGACTCAGACACAGTCTCACTAAAGTTAGGCTGAAAACTCACTTGTTCAGTTTAGCATTTGGTAGCTAATGTTCCCCCTTAGATAAAGGCAGCAGATCCAGGGGTCCATGGACACAGGGAATTATAGTAAACTGAGATGCTGGTGCTGTCGTCCCGCTGCTCACACGCGGTCACTCAGGTTTGTGGACGGTGGAGCGGAGGGATGCCAAACTGTTTCAGAGTGCTGCTGTGTCTGTGTGTCCTTCTGGTTCTCTCCTTTTAGCTAAGCTGTCATAGTCAGATCTGCCGGAGTCATTAGCCATACTCTTTAAATGTTTACATCCCCTGTTTTATGTACAAACAGACAGAATAAAACTAATTCCATCTACCTGCTTTCTTTCCGAGTATACAATCGCCCACATATCCGGCCGGACACTGAAGGACGACTGACTGTCGAGCCCTCTTGCTACCCACTTCAGACCAGCTGCCCATGCCCCAGCTACCACCACCTGCCTTGGACTAGCTGCCCACTCTACACTGATGTTCTCATAGACTCCTAGCTATTCCTACTACCAATACTACTGCTATTAATATTACTAGTATAATCACTTGTAGGTAGTTTGACCAGAGGAGGATGGGTCCCCCCTGGTGAGCCTGGTTCCTCCCAAGGTTTCTTCCTCAGTTCTGAGGGAGTTTTTCCTTGCCACTGTTGCCCCTGGCTTGCTCACCTGGGGGTTTTTACATTTTTTACATTTTTGTTAAAACTTTGTCTTTTCTGGAATTCTGTGAAGCTGCTTTGTGACAACATCTGTTGTAAAAAGCGCTATACAAATAAATTTGATTTGATATATATAGAGCATGAATGGGAGAGGGAGAGAGAGGCAGACAGAGAATAAACATCTGTCCCCCACCCTGTAATGTTAAATATACTCGGCTTTTAACAGATGTGGGGCCTCTGGTCAATTTTTTTGTCATCTGCAGCTTGTGGTTGTGGATTCTTCATGGCTGCACCAAAAATGAAGACAAAATTAAGCAAAATGTACTCAACATTCAACGTCCTAATGCTTTTATACGACAGCTTTTGCAAACTAAAGTAAAGCAGAATATGGAAAGAAATGTATACTAAGATTATTTAGAGCAACACTATAACGATTACTATAAATAAAAGTACCTGGGAGAAGCTGTAAGTCCTTATCAGTTGAGAACCAGAAGCAGCAGATGGATGGCTGTAGGAAGAGGACACATTTAGTCGAACTTTAATAACTGAAACAGATACAGGCACAATTATGCCAACAAGCCTTGCAAATCCAATAACGGCACTGCTTCCAAACCTGAGAAACACCTGTTTATGCAGACAGGGCTTGTTTCCTAGCCTCCCTCTCCTTGTAAGCCAGAGGCAGTGTGGACAAAGTACTCAACCTCTGTATTTGAGCAAAAGGGAAAATGCTCTTGGTAAAATATTGCTTGTGCATAAGTAATTGATCAAAATTTGCGCTTGCTTTTAAATTACTTAAGTATCAGAAGTAAAGGAACTAAGCTGTTAAAGAAGTTCTATAATTTTCATGAATACTTTCCAATAAGGAGAGGAACAGTTCATTCTAATGCCTGCAGCCACACAGGCCCCCTTATCAGACAGTATTAAAAACAACAGAACTGCATTAATTCTCAGTACATTTATTTAAGATAATTTGACAAAATACATTTGAAGTCAAAGTGAAATCAAATGGGAACTTTAGCTTTTTAGTATGTTTACTTCGGTAATTACCATTGTCATATTAATTCATCACATTTTACCATAATCTTACATGAAAAAATGTAATTACCATTCCAAAAATCAAACAAATTAATATATCACTAATATCTTTTCAGTGTGGTTATTCTTTGTTTTGTAGCGTAGTATCATCTTTCATCAGGAGCTCACCCTGTAGCTGTTCATTCACCTCTAAGAGGTCCTGGATGCGCTTCTTCATCTGGGCTTCTAGATGTTCTTTCTTTAGTGCCTCAGCTGCTTCTCTCAGCTTTTCTGTCCAGCTGCCAGTCTTTTGTCTTGCCAGACTGTTTCTCCACATGCGACATTGAAAAGCTGCAAATATACAAAAAGATCACCAGAAAGTGTAACCAACAATCAAACTTACATACCCAAAGGTGTGAAGGTGTGATATCCAACAAAAATTAAGACTAAATGCAAAGTCAGTCATTCCAGGTTTTTCCTAATAAAAATCAACAAAAATAACTGAATACAAACCAGAGAATTTTGTGCAAAGCATTGTCTGCTGTTGAAATAAAACTATTCCAATTTAAACATTTCAGCAGGATACAGCGATCAAGCATAACATTATGACCACCTCCTTTAGTGTGTGTTGCATTGGTCTAAGTGGATCAGACACAGCAGTGCTGCTGGAGATTTTAAACACCTCAGTGTCACTGCTAGACTGAGAATAGTCCACCAACCAAAAATATCCAGCCAACAGTGTCCTGTGGGCAGCGTCCTGTGTCCACTGATGAAGGACTAGAGGATGATTAGCTCATACTGTACAGCAAAAGATGTCGTCTCTGGCTTTACATCTACAGGGTGAACCGACAACGCAGTGTACAGTGAATGGACAGTGAGCGGACAGAGTGTTTAAAAACTCCAGGAGCACTGCTGTGTCTGATCCACTTGTATCAGCACAACACACACTAACACACCACCACCACGTCAGTATTACTGCAGTGCTGAGAATGATCCACCACCCAAATAGTACGTGCTCTGGGAGGGTCTGCGGGGGTCCTGATCACTGAAGAACAGGGTAAAACGGGGCTAACAAAGTATGCAGAGAAACAGATGGACTACAGTCTGTAAATGTAGAACTACAAAGTGCTCCTATATAGTAAGTGGAGCTGATAACATGGATAATGAGTGTAGAAACAAGGAGGTGGTAATAATGTTGTGTCTGATTGGTGTGTGTACAGACATGACACTGAGTCTTTATTAAACTTCAGCATCACTTTAGCCACAAAATCCTCATCAGTGACTCTGGCTCTGTTTGGGGTGAGAATCAGGCCTGAATAATTTCTCCACTGCTGCAGAGCTGCAGCAGCTCCACAGCACTAGATTTCTAGGTAAAAATGACACCAATTTGGTGTCATTTTTGTTGCTTAACATTTCGGTTGTGACCCGTGAGTCAAGCCTATTAGTTAGGGGTGATCAGCGCGTGGGCGTTTTGCCCGAATTGACTGAGGCCTGTAGCGAAATTGTAGCGAAATTTTTTGGTATAGCTACACATAAATCTGTAGGCAGTACAGATACAGGCTACATTTCATAAAACTGTAGTGGCTACAGCTATTAGCTACTAAAAACTGTAGCTAACTACAAAAAGTAGCGCTACTTAGGTCTCCACCCCATCCCTGTATTTCGATGACATCACAATCACGCTGCCACCAATTTGGTTGTCAACTTAGCGGTGCTGTGGCGGTTTATAATGAGATAACAAAGCCATAACCGATCCAGCAAACCAGTAGAACACATTTTTAAATGTGTGAAACACCTTAAGCAGCGTATTTGAGTGTACTGACTTTATTTCATTGGATTTGTGGTTGTACTGATGACAAACCAAAGCTAAAATCTGAGTTGACATTTCCCGCTGCGATATTTTTTTCGTGTTCCAAACCGCACATTAGCACACTAAATAGTATACAGGGGCAGCGCATATAGCATCAGACGTGCACTCCTTAGTGTAGTAGGCGAAGTACAGAAGTGTCTGGTTTGGGACGCGGCGTTAGATCAGCCAGTGAGACGAGACTGCTCAGTAAACATCTCTATGCAAGTTTGACAAGTCTAAGTGTGAATTAATTTGTTGATCAAGGATTATTTACTGACGTAAACTGATGCATTTATTGAGTTAAATTGAAGGCTTTTATTGGGCTGATCTGATGTTGGCTTCGTATTCGCCAACTTTCTAAATTCGTTTTACATATAAGTCCCCTCGCTATAACTGCAGCACCATTTAAGGTGGAACTGAACATTCAAATGAGATGCTGGCGGGTAAGAAACTAACTTGAGCTTAATATATAACTTTATTATTTTTGAACTTTGGCAGCTTTGGTAGCCACTTTTATTAGTTTTTATAAAATACAACACACTGGAATTCTTTGAATTTTGGAGAAATTCAGGTTATACTTATCCAGGCCACCAATCTAGCTAGCTAGCTAACCTTCACCAAACGCGTTTTGAACCCTTCCGAAGTTTCCAGAAGCCCGCTGGGTAGCTAGCTGACCTAGGTTAACTAACACTGCATGTGTTTTTCCGTTAAAGGAACCTCCATTTTAAATTTCTGCATAACTAAATGGTTACCATGTCGACGGAATCAGTCAGAGTGGTTGGTGTAAAGTGCTCCGTTCTAGATAAACTTACAGGGTTAGAATTGTTGACAGTGGTGGTGATAGGAACCAGACGTCCACCTCCTCCACACGGAAAATTATTATTAGCCTACATTAAATTGGTTGTGAATAGCTTGCACCTCCTGATGTCTGAGACACATGAGTTACATGAGTTGTGTGCGAAATGTTTGGTCTAAAACACATTTTAATCTATTTATTTTTCACGACGGAGGGATATATTCAGGGTTCTGTAAGGCAAAATAGTCTCTAAATATTTTTTTTTCAGATTGACGATTATTTTACCGTCATCAACATTACATAAAAACTCATTCATATTGTCGACCATTGTTTCCTTTCACCACCACTGTAAAGAATTTTTGAAAAGTCTGTGCAATTCCCCTTTAAACTTTGGACATTTCAAAATAAGAACTAGCCTTTCAGACTCGGGATCACGACCCAGGCCACCATTCATCTGAATCAGGTGAGCTAATAACTCTAAACGGAAACTGAAGACTCAAATAAGGACAACCAACCGTCCTTGTCAGCGATTTCCAGATATTTCAGCTATTTTACCGGCCGACATTCACTACGAAGAACACAAACCGTGGAAATAGACCCGAGTGGACGAGCGGTGACTTACTTTGTGGTGAAATGCTATCAACACTGTTTAAACTGGATGCATTTGCGGGACCTGTCCAGTAGGAGTCGCTGTAATATTGTGATAAAACAAGTAGCGGAGCAAGCGCCTCACCTCAGTTCTTTCATTCTTTTGAAGCGTCGACATTTAGAGACGCACGACGAGAGTTTCAAGGTTTCAGTGTTATCATGTGAATATAAACCAAATTGCACCACAAACTACATCATATAAGTTTTGCAGTGTAGCAGCAAGGGAAAAGAAGTAGAGACGTACACACTTCAGTTGTTATCATAAGGTTTGCAGACTATGATCGGGCTAGCCGTGCTGTGATGATTTGTAATGGACAGGTGTGCAGTAGGCCTGTGAAGCCTGTCTCTCCTGAGCTGCTGATAAAGCAGATCTCAATACTGTATTGATGAAGGACCACTGATTTCTGAATTCTGTCTTAGGAGAAAAGAGGAGATTAGCATCATCATTTCTTTGTAACAGGTTCTGAAGATGAATGGGAAAAGCATTCTCCTTCTGCACTGATGGACTGCTGAAAGAGTTCTGTGATCTAGAGTAAAGCTTTTAAAGAAAACAATAAGATCTTAAACTATGCTTATGGAGCTAGGACTCGGGTGAGATGAGTCAACACAAAAGTGTTGTTCCATATGTGCGAGAATATTTTGAGCAAAGTGAGAAAATCTGAAAGTTATTTATTTTTCAGGAGCAAAATTTCAGAAAAATGGAGGGAATTCAATTGATTTTGCACAATTCTACATAATTACATGACTGAGATGTAAACAGAGTAATTCAGAGTGGTTTGGTGTGAAATTGTCCAATCTAGAGAAACTTGCAGAGCCAGAATTGTTCACAGTGGTGGTGATAGGAACCAGACGTCTGAAGAGTTTAATGCCTCATAAAGCTCCTTCACAGAAAGTTATTAGATGAAACGGTTATATATACTGCTTCATATTTGATACACTCTTTGGCTTATATTGTATTTGAATCCATTTATTTGACCAGATTCATGGCAGAGGGGTACATGCAATGTGTTATGAGACAAAGTAGCCCCCAAAGAAAACTTAGTTTTTCAGATGTATGACGATTTTACTATCAACATTACATATTAAAACTCCCAAGACATGTAGGTTCACTGGTGGTTCTGGACAGTACACAAAATTGTGACCCCTGGTTCCTCTCGCCACCACTGTAAAGAAATCAGAGCCTCTAAGTTTCTCTACATGAACCACTTCACACCAAACCACTCTGAATCAATCTGTTTACATCTCAAGGGCTGAATTATTAAGAATTTCTTTTAAATGGTGGAACTCCCCTTAAAGTCTCACTCTGATTTCAAACAGGACTTACCCCTGTCTGGGAGAAGTACATGAGATTAAGGGGAAATCTTATTTAGAACATGTCTAAATTTCTTCTGGGTTATTTATGTATAGCACAGGCTGCGTGTTGGTTTGAGTAGTCCGTGATGTAATTACATCACATTCATCCATAATCCTTTGTTTCCGGTTATAAAGAATCACCCTTGTCAGTTTAAACAATTGTTGCTGCTGGTACCATTATTAAAAAGAGAAAGGGGGAAATAACATTGACATTTAAGGGGACATAATGGCACGAGCCCCACCTGCCCTGACGCATAATATCTCAATTATTCATGATTAAAATATATGAATCAACGGCAGTGGGACAATGGGACAATACAGTGGTCTCCTGGGGGGTGGCCTAAAGAAATCAATGAAGCGCTCATCTGTCCTGTTCAACTGGCTTTGGCGTGAATAGCGTCAAGTGATTGACGGAAATTGCCATCTGCTTCTACTGATAGCTTTTTATTTTATTGCAAGCGATGTATGAAATGTCACCTTAACACTGTCATTACGTACCTCACCAACACATGATGAATGTATTAGGTCTTACTGCAAATACCATATTAGCATATTAGGCTGTTATTAGCACCACTGCTAATGCTTTTCATTTTTTTTTAGGTTTTGCTTTTTCATCAGCTGCCTTTCCTCTGGATAGTGTTAGCAGTGCAGTCATTTGCAGAGTCACATATAGATATATATACACTGTTTGACATTTAATCATAATGAGGTGAGTACCCTGCTTGAAAAAATTGATAGAAACCATTAAGTCTTTCTGTTGGTTCCTGATGGTTTGGGCTTTTTAATGGGCTGATATCACAATGTAAATTATCCTAATGGTTGAACTGGTGACTAGTGGGTGATTCTAAATGCATTTGATAGTTTCCTAATGGGATCTAAAGGTGTTCTACAGGAAACTAGTGTTATTTATTGGAAACCATTAAGCTAAATCCCATTAGAAAGCAAAAACAGTAGGTTTTAAGCCGGATTTTTAATGGTTATTTTTTAAGCAGGGTAGTATTCATGTGTACTTAGTTACATGTACTTAAGTACATTTATCATGGAATTGTGTTCAGATTATGATATCGCTGTTGTTAGCTATTCATGCCAAAGGCAGGTAAACAGTTCAGATTATGATATCTGCACAATGGTAACTTTACAGGAGAAGGAAAAAACTTTACTTTTAATGTAAGTCAATGAAACCAGACTTTTTTCCAAGTCATTTTAGGCCGTTTCTTTTGGTCCATTCATCATTAAAATTTCCAGACAAGATAAAGAGCGACAGGCATTTTCAAATTATGTCAAAAACAATAAACAACAAAAATTGAGATACGAGGTTTGAGTGATGTTCCATTCCAAGTTTTTAACGTATGCTAGCAGAATGAAGTTTTTTTTTCTGGCTTTTTCTGTTTTTTTCTTTTTTTTTCTCATGAAGAACATGTAGATTTGCTTAACTGACACACAACTTACACATAATTCTGTGCAACTATAGACATTTGTGTGAGTGTGTGTACACAGAGTGTGTGCGCAGCATTGTTTCAACAGCAGTGTTAGCTAGCATGTAAGGGCTAATTAGCCCGTTTGGCTACTTTAGGCTTGTATTTTTAGCATTTCAGTGAAAAGACTAATTAATTATTCATTAATTGCAATGATTCATATGGCAGTTAACCATCAACTAAAATCATGATTGTGACAGTCCTTGTGAACATATATGCTAACAACATTAGCTTTAGACGCCTAGCTGATAAATATACAATATAAAGCTAATAAAAACATTCCTCGTAGCGTTATAACAAGCAGTTAGAAGTCAGAACCCTTTATGTTTTTAAAACATCATGTGACCCGTCATATCCTGCCTTCCGCCCGATGACCGCTGGGATAGGCTCCAGCACCCCCCGTGACCCTGAGGGAGAAGCAGCTTAGAAAATGTGTGTGTGTGTCTGTGTGTGTGTGTGTGAGACGCCGTCATTTCACTATTGTCAGAATAAAACCTTATATCTCCATTTTTGGTGTTTTTTAAGGTTTCGACTTCATTTGAATTCGCCTGTTATCCTTTACATTGTTTGTAATGGACCAAAAGAAATGGCCCAAAAGTACTTGGACAAAAGACTGGTTCTATTCACTTGCATTAAAAGTAAAGTATGTTTTTTTGTAAAGTTACCATTTTTGTCTCAACCCAATGGGACACAGCTAATTCAGATTCTGCTTTTTGTGGCACAATGAAATTCTGAAATCTAAATCAAATGATTGCCATCAAATAAATCATTGTGGTCAAACAAATGTGTAATAATTGTAACTACCAACAGTCTGAACAAGCTCAGCTATTACAGCGACAAAGCCTGATGTAACGATCTAACTCGGCACACTACAGGGCAGCGGTCCATCTACCTGTTGTGTGATATACTGTATCGCTCTGCCAAATGACCTCTTCACCTCTGTTCATTAAGCCTCTTCAAGATGGCAATAAAATTTATCCAGCGACAAACCACTTATCCAATATACACAACTGTATACCAAAGGTCTCAGTGATGTGATTAACAGTTCAGAGAGTACGCTTATTCAGCCATTTAGACATATTACATGGTCATCTTTTGCACAGACTTTGTACAGTAACAGAGATGAGGCCGATAATCAGGTTTTTGTGAAAGAGCACTGTCATTTTCATTTGCAAAATGGAGCATTTGTGGAGTACTAGGCCTCCAGTCACTTCATCTACAATCACAAAGAGCTCAGAGGCCCATTTACTTAGTCTAATTGAATTTACTGTTTTACTGATATGGGTCATTCTCTACTTGGAGTGGGAAACCATGTCACACAGGTTGCAGGGCTTAAAAAATGCTTAAAATATCAGGCATAGCTCCAAAAGTCACAATGTACATTTACACAGTTGACCTATGATTAAATAATACTTTGCCTGGAGCCTATCCCAGAGGTCATCGGCGGAAGGCAGGACACACCCTGGACAGGTCGCCAGTCCATCGCAGGGCAGACAGACAGACACAGACAGTCACTCACACACTCACACCCAGGGGCAATTTAGCATGTCCAGTCGGCAAAAATATTTTTAGAGGTTTAACGTAGGAATTTGTATAAAACAGATTCAGGTTTACTTTTTATATCATTTGCGTAATACTACATTTAAAAATATATATTTAATCTAAAAATCCTCATTTGTCACAGAGATTTTGGTCACTGGTGTTATCAGCACTTATATTACATTATAACATAGTATTTTCAGCTCTATTATACTGCTTGTTTGTGTCAAGGCTCATCAAAGAGTAAGCATTTGCTGACTATTTCCTTCATTTATTATCATTTTGTTCATCAGACAGCACATAACTTCTATGTGTCACAGGTGTTATGTGCTTTAATGATTGGGTAATTAAAATTTTGTCAAAATTATGCCAAATATAATTTTTATTACTGATTTTAAATAGTTGCACAAGGTTGCCTGACCACCAGTGAGTCAGGCAATTTACAGAATCCTCAATTTTAAGCAGAATGTCATTGCTGTCACAGTCACTGATGTTACACTATACTCATATAACACCAGTGACTGTAAATATGTTTGAAATTAAGCTCTCTCTTTTTTGCATATATAATAATAGATGTTAAAGGACAAAGATTATTTAGTTTTGGGCTGAAATGATTTTTGAAAAATGTAAGGAAACTCAGTCTGGGAACAGAAAAAAAACACCTCAGCATTAGCACACAGTTCCACATTACACACAGAGTCCAGGACTTGCAACAAGGGTGGGGGTGAGGGGTGCAGACAAACCCAGCACAGCAAGCAGCCATCCGGTTCTGCAGCCATATTCGGCGCTGATCACAGACCCGTCGTGCCATACCCGGGGGGTAAAAGCGGCGAAGGCGTTGGGAGGGGGGGGGGGGTGAGGGGGGGCGCCCTGCCCGGCATCCCAGTCCAGGTATCTCAATCCGCAGGGTGTTATGGCGATAACACAGCAAATTGCCATGGAGACAACCTTGATCGGGTCCCAGGCAGAGTCAGTAGTGTTGGCCAAGCCCATTAACCAGTCCTCTTGCTTATACTTCTTTAAAAATATACTCCAAAATTTTTGACCTAAACTTTCTACCTGCTGCATCTCTAGTATTCCTTTGATTATCCTGGACAACAACTTTGATGCATTTCTCTGTACTTACTTGTAAACTTGCTATAGAAGCTAATGAGCAATTGCCTTCAGGCAATGTTTATATGAAATGTTTATATGAAACATGTTTTTTGCAGAATTCTTCAGTCAAAGCTTTTTGCCAATGAGCCTCAAACTGTGCACGATTCCTTCTTTTGAGATGGTACTAGATTTTCAAGGAGAAGAATTTGTGGTAAAATAATATATGTTACCAGTGTAGAGATGTGGATGGATACCAAAAACACTAAAGGAAGGTTAGTAACTGAAATGTTTGTTCAAAAATGGGATGTAACTTCATAAGAACAGTTTTGGGAAGATGCCTGTCTCATACTAAAACCTGTATTGTGATGGTTATACTTTCAAATTTGTTTATTCATGGAATTCAGCAACTACCCTGTGGCTTCTGTTACAAGTAAACTACATGTTAAAGGTTTGCTGTTTTTTTTCTTAATAGAGGGAAACTATTAAATCTATTAAAATTAATGTCTTGAGGAATCAGCAGTATGATAGAAATGGATAAGTGTGGACAGTGATGTAAATTTAGACAAATGATTAGTGTCTGCTGGTCTAGCTTCTAATATTACTTCATTTATAATCATACTAATGGATGTAAAACTGTCTAGTGGTTCTCCAGGTTTGTTTGATTGCAAACCAAAATTGCCAAACTGGACAATGAACAAGCTTGTCCAAATAACTCTGGGGATTAGATCTCACATACCGGAGTGTCTTTGCTTAATTTTCCAGTATCATAGCATTGTTTACCACAGTGAAAACGTGTTGTAATCTTTCCAAGTGTTTTTATGAGAATAATTTGTGAGGGAAGTTAATTTGTTGGTGGCAGTCATTCTGTTGTATACATTTTAACCACAGATTAGAATGATTGTATAAAGCAAGTGGTTAAACAAATGGCGAAGCATGTGAAAAAGAATGAAAGAACGATCATTTGCGTAATGATTTTTCACATCTTTTGTTATTTAAGATCCAGGTGTATTTATAGACTTAGAGTTGAAATAGCTATTCATTACTCAGATTGTTACTGATGGTTTTTACTCTAGGCTATGGGCAGATGCTCACCCCGTGATGTATCCTGCCTCAGGTGGAGAGGAGGCCTGCTTATTGAAGCTGGCCTGTCTTAAATGACCCACCATACAAAGGCCTTTTGTAGTTTTTCAGCTTCCATAAATATAAAACACAAGATACAAAAAACAAGGATAGATAAAGATCTGTTGATTCTAATCATACAATAGTCATGACTTTAGAGGAATAATTTTTGTTATATATTATATAATTTTTTGCCACCATTAAATTCCTTAACCACTTTTTTAACCATCTTTTTTCAGTGCTTCTTTGTGTCTAGTTAACGTTTAACTAGTAAAACCATAATGTGTTGCAGATGATGTGTTTAAAGGCTTTGGCTTTGCCCCTTTTAAATCTGACTGCCGAGGAGCTGGGCCATGTGCTTGTCTGTGTTGTCAAAATGTGTTGTCAAAAAAGTATCATGCTATTTTTAATGTTTGATGTATTGTGTGGGCACACATTCAGAACACATAAAGAACATAAAGATAAGTGCAGCAATGTTTATTACAGATGTATTGCTTTTCAATTTTGTTATATTATGTTCTTTACACATCAGAATAAATACACTGAGGTGAATAAAAGAGAAAGGTAGAAGTAACAATTTTTTGCCTGCTTACTCCAATCCCTCACATTCATAACAACATAAATGTTAGGCTGGCTTTATGCAGTAAATCTTTAGTGCAGCTTCAGTTGCTTGAAATCTAACAGAAACTGTGAAGCATCCTGTAACTCACTTGAATCCTTGTGGAACAAATTTCATGAAACAGCCTAACGAAATAACGATAATTTGTCATGTGATCATACCACACATCATTTTAAACTACTGAATCCACAGAATCAATAAACCTGAAAATAACACAGAAGCTGTTTTATTGCAGGCTTGAAAAGGAGACACTCCTAACTGACTCAAGTTTGGTAGTTATTTGTTTTGTCAGTTACCTGAATCATGACAAGAAAGAAACAAGTTTCTTGGAGCTAACGTTTCTGTAAACAACTGACCTGACTAGGCAACTAACACTAATAGCTATTTAAACCGCTGCCACCATTTATTCTTTGTTAGCCTTCTGCTACATCAGTAGATCACTAATGTTCTCCTTTCTTGATGCCCCTAATTTTTACACAAATATCACATTTGTTTGGGATCCAAATGATAACAGAGGAGGCCAAGATGTGCTACCTGATGAACTTCTTGTGCTTCTAGGACAGAATGAGTGAGGCATCAAGTTCAACCATAACATTCATTTTCAAAGGCTTAACAAAACCTACGAAGATGATAAAAATGCTACAAACATGTAAATTAATACCTCACAATGACTTCACAGTGAACAATATGCTGTATCTAAATATATGAGCTACTAATTTGGCTAAATAGTGAAGTAACTGAACGTACTGCTGAATAGTAAGTTCTAAGACTAAAAACTGAATAATAAACCATGAAGTTTAAGATGTTACTGATTAAACATAACAGTCAACATTCTCAGAACATAAAGTCCCTCAAACAAAATTCTAACCAGAATTCCTGCTCAGGGAAACACTAGTCCTTTTCCTCTGTGCACATGAGGTCCAGTGAGAGTCCAGCAAATGCCTGCTCTGCTCAGTAGAGCAGAACTCTAAAAACTCCCCAGCTGATCCCCAGTGCCCTCACAATCCCTCCCCATCCATATGGGCCATCTTTGACCATTATGTGACACTAACCCAGTCAATAAGCTCTGCAAGCTATGCCCAGCCTACTCTGTCCACCAACAAGCAGGACCTTCTTAATCCAAGGTGGAGGGAAATGGACAGTAGCTCTAATGACCAGAGACTACAACCATACATTTACCAACTTTGTTTAGTCATTCATTCACACAAACCAACCAAGCATTGACAGGCTTTGTAAACAGTATATTAACTCCTCTCCAACACATTACACCAGAGTGACCATTTTTGCCTTGGTGAAAAGCATCTACCATATGTCCAGCAGAGAAAGCTACCCTTTAACAAAGCAAGCCAATAAAATACCACTGATAGGAACCACTGATGTGATCCAAAGCTCACCCACAGCAGGGCTGACCAACCAAAAGAGGAAGGACCAGTGTTGTTTGACACCTGAGAAAGCTGCCTCAGGAAGCTTTAATCCATTTATAGTTGTACACTAATGTAAATGCTAAAAAGAGCTATAATATTCTCAATAGTGTACAAGGAAGCAGCAGATACCTGATGTATCCACAGTCTTTTGTAGAAACTGTTGGAAGGCTTATACAAGTTTCACACACAATGCATCACACTTTGTATTTTTACTAAAATACATACATTTCAGTAGCACATTATTTTAAACTGGAGACTCAATGTTATGGAGCGATTCTAAACAAACTGTGCTGTAATTTCTCATTAGGGAGAATGGGATTTCCCAGCGGTGGTTCAGGGGACTTAATGGTGATTCATCTGAAATTCCTTTTCTCATTTGTCTTTTCATCTGATTTTATATATTAAGAAACTATTTCTCTAGTGTCTCCTAGACAACAGAAATATTAAGATGTATTATGTCAAAGTTCTGTAAATCTTATTCAGCCTTGCAACATATGCTAGGTGAGAACACACTTAGAGCATGGATGCTCTATAAATGCTCTTATATGCTCCAGTTTAAAATGTTATGCCAACAATCATGAGTATTATTGTAGCATATTATAAATAGGCAGATTGAAAATGATGAATTAAACAGCACTCTGAATTCACATATTTTGACAAAAGTGTACTGTAGCACACAAATTTCCTATTGGAGATAAATCAAGTCCGTCCATCTGCCCATCTGCCCATCTGTCCATCTAAAAACAGCTGTTTAATTTCTTATTAAATTTAAGGGAGCCTCAACTGTGAGGCTCCCGAGTGGTGCAACCATCTAAATCATTGGGAGATCGCCAGTTTAGTCCCTGGTGATGCCTTAGTCATTTGTGGCTGGGAGAATAAGACAGCATATGTTCTCTTTGGGAGGGTAGGATGGCCCTCCCTATCACTAAGTGTGATGCTAGCCAATGCAAGCATGTGCTTACCTTCAAAGTCTCGGTAGCATTGTATGATGGGGAGACCTGGCGAGTGGGTTAAAAAAAAAAAGAAAAACAAAAACTGATTGTGGGCAGGGCATAGATAGGTCAAATGTCTTTTAGCAGTACTCTAGGCATGGTGGAGAGAGTTGGATTCAAACCTGGATTTACTGGCAGGTCTGTCTTCCAGCACAGATGGTCGTGTGTATGATGGTCATGTGTGTGTATCTGTATGGGGGTGTGTGCGTGTATACACACTCTAGAGTGTAGCCCAAGGGTACACTCATCAGACTGATGACCTAGATGAAGTCAGAACCAGCTGACTCTGTGCCGGGCTGCTCTCTCTCTCTCTCTTGTCAAAATGTGTGCTTGTCCCCACAACAATGTAGCAGACATGGGCTGTGGCTAGTCTGCGTAAACCCCCCCCCCCCCCCCCGCCCTCCCCAACACACACGTGCACACACTTGGCCAAGCATTGCACCCCTGGCTATTATATTGAAGGCTTTGTCTGTTGATACAGACACAGCAGGGGATGTCCAACGCACAGTGTGACGTGTGCTGGGGCCTGAATGCTGTTGACCATTATAACGCATACATACACAGTCTGGATGTGGGGGTCAAACACGTGTCCCGTTTCTATTCTATATAATATACCTATCTAGGTGACTAAATGTACTTAGATACTTAGATACGTCTGATGCTAAACTTAACATTAAACTGACTCATTCCTGTTTTTTTCTGGACATTTTTTGACCAACACACACACACAAACAGTGTAGATGATAATTACAGTGGTGAACCATGCATATTTGAGCTAGGCCTTCAGTCCAGGCTGTAACTGTCAAAACTCATTTACTTTTCTGTGACAAAAACCACCTCTAGGACAGGGCTAATTTCTGCTAGCTCCCCAATGAGGTTCTATTGCAACAATGTACAAGAACATTTTTTGGCTAATTCAACTTCCAAACGGCCTGATCCCACCAATTGTAAATCAATACTTTGTTGGTTGATTCCATTGTCAGTCCTAATAATGTTGGTGGTAATCTGACACATTAGGCCTTACATTCAGCTTGTGATGTCCTAACCAGTAAAACAACTCAATGGGTGTTGTACTTAGACATGGGAGAAAAATATAATAAGAACCTATTGACCACAATAGACCATTTTTCATTTGGTGCTTCAAGATGTTTCCAACCAAAACCATTTAATATGTTAATACTTGAAATGAACTAAACTTAAATATAGTGGTTAAAGCTCTTTTGCCAGAGGAAACCATGACTGTAGCCTAGTATATGCATGTAGTACGGCTTAGCCCTGGCTGCATTAGGTGTGTGTCCCTGTT
This sequence comes from Pygocentrus nattereri, assembly GCF_015220715.1. Classification (NCBI taxonomy): domain Eukaryota; kingdom Metazoa; phylum Chordata; class Actinopteri; order Characiformes; family Serrasalmidae; genus Pygocentrus; species Pygocentrus nattereri. The sequence goes on along the minus strand of NC_051231.1, from coordinate 23,704,320 downwards.
CCTCGTGTTTATGCTAAGCCAATGAGTTGGCAAAAAGCAATTGCATAATCCCTATTCAATTCCAAATTGTGGATGAGGTTTATTAAAGAATGTGAATCAGCTTATGTCTTCAAAAGCCAAAAATAGAAACTCAACAGTGGAGGATTATGGAAACATCAAAGACAGATTAAGAAAAAAAATTTAATGTGCTCTTGGCGCTATCGCTGTCATGCTCATATAGATGTCTCTATACGGATCCTTTTCATTACACGGCTGAAATAATGTGCCTTTTTTGTCTTTGCATTGCTCCCAAGCTCCGGTAGGTTTTGGCGTCTTCCATGCTAATGCAGTTCCTGAATGAGTGCAGATATGCGCAGAAATAGATTTGGTACAATTACAAGGACCTACAGCACAATAAATAGCTTCAATAGAGGTTTAACTGTGGTCACACGTAGACGTGTGATACATAAAAAGCAAAGCCACCAAGGTTTCTGGTCTCTATACTTAGATCATGTGGTGCTTGAAATGCCAAAGCATATTGGTTTCATAAAGATGCTCTCAATAGCTCTTGCATAAACATATAATCCTTAGATAGGGTTTTCAAAGATCACTGACATCTTGAACAGCCACATTTCCTTCAAGATGTCACTTTATAGCATAGCATTAAGATGAATGTCTAATGCCAGTTACCAAGCTGGAGCAACAGTCAGTAAGTCCTGTACGTCTGTGGGGACAAATGCCAAGAAAAGGGCTGCAAGTGCCTTTTTATATAGATTGTGAAAGCTTGTGTTATGCAATCTGCCTCTCATATGATACAGTGCTCTCCCACTTGTTTTGGTCAGAGAAATCCATGTGCAGGATTGAGAATGATCCTTGTAAAGTAATCTGCTCGAGAATTCAGTATTCCCATGAAAACATGCACAAGTGTGTTGGACAAAGTGCAGCTTGGAACAGTAAGCTAAAGCTCTAAGCCCTGCACTTCCTGTGTACATGCCCCTTAAAGTAACCTAATTTCAGCTGTGCGCCAAATGTGAGTCACCTTGTGAAGCCTAATGTTTTATGGCATGTCTACTGGGAATGGAACAGGACCCAGTGTCTGGGGAACGTGTCTGCCTTTGGGCTACTTTAGAAGGCCCTTAGTCTAGTCCTCCTCACCTCCAGTCCCGCAGTCCACCACAGTTTGTGTTACCCCACCAGTAACACATCTGATTCAGTAAGCTAACAATGTGATTTGGGTAGGAAAAACACAGCCTTTAAGGTCATATGATGAAGTAGAGTACATAGAAGTTTTCGATGACGTCAAAGCTATTTTCAACATCGCTATGCCAGCTAGCCAAAAAAAAGCTACAACACATATTTCACAACCTTGTTGCTCTGTTTATGTCTCATATAGACCACATGATCACATATCGCTGTTGTCGGGAACAAAAGCTTGTATCTCCAAAATGCTAACTTTACAGGAGAAAGACAAAACCTACTTTACTTTTAATGTAAGTCAATGGAACCAGACATCCCCCACCACCCCAAGTCATTTTGGGCCATTTCTTTTGGTCCATTCATCATGAAATTTACACACGATATAAAAAACAACAGGCATTTTCAAATTATATAAAAAAAAGAAAAATGCCAAAAATGGAGATACAAGGTCTTGTTCTGACAACAGCGATATGTTGAGTAAGCAGTTCTTTCTCAGAGAAAATACCACCCCATTTGCAGTTTAGAGCAGCTTAAACTGAGCAACTGCCCGATGATAAATGTGTTTTGAGTCAACAATGTTTTGGTTCTTTTCTAAGTACAGAAAAAGAGCCAAAGCTATTGTATGCAGTAATTGATGTTAATACAGATGCAGCAGACAGAGATTAGGCTGAAAAAAGCTGGAGTCTTTCTTTAATATTAAAAGTACTGCTGCCTTAAAAGGCAACTCCACTAATTTGTAAAAAAATTCTACATAATTAAATGGTTGAAATGGGCGGCACGGTGGTGCGGTGGTTTAGTGCTGTCGCCTCACAGCAAGGAGGGCCTGGGTTCGATTCCCTGGCTGGGTGACCGGGGTCCTCTCTGTGTGGAGTTTGCATGTTCTCCCCGTGTCTGCGTGGGTTTTCTCCGGTTTCCTCCCACAGTCCAAAGACATGCAGTCAGGCCAATTGGACATGCTAAATCGCCCCTAGGTGTGAGTGTGATTGTGTATGTCTGTCTGTCTGCCCTGTGATGGACTGGCGTCTGGGGTGTATCCTGCCTTCCGTCCAATGACTGCTGGGATAGGCTCCAGCACCCCTGTGAGAAGCGGCTTGGAAAATTAATGAATGAATAAATGACTCTGTTTACATCTCAAGGACTGAATTGTTCAGAAGTGTTGAAAAAATTGTGGAATTCCCCTTTAAGTTCCTAAAAACCTGATTTGTGTTCAAGTGGTTTGGTCGGCAATTGAATAGACGCGTGTGGATGATGTGTGGCGGCTGAATAACTGAAATACAACCAGTTTGTCAGCAGCAATCGTTGCTTTTTTGTGGAGACGGGACTCATCGAAAAATCCCAGTTTCCCACTAGTAAATACGACATTTGGTGATTTTCACTATTATTATCTTTTCTTGTCTGACTGCGCTGCGTACGGTAGCTCAGCGTACACAACACTTTAATCCGCTTCTCACAATTATAGCCTATTTTACTATAACAGCAATAGACCAGCCATTCTTCTTATAGACCAGCCATTCTTCCTTTCAGTCTCTGGCCCGGTGTGCCCTATAACACCCAGGAGCTGTTTTAAACGCTGCCCTTTGTACCTTTTCTCCTCAGAGCCACTTCTCTCAGTTTACAGCCGTTAAACTCGACTCAGATGTTGCCTTCTGTTCACTCCTAGCTGTGCGTGCTCTTCGGTTAAGCCGGTGCCGGCGTCTAATTGGCCAATTAGGGCGTGCAGTGGGCGGAACCAGCAGACGCGTGTGGTCGGGAGGCTGTCAGTCACTCCGCAAGTCCACGCCCACCCCCGGCGTGAGAAAGGAGGTTCAGCGACGACTGTGCGGTTTCGTGTGTGTAGGCTGAGACACAGACACATATGACAGTTCACAGCGGAACTGCAGGACTGCAGAGGAGAAGAATACAGCCACTTTTGCCATGTTTTAGGAAAATGTTTTACCTGCTTCCTTTCAGCCGTGTTGTTCACGGATACGGACAATGTCTGGGTTCGCGTCGCTAACTGTTGTTCCGACGTGACAGACGAGACGAGTGCTGGTAGACACCACAGCGTTTCTGCAGATAGGCTACCACACACAAACTGACAGCACTTCTCACCTGAAGGACGAGCTGTGAAAGCCGGAGAAGGAGAAACGATGGCGGGGCAAAACGACTGCTGTGTCAAAGTCTGTCTAAGGTAAGGCAGAGTCTTCTTTTTTTTCATTCCACGCAGAAAATCCGCCGACTCAGGTAATGTAACGTAACGTTGGTATCTCGTGCAGGCTAACGGTCGTTTCCTCTTTGTGTGAGGAGACTGACACGAAGAACACTTAGCGCACATGTTCACACGTCGTGTGGTCACATACAAGCCTAATAGAAGAGTTTTAAGACCGTCGTGGCTCTGTGGCGGTGTTTTTGGGCGGTACTGCGAGAGGTAATTCACGAGACGAGGTGTGAGGTGGGTCTCGCGCGTTTTACACACAGCGCTGAAGCCCCTGAAGCCCCCTGTGCGTAAAATAGCACATCCTGACAGACTATCGTCTAATATTTAGCATTTTTCTACAACGTTTCTCAAACACCTTCCCATGGGTGACAGCAGCTGTAGTGCATGATCACATTTCATAATATCGTCCAGCCTTCACTGCAGAAGTCCATACATCGACCTCCTGAGGATTTTAGTAACCAACTATGGAGTTTGCAAGAGTAATAAAATACCATTTTGCTGCAAGACTAAGCTGCAAAGCAGTGTCTCCCTTTAAAATCAGTGGTCTGTCATGTTCTTTGTTAATACCCTCTGGCTGCTCAGGATAAAGGATTGATCCACTGTAGAGGAGGATTCAGTGTGATTGCAGCTCGCTGTGCATCAATTCAAGTCACATTGACGTTTCTGATCAAGTGCAGGGGGTGGATGAGTTCATAAAATAGTGCTGCATGTGAGCAATCGAGGATGGTAACCAGCTAGAGTCTAAAGCTAGACCTGGTCCGCCTATTGTCTGCTCACCACTCTTCTGAGATCTGACCTGAGGGTGGGGTGGGGGGGTGGGGGCATGAGTGCAGTTCAGTCTGTGGTCAAGAAATGAGGTGTAATGGTTCTCTGAAGCCGAGCGTGACAGACAGCCCCATTTCCCCAGGCTGCGAGCCCCGTCTGTGGCTTCCTTTGTGCTCTGCTGCTGCACAAAAGAGGAAGCATAACGTACTAAAATGCTGAAAGGGCTGAGCCAAGCCTACGGCGGATGGGCTTCATATTAGGAAGTGAAGCTGCAGGTGCATGCTTCTGCATTGATTGCATTGGTGTATTCTGTACAGGCATGGCTTGCATGCCGTGGAGGTCATACCTGCAGATGGGAGGGTGCCGTGGCATCTATGAATGAAGTGGTGCTCACGTGGTCCTCTGAGCATGACAAAGGTGGCTGCGCTGCCAGTTTAAAGGTTTACGTCATCCAAGAACACGTCTGTCTGGCACCTCATGCACTTTGTGTGGGCGCCTTAGGGACGAACAGCCTGGTAGTGTCATGTGGGCAAATGCACAGAGAACTCAGGAGTTGCACAATTGCCTGTTCTGTTTAGCAATATCTTGTCAAGAATATACATTGCTGGGTGTGATCAGGACACAGAGAGGACTAAGGGTCAGCAATATGTGAAAAAGCATAATATAATACTTACTGCATTTAAAAATGATATTGGAAACTATGAAAAGCAAGATTTCACTATATTCAATAAAGCAAACTCAAGGTATTTCCACAACAGGGCATAGACTTTGACAGCTACATCACTTGGGAGTCTCTACTAAATCTCTTTTTAATGAAACATGCAGTTGGTCAGTGTTCTGAAAAGATGGGCGATGCCCACAACATCGCAGTATGTATATGTTAGTTTTAGTTTTTTACCGTTGTAAATTCAGTGCTGTGTAAATGGCAGTAGACTTGTATAGGTGCTCATTGATTATGATACAGTCTTAAAGATTTCTGTGGTCAGGACTATGTCTGTGTAGTAAGCATCACGTTTTTGCGTATAATCTTTGTTCCCACATCTTCTCTGATTGAGCGTGTGCTGACCCTTTCCCATAGTGTTTTTTTTTTCTGTGCCCCCTCTTTTCCTGCTTTTCCGTAATCGCTGTTAATGCCTGTCATTGAAAGATTGATTTTTCTTCTCCTGCAGTGGGTGGGAACTGGTATTTGTATTTGTATGTGTGTGAGTTTCTCCCCAGGGCCTGTGTCATCTGCAGGCCATGCTTTTCTTTGCCCCCACCCTGGTGCTGGCAAATGAGAAGATCTTCAGATGTTGAGTCACTGTTGTTATAATTAGACCCAAAGAGAAAATGTGTTTAGAGGCAACTGTTAATGATTCTCAGGCGATACAGAAGAGGACATCTATAACATGTAGACTTTGTGTCTGCTGTTTGAGGCAGCTCTCAGAAATGTCTCTGGAGGCTGGAGATAACCCGTATCTCATGCCTTCTTTGGGAATTGTCTGGAATTCATAATCATATAGTGCTAAAAATATTTCATCTTGGTTTGACACAGATTTAGGCTTAATAGTTGCCAAACTGCACAATCTGAGTGATGCCCCGTCTCAGGGATGAGGGCAGGAGGCCGTCAGTTTTGAAAAATGAATGTCCTGTTTACATGTCCAGTCTGCTTCCTCACGACATTGTTTGAACTTTGCTAGGGCCAGGCTGAGAATGTGTGGGGTTTTTGGGGGGAGCTGGTTTTAAGAGGTGAACTGTGTGGGAACCAGTCTCGTAATAGCCCTGTTTATGGGAATGGCCCCCTTCCTCAAGGCTGCAGGGGTGAAGCGTGAATGATTTGGGCTTGTTAAGATCTCCTCTTGATTAAGAGCTTCATGGTAGCTTTACAGACGTGCTCTTCGTTTCCTTCTCATTGGAATCACATGTTGAGGCCATTTTGACCCCCAGGAGGCATGACTGTGAGTCTTGTTTTTTTGAACTTACATGAAACCAGTTTGATCCTAAGCAAACTCAGATTTTGAGCATTGGAGCAGGAATTGGCTAGATGAGCCCAGATCAGCACAGAATGACACAAAAGGGAGGAACACTGCAGTGACTTTGCTGCAAAGGTGTGCTCCACCTTTTTGTTATAAACTCTGCATTGCTTGTGTAATTGTAAGGCCAACCACATGGGCTCTGCCCCAATTGTGACAAGAAGAGAGAAAATTGGATCCTAATACAGCTTTTTAGTCCTGACGAACTGCTTAACTGTAGCTGCAGAAACAATTCCTCAGGGCTGTGCCAAATCAATTGATAATGAATTTGATGATTTGATTAATCTGAAGATTAATGTAGGCACTCTGTGGTGCACAACCTAGGGACGGGTGTAGGGCTTCTTTGTAATGTGGTGTAGTGATGTAGTTATGTCTATTGTCTTCTGAGGTCTCTTTCGCAGCTCCATTAGTGATTTCGGACTGTGTATGCGAACAGAATGACTTCCCCTCAGCCACGCGGGCCAGAGGCACTCCTTCACACTGTTTCCTGTTGCCGTAGCATTACGAAGCATCTCGTCAGAGGCAAGGGCAGGATGGGTGGAGCAAGCCCTGAGTGATTGAAGATCTGCTGCAGTCGTCCCCGAACCACAGCATGCATTGGCATTACATCTGACACACAAAAGTGCTTATCACAGGGGTGAGGGCAAAAATGTGTCTAATGCTAAACTACGACATAGGCATGTGCACTATGTTATGGTGTTTGAGTTAGAATTACTTCTTTAAAATAGGTTAGGGCTATCTCTGTCAAAAAGAATCAAAGCTCTCGGTGGAAACACCAAGACCTTTGGTACTGGTATTGAAAAGCCAGCCAGCAATAATATTACACAAAAGCAAAGGTCCTTCTGTGGTGTGACACCATAGAAAAACTGTTGAGTGGATGATTTTTAAAAGAACCATTCTTGTAAATAAGATTTAAGAGTGAAGAGCCTTTGTAAAGTTTAAAACAACTCTAAAAAGGTTTTATTTAGAACCACCAAAAAGGGCTTTCCTAAAACTATTTGCTCTAGCCAAGAACCGCTTTTAAGAGTTCACAGTATTCATTTTAGGGAGTACAATGTGCTAGTGAGGAAGTGAAGGCCGAAGAGGTCACGGCTATATGTCTGTGTTCTACTTATGACGCTAATCTGCTTTCCTGCGACCTACAGTAGCCTTTCAGGCCTTTTTAATAGGCGAAAACATTGATGACACACAATTGCAAGCTCTGCATAAAATATCACAAGCCGTAACTGGCTCACAGCTCTTGCTTGCCTCAGGCCCTCTTTTTAAAAGGCCATCCACAGTCACCTCCTCTCTCCCCAGTAGTTTCAATGAAACGACAGTGAGGATAAGAGATGGGGCGAGGGAGCAGGGGACGGAAAAAAAGAGAGGGAGTCAATTGACGTTGTCCTCCTCAGTTAATTAGATGCTGTCCTTTTGGACTCCATTGCCTGATAGGATGAAAAGAGTAGCTGTGTTTTCAGATGAAAAGAGGAAGAGATCGGGTGGAGGGGAAGCAGGGGGGAGGGACAGAGAGAGAGAGAGAGAGAGAGAGAGAGAGAGAGACAGAGAGAAATATAGCGAGAGAAAGCAGGAAGTGTCTCTTTCTCTTTCAGTGTCAAAAGGGCGGAAGAGGAAAAATAAACATTTAGCCCTTGCTGGAGGCAGACAAAGAGGAACATTTTGTTAATTGCGAGTGTGGTATAGATGATTCTGTGTGTGAGCAGGATGACAAGGACACACAGCTGTGTTGCTATTACAGTCTCCCACACACAGTGGCCCATGGGCAGAAGACTAAGGGGCTTACTGCTGCAGTCTGGAGCCAGGTGTGGACCCCTTGAGAGGCTGAATAGCAACTATGTTTTACACATACATACATCCTGGGATAGATGCACTTAGATGATGTGAAAGGAAACAGGCAATTAAAAGAATGAATTATTGTGACATGTCAGCCTGCAGTTATATATTAATAGAGGGCTGAGTGCTGTGTAAGCGTATGGGTAGGTCATTTAGGTTACGACTGAAATCAGAAATACATTTATACTGTACTTATGTTTTTACTGTAAGGGGGTGAGTGATATACCACTGTCATTGTGATATATTACTTCTCATTAAGCTTTCCTGTACGTATTGTGGACATCATCAATAAGGATGCACGTTCTGAATACTTTTGAAATTCAAATATTTGTAAGAGTTAGAATATTCGGTTAACTGCCTGAAATAGTAACTTCAGGAACAAAGACTTAATATTACACAGTAGGGACTGCATTAACTAGTGGATTAGTCATCTAATAGATCTACTAGTCGGTGCTGTGGGCAGTTGAGTGCTTGAAATACTGTGATTAAACACAAAGACCAAATGATTTTAAATAGTGTGGTGAAATACAGGCTCGTAAACCTGACAGGGTAGGGTCTTTTGTACCATGTTAAGAAAGCACCATTGGACTGACATGCAAAATCATTGACCCTTTTAGAGTGATGGGTGCAACGAAAAGAGACTTGGAGTACTGTTCAGCACATGTACTACGATATTTCATTTCATCTCAAGAAATAGATTTTTAAAATGGAGTATAATGAATTCTTCCTAGTTTTAGCAACTATGCCTGTATCTCTTAAGGCTTGTTGGTGAGTAGATGCAACAGAACACTCAGACTTGTGGATTACTTTTTTAGAGCCACATAATAAAAATGGCAATCATGTTATTCCTAGTATGTGGAGATGTACAGTTGAAAATACATCATATTATTCAAAATTAGTCAAGGGTAAGCTGACCTTTAACACCAGTTGAGCAAACTGGTAATAGATGGTCAAGACTTGTCATCGTTTGCACATTTTTTAACAAGTTTTTTCACCTCTGTGGATGGTGTGCCAGCATGTAAAGCAGCACTGATGTTTATTTAAAAAGAAATGGGGCTCCCAAGTGGGATAGCTGTTTAAAGTGTTTCCCTGTTGACAGGAAATTGTGAGTTCAGAGCCCAGAGGATGCGTAATAGGTGTTGTTTAACTTGATTTTGTGATGGTCAGTGTAACAGTGAGTAAAATTGAACTGTTCTCATAGTTTTTCAAGTATTTAAAATGCAGCACTACCTGTGACTATTTATTATACCCCACTTGTGTGTTGGGCAAGTGTCCTCGAGTGTTGTGATATTATGTTTCTGTCATGTTTCACACCCATGTATTAAAACCTTTTGTTGGGACGAGTGGACGATGGTCATAGCTCTCAGCTCCTCCCCAAACATATTTGTCATTTACAGTGGTACCTGTCTCAAAATGGATCCAAAGGCCCTTTGGCATTTTGGGCACTTAATCTGGGCACTATTTTGCTGACGGAGCTCCATTTGCCTTCTGCCACTTCTGAAGTGTAGCTAAGCTTCAAGGAATTTCAATGAGGCCTTTTCTTATTGAAAATTCAAATACACATACATGAGCCATTTACTTCCTTCACGCTCCAACAGGCCGCTCTGGCTCCCTGCCGGACTGTCCAGATCAGCAAGGCCACGAATGCAGGCCCCATTCCGCGACCCCACTGCTTATTCGTGAACCGCTTCCACTCCAGCCTTTTGAAATCCTGCCGACCCCCGTTGACCACCCTGCAACTCTCCCCTCTTTTTTGCCTAGCTCCAGAGTGAGATTGTGGGAACAATGAGGTGAATAGAGTGGCCTTTCATTATTGACATGGTACTTTATACAGCCTAATTTTTTGCTGTTCACATTGCATAACCATGATAGGACCATAAGAAATGCCCTGTCTGTCAGACCACAGGAATGACCAGCTCACTCATTTTGGTTCTCTGTTCTCTCCATGTATCACCGAGCCCGATAAGCAATAACAAAGGGCTGGTCTTTGGGATCTGGGTGAGCAGCCGGTAATTAAGCCCTTTCTGTGCTAAGAAGCTTACACACTTAAACAGTGCACTGGCTTGGACCTGTGTGATCTGCAGGGGAAGGAGAGGTGGTGGTCCCACATAGGCGTACTATGGTGTGAACGGAGCCAATTAATGCAGAAAGCAAGAGAGCAACTGAATAAAACCCAATGCTATTTAAAAGGCATTACTGACATTTGTAAACGTGTAGATTTTTTTTTATGTTTTTATTTCAAATGGTTGACCTCTCCATGCTCCTTCCACGTATGTTTTAGCAGTTCTAACATGTTTTAGCAGTTCTAACATGTTTTAGCAGTTGTTAAGAGATTGGACAGAACACTTTACAGAACGTTGACAAAAACACTGTGAACTCAATGAGAAATTGTAGCAATCTTTATTCAGAGCTGCTACATAACATTCTATTTCTAGTTTAAAGTGCTGTGCTACTTCTGTTATAGATAATTGAAACTAGGTAGGTTGGAAACGACAACACATTTGCATCCACGTCAACTATGGCTTAATAAATCTGTTCTAAAATTGTGACCTTTCACAAATGTATAAAATGAATATAAGTAAAAATAACATTTTAATTGTAAGTATTTCGACCAAAACTTTTCAAAAGGTTCATTGGGACTTTTAACAACATTCTGTATAGCTTTTCCTTATAGTTCCGACCCAAGAAAGCATTTGTGGACAAAGCATGAAGAGGTCAATTAAAGCAAGCAAAACAAGAAACAACAGGAAAAAAACACTTCAGCACACCATACCAATGACAATATCCTAACAAACATGCCAATATTCATAAATCATTAGTACAAACAGTGTAAGTACCATAGGGTGCACAAATTGAGGTTTAAGTGTGCATTGAGAATGCTAGAGGAGTCAAGTGTCTCATCCATTTTAAAAGTGGTCCATTGGATTCTTAGATGCATTGTGTGTAGCTCAGACTCGCTATGTCTTCTTCTGCCCATTTGCACTGAATGTGGATCGCATTTCCATTTCTCACCTTGAGCTGTTCTGACAGACGTGACGTTTAGAGAGCTCTGTGTGTGTGTGAGTCTCTTCATTCTCCACACAAACACTCACTCGTGCACACTAAACTCTTAACTCCACTGTGTATGCAGAGATGGCATTTAGCTAATCTGGCAGGGTGATCCCCAGGGAGGACCTCCAAGCATTCTGAATCATAAAGGCTGTCTCTTCTCTCGCCCCCACCTCCGAGGGGGTCATCCTGGGCCACAGAGCACAGGCTGCCCCACGCACACCCAGCTAATCTAAGCAGGGTCATGGAGAAATGCTGAACGGCGGATTTGGCCATATAGAGGCATTTAGCAAAAGGCGAGTGTAGCACTGGGGTTAATTATCATCTGTCTGTGGCACATTAATGCATATGAATGTTTGATGACTAGAGGTTAATGCACAGATTAAAACTGATTAACCTCAGTGACCTTTTAAAGGACAGAGAAGCTATATTGACTGATGTATTTAAGCTTCTTCAGAGAATATGCAGATTTTTGGATTTATGTTTCCGAAATTGAAGAATTCTCTTCTCTCTCTTTTTTTTTTTAACTCATTTACTCATTTGCATGCTCTCCCACCATGAAAATGAAATGCAGTAAAATAAAACCTGTATTATGCCACATTTTATATTTTTATTTTTATTTTTCACTAGTATGTAAAACTAAGCAAAACAAAAAAAGAAAAGAAAATTGCGAACTCAGAAATATCATATTATTAATTATTTTCTCAGTACAGTATGTACCTATTTTCACTTAGAAAATCAAAAGAAACATTTTTAACTTTAATGTAAGTTAATGTGATGTGATTATTAAGTTATTTTGTGGAGCTTCTATGAGCCATTTTGTCATGAAAAGATCACATAATGTAAAGTTCTAATAATTACTATGACTGTGATAGTAGGCTGTTACACACATTTTCCTTGCACCAGTCAGTTGTATAAATTTGGTCTGACACGTCAAGGGGGGCATCGCTGGGAGGATATAGCCTACATACAGCTAAAACTAGGTGAACAAAGCACTCCTACAATTGGAGTCGGAATATTTTTGTTATATATAAAACTGTACATGCCAGTATTAAAACATAAAACCAAACATCATTATGAGAAAAACTTCAGTGTTTTCTATTTGCTGATTTAAATTCAGTTATATTCACTGTTGAATTCATATACCTATTCATTCCAATGGCAGTTACAATGATTTGACATGACAGTAATAATATATTGTAAAATATTTGTGCTAAATTACTATTGTTGTAGGGGTCTTTCTCTTTCTTTGTCATTTCCCCACATACACACACATACATCAACACACTGCCACGCCTTACTGCAGTTCTCAGTCAGTCCTTGAAGCTGACCTTGAAGCAGCAGGAGGAGGTAACTGAACCTGGCCACTGGGACTTTACTGAGGCTTCTCCCATGTTACCATATGATTTTGTGTGAGTGAGTGTGTGTATGTGTTCCTATTTGCTTTCACATGTATTCATGTTTGTTCTTTTTCTGGATTGTGCATTTCCACAAATTGTTTCTTCCTTTAGGAACCTGCTTTGCCTAACTCTCTCATGACCTGTTTACATCTTGTATGCTCGTGTTTATATTTTGGGTCGACGTGTGTCCGTGCTTTGTCAGCATTTCAGAGCACATGTCTGGTGGAAGTAGACTCTGTTTCCTGTGAAGGACCAGTTTCTTAGCTTTACCCCTTATCGGTTGTGGAATATGTGTGCATGTATGTGAACTGTCCAAGAATCCGCTCTGCTGAGGTGGAATGTTGTGGCTTTATGGCACTAATCTTAGTTTGCTAGGTGGCTGAAGTTGGTGGAGCAGAGGTTTGTGTGCCCTAGTACACTTATGATTGAAGCTGCATCTCAAACATACATACAGTGGGGCTGCACAAAGTGTCCAGTGTACCACTTTTTAATAATTTTGATATTAATATTTACAGTATTGATCTTGCAGAATGCTGTCATATGCAAATGAGTCCTCTGACTCAGTAGGTGTTTTGTTGTGTGCTATGAGCATTCTCCTTAGATGTTCCAGATAAGTGTTTCTGTGGGTTTTCTGACAAAGTGAAATATTATGGTCAAGGTAAGGCTAGTATTTAAGCGTGTCACATTAAGAGCATACCAGTGCATTTTGAATATATTGCGTGTTGCAGCTGCATTATGTAGCTATTAGGGCTGTCAAACAATTCAAATGTTTAATTGTGATTGCATAGTTAATTGTGAGTAATCCCAATTGTCTTGTTTCCTTAAGTCTGAACTTATAGAAAGATTTCTTTCATTTAAAAAGCAGTACATTTTTTATAGTGGTATAAATGGACAAAATAAGCATCATCAGAATGTATTTATACAAAAATATTTGTGTAATATATTTATAAAATAACATTATTTTCCCTATTTTTATTGCTTTTAGTGGGGTGCTGGAGGCTATGTCTTTAAAATCCATTTAAAGGCGATGTTTGAAGGACAGTAGCAGTAGCAGATTCTATGTAGATTCTTCACACAGTGCTCAAGCAACTGGGCTTTAGCCTGGATTACTACTGCATGGTCTGAAAGGTCAAACAAGGAAAATATGTTAGCGGAGCCAAGCAAATTAGTGACATTTATAATTAAATTTATCATGCATACCCACACATACTCATTTCTTCTCATAAATAATGTTCTTTCAAACACACACAAAGTCTCTATCATATCCACTCCATTCAACTACTACACCCACTCCATCACATTATCCATGACCTTCTTCAGTTTCTGCTGTCTGTGCCATTGTTTGTTTAACAGGCTATTATGCCTGTGTTTTAAAGTTGTACTCATACAGCAGAGCAGCTCTTCTCTTTCCCACAGACCAGCCAGCACCCGGCTGTGCTGCATATAGCGTTTCTTTAGATCTTTATAATGGGCGTAATCCCATCCAGTAGGGCCCGCTCAGGGATCGGCTCCTGAACGTCCCTCTGGGAGTTGTAGGCTGGCTCAGTGTGGGATTGTAGGGTATGAGCTTAATTCTTTTGCTGTACTGCTAATTGATTGGGTAACAGAGAATGACAGACTACCACGGACTGTTAGATGATAAAATCTATAAAATCTTTTTTAAAACCTGCAAGAATAAATATTCAAAATGCTGAACAGTTTTTGCATAATTGGATTGAACAAACATGGTTTTACTTTGTAGGTTTTACTGCAAGCTGTGTGCGTGCGCGCGTGTTTGTCTGCATGCCAACTGAGGCACTTGTGCAGCACTTGTGACCACATGCACTAATCAGCCACTGAGTTATGGATACATGATATTTCAATCTAACAAAGTAGGTTGCATGATAAAGAGAGGGGCATGGCAGGTACTGTACTGAATGCTATTCAATTAAAACCCATCACCTTCCAGTAGAAGTGTTTATGACTGGAACCTATAAGCTCTAGGGCTCCATACAGAGTTATGGGAAACTTGTTTTTTTTTCCCTTCTTCAAGAAATGCACCAATATGGAATTTCTGAACCAATAAAGAAATTAACAAATAACATTTTAAAGACAGCTGAACGATTTAGGGAAAATAATAATTATAATAATAATCATGATTTTTTTCTTACCTATATTATGACTATGATTTAAAATGTGAATATTTTATGTATATTAATGTCCAGCCCTATTTTTCTGGCCATGAATATCAGCACATCCACTCCTTTTGGCTTGAGTCTTGACTGCTAAACACTAGTTATGGCTGTGTTGTCCTGTGAACAGCAATTGATGTTTGGTTGCTGTAGATTGGTCTCTTCTGCAGGCATTTCACAAGCATTGTGTTATTAGATAAAATTTTCCCACTTAAAACTTGTTCAGACAACATTGTTGTTAATAAAGGTTATCATTAAAATTGCAGCCCTTGCAATTTAAAAAACGCACTGCATTATAAATGCAGTATATATATTTCACTATAAAAAGGTACACCTTTTCAGTCATCTGCCAAGTTTACACTACACTTATATTCTTGTATTATGTAAATGTTTTAAATTATTTAGCAAACACTCTTATTCAGAGTCCTTCACAGTGTTAATTGAATATAATGTTAAGAGTCTTAGCCCAGGAGTCTCACTGGTATAGCAGTAATGTTACTGCTTTAACAGACAATTCCTCCAGATTTCTGTGCGTGGGGCAGTGTTATTATCCACAATGTTCTATTTAAATGAGTTGAAAAGATTAGAAAAGCACAGCACCAGCAACTACAGGACAATAAATTGTTGGTTTTAATTAGCAGTTATAATTCTAATGTCAGGCCGGTTTTAGTAGTTATATTTATCCATTTGCACTGTGTATCACTGGCCAATGTATTGAAAAGAAATACATTGGCCAGTGTTATATAGTGCATCCCTGTTTCCTTCTTTTCGCACCTTTCCCTGCCCCCGTTGGGACAGAGCCGAGCCTCCTGGCAGCAATACTACAAGCATCATGAGAGCCAGTGCCAGACAAGGACAACAGCATGTTGGCACTCAACGCTTACTCTTTCCACCACCTGTACCATCCAACTGTCCTCCATTTAATCAATCCACTGGGTTGTCTACCTGCTGGGGCCCTTCCCTTGATCTCACCGCGCTCACCTTCATTGGTAAAACGAGGCATAGGTGGCAATAATGGAGTTAGCCAAAGTCCCTAAAGGGATATTGGACAGCTGAGCCAAAGAAACTGGCCATGCTGGAGCAGCCACAGTATCACGGCCTGCTGTCCCCAAGCATCTTGGCCTTTGCTGGGGAGGAGAAGGTTGATGATCATATGGCGTCTGTGGTGACATATGTGGTGATATGACAGTGATCTCTTACTGCAGTGCCGTTATTGGATAGTGTCATTGGTGCTGAAGTATAGATCAAGTCTGCTTCTAACAATGACTCAGGCTAGATCACTAAAATCATATGGTTTTATATATGTTCATGACATTGTGGCTGTTATAACAAAACCTTATAATACTGCAGTTTCCCTGCAACTGTTGAACACTGGTTTATTTTTAAGATTAGCACAGTAAATAGCATTCTAATCATTGCAGCATTTGTCTTGAACATTTTTAAAATTTGGTCTCTACTACACACAGGGGCTTCTGTGTGACCTCTTGGGTATGTGTATGAATGGAGCTTCTCATTATTCTCTGAAAAATCAATATGATCGGTAGTGTGGCATGGAGTGGAAAATGACTGTTATGCTGATGGCCAAACCACTCAAAGACCATTCAGAGAGTCATTTCTCAGTGCTGTTCTCAGTTATGGATGCTGTAATGTTGTCCTTCAGTGGTTTGTGCTGTAGTATGAGTGAAATCACTATTAGTTGCATTGGAAATAAATAGAATACCTTTACAACTCAAGACTTGATTTGAGGAAGAATACATGAGACAACCATGTCACCTTTGATGTTGTTGTTGTTGTAGTAGTAGTAGTAGTAGTTGCTGTTGTTATTATTGTTATTATTATTATTATTATTATTAATATTATTATTATTATACCATTACACAGGTGTGAAACCTCTTCAGGTCACTTTCACATTTTTGGCGAGCACTCAAACCTGTATCTTCTTTGCAGTTTTAGCTTCTTTCTGATCATCGTTATCTCCCCTGTGACAAAGTTTTACTAAAACAAAACAATGACTCCCACTTTGAAACTTCAGAGAGATTTTATCGATACTGTCATCTCCAAGCCAGAATATCAGGCTCAAATCTCTCCTTCGGCTCCAGCAAACTCATGTTTTACCATCACATGGGCTGATTGTTTTCTGTTTCTGGCACCACGGTGGCAGTCAAAACAGGGGCCACTGCAGTCTCTGTAGAATTGTAGCACAGGAAGACCTATGAGAGAATGGCCCACAGCTTCTGTTCACTACCTGTCTGCCACAGCCATGACCTATTTTGGGCAGTCTCAAGGGAGAAAAAGCACAATAATGATGAATAGAAAGAGAAAAGATAGGTCAACATGGTCACTCTTAGGTTGTAAATAATAGCTCAAACCAGACAGCCTTTTCATAATGTAGGCGTCTTAGTTGGGGGACGTTTTTGTTGGATTTTAAAAGGCTGTGTGGAGCGTGGGTGCAGTACACAGAAAGTGGCTGTTCACAGAGCACCTCGTTCAGTCTTTTCCAGTAAAATGGGTGGAAAGATCTGTTGAAGGAGGGATTTTTTGACTTCTTGTGCTAAATTTCTTACACCTGTGGTGATCAAGGTTGGAAAATAACAATATGATTGATACAATAACTGTGTTATTGACTTTCACTCCAAAACCATTTTTTTCTTTGCCAGACATCCATGAAAGCATAATTAGTAATTTTAGTTTATATGGTGACATGCAGTAAAATACTGAGTAAAAAATAATTGCACCTGAGATGGAGACTCAAGTTAGTGCTTTTGCTAATTTGTCACATTTAAATATTTCATATCATCCAACTAATTTTAATATAGGATAAAGACAACATGTGTAAACACAAAATGTAGCTTTTAAAAGATCATTCTGTTAACTGAATATAAATATTTATTCAAAACCTGTATTAGCCATGTGAAATAGTAACTGTCCCCCTAAACCTAATAACTGGTTCTGCCACCCTTGGCAGTAACAACTGCAATCAAACATTTGCGATTGCTTGTGAAGAATCTTTTAAGGTCTTTCCATAGCATCTCAATGGAATTCAAGTCAGGACTTTGACCTGGCCACTCCAAAACCTTAATTAACCTTTTTCTTGCTTTGGATCACTGTCTTGCTGCATAACACAACTGCACTTGAGCTTTAGGTCACAAACTGATGGGAGAACATTCTCTTTCAAGGATTTTCTGATAGAGAGCCGAATTCATAGTTTCATCATTTGAATATAAGTCATCCAGGTCCTGCTGAAGCAAAGCAGCCATGGACCATCACACTAACACTACCATGTTTGACTGTTGGTGTAATGTTCTTATGGTTAGTTTTATGCTAGGTGTAATGGGACCCATGTTTTACCCATGTTTTGTGTTGACCTATCAGTCCACAGAATATTATCCAAAAAGTGTTGGGGGTCATCTAGATGTTTTTGACAAACGTGAGATGAGCCTTTGTGTTCTTTTTGGTCAGCAGTGGTTTGACTCTGCAACTCTCCCATGTATGCCATTTTTGCCCTGTGTCTTTCTTATTGTGGAATTGTGTACACTGACCTAAACCAAGGCAAGTGAGGCCTTAGCAAGGCCTGTCAGCATTGTCACAATAATGTGCATTCATTATCACAGCTTGCAGCAGCGTCAGGTTTGATACGGTTTTAAATAACCAGCCTAGTATGCTAGCACAGTAGCTAATTTAGTTGAAGTTAAAGATGGCATTCCTTTAAACCTTATTAAGCCTTCAACCGGATTAGCTATTGCTCTAGCTAGTTTGTATGGTTGCTGTACAACATACAGACTAACCATTTTGCTTATGTCCTTTAAACATCTCTGCACTATACTAACATTTTAAAAAGTGACATTATTGTTTTGTTGGTGTATGTTGCCTGGTCTAATTGATCAAATTGAGCAAAACATTGTGAGTATATTGTATATTGTGTAACAATAAAATATATTATTCAGGTATGGTTATAGTATACAAACAGTTGCAACTTTCGAAGGCAGAGACAGCACTAAGATTTTGTCTTCATACTTTTTTCTCTTTGTTTAAACAAACAAAAAAAAAAAGAATGAAAGAGAAATGCGTGAAACACACCCCCTAGTCTGTGTACTATGAAAATTCATTACAGTTCCAGACACTGGGGGTTACGTTGAACATTTATGGTTATGTAAGTTTTGTTGCTGTAAATGTTCAGATTTAGACCAGCCTGTAGAGATTATGTCTTCTTTCTCCTTGTCCTGCTCTGTGCTTCAGTGATGAGTGTGTGGAGTTCGTTCTCAGGAGTCAGCAGCAGTGAGTTGCGGAAGTTTCCGTCTGAATGAGCTCAGAAGAGACTTTGCTGAACAAGCTCTGTGAAGAGCAGAGAGAAGAGTTACACGCTCAAGTTTACTCTAAAGACATCCTGCGCTCTCTTCAGACCCAAAACAGAGTAAAGGTCAAACGACAAACGTATGTGGTCAAGCACATGTACACGTAAGCGTACACATTCTAAGACACCTTGTCCTTTCATGAAGATCCAAAGCATGCACACCTACATAGTGCAGTGGAAAGTTCCCCCTGTGCCCCTCAGGGTCTCTGTTTAACAACAACACTTCCTCACACACAGTGTGACCAGGCCTGTGCCCACTGACGGTCAACTGGGTTACTGTGGCAACGACCCCCATTGATGTTAAAAAATATCGCCAGTTTTAAAAATGCAGTGTTTATTTATTAATACTTTTATTTATTTAATTCATTCAAACATATCAAGGCACATACTTCATACTTCTTGAACATACTTAATACATTTTAATTGATATGATATCACTCATAAATATCACGTTTATTAAAGCTGTTGTAGAAATAAAAAAGCAAAGCAAAGTCTTCAAAAAGCTGTCTGTGGTAACTGATTACACTTCAGCACTTCCTCGGCCCTCTGCGTCAGTGTTCATACTTCGAACAAGATGAACTTGGCTCTTGGGAAAAACAGGCTCAGCTACACGGTTACAGAGACATTGGCATTGGATGCTAGACTTTGTGCAACGTGCAATTCTGCTCTTTATTACTGGATTACTACTGTTGTGGCCAGCTTTGGGGTCGAATTAGTGATAACAGTATACTACATCCATAACTTTTACTAAGTGCATTTATTATGTTTGAAGCTTCAGCTCATGGGCTGTCACTGTTTGCTTGTGTCTCTACTTCAGAGTTAAAAACCATCAGAAAATTGCTGGAAGAAAAAAAAATTGCTGTTGTTGTTGCTGTTGTTGTTGTTATTATTATTATTATTATTATTATTAATAGTGATAGTAGATGGAAATGCTAAGTTAATCTGCTAATGCTTTCGCACACATTGTCACCAGAGGTACTTACAGATATTAATAAAACAGCAGCAATTTCTCTTGGTAATTTGTAGATGGTTCCTAACACTGAACTACATACAGGAGAGTTGAATAACACCCCCTCTCCCGACCCTGGTATGTTTACTGCTGTTATTTTCTACATGGTTATTGATACTATTGATATTATTGGTACAGGCCTAAGTGTGACAGATGTACTTTCTACTTTTGTGTTAATTTCCACTCCTCAGGATCCATAGGTACTGTCTGCGTTGGCATGCTGCAACTTATTGAATTCTGCATGTGTGTGTATGTGTATGTGGGGGAGGTAAGGGCAGGACACCTGGGCTTCTGGCAGCAGCTGCTTCAGCTCATCATCAGGTGTGTGTGTGTGTGTGTGTGTGTGTGTGTGTGTTATTGTGTCTATTAATGTAGCGTGTGCATGACAGAGCAGACTAATCCTAATCTCTGGGACACATTTGCGTCATCTGACTGCATTAGGAGCATAACCACAGGACCTAGTTTTGATTAGGAAAAAGAAATAAAAGGGGAAAAAAGAAGGACTGAGTGTCTTTATAGAGAGAGAGAGAGAGAAAGAGATTAAAATGAATGTTTTTTGTTCGGTGGATAAGGATTTATTTCATCATTAATCATGCTGTTAACAGTGGTATTGCAACAGTAATCTAGTTATATACACTGATATGTATTACATATACTGAGGGTAGACATTGCCTATTACCCATGTCCACAACGTTTCGCATTTTGGCCTCTGAAATTGCAGAAGCTGTGCCCCAGAGTTTTTTTGATTTCTTTTTCCCTTTCAACAAACCTGTTGGGTCAGACACTGGACTAATTGCATGAAATCAGATTTTGAATTAGTTAACTGTAACCATTGTAATAGCTAATGTGTTGTGGTCCCCCATCCAGCTGGAATGGCATGCCAGTTGTCATAGATGTTGTGCCATTGGTTGAAGTTTTCTAATGCCACTCTGTGAAACAAGATTTGGAATAAGTTAAATAAGATGTTAAATATGATGCTGCTACACCGAGAGGCTGTCGATGCAGAGGCAGCCTAGATTTGGATGACATCAAGGTAGACCAGCTCGACATAGAGGACCACTACAGTCACCACAGAGGCAGTTTGTATGAATGTACGAATACATACCAACGTTTCTATTATTCTGGACACAAATTCTTAGTTTTGGCTGCACGTTTACCTGCCTTTCCTTGACTAGCCCCACTGTGCTATAGTTCCTCATATTACTTTTTCATTCTGCTTGCATGAATGCTTAGCACACTTTGAGCGAGCTTAACAAGCAAGAGCAAAGTTCCACTTTCGCCTTTTACTAACACAACACATCCATCTCATCATTCCTGGTCTCATTCAGGGACACGTTCACTCACTCCTCACACTCCAAAGCTATTCCAAACATAGCTACAGGCTATAATTTTATGAGAGGGAGAGAGAGAAAATGTGTGAGTGCACAAAATCTCAAAAAAAAAATTATTGGAAAACAAACCCAAGCCTGAGCTGGAACCGGTGTTTGGTTGGGTTCTGCCGGTCTCGGGTCAGGAAGCAGGCCTCTAGTGTATTTGTAGTTTTGTATGTGTGAGATTGCAGTAACATGCCGTTTGTGTGGTTCAGTGTGGGTGGAGGTAGAGCTGACTAGGCAATGTGTGTCTCTTTGGGGACAGAGATGGTCCCACTTTGCTGTGGGGTCTTTGAAAAAGGGGCTCATAGGACAAAGAGAGGTCATAGCCGCCCACACACACTCTTCCATCCCTCAGCACACGTAGGCCACATGCTCTGTTCTGTAGCTCTGAGCTGCATGGCTGTGTTCAGAGGATGTGAACTGCCTCCCAGTGAGGGCCCTGAGGTCAGCTTACATGCAGAAGCCACACATATCACTTTAAGGATGACACCACATAAAAAGACACTCAGAAGCTGCATTTATTCAATTTTGGCAAACCACTGTTGTCTGAAACGGCTATCCGCTGCATGCAGATTTATGGTGGTGTTTTTCAATTTTTATATTTTATTATGTCTTACTGTGTCCTAAACCACACTCACAAGTCTGTGCCACCATAATGAATGCCAGAATGCGGTTTGAGTGGGTTGAAAGAAGTTTTGGGAATGTATTTATGGAAAAGATTTAGGTGACTATTGACTTCTAGTGTTTGTAAGCAGTGTTAGCCTCATAGCTCTAGTGCTAAACTAAAGAAGCCAAATTTGTCTTGGCTCAACTACTGATCAACTACTTCTGGCGAAATTGGAAAATAGTTTGCTAGCTAGCAAATGTCTTTGTGTATTTCTTTTGTAGTCTGCTGTATCGTTATCTATGTATCTGTGTTATTAATTCTGTTGTCTGATGACTTTAAAATGATACATATTGGAAAAGTAGGCTAAATAACACATCAATAATTTTATATAGCCAAACTGATGCAATGTACTTATTAATATTCTAAACTGATGAAATGACTGAAAACTTTGACGTTGCTTGTCATTGAACTGTTTCATGTGGCTGCCAAATTATGTTTCACACAGCTTGAAACCTGAATCTAGCTGAAAGTTTCACCATGTGAACGTAGCCTTGGAGTTCTAGATTTCACTCATACTTTCAAACAGTTCCTTAGGTTGTTTTAATGAGCCTCCCTGTACAAAAAAGTGATGAAACATAACATTGAGCTCAGTTAGCTTTGGCAGTTTACTCTGACTATACCCAATTGTGCCCTCTTGTACCAAATTGTAATTTAGTGCTGTGCTGGCACAATAATAATACTAGCTGAGTGAAATACAGCACTGAATGTACTTGATGTGCAGATTTAGGAAACAGAGCCAAGAACAAAAGTCCTTTCTCACTGTCTGCCGTGGGCACCCTGCCCAAAACAAGCCAGGGATTGATTGGTGGCTGTTTGCCCTCACATCAGCACTTATGTGCTAATTTGTCAGTAGATGTCTGTGAGTGAGACACAAAGTGTGAGAAACATGGTAGACACACACTGTCTCTTATGACATTACGGCTCTGGAAGGTGATTCTAATGGTCTGTGCAGGAATCAAGTATGTGTAAGTGTGGTGGTTTTGGAGGACTGTATATGTCCATTCACTGTCAGATTATTGCTGATTTGCTGCTAAATATCATTGTGAGTGAAGGCAGATACTATTACTCTTTGTGTAAGGCAAATAAAGTGTATAGGATAATATTTATGTTCCTACTGTTTGAGAAGATAATGTTCTAGAGACCTACACTTTGTAACTTTAAGATAAATTAAATCCTAGCACTTTCACAGCAGCTTTATTGGCTCAGTAAAGTGTAGAATCAAACACTATGTTAAATGTAATTGTAGTATTGACTTTTGTGGAAGACTACAGTATACAGATGATTCAAACTGGTACTTTTAGATGTTCATCCAAAGTATAATTATACAAAGTATCATTACTTAATATCAGTCAGAACAGGTTTTGAAGCATGTGTCGTATCATATTTTTCCATTTTTCCACATATTGCAATGCAAATCTCAGTACCAAGTGCAGCCCTAGTGGAGCATTTGAGGAGACTGTGTGGAGTGAGTGTGTAAAGTAGCTCATGGCTAGATGATCTGCTGAGCCATGTCCCTGTGGCTGAAAGTTACTGTGGGCCATATGCAAATCCTGTGCCTCCTCATGCAAATTGACGGGTGGCTAAACACTGATAACAGACCAAGAGCTAGTGGCAACTAACATCAGTTCCATGCAGCTCTAGAAAGGCTTTTCTCTGTAGACTATTTTCAGCTCTGAATTTTCATAATGCCAAGGATTAACAGGTAGATTGTGTTGGGTAGAAGAATGACTGCCACCTCAGTCTCTTTTTAGACCTTTATTTAGAATGCATTATGAATGTGAAAACTTTATTTACTCAGAATGTTTTCCTGGTGAATAGATGCTTCAGGAAAATGGGGAAATCCTGGATGAGCAGCTGCCCTGTCCACACCTCAAGGGCAGTATTTTTCATCTGTGTGTGTATGTACATGAGAAATATTGGTGATATGGCAAAAATATATTGTTGTACTTGAAGACATTTCTCTCGTACATAGTATGTTTCATAGTGTTCAGTTTTTTGAAGAGACAATTTGCACCGCCAAAGCAGCAGAGCGACATTTAAAAAGACGGAGAACTATGATTTTCTAAAAGAAAAGGGAGGAAAAGTCAGACAAACCAATAACGAAGAGGCATGCACACATACAGCTTGTACAATCTCCATAGAAAAGCTCTGACAATAGAATGGGACGCACTGGAACAGCTACACATGAGCCACATAAGATCACCATGGCCAGCGCCAAGCCCACCCCTAATGAGAACATCCTCATACAAGCAATGAGAGGGTGGGAAATGCAATCTCATAATCAGCTGGACTGTAGTTGGCATCTGTGTATGCTGGTCAGTCAGCGGCTCACAATCAAATGGCCAGAACGGCTCTGTGGGTTTGTTTAAAGAGTAGACCTGCTGAAGGATGAATGCTTGGCTTCAGGGGCCTTCCTCCTGGAGGCAAAAGTCTGGCTCTAGACGTGTCTGTGGTGATGTCATCGCCTATTGTGTGGTGTCTGGGTACAGTGAGGTCAGATTGTGTGTGTTTATGTGTGTGTGTATGTGTTTTTTGTGTTTCATTTTTCATAGAGTGTCCTTGATGAAAATCCCGCTGTATTGTTTTATTTTTAAAACGGGACAAAGGACAAAACTATTTCTTTTAGTGTTAAGCTTAGACAAATATTATTTTATATAGATAATTGCATACATGTAATACACAGGGCATATTACAACGTCATAGATGTGGTCACATTTAAAATACATATGGGACAAATGATTGCATATAAATAGTATATAAAAAAAAACAGAAAATATACACAAAAGAAAATTACACAAAAGCCCCCAACCCTAAATATAATATTACATCTGTGACTCATTATTTTTGTGCACTTACTGCCCCTTTAACTAATCAATACTTTTAACCCTAAAACTAATAGCAAAAACTCCCAACAAAAACTGTTCCCAAAGGAGGCACTGACATTACGTTCCCATTCAAAGACATACTAATATTCACACTACTCTAACACACCTTAGCTTGCACATCTCTTTATCATGTGCATAAAATGGCTATAGGAGATTAAATATAATAATTAATTTGTATAAGAGGAAAGTCAAAGGAAAAAAAATAAACACTAGAAGTTTACAAAACTGAAATGAAATAAAAATAAATAAATAAGTAAAAAAAATTAGTCTTTACAACTGTGCAAGACCCAGTACACCACAAAACTGTCATCATCAGATAAACAGTACTTAAAGCTTTATAGTGAGATGGTAGAAAGTTAAGCTACATTTTTACTTCTTTGAAAAATTCCCAATTTTTTCTCTTCCATGCTGTGAGAAGATAACTCAATACTGTGGGTTGCAAAGATGTGTAGCTGTTGAGAAGCTGTTAGTAGAACACCAAAGCTGGACTTCTAAGTCCGTTTTTATTGACTGATGAGTCTAAATCTGTAATAGGGGTTACTAACTGGGGAGCAGAAAAGGCAACCAGCTTCTAAGACTGAACTTTACATGTGCAGAAAAATATCCCTGTGGATTTCTTTCAAAACCTGAAAGCATGTGTCATAGAAAAGCTATAATAAAGGCAAAGGGTGAAATACTGAAAATACTCATATTTAGTCATTCTGATTTCTTTGTCATTATATTCCAAATATATATTTTTTCCTGATGCTGGAAAGTGAAGAACTTGCATTGGTGTTTTGACTGGAAATTTTATAAAGTAAAGGTCTCTGATCTCTGACTTTCTACTGTGTGAAATCACATCCTCACATTTTAAGAAAATTATTGTGTGTGTGTGTGTGTGTGTGTGTGTGTGTGTGTGTGTGTGTGTGTGTGTGTGTGTGTATTAGTGTTAGTGTTAACTGTAAAGACAAACAAAGGAGGTGTTTGGCTCTGAGTGGCTCAGTACAAGGTAACTATGAAGTCTGGATGTTCAGGATGTGAGCTTTTGCCTTGGCACACACACACACACACACACACACACACACACACACACACACACACACACACACACACACACACACACAAACACTTCTGGTCCTTTTGTGTCCTCCACAGTCTGCTTTTAAAGAGGTTCTCTTGTGTGTATCCAACCAAATCAGTGAGATGAATACAAAAATGAGAGCGAGAGAAAGGAGAGTGAGTCAAATGGGGGAACGGGTGCCAGACAGGAAAGTGTGAAAACATGTAAATGCTTTAAAAAAAATGTGTGTTAGTGTGAAAAACATTGTATGTATGTGTGTGTGTGTATATGTGTATATATATATATATATATATATATATATATATATATATGTGTGTGTGTGTGTGTGTGTGTGTGTGTGTGAGAGAGAGAGAGAAAAACACTGAAGAGCATGTGCCAGTAAAAAGAGTCTCTCCCCGCTGTCAGAAAGGAAATGAATGAGGTCCATTTCCTGTGTTGCTGCCCCTCCCTCCTGACCTACTGATCTGTTTTTTGAGTGGGGCTGGGTGGGGGTGATGAAACAAATTCACGTCCACTTTTAAAAGCCCTGCTGAGGGCTGAGTAGAGCAGTGTCCACAGTGTCCACCAGTACAGGCCCTGCTCCAGAATGTATCAACAAAGTGTAGGTCTGCAACGAACAGTTAGTTCAGTAATCAGTCAATTAAATATATATATATTAAATATATATAATATATATAATATAATGATCACATGCATTATATGAACATTATAGAGAAATTTTAAAGTGCTTTTGTTTTGTAAGTAAATGACACATTAATATCTTGCATTTTTTCATAATTAGCATCATCTGCCAGTAATCTTTGTCGACTAACCATTTCATCACTGATTGTATGTGTGTGTCACACATGTTGAGGTCACTTCTCATAATCTGAAGTGTGAAGAAAACCGGGACATGTCCTTTTTCCTCTGACCCCTTCTCATGGAACTTCTTTTCATGGAATAATTCTTTCTTGTTGGCAGCGTGTAAACACACTCAGCCTGTCATTTGACATTTCCACTCCCATGTACTTTGGATGCACAAAAAGAATCCACTGTGTCCACTGTGTCTCAAAGAATCATTGAAATTTTTTTAAATCACATATAGGAGATGCTAATTTTGGCAAATCATTTTGAAACCATCCATTATTAGTTGGTGATTAATTGTTAACTGAGAAGCCTGAAAAATAAAATGCAACCCATCAAAATACTAGTTCAAATACAGACAGTCCTAGTTCTGAAATCTGGTTGGGTGAGCCATATTTAAAGCTATTGTTAAATATTTGATAAATCCACACTTATGAAAGCACACATGAGCTGAATTCTGTATTACTGCACTGAGATATTAAACAGTGCTCCTTTTGGAATGTGGAATGTAGTACTGTGATGGGGCCAGCAATAAGCATGTAAATGATGATGTAAATGAAGCTCTATATTCTAAAGCTGTGAAGCTGTTCAACATTCTTTACTAGCCCACGTAAAAATGAACATAAATGCCAATGACCAGGGCTAGCTTTGAGTCAGTACACCTCTGTAGCCCTGAAAAGCTGTTTCCATCCACCATGTCTTTCTCTATGATACTGTACACCCCTGTGTGACTTCCTCACTCCAGAGTGCATCACATTTTCTTTAGGAAAATATGGATGAAACAGTGTCCATCTTATTGTTTGCAGATGCTTTTGACATGGTCCGTCCATGTAATTCTGTCCTCTAGAAAAGTGGTCATTAACACCACTATTTTTAGCTGCATGCTTCATTTGTATTAGACCTATCTAGTGGAACCAACTACCTATTGTGCCCTCAATCATACAAATCAAAAATGATTCTTAACCTTAATTCTCTTATGTCCATGTCGTTATTGTCAGGGTAGTAGTGTCTGAAACAGCTTGATTGGTCCAGGGCCAGGGATACTGCTTCTCCACTGGGATTTGGCTCAGATGAATCGAGCCCATTGGAGTAGAGCCCAAACAGAGCTGTTCCTCCATATACACTGGTGTGGAGCTGATCACTATAAGGCATCAGTCTTTACTTGCTTTACTAGTAGTACAAATAAATTCTTCAGTTAAGCCATCTTTGGCCAGAATATACTCTGTCACAGTATGTCTACCAAACCTTTTTGGGTTTGCCAGTTGTTATGGAAACCAATCTCACTGAACTCCAGTGGAAGAGAGTGTTTGTGTGTGTTTATTTTTATTTTTTTTGTAGTTCCTCTGTACTTACTCTCACAAGGTTTGCTCCATGTGCCCATAGGCTTTCCTCTGTCTTTCTCAGATCCTGCTTTGAACACGCAGGCTTGCACTTTCACAGTCTGATTGTGCCGTCACGTACATGAATTTCCTGGAAAGATTTTGGAGGAGTTCCTTAGAGGAGGGTGGCTAAGAGCATTGTATTTCACACCGCAGGACACAGTGAAGCAATGCAGTTGTCCTGTAGTACACAAGCATTGCTTGTCTTCTCCCTAGGGCCTAACTGATTTATCAGATGGCCAACGATGTCGGCTAATATTGCGGTCTTATTTGTGTCTGCAACGTGGTATGTTGGCTAGATCATTTATAAGACTTAAACCTGACTTGATGAAAAGTAAGAGCTCATTAACTGAAACCATAACCGCGAGGAATTCTGAGAAGCAGCCCTGCACCTCCGCACTACAACATATCTTTGATTTAAAATTTTGTTAGTTGCTACTATTTGAGATTGAGGCAGTTAACTGGCAGTCAAAAACAAACTGGTATATTTGACAATTTATAGCTGACAACTGACAATAATAGCAGCTAAAATTCATTTTCTTAACTGTTCAGCTAAAACTAATGGAGTTTTTTTAAATTTTTGCCTGCTAATTTAAGACAATATATAAGGTTATCAGAATTTTTAGCTTCTCAAAATCTGTATTGGTCACAAAATTTTCATACCGGTCTATAACAATCATGGAATTTTAGCTAAAGAGTAATTGCAATGTAAATAATTGTTATTAACAGTTTGTCACTTTTGTTCACTGTATGTAGCTATTAAAGTACAAACCTAAAGTGGCCAAAATGGCTGATTAGCTGTCCTGCCCGTGCCGTAGCTGTCGATGTTTAGTACCTCGTGTCTGACTACAGAAACAGCTCAAGCGCAGTTAAACAAACAGTACTCATGTTGCCCTCTAAAGGTGTTACAGCATTTATCAAATGGTAGAACGTTTGTTTTTTGTAATTCCCATTGTTTGTTGCGACTGTGAAAACTAAAGACTCAAAATAATCTTCTAATTAAATTAGCTTAAATTAGCCCAAATAATTTTGACCAGCTCAAGTAATCATGTTCAGGTGATTATGCAATATTTTTGAGAAGCCTAACCAGGCAGGCCCCAGATTTAACTTCACCATTTTAAACTCTCGCCTGAAATGTAAAACATATTCATAAACGTAAGCAACTTTTTAGGAGAAACTGTCACATATGTGAGAGTTAGAAGTTTTTTTTTTTTTTTTTTTTTGTTTAAAGCAGTTTGGGCAGGAAGGTGTGGTGACTTTGGCGCTGTGGTTGTCACGGGAGCGCTGTTCTGTTATTCAGCTCCTGACAGGAGGAAGTGGCAAAAAAAGAGCAAGTCTTCAGGCCGGAAATGCAGAAGGAGTGAAGTGATGACACACTAGCTTTTATTTCCTCACGCACACAAAGAAACACAGACGTGCATGTAATCACACACAGGCTGCAGGACAGATGTGCTGAGTATGTTTGTTGTATGAGTTTCATCATGGCTGTCATTAGTTTTAGCCTAAAGTGATGGATCGCTTTACATATTAAAATTGGCCTATATGTGGGCTGTGGGCTCCTGTTCCAGAAGTCTTTCAGTTCTTGGCAGACGCACACACACGCACACACACGCGCACACACGCGCGCACACACACACACACACACACACAATATAATATAATATGTCACACTCAGGCTCATCTAAAGATGCTATTTATCTTTAGAAATTTAATCCTCATGAATAATTACAGACTGATAATAACACTTGCTGTGCTTTTTTAATCAATCCCATTATCTTGCATTCTCCTCTGGGATATTATTGCAATCAGCAAAAGTTGAGCTAAGTTGTTGGGGAAATTTTTAATAAGTTTTCCGTGATCTGTCACATGTCACAGGATGCTGTCAATTATGTTCTTCTCTAGATGAAACGATTAGAATCAGGTGTAAGAAGACATCAGTTTCATGCTGATCTGAGAACAGTTTTGTCCATGATGTTTAGAAGATTAGTGCTGTCACTATTATTTGATTACTCAATTAATAAATGTATCGAGTGAAATTGACCTTTTCTATAAATTGGTGGGGTGGAAAATAATTCTTAAATGTGTCATAATTTTCTACAGTTGATTCACAGATTTGATATAGGATCCACTTTGAAAACCTCATTAAAGCAGTAGCAAAATTAAAAAATTCTTCTTGTAAAGTAAACAGAACGTTTTTACATTAAACACTACTATATGCAGTTGTTTACAATTACATGACCAAAAAACCTGGATTCAAAAAGCTTATGAAATGTCTGTAATATCTCATGCTTTACTGAATACTTAATAGATTATAAGTGCCATAAGCTATACTGAACACAATACCTGGCGCGAAAAATGTTAAGATTTCAGTTCAAATCTATTAGATGGTAATACAGGGCTATAGACTGTACAGGCATGCATGGTATAGGCTGCATTCATTCAGTTAACACCTTAAAAGGCCAGGGCCTGCTGGTGGGCTTAAAGTTTTATTAGACACTCCTAACCTAAGAATAGCTCAGCCTGTTTGCATTGAAGTCCCTGTATTTACTGAATAATAAGCCTTAACTGTTACTGATAAATACAGTATACTACCCGAAAAATTGAGCCACATCAAGAATCATTTTTACATTTTGGCATTAAGTTTAATTTGAGTTGAATCATGAGGTGCCAAGACTTTACCACTTCTGTAAATGGACAGTGATTATCAGTTTTTGAGTGATGACAATAAGTCTTAAATGAAGCATTTTTTTACATCACATAAGATTTCTTTTGCTGTCTTTAAAATGCAGTACATGGTTCTTGTTATTGTTCAGTTCAGAACATGGTTTGTCCTTTTTCAAAAACTTGATCATGGTCATCATTGGTCATGACTAGTGGTTTAACGAAATGCACACATTTTTAAGTTCCATAATGTTTCTCAGTTTGCAGTGTTTTATGTATTATAAGTGGGTTTACACCACCCACCACTTATAATCAATTTATTGAAAAGTCATTTGAGCTTCTTTGTATGGATAACATAAGCCCCTCTCCATCCCTGCCCGGTTTACTCTGATAGGATGCCTCGAAAGTCTAGTTTTTATCTTCATTTTGTCTTTTTGCATTTCCATGGAACATAATAAATGACAGACCCTCAGGAGTGATAGAGGGGTGTAATGACATGTTTACACTTGACAGGATTTGTGTGATTAAAACAAGCTGCAGTGTGATTGCTCTGTTAGTATTGTTGGTGTGCACCAAGAAAGTGGGCCAAGAGCCCCTGAGGTGGTCGCTCTTAATCTGCTTCCACGTAGACTCTGGTGCAGTTCTTTTGAAATATGAAAGAGCTTCCACTGGCTGCCCAAACAGACGCCATTGACATCTTGAAACATTGACTGAAGACCCATCTGTTTGTGATGCATTTAAATGAGCACTGATCCAGCACTCATTGACATGTCTTATATTGCACTTATGTCATGTTTATAGGTATCAGCTTTGAGTCTTGTTCCTGACAGTGTCTTAGCTCAGTGGTAGTTTGGGCTAGCTAATTTGTGCTAGCCAATATACATTCTTTGAGAGGACAGCTATGCAATTTTTTTGTAAGCCACTCTGGATAAGAGTGTCTGCTAAATGCTGTAAATGAAGAAGTCTCAGCTGGGGGCTGGACCAAGGAAACCAAACTAATGCTTAAATTTTGATTCACTATTTCAAATTCAGTTCCTTGATGTGCATTAAAAATGTTACACCATTGCTGTATTGATATATCTACATCCTTCTTATTGGCAGCCCTAATGGAAATTAGGGTTTAAATTAATGGAAGCTGGTACTAAATCAGCTTCTGGTACAGAACTCGAGTTTTTTTTAGTAAAGCACATTCATTCCATTTGGTTTGAAAGGGTTGTCTGAATCAGGCAGGTTCTGTGTCTGAGCTGCCAGTACGGGGGTTATTTTTAGTGGCTGAAGTGTATGATGTGTGGGATGTTTGTGGTCCTGATCAATGCGCTTTAGATTTTCAGTCCTTTAGACGGTGGGGGTAGTGTGATGGACAGGCTGCGGGCCAGCTGAGCCTGGGCAGAGGGGGGTCAGGGGAGAAGCAGTGGTTTACAGGCTAGTTAGAGAGAATGAGGCCAATGTAGATGTGGGTGTGGATGTGTGTGTGTGTGAAGCAGGATGGATTTGGCCTAGTGTCGAGGGATTTCGTCGTTCTTGTGCATGTGCAAATTGATTATTCATGGCTGCCTCGTTTCCTGTCACAATGGGTCAATTTGAGCATCTCTCAAGCTACTCTAATAATCAATTTCAACACAGAATTCAGAGGGTTAATGGCTATTTGTAAAACAAGAGTTAAAATTGAGCTCCTTTGTGTATCCACTGTTTTTAGGTGAGAGACACACTTGCAGTGTTCTTGATAGCACAAAGGCTGCCGTTCTGCCGTGTGTGTACGGTTGGGTTATTTCTCAGCAGTGTCCTATGGGCTTCCACGCCCCTCCATTTATAGCCTCATA
Source organism: Pygocentrus nattereri (assembly GCF_015220715.1). Lineage (NCBI taxonomy): Eukaryota > Metazoa > Chordata > Actinopteri > Characiformes > Serrasalmidae > Pygocentrus > Pygocentrus nattereri. The sequence goes on along the minus strand of NC_051231.1, from coordinate 23,671,670 downwards.
AAGCAAAGCCACTGTCAGCGCAATATCCACACATTACTGATCCCACTCATACAAACAATAGATATATCTCAGTCTAATGGCATTCTCTTTAATGATGCTGGTACATCAGATAATATGTACTGACCTTAATAGCCTCCTTCACTGACCACTTTATCATGCCAAGGTGTCTTTAGAAGTTTCTTTTAAATGACCTTTGAGGAATATATTGTAATGGAGATGCAGTGCTGCTTTCAGGAATGCCGGTAGCTCTTTACATGCAGGCGAACCTGGGGCACAAACTGCTACAGTCAGCAGCTCTGGGGGGAGGGGCAGGAGGTGTGCGCGTCTGAGTGTGTTTGATGACAGGGTTCTTTGTGCAGATGCTTTTTAATGGACTTTTATGGCTGATTTGTGAAATGTCCCTTATCATGGTTTTATGAGGGACTAAATTGTTTCATTGTCTTGCAGTCAATGGCATAAACATGCATTTGAAGGTTTTTATTGAAATGATTTTTATTTTAGATCGATAGATTGAATTTATTGACCACAAAGGGAAATTGCATTTTATTTGTGTAATGGATTATAACACTATTTGGCAAAGCATGGGCTCATTTTAGGCCAAAATCAAATTCACTTTCGAAATGGAAGAGTCTAAAAAAATCTTTTTACTGCCTTTATTTACCCACTGGGTATATAGTTTCTTCTGTAGCTCTGATGTATTGAGCATTTTTTGTGAATGAATATCTCATGTTATCTCATTTTGAATGAGATGAATATCTCATGTTATTTTCAAACAGTATTAAAAACAAACTATTTAGGAATCCAAAAAAAAACAACCATCATTAGTCAGTTAATACCTGTTTACCAATAAGCCTAAAATTAAGGATGCAACCAAAAATATCAAAATATACATGTATACACATATAACATGTATGGTTTCAATTCTGATCTGTTTGAGTGAGTCGTGTTCAAAGCTATTATAAAAAAAGAAATTATATATGTAAACTTATGAGCACACACATCAGTTGTCCTGTACTTTAAATATGTTCTTAAATATATGAAAAAAACATCAAAATGACTAGAATATGCAGTGATAACCTACTGGCCCAAGTTAAAAGGAATGCCTTTTAGCAGGACCAGCTTTAGCTCAGTGTACGTCAGAAGCTTTTGAAAGTCATTGTCATCCTCCCTGTCCTTCACTATAATTTTGCATGCTCATGTGTGATTTTCTTATAAAGGCATGCAACACACATTCTGTTGGAGAACATGGGATAAATAGTTGTCTTATCACTTATCACAAGATGTTTGAATTCAGTGTGGTCCATGAATTTTGAGCGATACCCAGCCCTACACATGAATGTTTTATTTATTTATTTATATATATATTTTTATGTAAAACAGGGTTAAGATGAGCAGTAAGACTGAGACCTGCTAGCGGCTGGAAACAGATTTTTGTGTGAAGAGCGTGCGCCCTTTGCTCAGCTGCAGTTGACAGATCTCTGCAGTTCTCTATGGGGGGCCGGGTGCTCAGTTTGGAGTAGAGGGGGCTGGAGCTGTTCACAAATCCGCTCTGCCTGGCCTCATCACCCAGAGAAGCTTATATCCCTCACTGGGGGGCCTCTTGTGCTCTCCCACCCAAACCAATAAAAAAATGTTTAATTACTCACAAAACTCATACTTACAAAATTCAAACACATATGTATGGAAAGCTACTTGTGTAAATACAGCAGAGAAAGTCTTTCTCATTATCATTTATCTTGCTCATGTAAAATGATTTCATTTAAAAGGTTGAAGAGAGATAATCTTTGTGATACTAAAGGCTAAGCCTAAATTGTAAGTAACATATAAGATCTAAATTTACCCTAGAAGAGACTGACTCATTAAATTAATTCAGTAGTTGAGTTAATGGAGTGACCCATTTATTAGCTTATGGTCTCAGTCAGTTTTTTTTTTTTTTTTTTGATGGCTCTTATTTAGCAGTACTTAATTGGTGGAATTTTTTCTATCTGAAGGCAGTGGGCCATGCATCAGTGCAGTTCTTAGTATTAATGAGTGCATATAGAAAATCTTGGAACTTTTTTCTTTTTAGGAAACTGTCCTTTTAGGAAACATTGTGTCAATATCTGTTAACTAATAGTAATTCTGAATTACTTACTGAAGGGCCCGATTCCTACATCTGTTTTGTATTTTTTTCTGTCCCATGAGGTCCACCTTTTATGTCTGTGTGGGTTTATGTACAGTAAAACAGTTTTTACATGATATTTTCTAGCATCTTTTAGATGTTTAAAATTAAAAAGGCTATTTTTCTACCACCTTAAAGATGAATATATGTGAATTGCCTCTGTTCTGTCCGATGCTTTGGTCTGCCTTTAGCCATACGTCATTTAAAAGACTCCTTATAATTTCACTATTAATAGTTGGAGCTAAACTGATACAATAGGCAAATATATGTAAATCCATGGTTTTACATGGCATCACAAAAGCAGCATGGCATCAAAAAATCATTTTTGCAGCTTAATTTCCACATTTGAACCAAATTGCCTGGAAATGAATGGTACATTGTGAAACCTCAAGAGCTTTTAAGAAATCAAACTCTTTTATTTAAATACAAAAGAAAAAAAAAAGAAAGTTTTGGCTTTCCGTGATATGGTCAGTTCTGTGTTATTTTAAGATACATTAACAGTGAAATTAAGAAACCATTTTCCTTCTTTTATAAAGTTAACAAAAAACAGTGATGGTATGTATCATCAATGTATGTCTATGGCTCCATGGCAGGATCCGGCCTCAGATGGCGAAGGAGAAGATCGAGGGCTGCCACATCTGCACCTCAGTGACCCCAGGAGAGCCCCAAGTGCTGCTTGGTAAAGACAAGGCCTTCACTTACGACTTTGTGTTCGACATTGATGTCCAGCAGCAGCAGATCTATAGCGCCTGCGTCCACAAGCTCATCGAGGGCTGCTTTGAAGGATACAACGCTACAGTCTTTGCCTATGGCCAGGTGGGGCAAACACACACATGTGACAGATGGTCCTTGCACAATATCCAAATGAGCCACATAAGGTTGTTTATGAAGTCATGTACCAACACCCACACCACAAAGCCCACCAGCCTCAGCTATTTAAATCCAAGCAGAGAAAATACATATGGATGGAACGCATTTGCAAATCCCATCTGGAATATCTTGCGCTATGCACTGAAAGTGCCCTTTGTAGCACATAACGTTTGCTAAATGCTTACTGCAAGCTTTCTCACTACAGTAGACCCATATTTCCCCTGCGATTAATTCTATGAATGAAGCAGAAGCGAAAGTTGCATTGACCCCATGACCAATCTCATTAAAAGGCAGATATGAGGTGACAGCTGTGCTGAATGTCTTTGCGAGTAGACTACAGGCCTCTCATGCAACCACGGGCCTGTCAGGCGATACATCACACACTCCACTTCATCCGTCTCTGTTGGAAAGCGGTCAAGATTAATTGCCTGACTTGTATTTGAGCACCCAGGGTATTGTTGGTGTAAGTGTTCTAAAGGTCAGATAAATAAGAGAAATCAGGGAAATGTGTTCAAGAAAGTACATACAGCTCTCTTAAACTTCCTACACCTTCAGGTCTGCTCTGTATATGACATACTGTTTTTAATTCTGTCCTTATGTATGTACAGTGCTGAGTAATGGTTGGAGACCAGCTTCCATTTATTTAATTCCCTGTCCAAATGACCATTAAGTTCAAGTTGTTCAAAAAGAAGAACACATCTTTAACAGAATATTACACAGAAGGCTTGAAAACTACATATAAAAGTTTTCAGTATTTAGGACATTCACCCCTTGGCCTTATTATAGCTTCCATTCTTTTTGGGAGACTTGCTTTCAGTTTTTCAAGGAAATCTGTTGGAATAACTTTCCACACCTCAACACACAAGTTCCACAAGTTTAGCCTTAAAAATTTCTGCTTCTTACGACAACGATGAGTTGTCTTACAGTAGAAAGACGGACAGAAACACCTGTGGATTTATTCAAATCTGAGGCATTGCATGATTGTTATCAGTCCCATTTTCTCTGTATCTTTCAATCATGGACTGTGGATTGCAAGTAGATTATCTTGTATCTAATCTCCTTAGAAATATCTTCTGCAAAAATGAACTACCAGTTCTTAATTGCCTTTTTGACTGGAAATAAATGAAGAGTGGTCTCTGATTTATGCACAGTACTGTATTCCAGTGTATGTTTATTGTGTGGTGTGTTAGTTTTCTTGTGGTGTGATTTTGTCTCCTGATTACAGACGGGCTCAGGGAAGACGTACACCATGGGCACAGGCTTTGATGTGACTGTGGGCGAGGAAGAACAGGGTATCATCCCACGTGCTGTGCACCAGCTTTTCCAGGGCATTCAACGACGGCGGCTGGAGGCTCAGGAATGTGGCGCACACCTGCCGGAGTTCAAAGTCAGCGCCCAGTTCCTCGAGGTGAGACAGTCATCCACAACACAAAATGCAATGCAAATACCATTCAGTCAAAGTCACTTATGCTTTGTCACATTTACGTCTTTTGTTAGAGAGTAAATATTAGCGTGGTCTCCAAGAACTGTCCAGAAAACCTTTGTCTTCTATCCCAAAGTGAAATTTGACCTTCCACAATATTGAACTGCTTTGTTTACATTTTTATCTGAAGCACAGCAAATGTGTCATACATTGAGCACTAATCAAAAATTCCTTTGTTTGCTTTGGACAGTTTGCATCAGATTATGCTAGCTGCATGCAATAAACAAATAATAAACTCAAGCAAACAATATCTTGTTGGGATATTTTAGCGCTACTCGCTTAAGATATTGTTGGGATATTCCAGTAACAAACATGGCTAAAATAGTGCCCCACTACTGGAGAGATCTTGAACATGGGATTGTCACTCTGACTGAGCTCTTTCATTTGCTTATTATCTTTTCCTCTGTGGACCATGTAATGGTTATGATTTGATTACAATAAGTATGCATGTATACAAAGTAGAAATGCTGATGAAGCTAATGGAAGCAGATGGCTGGGGGTTGCACAGCTCCTGTCCGGATTATAGCCCCATTTATCCCTGTCTGTTTGGGTAGAGTGATGATTGTGTCCAGCACAGCTGAATGAAATCACATCATACATGTAGGCTAGTGTGTTTGTGTTGAAACAGAGCAAGATACGATAATGGCTTAAGTGAAAAGGAAAAGAGTGATACGGAAAGAATGGGAAAAGCGCAGGGAAGTCCATATTTCAGGTTCCTATTAATCAACTATACTGACAGCCCACACACACAGAGCTGGACGCCTTCATTCACACTGTTCAAATAAGGCTTGGGTAATGAGTATAACCCCACATTTGAGTGTGTTAATACATGATTCAGCAGGATTAATCATCTCCTAGGGTGTCTGTTTTGGGTTATAACTGGGGCATTTTTCAAAAGTATCTCTGTTGCTGTAAATGAATGAGGCTCTCCCCAGAGCCAGTCTTAATGGGCCAGTAATATGCCCCTTATTCTATTAGTGTAGCCCTCTGTGTAAGTCTTCTGGGTTTGCTCTGTCAGCCTCATGGCATCTGCCTCTTCATGTGTCTGAATTCTGAATTCAGTCTCTATCCTATCTCTTATCCTGATGTAAATAGTCATGCAAAGTAGCTTGATGTGAAATGCTCTATTCTAGAAAAAACTGAGCCAGAATTGTTCACAGTGGTAGTGATAAGAACCAGATGTCTGAAGACTTTCATACCTCTAAAAGCTCATTTACATGAAAGTATTACATGAAAATTGTAGACTATATTCACAAAACCTGGAAAAAGCATCACATGGCTTTATTGCTGCCTGTGGATTCCCAATGAAGCTATGAAGAAAAAGTCTGTTTGATCAAAGACATTTATCCATAGCAAATCTGCCAGTTACCTGAAGCCTGATTGTGTTATTGCCCACAATAACATATTCAGACATCTATAATTACCTATAAATGAATCAACCTACACATTGCATGGGATAAAAGCACACATCACAAAAGCACACAAAGTAAGATTACTATCCCAAATGAACTAATAATAAGATTTTCAATTTAATGTTTAATTTATTCTCTTTCAAATCTATTATTTTAAACAACTGGCAATCAGCCAACTAATTCTTTGGATTTTGGTTGATTCGTCTTGCGCAGTGCACTGTGTTTGAATGCATCTCTACCAAATACATAATTATGCATGGCTCATTGTGCTAAACAGACTGTTGCTCTTTTACTGTTAGTGCAGCTTTATTTCCATCCATCCATCAATTTTCTAAGCCGCTTCTCCGTCAGGGTCGCGGGGGGATGCTGGAGCCTATCCCAGCAGTGCAGCTTTATTTGATCCATGTTATTTAAAAAGGCATTAATTTAACTTCACACTGGTCCTCGACCATGTGTCTGTTTATATGTGAAGGACCAGTGAGCTAATATAAGATCCAGGTCTCCAAAATCAGATTCACATTTATAAATTGCATGTTGTACATGTTGTACAATGTTAATACTTCCATGTGCACAGTTATTATTGTCATTGAAATGTTGTTGTTTTTTTACTGTTATTACTGATATAATTCATTATATTGATGTTGATTATTCAGTTGTGAGTTTGATTGTACACATACACTGAAGAAAAACTGGAGGAATATTGAAATTGTTGGTGAAGTTTGTTTATGCTTGTTTCATGCTCAGAACATTTTTTAAGAATGAGGACCACTTTCTTTTTCCCACACCAACACTCTGGAAAACTAATTTCTTCTGCCTCGTTCTTTAACTGTCCCTCTTTGTGTCTATATCTCTAAAGTCAGTATGGTTATCACTATTCATCATGATCAGGGCCCCGTTTGGCTTTCTGTGTGGTCCCCACAGCTCCTGTGGCTAAAAGGCTGGCCTTTCTCTGGCCTTTGGACTTCTTGACCTTTGGTCAGCAGTGGGTCAGAATGCATGTGTATTTGTCTTGCAGCTGTATAATGAGGAGATCCTGGACCTGTTTGACAGCGCACGTGATCCTGAGGCTCGAGGTAGGAAGTCCAACATTAAGATCCACGAAGATGGAAGTGGTGGCATCTACACCTCAGGAGTGACCTCGCGCCTGGTCAGCTCAGAGGAAGAGGTCAGATATCTCTGTGCTGTTTGTGTCAATGAGTGTGTGGCTTAATGAGAGAGATATCTGTGTGTTTTTCTTCTTTTTTCTTTTTCTTCTTATCATATATAATTTTTATTATCACTGTTACTATTACTACAACTGTATGATTGCTTTTCAACTTTACTGAGTATGCTCAGCTTTAATCTTTTCAGACAAAAGCAGTGGAAAAGTTGATTTTTCTATAATAAGAATAATAACCACTTTTTTTTGTTTAATTTAAGTCTCTATCAAATGGGTAAGTTCAGTTCCAACAATCTGTATAGATTTGTGTCATTTAACCTGAATGAAAAGACTTATTGACATATGTGTTTTAATGAATATTGTTTTAATGAACTGCTTGCCTTGTATTGACTGACTCCTTCTACAGTCTTTGTGCATCTGTAAGATCAAGAGTCTACCATGAGTTTATCATTTAGGCACAAATACATATTCTCCATTATAATATCTGGATCAAAGTGCTCTCCATTAAATGGTTGGCACACCATTGAAGGGTTAAACTTCTCATCATTGATACAGTCCAGTTGGGCTTGAACGGAAATTGAATGGAACGGAATGAGTGAGGGTGAGTGAGTGTGTGAGAGAGAATGAGTGTGTGAGTGAGTTCCATTAAGTATTTACGCTTTTGGGTTTATTTAATTGCTGAAGACTTGGGCATTTGGGTTGAACCTCATCATGTTTTTACTTGTCTCACAGAGATAATGAGATGACAATATTGAGCACTGATGAACAACATTTATACAAGAAGGTTCATCTCATTGCACAAGTAGGCTTATTTTTGCAAATGTGTACATACATACAGAATAAGACTCTGACTCCCTGTGTGCTGTATCCTCAGCTCCTCCAGTGCCTGAAACTTGGCGCTCTGTCTCGGACCACGGCCAGCACACAGATGAACGCGCAGAGTTCCCGCTCTCATGCTATCTTCACCATCCACTTGTGCCAGATGCGAGTGTGTCCCCAGCCCAGTCTGGTATAGCCCAAGCTTTCTGTTAACAAATTACTAATCAAAAGCAGATAATGGAAGATATATACTTTGCCTATGCTGACAGACTCTGCACGCATTTGGATGCACTAGTATTGTACCAATAACAAGTTCAGACAGGCTTTAAGTTAGTTAAGGAGCATACTGGAGTTCTTTACACTAATCTGAAATGAAATGCCCTCTATGCTGCACCTGCATGTCAGCATTACATACCTAATATGGATAGATAAGTAATGAATAAGAGCTGAATGCTTTATAAGCATTTTAGTCTATGCTCATGTGATATGCTTCATACATTCCCCTGTCCTTTTTTTTCTGTTTGAAGGTAAATGGGTCTGTAAATGCTGAGGAGAATGGAGTGGCTGATGGCTCCATCTCACAGCCTGAGTACGAGACCTTAACCGCCAAGTTTCATTTTGTGGACCTGGCTGGATCGGAGCGGCTCAAACGCACAGGAGCCACGGGAGAACGGGCGAGAGAAGGCATCTCCATCAACTGTGGCCTGGTACGAGCCTTAGCAATGATGTCCCTTGAATTAATGAAATGTACACAGTTTTACTCATTACATCACATCCAAGTTTGGTGTTTGAAGTGTGCTTCTTTAGTTTTGCATTGTAGATATGAAGCTAACATTGCAAGTAAATAACAGAAGCTAATACTCAACACTTTTGGTCAAACACTGCATGCCTAAATCATCATGCTTGCCTACAGCTGTGCTGAGTTGATTTGCTTATGTGCTTTCTGATAACATGTGGTATACTGTTTGCCAGGGGGCTGTTATACTGTATACTGTTTTTAGCTGTGTGAGACACCTTTGTCCATTTTTATAGATAACAGAATGTCATATGGTGTCAGAAACCATATTAGCTGGTTTATTTGAGATTCCTTAATAATTCAGCATGTTTTGAAGTGTACATCAAAAGTTTAAACATCCCTGGTTAAATTACGTTTTGTTTATTTTCGAGGTGTAAGAATCAGCACAATCTCTACAGGGAACAAACTTAAATATGGTATTTTGCCTCACATATTCATGCACAGTTTTTATTTATTTGCTGAGTTTAATGTATAAAATATAAGAAAATATAAAATGTGCCATACCTTTCGCACATGCTTTTTCCTTCCATCCATCCATCCATTTTCCAAGCCGCTTCTCCATCAGGGTCGCGGGGGGGGTGCTGGAGCCTATCCCAGCAGTCATCGGGCAGAAGGCAGGATACACCCTGGACAGGTTGCCAGCCCATCGCAGGGCAGACAGACAGACACAGACAGTCACTCACACACTCAGCTAACAATAATTGTGCATTAAAGGTGTAGAAGTGTGTTCTCTGTTAACTTATTTTCACCATCAACAAAATTTGATTTGTCCAGCGGAACCCAAACTAGCTGGTGCCTTTAAACTTCTGTTACTTGTTAGCTACCTTAGCCTTATAGCTCCAGTACAAAATAAAGAAGCACTCTTTGGACACTAAACATATCTTGGCTAATCAACGCTGTGGAAATGTGTGTATTTTGGCCAAACCATTGTTTCAACCATTATTCAGTAACCCTGCTTTGTCAGGGATTTTTTACGAGTACATCTTAAGTCTTGTGGAACTAATTATTGCTAAGGGGCTTTCTGGTGCACTCAGCACTTTCTTGTGCTTTGTGATGTGACAATGCCTTGGTCAGCTGCAGGATCTGAGAGAGCCATTACTCCAGCTCCTCTGTCAGATAGGACCAGTGAAGGTGCAGGTAATTGCGTTGTGATAAAGCACCTAATAATAAGAGGCACAATTTCTGGGCTTGGATCAAAGCCAGAACAGAGCCCTTTGTGTCTGTGACTCAGTTAATCTATAGAAAGTGGAGCCATTTAAAAGAGTTTAATCTCACTTATGTAACAGTGAGCTGGGGATGTGATGGAGTGTGACGAGATGTGTGACAGAGCGTGTTTGTGTGTTGCAGCTGGCCCTGGGTAATGTGATAAGTGCACTGGGAGATCAGAGTAAGAAGGCTGGTCATGTCCCTTACAGAGACTCCAAACTCACTCGCCTGTTGCAGGACTCACTGGGAGGGAACAGGTAATGTTTCCAAATTAGACATACATTCACACACTACAAAATACAGCTTTATACCAGGTTCTGTTTATTACTGAATATACATGTTCATATTTTTCTTCAGCTTAGTGTTTATCTCCTTACTGATGACATTTCTGTACATTTCTGCCTTTTAAAATATTTTCTCTTTTATTACACAACAGTTAGTTCAGATCTTGCACTGTGATTAGCTAAAAGTGTTCTACCATTGCCTGTATCTCCCAATAATGGTGCTCTGACAAATCTCTTTTAGTATCACTCTGTTTTATGTGCCTGTAACCTAGCAACAACAACCAGGTGTTAAAAAAGTATAAGCAACATTAAAGTAACACATTTCTTACAAACAAGAAGGCTGCCCAAAATAACTATAATGATAACCTTCTAGTCCTAACTGCAAGAAACACAAGTGAGCAGCAAAAATTAAACCAAAATGGTTCCATTGTAATCAACAAAGCTGTGCACACCAGATGTGACAGCTCCATTTCTGTTTTTGTTGCATCGCACTGAAGTTCCACTTCAGCAAATACAGCAACAAACTTTCATCAAAACACTACTAAACTTACAAAAAATGGATGAGGAGAAACTAATCCAACAGGTGTGGAAAAGAGAGCTGTATGACTCTTGCTGTTTTTGATGAGGATGTTAATAGAAATGAGACAGAAATTGTAACTGTAGACTGCAAGTTTCAGGCGGTAGTACCAAGTGTTTTTTTTTTTTTTTTTTTTTTAACTTTCGGCTACTGATTTTACATTTAAGATTACAGAAATGCATCACAGAAAAGTTATAGCTATATTGTAGCTAGGTCTGGTTTCCAGGTCGGAAGTAGGAGATCTTTAACAGTGTAAATTGTAAGTGAACATCTAAAAATCTAAATTTATAAAGGTGGGAAAAGGCAGGAGGAGACTTTGTACTAATATAGTTTGTGTTGCACAATATTGGACTCACCTGGATATCTGCAATGAGATGTTTGGCATCCGTGGCTTTCAAAAAAACAATATCCGCAGATGACGGCAAAAGTTCCACTTGCTTTGCTGTGGGCGATACGTTACAGCTGGTGGTGGCTTAATTTACAGTTATGGCTCGATTTTTAAAAAAAAAAAAGGACAATCCTTTTTGCCTTTGTCTGTCTACTGCCAACATATGAACGCAGCATTACTACATTTCTCTGTAACCTTAGCACATACAAATCCAAAAATACATACTTCTGTAAGATATTATCAGCCTGTTTTGTCAGATTCTAAAGAGGAGTTTGAGCAACCTTGTCAATTGTCAGCTGTGGTAGCAGAAAAACTAAACAAACTGGAGTAAGAATAAAATCTCAAACTTTGAGCTTCAAGTACAGCTCGACTTGACCCGACATCCTTCAAGGCGAATGGAAGACAAGCGTCGAGAATGTTCTCTGTACTGGCACCCAGGTGGTGGAATGAACTCCCACTGACTGTCCGAACAGCAGAGTCTCTTGCTGTCTTCAAACGTAGACTGAAGACTCATCTCTTTACACAGCACTTAAATGAGCACTGAATTATAAGCTGCATTTATATATATTTTATTGTATTGCACTGTGTATTGTAGTTTATTGTATTGTATTTTATTGTAATTGTATTGCATTGAATGGCACATAGTTCTGTGTTCAACTCTGTTCCTTTTTCTCTTGGTGTCCGCAGTGACATTTTGTTTCTAGCAGTATCTGAGCTCAGGTCTCTTTTCTCTAAGCTATTGGTAGCTAGCAAAGATACTTTCTCTAAATTGACAAAGCACTTCTTGTAAGTCGCTCTGGATTGTCTGCTAAATGCTGTAAATGTAAATGTAAGAATACAAAATGGGTTGTGGAATGTTTTACAAACTGGCTGGAACAAAACAAGATTCAGGTTTATGTGGCAGGCATTGAAAAAGCTGAGCTGAACCTGATATTTTAAGAGCTTATGGCACAAATCTGTATGGCAAAAAGCTACTCCTTCTCCTAGTATTTCTAGGAGTAGGCATTGCAGTATGTTTTATAGTATTGCATTATAGTATGACATACAGGCAAAGCATAGGGGCAGATTTTAGTTGAAGACTGGAAGACAGTGTTTCTAAATGTATTGCTGGTGACACGTTAGATAAGATGGGGTTAATCAATGTATTCAGTAAAGCTCTTTAGAAAGTTGTGTACCTTTTACACATAAACACATAGTTGGCAAGATTTTGTTTATGACGCAACATAGAGGGTAGTGCATGCACATGTTGTATTACTGTGAACAGTGAAGGTATTGTTGCTTCCCTCCCACTCTTGAGAAGGTTAATGCATGCATTCTGTGTGTGTGTGTGTGTGTGTGTGTGTGTGTGTGTGTGTGTGTGTGTGTGTGTGCACGCAAGTCCAGGGTGCAGATATTTAGCCCACAGCAAGAGGAGACCGGCCACATGCACATGTTTATGATTTGTGATGTGAGGAGGAATTCTTCTGAATTAAACATTAGGGGCCTGCAGCCACAGATCCTCCTTCAAGCAGTTAGCGTGATCACAAAGCATGCAAAGCTGCCCCACGCATGTACACACACACACACACACACACACACACACACACACACACACAGAGACAGAGAAAGAAGGGTAGTGTGTTTGACTGAGAGCCAATTTGTATATGAGTGTGTTGTTTTTGTATTATGAGAACCGTATTAACCTCTTCTTTGCTATTCTATTCTCCTCTCATCTCTGTTCTCTTCTCTTTTGTATTATCTTCATCTTTTTTCTGCTCCTGTCATCTCCTTTTCTCAATTTCTCTCTTTATTTCTCTATCACCAGTCGAACAGTGATGATTGCTTGCATCAGCCCCTCAGACCGGGACTTCATGGAAACGTTGAACACACTGAAGTATGCTAACCGGGCGCGCAACATCAAGAATAAGGTGGTGGTGAACCAGGACAAGACCAGTCAACAGATTAGCGCCCTGAGAGCTGAAATCGCTCGTCTGCAGATGGAGCTCATGGAGTACAAAGCGGTGAGGAAGATAATGGTGATGAAGGAAACATCAGTAGATTAGTCTTGCCAAGTACCTCATTTAGCTTTCATTCATAAGCTCTCCTGTAGCATCTTCGCACACCTTGTTTTGTAGACTCTCACTTTTATTGTTTGCTTAGTGATTGAGTGAATCCAATTTTATCTGAAGCCTTCTCTGAACCCTGTTAATTGTTTCACATTTTTGTTTAGCAAAATGATAATATCTGATAATATCTTCTACAATCGTGACATTTTCTGCCCATTGTCTCTCCCTGATATGTCTTTGCCAACAGGATGACAGCTGTCAGATTGTTTGCTGGACATGGTTTCAGAGAAGCAGAGTTGAAAGTAAACAGGAAGAGATCCTATTGTTTATCTTCTTGCTTATTTACTTAGTCACACACTAAGAATTGAAGCTGAAATTGAGGCGTCATTCTAGCGTAACTTGAAACCCTCTCACTCTGTTGTAAATCATTTAATATTGCCCAAGTGGCCCTGATAAGAAGTAGATTGTTTCCAACACCACAAAGCTCTCTTTTCTCATATTTCACTCATTTTGTCAGTAGGAAACCAGTTGTGTGTCCTAGAGAGGGTAGGCTAGGAAGGTTGTAGGTAGTGTAGGATTTGTGGAGGAGAATGACAACAGTGATTAGCAGGATTTGGGTTTATAGGATCTCACTCCAGTGGCAGGTCAATGGAGCGAAGCAGTGGCTGAACGCTGCGGCTCTGTGATGACCTGGATGAGTGGGAATTGGGGCTTAGTGTTAACGGCTAGCGGTCAGCGGTTAGCAACAGTAGCAGTAGATGTGAGCTGTACAGAGTCACAAGTGGCTGAGGTCAGTGGAACAAGGATAACTGGAAAGTGGGGTTAATTCACTTATAAAGAATGACTGATAGCAATCAAAGAAGACTTTTGGAGGGGTTACATTCAGTGATTAAAAAAAGGGCAAGTTCTTAGAAATATAAGGCTTCTAATACAAACATTGCCAAAGGCTTCACCATAATGTAATGGCCCTACTTGGGCTGCCAGTGGTTATGCCACTGTTACTTCTTCCTTCTCTGTTACTCTGCCCCTATCCAGTGTTTTTTACAGATTTGAAATATATCTTTGAGGTGGAGAGTGGGGATCAAGGGGAGACACAGGCTTAAAAATTCATAACTTCTTTGCACTTGGCTATTACAAATACACAAAGTTTATAATTTATGAGGCTATGTAGGTCAGTTATGTACAAGTATTAGTGACAATGTTTTTAATTACAGATTTAATGCATATCTTTAAGTATTTTTCACACTCATTTTCCCTGTGAATCTGTATCCTGTTGTATAGATATACATGAAAACAAATGGTTTGATCTGCTGCCTGCTGTTGTTTTATGGCATATTTTTAGTGCTTTAAATGATGACTATTAAGATCTGTTTCAGAGCTTTTTTGCTCTGTAGGTTGCACTACAGTCCGGCATTTTGCTACAGCAGGAGAGCAATAGTGAACTGAAGTGTTTTGTGTCTGGCGGATGAAATCATAATCCCTGGCAAAAAAAAGATGACATGTTGATAACAGACACCCGAATAACGTCTTATACTTGAAAGACTCTTTTAACCCCTGAAATGATCAAAATGTACTTCTCTAAGATAAAGCCATTTTTACTGTATTTAAATAAGGTTTATGCTAGCTTAATAACGGCAAAACGCTTTTCTGAACTAGCACACATCAGGATACCAGAGGTATCCTACTTCTAGTTTTTTGCTCCTGTTTTTATGGCTTGTTGTAATTTCTCAATACTCATCTGTTAAGTAAGTGCAGTGTAACTGCAACTAGGCATTCTTTCAAGCTAGGAAAGCAAATTCTAGCGAGGACAGCTTTGCTGGTTACATGTAATAGCTAGCTAACCTTAAACAATTACTGCAGTTCATTTTGACTGTTCTGCTGTCTCTTTCACTCTCTCTTGCTCCCCATCCCCCAACCTGTGTGTTGCATTTTTATTAATCTGTTTTGAAAAAAAAAATGTAATGGTTGAAATATACTTGGTGTCCATATGCTTGCACACACTACTGAAGTAAAACTTATGTGTGAGAGACACTGCTCTTTCTCTCTCTGTAGGGAAAACGTGTGGCCTGTGAGGATGGCTCAGAAGGTTTCAGCGACCTGTTCCAGGAGAACTCCATGCTGCAGAAGGAGAATGATACCTTGCGGATGCGCGTGAAGGCCATGCAAGAGACCATCGACCACCTCAACACCAGAGTCACTCAGCTTCTCACCAATGAGATCAACCTGCTGCTCACCAAGACAGGTCAGAGCCAAGAGCATGAGTTTCAGCACTTTAAGGGTTTTGAAAAGCAGTTACAGCATGTTGTTAAAACGGACCCTTGAGGGTTTTTCTAATGTAATTCAGATAAAAATCTGATTAACCAAGCTTACTGATTGACTAAGCATTCCTGTGGTTTCTCGTCAGGTGAGACTAATGAGGAGATTGGTAATCTGATTCAAAACTACATCAGAGAGATTGAAGAACTCAGGTGAGAAGCGACTGCCCTGCCTTTTAGGTTTCATTTTATTTCATCTTTCCTGAAGAACAGTAGCGAATAAAATTAAAGGAATAGCTTGGCGACACATGTTTATCTTTCTAACAATGACTTCAAGCTCGTAGCCACTAATTTGCATGATATCATTTGCAAAATGCTAATTGGTGGCTGTTAATTTTAATTTATTGTTAGCAATTTGCAACTGTTCCTTGCAAACTATTCCACATTATCAACAGTAAGCTTAACAGTTCTATACAAAATATTTCAATCTTTAAATGTAAACGTTTCCCATTTTGTCGTAGGTCTAAGCTGCTGGAGAGTGAGGCAATGAATGAATCCTTGAGACGCAGTGTGTCTCGTCTCTCTGCTCGCTCTCCTTACCCTGCCTCCCATGCCTCCACCCCTGGGCTCCCACTGGGCTCCTCCCCCTCTGTTTCCATGGAGGCAGAGATGACGGATGTGATTCGTCGAGCCAAGTTGGACATTGAGAGACTGAAGAAGAAGGAGAGGAATCAGAGGCGCAAGAGGTGAAAAGAGATGGCTGATGAATAGTTAGCTGTGAAATTTGCAAACATTTTACTCAGTTGTAAAGTGGATAATGCGAAAGAAGAATAAATGGAGCAACTTTATGACCTCTACCTACTTTACATTGTCCTTTGCCAACTATTTGACCCTGTGCTAAACCCCGCCCCTACCAATTGCCGTTTAGTGGGATAAATCATCTCTTGCTATTAAAAGCTTATCAGATTTAGAAGTGCTAACCTGAGGGGCTTTGTTAAAGGGTCAGTTTGGACTGCAGCCTATCTGTAATCACTGAGTGACCATTGATAAAGGGCTAGAAGATTGAACACTGTGCATCAACACTGTCTGTAACTCTACAAGATGCAAAGAAGTGTTCTTAATAAAGTGGCTGGTGGGTTTATGGTACGCCATGATACATGGTGCAACATGACCAAGGCAGGGTTCTTTCTTAACATCCAACACGTTTTCTTTCTCTATTTTCTGCTGGCAAAAGTGGTCCCGCTTCCCTTAACTCCTACAACAGCAAAACAGTGTCTAGTTTCAGCTATAAAACCTGCTGGCTGCAGATTTATCTGCAATTGTGCAAGTGTTTGAGAATGTGTGTGTGACTCTGATTAAAGCGAAGGACAACAAGCTGGCACAGATACAAATAGCCCTCCATAAATCTCTGTGCAATGAGGAAGAGTATTGGGACATCCTGCTGCAGCTGCAGTGGAGGAGCCTAATTTGGCTCTAATAGGGAAGGGGTCTCAGGTAATGGCTGAGCTCTTTGATCCCCAGTGCTTCTGCAGTTATTATGGGTCAGTCAGAGGAATGACTCAGACCAAGCAAGGGCAGAGGCAACAGCTCTGGTATTAATTTTTCCTGCAGTTATTGGTCCCTCTGGTCAAATCAAATTGCCATTAGACTGCTTTATGATTGCTCAAATTCACTAGAGTTTTGAAACAGGACTGATGAGGCCATTTTTGTCTCTTTCTGTTAATTGTGCCCTTGTGCCTTTGAGATGTCCACAAAATATTAAGAGTAGTATTTGCAAACTAAGGTCCTGATTTTTTTTATACCTAGTTAAATAAATATAAAATACTCATGCAGTACTTAATGCAGGATATTTATACACTGCAGTGTTTTATACAATGTGCCATTCAGACACTGTGACTTTGTATATTACAGTACAATATATTTATGTAGTACTGTATTTACACAGTAGAAGTTTAATCTTGATTTGCCATGTTTGTATGCAGTATGTAAAAAGCCAGTGTGCTATAGGGTGCCATGTATACCAGTAGTCTCGTATAACTTGCTGGTCACATGTTTGGGCACATCAGTATAACCTGCATGCTGAATGCATTTTCCCAGCTTACACATTGCTGTGGGCCGTCTCTTCTTATCACTGTGCAACATTTCACGTTACTGTTAAGTAGTACTCAATTCCTATGGAAGTATGAATGGACACATTGGTTCTTGGAATATTGCCAGCCATATTCTGTGCTTATGAGTAAATGTATGTTATGGTTTGGTAATTTTTTTGTCAAATCTATATTTTCCTCCCTTTCTACAGTCCAGAGAGGGAGAAGGGCTTGAAGAAGAGAGCGAAGCTTCAGGCACAGGAGAACGAGCAGAATGGAGAGAGTGTCCTGAGCAGAGAAAACGGAGACGGTGACTCTGATAATGAGCCTGAAGAAGTTAGTAAATTAGTCTTCTGTAACCATTTAGGACCAGATTAATGTGAAAATTATTTGAGTGATAGATTTTAAAGGGTTAAAAATTTGATCATGATTAGTGTATTTTATACTTCTGTGTTAGAATTGTAGTTAAGCAGTGCTTTACTTACAGATTGTCAGGTCTCAATTGTCAGGTCTCACTTGTCACACTTCCTAAACTCAAATAAACAGCCGACACTGATTATCTTAAACAATAGAAATATTGTAGCATGGGGGTTTCTAACGTTTCAAATTTTTTATTAGTGCATTATCACCAGGTCAGCCTGTGTTGTCATCATGTAATTAAATAAGGAGTGTCTCATATTGACATCTTTATGGTTTTGCCCTGTTGAGAGATTGAGAGTTTGAATCATCCTGGCTTTGTCAAAATTTTGCTAGTTATCTGCATGTCATTGTCAATATTTCCACTGTTAGAAATAAAACCATGTCTCAGCAGTATTTGCAGATATTATTGGCAATTACTGTTTACTTAATTGTGTTTATATGTTGTATCTGTTTAGGATGGCATGTACCCACTTCCTGAGGAGGAGAGTGGCTGTGATGAAGATGAGGAGGATGAGGAAGAAGAGATCAGAGAGGAAGAAGAGTTTGATAGTGATGAGAGTCTGGTGGACTCGGACTCTGACTCCGATGAAAAAGGTCTGGAGTTTGCTTTGTGGAACAGAAAACTAATGAGTCAGTTAAGACTTCTGATATAAAAGACAAGCGGAGAATCTGAAGGTTTTGCAAATGTTAAGTGGCTTAGATGTCTGTTCTGTGGTTCTCTTCTCTCAGCTAACTTTCAGGCGGACTTGGCAGACTTGACATGTGAAATAGAGATCAAGCAGAGGCTGATCGACGAGCTGGAGAACAGCCAGCGGCGGCTGCTGACTCTGAAGCTCCAGTACGAGGAGAAGCTCATTCTACTTCAGAACAAGATCCGGGACACACAGCTGGAGAGAGACCGTGTATTGCAGAACCTCAGTAAGTCTCCACCCCAGCACATGTTTACCACACATATTTACCCTGATTAAAGCTGTAGCCACATGCAGAGGGCCTTGGGTGCTTTATGTGTAGTAACATCAGGTACTTACCTGTATGTCTGTAAAAGAATACTCCAGAGTTTTAACCAAACCTCTTTTGCTTTCGCATTTGTAGCATACATTTGATAATCATGGACAATTACTTGAAATAATTATCAAAATACATACATAATGGAAGCAAAACAACAATTGCTTCAGCATCTTCTCACTGGCTTCCATTATAAGTTTTTTGAATCAATAGTTTTCCAGTTCTTTTGCTAAATGCAAGGAAACACATTGAAATTATTATCTGTAGCATGTAGATTCAGATGTGGCAGAAGATTATGTTGAAAAATGCTGGAGTATTCTTTTAATTCATATCTTCTTTGATTATCTGTCACTGATGTTAGGGAAAGCATCAGACTTTATTCATCTCAGAGGAAAATTTGAAACAAACTTGCAAACTCTTTATTTTTCTTTTCAGTCAAATTATTCAGCCTTTTTTCTCTTTCCAAAATTATTATAAATGTATTTGACCTTTTTCAGCTGAATATTTGGTACATTGCTAATTAGAGGGCATATTGCGTTACTGCCAATCAGAATGAATATGAAAGATTTTTGGTTGCAAAAAGCCAACCTAGGTGTCATTCTCTTTGTTTTACCACCCATTTGACAACCAAACTCTTCAACGAGTGCTCTGCATGGTGTTTTAACAGTGTCCATGGAGAACTACACAGAAGAGAAGGCCAGCAAGATCAAAGCAGAGTATGAGAAGCGCTTGAAGGAGATGAACAGGGATCTGGTTAAGCTGCAAGCCGCGCAGAAAGAGCACGGTCGCCTACTAAAGAACCAAGGCCGCTATGAGAGAGAGCTCAAGAAACTGCAGGCTGAGGTGGCGGAGATGAAGAAAGCCAAGGTACAGTTAGTGCAGGAGTGATGACACACAGAATATATAGAAATGCTGCCATCTAGAGACAAACTGTAGACATGAAGTGTTTGGTGTACTTCATAGGTTTGTGCTGGAGCTGTGCTTGCATAATAAACTGCTTGACTGACCTTAAAAATGTTTGTATTCTTCTCATTTATAATAAAACCATTTTTAATCTGCTCCAGATATTGGTTAGTGTAACAGTCCAGCACAGTGTAATGCACCACACACAGCAGCTCTGACCTAGTTAGATTTCTGTACACATTTTTAGCATGTTGTTTATTTTCCCACTTGCAGGTGGCACTGATGAAGCAGATGAAAGAGGAGCAGCAGAGGAGGAGGATGATTGAGGCCAAGAGGAACAGAGAGATCGCTCAGCTCAAGAAGGAACAGCGACGGCAGGAGGTTAGTTGAAGAATAGTCCAAAAGCATTCAGTTAGTAAACTTCATCATCATTACATTTTTGATAGAATTTTAGGATGCGTGCAAAACCATATTTTATTTTCAAGTTAGGTTTAATGTTGATTTAAGGTAATCCAAAGATATATTCAGTAACTTGTATGAACTACTCTAGAGCCTCTGTGAAACTTACAAGATAAATAATTATGAGTGAAGAATTGAAGTGTGGACTGATGTCAGGAATTGACATTGAATGACATGCATTGTCCCCTGCATAATATTTATGAGATTTTACTTAATTATTTTTGCATGACAATATTTTATGGATGTTTTAGAATATTTTATTTTATATCTTCTTCTGTTTGTGCATCTGTATAATAATGAATGACAATACTTTTGCTATTGTTTTTCTCTCTATTGTACTTTATACTGCTGTAATAGACAAATTTCCCTCTTAACAAAGTGACCTATCTTTCTATCTATGTATGTATCTATCTATCTGTCTAGAAAAATAAAATGGTCAAAGGCTGCATTCACATTCCAAATCACATCGCTCAATTCAGATTTTTTTTGCTCAGATCTCATATTTCTGACATAATGGTTCACGTTTGTATATGCAAGTGAGAAAAATCTGATATCATATGGATGAATCACGTGTGTCATAAACAACAAACAAGCTGAACCATTAGAACAAGCCTTGGTCGCTAAGATAATTAGTTTTCAGCTGTTCATTATTCAAGTTGTTGTCACGGTAACACTGAATTCAACACTTGAATTCTAATCTGACCATTTCATTCATGGCCACAGACTATGTATCTGGTCTAAAGCACATTAGAAAGTGGCTCTGATCTGACTTGTTATGTGCCCACACAGCTGTGAAAAAGCAGATCTGTGTTGCAAAAAGGAAACAAATCTGATTTGTGACACTTCAGTATGGTAACATGAATGTAGCTGTAAATTTGAATATAGTTAAAAGCTCCAAAATGCCCCTGAGATCCAGATCCAATAAGATCCAAGGTGCAAAAATGGTCTCCTGACAAACTGTTTCTCACGTTTGTCCACATGCTGCACACCCGTAGAGATTAAGAAGTTAAGCTATGTATTTTTTCTTTTGAATTTTTGCCCCCTCGCAGTATCAGATCCGTGCACTTGAGTCGCAGAAGCGTCAGCAGGAGATTGTTCTGCGGAGGAAGACTCAGGAGGTAACGGCCCTGCGGAGGCTTGCTAAGCCCATGTCTGAGCGTGTGGCCGGCCGTGTGTCCCGCCGGCAGCCCAGCCTTGACTCTGGAGCCGAGCTGTCTGCCAGCACTACCACCACCTCGTCTGAGCCTGAATCCAGTCGCTCAGTCTCTAGCATCGTGCGCCAGTGGAACTCCAAACTGAATGGCTACCTGGGAGAGAGCGAGGGCAGTGGGGGAGGGAACCGGCTGGCTAGGTGTGTGGACAGAGTGTGTGTGTCGCTGTGTTGAGGTCTATTTGAGCAGTGGCTCATTATCCTCTGTATTCAGATTAGCTTTTTCTTGGGGTCTTGATGACATTCATGAATGAGTTTCATGCAAGTGTCATAACACAAAGGTCATCTAACTATGGGAGAGTGTGTATTGGCTAGAATACCCTCTCCCTGTTTTAATTTTGAAGATGAGTTTTTACACTCTCAAGGCTTCAAATATGTTGCAAAATTTCAAGTTTTTAATATAATTTGGAAATTTGCAACTCATTTGTAAGTTTTCAAGTGTTTGACTTGATTTACAGATGATCAAATGACCAATAGGTGAATGCCTACATAGCAGTTCTTTGTTACAAAATAATTGATAGCTTATTCCTTCTGATCTGCAGCAGCAGAAAAAAGTTCCAGAGAAAAGGTGTGAGCAGCAGCTTCTCAAAGACGGCACGGCAGAAATGGCAAGCTCTGGAGAGGAGGGTCATGGATATAGTGATGCAGAGGATGACCATTTCCAACATGGAGGCTGACATGGACCGCCTTATAAAGGTGCTGCCAGCATATGGGGCTTTCTGACTGGTATTAGGGAACAAGGATTTTTTGGAACTTTAATAATATAAATACAAATATATAAATGATATATATAATTATAGAAATGATATAACGATATAAATGATATATATAATAAGATTAATAATAATTTTAGAATAAATTTGCTTCATTGTTTAAAGATGTGTGTATATACATACGTAAAGACGTATAGAAGTATAGGCACCACAGCAAAAAAAATCAAAACGTCATTTGACAAGGGGGGTGTTCAAAGCTTTGTATATAGAAATAATCATTGCTAATGTATCAGTACCTTTTTTCTTTTTTCTCAATTTATCTCCCTCATTTTGTCTTGCTCTCTTCTCATTGCTGTCTATTGTTTTTTCTGTCTCTTGCTTCTGTCAGAAACGGGAAGAGCTGTCCATGCAGCAGGAGGCGCTGTTGCGTAAACGAGAGAAACTCTTAAGTGAGGGGCCTGGGGAGGATGAAGATGAGAGAGTTGTTCAAGAGATGAATGAAGAAATTGAGGTGCTCAACGCCAACATTGACTACATCAATGACAGCCTGTCAGACTGCCAGGCCACCATTGTACAGATTGAGGAAACCAAGGTTAGTCTATATGAGCCAAATTCACAGCTAAAATGTTGACATCTTATTGAACGATAAGTCAGAGAAAGAAAGGATGTTGCAATTAAAATTATGTTTCTGCTTTTTCTGAAGTCACTGTGCGGATGGCTGTGGGATTCTGTCTCAGCAGTAGGACACAACCATCTTAGTGACTCAAAAAACAGGCAAACTTTTGAATATATACAGATATGACCTATTTTTAGTTGTCCGTGTTCGTTTACATTCAAAAGTGTTATTTTTGGTACATAAATAGATATCGATTTTTGCATATATTCAAAAGTCTTGTTTCTAGTGAAGTTGATATAAAAATATTTGGGCTTGTGAGTGGCTAAGAAGGCTGGGTCCTATCACAGAGTTGAGTCACTGGTCCTATAGCCATCTATGGCTGGAGCACAACTGCTCTTTGTATGGAAACACTGTCTTAGTTCCTCTCTCTTTCGATGCACAGTAGTACTAGCCAGTTCTGTGCATGTGCCAGCTCACTAACATTGAATTGAGCAGCCAGTGCACTCTTCCAAGCACGTTCAGCTGCGCTGCAACAGTGTACAATCAGTAATTAGAAAAGATGTGGTGGCTGGCTTCTCGCTTGCTTAGGCTGACTGGTCCATATGATAAGGGAGGCTGAGACTGCAAGTGGGAGTTTGGTGATTACTAACATTGAGGATATGATTGGGTGTACACTTTCATGATGGGACCTGAAATCCTGCGTCGTTCCTGTAGGATGAGCTGGACTCAGTGGACACCTCAGTTGTCATCAGCTCCTGCTCCCTGGCTGAAGCTCGCCACCTTCTGGACCACTTTCTGAAGGCTTCCATAGACAAGGTGAGCTGCCTCAAACTCTTTCTGTCACTTCATCTAGCTTCTTAAAGGTTATACCTGGAATAAAACAATAAAACGGGGTAAAGTACACAAGTGAGGCTCAGTGAGTGCATAATTTAACTTTTTATTTGTTGCAGTGGTAAGTACATGTGTTTTTACATACAGAGCAACTGAGTTTAAAGAGTTGCAAAATTTGATGAACCTCTGTGTGTGTACGTAGAACTTGCAGGTGGCCCAGAAGGAGGCCCAGATCAGACTGCTGGAGGGGCAGCTGCGTCAGACTGATGTGATTGGTTCTTCCCAGAATCACATGATCCTGGATGCCTTGAGAGAAAAGGCAGAGTGTATCCCAGAGTTACAAGCTCTCATTCATAATGTCCAACAGGGTGAGTTTGTTCAAACTAGAGATGACAGCATATCTATATATTTGATACCAACAGAAAATCCTGGATCAGATATCAAAGGACAAACTGAATAGACCAGTCTGATTTTGTAACAAATCTAGCCTGAAATGTCACAGAATTGCTAGTAGTGCTACATAACATAAAACAACATAAAACAGGTCACATATACCCTAATTTCAGTAGTAGCAAGATAGGTGCTATACTAGAATTACAGTTCTTTTATTTTAATCAGACTCAAATCAATACCAGTTTCAGTACTGATACTGAAAATAAGGTCATACAAATTTTATTCAAATTCCCGTATGTCAAAGTGATGAGCTGACTTGTTGCTTTGTTCCCTATTAGTCAGACTTCAGGGCACTATCAGATTATATTACATTCTTTATTTTTTTTCAGTAAGCTGTGTGTTTGATTTTCACTATGACAGTTAGCAAAGTCTTATATTTTTTCTTTTTTAGACTGTAACCTGGATCTTGTTCATTTAGTGTTCATTGACTACATGCATTGAATATTATAAAGTGAATTGATTTGTTTTCCACAGAGAACGGCTATGCCAGCACAGATGAGGAGGTGTCAGAGTTCAGCCAGGCCTCAGAAACCAGGTCAGTCTCCTCTTTGTAGCCATGTATTTCATGACCAGGACCAACCTATTATTGTCTTAAAGTTTTTTTTCTTGTCACAGTTACTCCCAAATGAAATCTTCAGCCAGTCAAGATGACTTCAAGCTCAAGGTAAACCTGTCCCATTAACAACTGAAGGCTGTTAGTACAAATTTTACTCCTCTACATTGTTCATTGTAATGGATTGTAATGTAATGGATTGTAATGGACTTAATTTATGCATTCTGCAATCACGAGCTACACCCCTAATTTGTGTGGTAGTGGAATGGCCACTGGATGGCAGTATAACTCAGAAAGAAATGAAATGTTTCTGAGTAGGACTTCACATCTAAGATCTATTCAGCTCAATTCATACAGCCAGGAAATAAATTTCATAAATTGATCTCTAATCAGCTTTTGTGCCTCATACACCTTTCAAGGCTGAACCTCGCATCTCTGGACAAATGAAGGCAGTGTCAGCTGAATACATAGGCCCCATCCTCGACTTGACAACGAAGAACATCACCAAGTCTCTGGCGTCTCTGTCTGAGATCCATGAGAATGGCTTAGGCTTTGCTCTCCGCGAGCCCTACAGAGAAAGTGTGTCCCGCACAATCAGCCTGCCGGTTCGAGGACACACATTGTGAGTGAGACTACATGACTTCCGTATATGTATTGCATTTATCCATATTTACTGCTGCTGTGCGTGTTCTCTTCGTGTCTGTGTGGGTTTCCTCCGGGTTCTCCGGTTTCCTCCCACAGTCCAAAGACATGCAGTCAGGCCAATTGGACATGCTAAATTGCCCCTAGGTGTGACTGTGTGTGTGTCTGTCTGTCTGCCCTGGGATAGGCTCCAGCACCCCCTATGAGCCAGAAGGATAGGCGGCTTAGAAAATTTGTGTGTGTGTAGTGATGCTGTGTTGCATCTGCTAGTGTGCGTAGAAATAATTATCTTTGCATCAGAACTATTGAGAGCAGATTGAAACCTTATCTATATATTTTTCAGTCCCAGGCAGTCCAGAATCTCAGACACATCATCTCCACTGACCAGGAGGCAGTCTTACGACAGGAGCCAGTACAGGTATCTAAATTCTTTGAAGCTTTCTGGTTGTATGGTATTGTAAATTATAGCAGTCTTATCAAAACTATTTTAGTTCTAGCTGCCCTTTACTTTGTGCAAACATTTCATGATGAACGGACCAATAAAAATAATACAAAATTATTTGCAATAAAATCTTGTTACATTAATGTACGTTAAAGTTAAGAATGTTTTTCCTTCTCCTGTTCGTTGCCATTGCTTGAAATAAAATTCTTTGTGATCACAGTGATTATAGTGAATGTAGTTTTAAGTCTAAAACCAGATATATACAAGTATTTAAATGGCAATGCTCAGGCAAAACAATGCACAGTACATATTGAGCATCCATTCTTATATTATTGTGGTGGTTATAAACCTCAGTACTCAAAGGGGTGATAGAGAACTAATCACAGTGTCTGGTCAAAATAGTAATGATTACAACAGCCACAATAGCAGTAAACATGTCCAGCCACCAACAAACAGTTTGACCGTGTGTTGCTTCATTTGTTGCTTAGGTGAAAATAACTAGAGGACAGGGAGGTGGCCACTGAATCACACAGAGGAAGGATGGAATAAGTCTGTCCAATTTCTGCATGGGTCCTGCTTAGTGTAGTGACTCTTGCTGTAGTGCTCAGCAGGCTGCTTATGCTTGTGTTACAGTTAGGCCCAGAAATATTTGGACAGGGACACAATCTTCATGATTTGGGCTCTGCATGCCACCACATTGGATTTGAAAATCAACAACTGAGATGCAATTGAAGTGTAGACTTTTAGGTTTAATTCAAGGGGTTGAACAAAAATATCCTATGAAATGTTTAGGAATTGCAGCCATTTTTCTGCAAAGCCTCCTCATTTCAGGGGCAAAAGAGTAACTGGACAAATTAACTTTACCATAAATAAAATGTTCATTTTTAACACTTTGTTGAACGCGTTGAGATCTGGTGACTGACTCAGCCATTGCAGAATATTCCACTTCTTTGCCTTAAACTCCTGGGTTGCTTTCGCAGTAAGTTTTGGGTCATTGTCCATCTGCACTGTGAAGCGATGTCCAATCAACCTTGCTGCATTTGGTTGAATCTGAGCAGAAAATATATCCCTGTACACATCAGAATTCATCCGGCTGCTTCTGTCTTCTGTCACATCATCAGCAAACACTAGTGACCCAGTGCCATTGGAAGCCATGCATGCCCATGTCATCACACTGCCTCCACCATGTTTTACAGACGATGTGGTGTGCTTTGGATCATGAGCCATTCCAAGCCTTCCAAGCTTTTGAGATAATTGTCCAATTACCTTTGGACCCTTGAAAAACAGGCAGCTACATATTAAAGAGCCATAATTCCTAATCCCTTCCTCCAATTGGGATGTGAATACCCTCAAATTAATGCACTTAAAGCTCATGTTGATTATACAACTGTATCTTGAATATGTTTTGGTAAACAGCTAAAATACCAAAACCTGTGTCACGGTCCAAATATTTCTGGGCTTTACTGTATTTTGTGAATTTCTAGGTGCCACATTTTTAAAGAATTGATGCACAGAATCGGTTCTGTGTAGCTCAGAGCATTTGCACTTGCTTTGGTTATATTTCTGGTCTAATGTCATGCCAAGTTCAGCAAAGGGGAGATTCTGAGGTTTTGAGGTAGGATAGTACATTCATTTCAACGGCAAACTTTAGCTATGTTTGAACTGGATTCCTTTTACCTGGAGATTTATAGTCATTTTAAAGATTACCCATGAGATCTGTGATTTAGTTCAGTATGGATCTACAATCTTTGTAGTTTTAATACATTTGACAACTAATAATTCTTGAGTACACTCATGATTCATACTGGATTAGTATTACCTCGAGAGATATAGTAATTTAGGTGCTTGATGGAGAGATCTGTAATTTAAACCAGTTTAAATCTGCAATCTATGTACTTTTAGAGATCTGTCAAGTAATAATTCTTGACTAAGGTTCTGATTCATACTAGTTTTACCTGAAGAGGTACAGGGGTTTAAATGCTTGCTGGCATGGTCCATAATTTAATTCAGTATCAGTGAGCAAACTATGTAGTTTTAACAAGTCTTAGGAATAAAAATTTTTGCATAAATTCCTGATTCATATTGGATTAATTTTACTTGGAGAGGTACAGTAATTTAAATTATTACCAGTAAAACGATCCTGTATGAATACAGTATGCAATCTATGTAGTTTTCACACATCTGGCAAGCATTAATGCTTCACTAGATTCCTTTCTGCAGTTGGTTGAGCTCCCACAGTAATACTAGTCCTTGACAAATTGACCTCACAGTGGATTAATAACACATTAGATGTGGCTATATTTGTGCTGTTATTGTTATTGAGTGCTCTGCCTGTTGTGTAAAACTGATATGAGCATCCAGACAAATATTTTAATCTGGGTTATATGACATTTTTGGGAAATTATATAGAGATATATATATATTTACAGATATACAGACCTCCCCTACATAAAACTAATCCTCATGTTTTTGAGTACATTTTGTCATACTTTGACCTGGTATTATATTTTTCTTGCTCAGGCCTCCTGAAGTTGTCTACACACCTCCTTCCTCCCCTCCTCTTCGTACCCGAAATGACCGCAATGTTTTCTCCCGCCTTACCAGCAACCAGAGCCAGGGGTCTGCACTGGACAAGTGAGTACTACTTGCACACTGTGGATTTCTGCATTCATATGTTGTCTTCTTTTGTTGCCTAACTTTCTAGTATAAATTTCTCCCTTGGTTTGTTTTTCTTTACTTTATGATTAAGAAAACTTTGTGTTGAAACATAATATTTTGTCAGTTAGACATTGAGTCGAGGGTCAGTTCTTTACAGCTGCCAATTAGGCAGGGATTTATATTTCCCCAGTAGATAAGTCAGAGCCTTCTTTGAGTTCATCAACATTGCTCTGCATTCCCCTATGATTAATACAGTAGATAATTCCCTCCTCTGATAGGTCTGTGAGTGCAGCTTGTATGAGCTGCAAGAAGCAGTGTAGCAAGATCGCAGAGATAACAAGGGCCTGACACCGTAAGCTTCAGTTAGCTGTGCGGCTCCTGTGGATACTCATTATAGCACGACGAGTGGGCAAATTAGGGCAGGATAACCAATTATTCCACCTTCTGAAGATGGCTGTCTTAGCCTTTTCCCTCTGTAATCGAATCAGCAGTGCCTGAGATTGCCATACAGAGTTGAAGCGGTCATCGGTTAGGCCTGTCATCTTGTTACTTTTTCAGCCTGCTGAATATTGAGTTGAATGTGGGGCGTAGTGAGTGTGGAGAGTGGCACATTGCATGCTAGATAGCAGTTTTCTCTGTTTTGCACAAGGCCATTGTCAAGTTCGTTGCTTCTGTTTTCTCACTAGAATTTATTTGAACATCTTTGCTTGTTATTTTTCATTTCAAAGTATTATTTCGGTTTTAGCGTCATCAGTTTCTCCTATATTGCAGTCCATTCATGAATTAATATTACCTATTAAACTCTTGAATCTTATGCCTATTAATGTTAATACTTATTCTTTAGTGACGGCTCTGAAACAGCAGTCAAATAATCTCTCCCATGCTGCTGATACTGATATGATTACGATATCATTGTGTATCCTTTGAAGTTACTTGGAGAGTAAGGAACTGAAGTGGTGACCTTTAGGGTTTTAATATGTAAGGTTGTCACAATTACTGAATTAAACTCATTTACAGGCAACTATAATTAATTGACAATTTGCTTTATAATGCATATTTTTATATTCTCTCACTAGGCTCTGCTACAGTTAGAAACAGCCAGAAGGCCATATCCAATACATCCATTTTATGCTACAAAATGTCTTTATATTTTATTGTTAAAGTTTTGTTGGAGGCTTGTCAGTGTGTCTTTTTCTGCTTACGTATTTTAATTTCTTTGTATAGTTTGTTATTGTCCATTTAAGTCAGTTTTTATTGTTTCGCCTTTTATAAAGAATGACTAGATTACTCAGCTACTTATATGATCACTGTTGACAGCCCTAGTAACATGCTACTTATGGCTCCTGCCATGTCTTTATGCTATAATGTGCTCATTACTGTATTGTATGCCACTCCCATTCAGCCTAATAGGAATTAATACCCTAAGCAGAGTATTAGTCTCAGATAACCTTTTAGTCCTGGAATTAGTGCTGAACGAAGAATTTGGACAGAGGACTTTAGAGATTCTGACAACTCAATATGAATAGCTTCTTTGTTATAATCAGTGTAAGACAGAAAAGGCCGGGCAGCAGAATCCAACCCTCTGCCAACATTTCACGCAATGATTCTCTTCCTTTTCCTGTGTGTGTGTGTACGTGCTGGGATAAATGCCTTGTTGATTAATTTTCACTTACCAGTGCTGATCAGTAGTGATGTCCTAAAGTGAAAGAGAGAGACACTTCATTAACCTGTGGTTCACTCCGCTTTTGTTCAGAGGTGCTTGCATTGTTTTCCCTTGACTTTGAGTTATCGCCTCCGCTCCACTTGATCTTCCCTTCATGTAGAATACAATTTGAAGCAGTTCAGTGGGGAAGACTCTTATTATACCGGTCACCGTGCATTGACCCTCATCAGATTTTCCTCTGAATTTGAAAAGCTTAAAATATGTGAGACCATTTTTAAACTCAGGTTTCCGTAGTTAGAATTCAGCACAGGGTTGCATAAGAGATGTCTTACTTTGAAATAGGTGGTAAGATGGAAGACAGTGGCTTGTTGTTATTCACTGCAATCTGTCAGGCGGTTTGTAGAGTGCTGTTTCATGAAACCACAACCTAAATAGCTCTCTTTGCACACTTTGAAACTGACAGGTGTACATGTTGTTCTGTTGGCTACTGAAGGTACAGTCTCGCACTGCTGCTGTTCAAAAACCATTGATGCATACAGCTTTTGCAAAAGCACTTCAGCTCTTTGTTCCTTATTATTTCTGATTTGCTCTTGTAGCGTTATTGTTTCTCACTGTGTGTATCAACTCAGCCTTCCCTGTCGTTCACTGGAAGACATTAGCGTCGGCTATTGCTGTGGTGCCAGACCGAACCCACAGAGCAGAACACTTGCGGAAGCTTGCAGTTCTCCAAACAGACAAGTCATGGTAACTCGGGAGACTTCCCAAAAGTTCTGCAGAGCTAATAGGGTATCGGTTAAATGCATTTTTCTAACAGTTAAGCTGACAGGACTGAAATGTTTTAGGAACAAAACTCCATTCTGTTAATTATTCCCTTAAATTTTATTTCAGGAAAAACATTTGCTCCCGTTTCTCTTCTGAGATGTGTTGGCTACTTTATGGCCATTTGCATGATAAATGCCTCTAGCTGTGTTAATAACAAAATTTCAGGCCACTTTAAGCTAACATCTCATCAATGATCGTTTCAGCAGTTGTGAAGCTCTAAACATCTGATGTGCTTTGATCTTTTTGTATAAATGCTTATTTATCTTTATGTAAGAGCTCTTTTCTCTTGTTTGTGTCTCAATTTGCAGTGATAGATGTTGAAATAATCAAAATATGCATTTATCATGGCTTACAGACAGGGAGCTCTTTTTGAAAGACAATGAAGTGTTTTTCCTGCCTTGACTGGCTCAATAAAGTGGCTCACTTTAAAAAGACAGCTCACTGAATTGAGCTATGTAATATTTATAAGAACGTTACACAGTTTGATGAAAACACAGGGCTGCGAGGTTTGTAAATGTCTGCGATGGGATTTAGGAGTTCTGGAGCAAATGTTTTGAAGATTGCAGCCAAGAGTGGGCTCCTTCACATCCTGTGATGTCCAGTCGGATATCATTTAACCCTTCCTGACCAACTTTGCATACTCTTACCTGTTAACCCCTCTCCTAATGCCCCACCCCCTGTCTGCTTCCTGCTTCCTCTAAACCCCTCCCCCTCTCTGTAACAGACTCCTCCCACCCTCCCGTAACCCTGCTGCTGTTTTGCCCTTTAGGTCTGATGACAGCGACTCCTCTCTGTCGGAGGTGCTCAGGTAGAGATCTTTGTCTGTCATTCTGTTTCCTAGACCGTGTTTGTCAAGGGTGTGACCAATGTTTGAGCATGTTCACTGGCCCCTCCCCTTTTCATTTCTGTTCTGTGTTTGCTGTGAACCCTGGAAGCCCTGAATGAACCTTATGGTCTGATCATGGAAAGCTTCAGTTTGAGTTTCTTCCCCACAGCAGGGCCAGTCAGAGTTCTTTATGTATGTGATTCAGCAGCCAAACAAATTTGGCTTAATTTGACAGTTGTATATTATGCTAACTTCAATCAAAAGGACTTTTTTCAATGTTATTGACATGTTAGGTTGCATATTGACCTGTTGAATCACAGTTGGCTCACTGTAGTAGTGCTGGGCAATATTTAATCTATATATATATATATATATATATATATATATATATATATATATTTTAGCAGCATTATTGAATAAATAAACTTTTAACCTCAATATGTCATTTCTAGTGCTTCACATTGTTTAAAAGGACATAGAACTAAATACATAAAAACTAAATAAATAGCAAGTTTCCTTTCTGCAGTCTAAATTCTGTCTGGTTAACAATTACATACATTGTGTAAGGTTTCCATTTTTATAATTTTAAGAAGAGAAAACAACGCAACAGTAAAAACAAGCTGTTGTTTTTGGAACGTACTTTACTGGGGTGCAGGTTGTGGAACAGTCTCTTAAAAACATATGTGTCTGTTGTTTGTCTTCCATTAGCTGAGTTAATAGCATATTTTAGGCCAGCTTAACCTCAAATAATGAAAATGTTAGCTGCAGGAATTTGTTGTTTCTTTGAGTCTTGGTAGGGGGAAGCCTGCAGGCTGTGCCTCATGTGCCACTCAGTTCTCTTTACCTTATCTAATAGAGCCTGTAGTGCCATTTCTCAGCACCTCTCATAGCCCCTATTATCCTGACACCGCAATTGCATTTTTCTTGCTTCTGTCGAGAATCTCTCGTTATCCCATTACAAACTAATGGCACTGTGATGGAACATGGGGAGTGTGGAGTAACTCGCTTCTGTCGTTTTCTTCCTACCAAGACTGCTTAAGCAAAGCTGTAGACAAGCAC
The DNA here is from genome assembly GCF_015220715.1 of Pygocentrus nattereri. Classification (NCBI taxonomy): domain Eukaryota; kingdom Metazoa; phylum Chordata; class Actinopteri; order Characiformes; family Serrasalmidae; genus Pygocentrus; species Pygocentrus nattereri. The sequence continues at coordinate 23,638,853 of NC_051231.1, read as the reverse complement.
ACATAGCTTGAAACCTGCTATTCACAGCGAACAACAAAGTGCAGTAATAATTGATCTCATTAAGAAGCGCCATATGAGATCCTGGCCATCCGCTAACTTGTCTAATCTTGTGCCAATAGACCAGAAAGGCTTTTCCCCCATTCCAGATCCTCTTTGATTAGCCCAAGGCTGGCCCTAGTAGTCTGAAAAGATTTTGATTCATTAGACAGCAGTGTTCCTGCCTGAATCCCATTGTGGCAGTGATCCGATAAGGTTCATTCACACCAAAATCCCTCCCCCGGTTACCCGCTGAGTGTGTTTTGCTTCATCACACATCCTTACCCTCCTCATCATCTCTGGAAATGAAGAGAGAATGTTCCACTGTCCCTAGTTCCTGACCCCACGGATGGGTCTGGAACCACAAGCTCACTCTACATTGACTTGAAGTGCTGCATGTAGATTTGATTTGAAAACCTCATTGATTTTTATTTGGGCTTTTTATGTGCTGTGTATTTGGTGCATTATTTGCTGCACTTTTGTGGATTTGTTTAGTTTTGGTTCAGATTTTTAGGATGACTACTTGCATGTGGAGTTTTTACATCTGTGTATATGTGTGTGTGTGCTTGAGAGGATTTTTGGCAGTGAAGCTCACATGTTTTGCTCAGCATGGCTCTACACCTGGGTTGAATCTGTTTGGGGGTTGTGGGTGTGACTGTATGAGCAATTTGGAGAGCAGCAAGGGCTGAAGAGACACTGCATGAATTACTCTCAGCTTTGCTGTTATTACTCACCTGCAGAGTCAGATGAGCTGATCAGCCATTACTAGCCCACAGCTATGTTATCGAGTTCACACAGAACTTGAGCAATGTGTTCTTACAGAAAGTTACATAAACACTGTTTCTCCAACTGGAATCAAATTGTTATTTGAAACACTGTAGAAGGATATTTTATAAAAGCTGTGTCCAATGCCTAATGCCCAGCACCTGCTTTTCTGAAGTTCACCTGTAAAAAATTAAGGTTTTATTAGAGATGGACTGATCAGTGTTTTTGTGGCCAATACCGAACGCTGATCGCCTTTCAGTGCGATTGGTTAGCCTATACCAGTCAAGGGCGGGGCTGGATGTCACACTTAAAGGCTCAGAAGCGATTTTCAACATCAAAACAAATCCCTTCAGTGCTCCTTCAAAAGCTCTACCATAGAAATTCATTGACGCACATTACCAAGGCAAACAACACTTTTTTTTAGCTCTTAATGGCTGTAAAACCCTTCACAAACATTGTACATGCAAATGTCATAATATAACATTAGAGCAAACAATGTAGCTAACAATGTAAGCTAACCACAAACATTAGTAAATGGGACAAAACAATGCTGACTTACTGATTCTATGAAACAGTAAAAAAAAAAAAAAAAAGGTGATGTTGCCCACCTGCCAATCAGTAACCGAGAAACATCCTCATCCCTTTGATGCCTTTCAATTGTCCACCTTAAATAGTGCAGCATTTACGTTTTGGTGCCTCATGCTAGCGTAACAATTGAAATAACTGGAGCCTATACAACCGGCCCAGCTAACAGAACATCAGTTTTTGGAACTCGGGCATAATTTACTTCAATTGTACAATGTGGTTCTTATTAAAAGTGAAAGAACATCCAGAATAATATGCCACTGTTAATCTAAAAAAAGGTTTAGCCTACTGAAGCATTCATTTGAAAGAAAAAAAAAACAAATACACTATAACATGATTTATACAGAAACCATCAATAATCTTAATAATGCCATGATATAATTTTTTGCCCATGCTGCCTGCCACTAGTGCACACCCTTAATTTTATCAAAGTTATTTGGCCTTTGAAATCCTTATGAATGCAGTCTTGCAAAACACATGAAGCATGTCCTAGGTCAGCATTCCTAACTCTGAACTGCTCTTGTTAAAAGTGAATGCAAAATGTAGTGAACAACACTAGCAGTCATCCTCATCAGCAACTCATACCCGCCTGCTTCAAATGCACCCCAATACACAGAGCAGCTTGTGACTGCTCCCCCACCAGCCTCCGCTTCCAACCTCTCTACAACGAAGGCCACGCTGTCCCAGTTTCCCCTTTAATCAGCCATCCTCCTGTCACCTCTGTGCAACTGAGCCCGAATTATAAAGAGTGTGGAGCAGCCGAGCCGGACTCTTGTCCACTGGAGACCAATTTTCCCTTCCTCCCTGAAACTCCCACTCCGTCTTCGTCTCACTCGGACGACTACCCGGAGAGAGAGCGTCCCTTGCCTAGGTTTGCTGGGAACGCTGCCAGCCCAGAGGGGAGATCCTCATTATTTTACAGAGGGGAAGGAAGGATTGTTTAACTCTGCCAGCTTACTGATGGATTTCGTGGAATAATGTGGGCTAATTGGCAAAGAAAACTATAGGAGGAGGGATGCAAAGACTTTGGAGCAGGAAAGCTTTGACAATAAAACTGCTCCAACAGTGAGTGTTTGAAGAAAGGTTCTTTGTGGGTTTTTAATGTGTGAAACACCTCATAAATCCACTCACTCACTCATGCTTAGCTGATTCACATGTGTATGCTCCAAGATTAGGTTTGCCACCCACTGAATGATATGATACAGTACTGGAAGCAGTACTTTCAGCCTTAAGCCTTTTTGACTCTTTGCTGTGTTGAACTGGTGCAGAGGCCTCCTACAAACATTAGTCTTGCCTGGATAACCATTTGCACAACTGTATATCCAAGCCAGGAACCATTTATGATTTTAAAAAATGTATTTATTTATTTATTTATTTTTAAAGAGTATAGCTGGATGTATGTGGCACCAGGGATCCTATGGTAGAACATCTGTAGCGGCTTTTCAACTGAAGGCCTGAACATGGAGAGTCTGACCTTGGAGAGTAGCTGTTCTATTGCCTTTTTCACCTGCACATGGTGTGGTACAAAATGCTTACCAGAAGCACAGACAACTAACCGCTCAGAGCTGAAGAATTTTTTTTCTTGCTGTTCCAGGGCAATCCATGTAGTTTTTCCTTTGGTACCTCCTAGTCTTGTTTCATCACAACAAATGGATAATGAAAGTATAACCACTAACTATAACAACCATAATAGCATGAAGGTGCTATCTAATTACGTTTTTTTTTCTGACATATTTTGTGATTGAAAATTAAATTGTGATTATTTTCTAAAAATTAAGTTTCAGTCCATTTTGTATCCATGAAAAGAAGCATGTCCCTTTTTTTTCTAGCTTTAGGTGTGAACACTGAACATAAATGGCAAGACAGCAAGTTAGTTGTCAGAAGAAACACCGGTAAAACTTTCTATGAATGTCACATTTCTAAGCATCTATAAACAGATTAATAACATGTTATAATGCATTCTTAAGGCATAATAAACATGGTTATCGATATTTATAAAAATGAATTACACTGAATTAAACTTTATAGCCATGTTTATTATACATTATGAATTGTTAATATAATGCATTATGAGCAGTGTTAATAACATGTTATACTGTCAGTACCAAAGAAGGCAGTCCCAGCTTGGAGAGCATAAAGGTGAGATAGTAGTGCTGTCATTGTAGTTTGTGCCCTCACTTCTAATGTTGACCACAAGAACCCTTCACTGTGTATCATCACTACACTACAGTACAGTAATGCTAATTTCTGCTAGCATTCTATTGGATATGCAGTGTTAAGTTAGTGCCAAGCTAATGATGGTGTACATTGACTTTCCCACATTGGGTAAAAACACTGATGGCAGCACTAGTTTAAACTCTGACATTTGAAGCCTGTAATGTGCTTTATTGTGTTTATTGTATGTCTTAGTGTTTCAGTAAATTCTGCAGCAAATACTTGAAGCCTCACTCTTAACACTGGAGGAGGCTTTAGTATGGTATGCTTCACTTACTTAGAGTGGACAAATACAACTTAAGTATAATAAGCATGGCTATAACGTGTAATACATTTTTGTAAATATTTGTAGTCATGTTTATGATTCCTTATGAATGCATTATAACATGTTATGAATGCATTTACAGATGTTTACAAACATGACATTCATAGAAAGTGTTACCGAAACACCCATGGCCTAACTCATCTGTAGGCATTTCGTAAGCTCTGTTATTATGTTACATTTCCTCACATAAAACTTGCTGAGAGGACATTGTTGATCATGTAGGCTACAGTGGCAAACCTTGACTATTAAAGCTAGCGCTTCAGTTCAAACCATAACTGTCAAAACTCTGACATGAGGAAAAAACCCACCTGTATGATAATGTTAATTTTTGCCAACATCCCTATGGAATTCTAGAAGTTTGGTAGCGTTAAACTAACAACAATTCACATTAAAATTGTTTGTCATTAGAAAATATACACAGACATTTAAAGGTTCCAAATGACATTTCATATTTTACTTGAAACTTGTGACCTACATATTAGCATGTTTTACCTTGCAGCATAGTGACTCATTCAGTAGACAGCTATGGTATAAAGCTGCTGTCGCTGTGTTTCATTTCTAACAACCCATTAGTTAGATCGACATTTGTATTTACATTCACTGATGTATGTATCTGGGACTTCCAGAAGTCCTAGAGTGACGTTTTTATCTCACAAAATTGGTCCAGTCTATTGGAAATCAAAACAATATTGGTTAATTGCTTGCGATAAAAAAAAAAAAATACAGTAAAATACTTTAAAATTGCAATTTTGATGTATAAATGATAAATATTTCAGCCCTATTTAAGCGTTCTGTCCGGCAGTGGAAAAGAATCAATACACAGACTACATATATTATCTTTCTTTTGCACTCTCCTGTCATCTTATAGTTAACACTAGTTTTGAAGTTACAAATGATTCTTCTTTTTAGCCATGAGACGCTTGGTCTCTTTGGACAGAGAGAAGTACTCCCTGAGAGACTTTATCACTGGTAGTTCTGGGGCAGTTTGGAGAGACAGAAAACACTCCTCTGCGATTCAGAAAACAAATGTGTTGAACAGTTTCTCCATTATAGAGCCTCTTATTGTGCCCACGGCTCACGTTCGTCAGTACTCTGCTCAGAAACTTGGACTGCCAGCTGTCATGGAGCATTATGTCGTCTCCGAGCAATCTCTCGGACGCTTTTGAGACAGATGTGGAGATTTAGGTTATAGCCAACTCGGAAGCTTGCCAGTGCTATTCTGAGGCAAGACGGTAGGAAGAACGGCTGGCGGTAGCGTCTACTCTCCCCGTACTTTGATGTGAGTGAGCATGACAGGTGTCATGTGACGTTCATGCTAATTCTGTCATCCCTGTGACAGAGCGCAAGGCGGCGACATCATAGGTCACATTCTCTAAAATGGAAGGAAGAAACCCTCACTGCCTCTTATCAGATTTACTTGCGTCTTTTAGAATAGAATAGAACCATTACATCATTTGAAAGTTCTTTACAACTTGAAAAGGTTCTTTACACTCGCAGTCAAAATAGTTTACAGAAAAATGTCTTTTGGACTACATGCTTTTACCACATGCACGGCCTCAAAAAGAAGACTTGCAAAATCAACATTATACTGATGAAGGTATGATGACAGTGGTAAATAATTTACTTACTTCCTTGGAAAACACGTTCATGTCCTTCAGAATGCAATTTTTCTCTTCAAATACTTTTTCGACTGGCTCCAAATCGACAGATTCATCTGCTTGAGAAGAAGTCAGAAGCAGAACCACCAGTGAGGTCTCCAAATCCCCAAATCTTCTATAGAGTAGCTTTAAGCAACAATCCATTAAAAGTGATTCTTCTGTGGCATTGCTCCAAAGAGTGCTTTTTAGCAACTTTATTTTTAAAACGTAGGACCTGCAATCAGGCTCTAAACTCACGGCAATGCAGTATGAAGCCATGTGATAGTCACCATGTGAGTCTCAGCAGATTTGAGGTGTCTTTTGGGAGCTGCCAGAGAGACTCTGCAGTGCCTAATTGGAAGGGGATCTTTCTGAAGTTGAGCTTACGACGAAGAGAGAGCAGTGCCAGGCTCCAGCAAACCTCTTTTTGAACATTTTATGGGGATATAAATAAATAAATAAGTCTTTAAAAGCCTTATACTGCTTCAGATGCTTGTTACATTTTTCCCCTCTCTATCACTAAAGGAGCACAAGAGCTTCCACAGATAACCTACAGTCAGATCCGCTTCTCAGCATGCACACACAATATGTGCACATAGACACACTTTCTCTATCTCCACCACCCAGACACATGGCTCCGGACTCAGTTGGCTATAACAAATGCACATATAAACATTTATTTCATAATCCCTTAAACTAATATTCTCAGCCAAGAGATTTTCTCAGATACTCTGTGTCATCTGCTCACATTAGCTTAATTTTGTATCTGGAAATGCTGCCAGGATTCTCAACATCACTATCAGTCATGATCTCTGGCAATGGCTTAGAGAAGATCCACCTCATAACTCAGCTATGACTGAATGTGCAAAGCTACATGCAAACCTTGGCCAGTAGCCCAGATCCGCTGATGCTTTATTGACTGTAAAAGTTGTCATTCCTGCCTGCAGGAGTTTACTTTAGTATATTGTTCTAATTTTACATTTTTTGAGGTAGAATACCCATTTGTGCTACCTACACATCCTCTTCCATGGATCTCCCTCATGCTGTTTAGAGAAAGAGCACAGCAGGCCTTGATTAGGACCTGCCCTAGATATGAAGCCGCTTCCATTGTTTTGGTCGACTTTTATCTGTCGAGCAGCTTGATGGAGGTATCCTGGGTGATGTGCAGCCCAGACACTGCAGATTACAGAAAGTAGGCCTGGTGTGGAGACACAATTCACTACTATGGTTTGATGAAGCTGAATAAGGAGCACAATTCTGATAATGAACTGCAGAGAGGAGGAAAATGGAGCATGGAGGTGGCAGAAGAGGAGACATGGAGGCAGTGGGGCTATGGAAAAGCTGATTGAGAAAGACAATGATGGTCAGTGGTGTGTGGCTGATGGTGATCATTGTAATGTTGACAGGATCAACAAAGACACTCAAGTACACACTTAAGCCTGTTTCACACCGACTACCACTGCATGACGTGAGCGATGTGGCAGCGTGAATGCTAGAGCATGCACACATTGGACATTGACACATGCAAAGTTTGTGCTGTGGAGAGGTACATGATAAACATTCTGTATACATCCTTTTATGGTCTTTCCTCAAAAAACAAATATAGTCTCTTAAAGAGTGTTTACCATTTTTAGCATTTACCCTCAGAAGCTGTGACTGGGCAAATATTTCAAGTCTGGTAGAGCTACTTGGAAATGTGTATGCAGCATGAGATGTTTAGCTAGTGTTTTGTGCAGCAGTTGTCATGAATTCTGTTCTACTTTCATTGGTTGTCTTAGTTTATTTTAATGTATTTTGCTGCATGGCAAAAAATAGGTTCAGCAGCTATTTTCTAAATGCCATGCCACTCCTGGGACGCACTGCCACTCTGCTTGCACAGCCTGTGTGAATGCTCTGACCTGTACAGACCGGCAGAATGAAAAGCTGGACATTCCACATCGATCATGCCACACAGAGGTACTATGTGTGAAACAGGCCTTAAAAAAGCAGTGCCTTAAGGGGCAGCATTTTGGCAAGCAATTTGGGCAATTTGACAATTTTATCATTGCAATGTCAACAATCTTGACTAATATTATTTTTGTGTTGAGACAGTTATAGGCAACTTTGCTGTTTATTTATGTGTGATTATGTATCAGTGCAGAAAAAGCCTCCCTTGATTGAGGCTCCTGTGTAACCAACCATCACCTGAGAGTTATTTCACAAAAATTTAGAGGAAAGTTTGAGATCTTTGCAAGATTGTTCTACCGAATTGGTTGGCTGTTTGGCTGTTTTAGTAGTGATGATTTTACCTAATTTTGAGCAGAACTCAAATACTAGCCAGTACATGATTAGTAAACACAGATTTGAACAGTTGTATGCAAATAAAATCATATTTTTCAAAAACATGCAAAAATGTATGCTTAATTGCAGAAAATTATGTATTTTATTTCATTTCCTTAAAAGCAATAGGATCTATCTGCTCAAAGTGTGAAATGTCTCAGTTCTTGCTCTAAATTGTAAAGCTGTGGCTAAATTAGGCTCTGCCTATTTACTAAAATTTGTTGTGTTTTGGTAGAAACATGAAAATGTGGGACAGCAATAAAAAAACAAAAAAACAGAAAAACAGTTTTAAAAATATAATGAATTAAGTTTGCAAGTTCAGTGTTCAAGTTTCAAGTTCTTCTTCATGTGTATAAATTTGAATGATATATTATATGATCTAATTATAAAAGAACGTCTTTCTCAACATACTGTCAGTGCAGTTTTGAATACATGTATGTGTCTCATGCAGGGGGGTGATCAGTCCCATAGCCGGACTGAAGGGGGGCAGGACAGCTCCTCTGCAGTGTGTGGCTATGGCCGAGGGACACTCTAAGCCTGTGCTGTGCCTGGACGCCACTGATGAGCTGCTTTTCACTGGATCCAAAGGTACAAGCACACACTGGCATGCACCCACTCTTACAACTAATGAGTCATTTCTCACTATTCACCCATTACTTATTACCCACTTGTATTATACCGGAGTACTTCAGCTTGACCTGAGTCCATGAACACACATCCACACACACACAGCTACATAATATATAAGTCAATTTGGTTTGCATTCTCAGTGTGTTCTGGGGTCACACTTATGATGACTTACTGAGCCTCTGAACAGGCTCTTATTGTGCACAGGCTAACTAAGGTGGAAAAAAGTCCAACTGAACATCCTGACTTTTTGACTATTATTTACATTTATGGCATTTGGCTGACGCTCTTATCCAGAGTGACAATTTGATCATTTTACACAGGTAGGCGAAGGTGGTGTTAGGAGTCTTGCCCAAGGACTCTTATTGGTATAGTGTAGGGTGCTTGCCCAGGTGGGGGATTGAACCCTAGTCTACAGTGTAGAAGGCAGAGGTGTTAACCTCTACACTAACCAACCACCATATTATCCAGCCACTTTTCATCCAGAGTAAAAAATTAACCATTTACATCAAAGGCTGTTATATAGCTGGATCACAGCCGTTATTGTATATCAAAGCCATTACTGTATATTTCGGTACCAATCAGTGGATATTCCTGTCAGGCTGTCACCTGCTGTATAATAAATGTTCTAGGAACTGGAAGTACCTGCCTCAGGGTAGCCAGGGGTGACTTGTATTCTGTCCCCCCACTCTCAGTGCCCTAGTGCTATTATTGGGATCCAGCAGCATTACGGCAGCCCATTCTCTTAATAAGGTCTGATGGTGAAGTAGCTGGGTTATAAACCATGTGGGGTAGAGGGCTACATTAGTGCTTGTTAACCATGGGCCTACTTGGTCTGTTACTCTTAGCATGCTTACGCAGGTGAGCTTAAAAGGTGATATTGATGTTCCAGATCTATAAAAGGACAATGTCCTAAAGAAAGAAGGTAGTCCTAAAGAAAGAAGGTAGCACATTTCCCAAAGTATGTGGTTCTTCAAATGCAATTACATTTCAGATTTTATTATTATTTTTACTTTTTCATGTAATTGAATTCATTAATATAAATGAATATAGCTGAGGATAATTTGTAAATTAATTCATTTGTGGGTGCAGATGTTGACTGAATAATTGGATTTATTTGTGTTTTTCTATTGTTTTATATCTATTTATCTATCATTTATTTATGTATAATTCTGTTATCTCTTTTGTGTGCTCAGATCGCACCTGTAAGATGTGGAACCTGGTAACGGGGCAGGAGATAGTCACGTTGAGGGGACACCCCAACAACGTGGTGTCCGTAAAATACTGCAGCAGTTCCGGCCTAGTCTTTACCGTGTCCACTTCTTACATCAAGGTGTGGGACATCCGTGACTCAGCCAAGTGTATACGCACCTTCACGTGAGTGTCTCTTCACATCTCATTTTAGTCCAGACCTTCTCAACATGAAAAGCTCACAGTGAACGAGGTGAATGAGAAAAGGTGAATGATAACCAAGAGTGATGAGGCAAAATGTCTGAAATTGTTAAGTACAACGCTAAAAACAAACATATTTGCATTTTAAATCTGTACTTAAATTGAATCTGTACTTAAAATCAGAGTTTTTTTTTTAATAGGGCTGCAAGAATGTCATTGCACAATGATTCTCTGGCTGTTTTCCAAAATACAATAAAATAAAAAAGCTCGGTGTATTTTTGGTGGGTTGTCTAAATCCCACTACTTTGTGAAATATTTCTTTGGATCATACCAGCATAATCTAAATAAATGAACTTATGGTGAAATTTGAGCATTTGATGCTTTAAATAATTTCCTAAAGAACTATTATTTACACTCTTATGTAGCAAATCTGAGCTCCATACCATTTTCCTTCTTAACCTCTCGTTGCTTCACTCTTGACTCCAGTTCCTCGGGTCAAGTGGTGTCAGGAGACGCCTGTGCAGGCACCACCACCCGCACCATCACCACGGCCCAGGGGGAGTACCAGATCAACCAGATTGCCCTGAACCCCTCCGGCTCTGTGCTCTACGCTGCAGCAGGCAACACAGTGAGGACCTGGGACTTGAACAGGTACAGGAATCCCTGCTCTATTTGCTTCCCTTATGGAAATACTCCATCTTAAAATGCTTCATCAGCCAGCATGAGCTTATTTGTATAGCAATAATTATTAATATTTCATGTATTATTAGCTGTTGTTAGCATTTTTGAATGAGCACTCTTAGATAACATTATGCTAGTTTTCCATAACGGCAACTTTTAAGAGGGCAGTGAATCTTTTAAATAGCAATATATTGAGGCATTATGCATACCTTGTGCATGTAACTACCACTTATATATAAAAATAAGCAACATGTATCAGTAGCTGTAAGATTCAGTTAACTATCAACTTGAGGTACTATCAACTTGATTGAGAATATTATAATTATGATTATAATATTATAATATTTCTCAAAGAAACTTGATTGTTAGGCAAAGTTAGATTTGAAAAATATGAGACCATATATAGAAATGTTTAACAGCTCTGCCTAATCAGGACTGCGTGGGTGCTTTCACAGCGCATGTTGATTAGCAATGTAAACAACTAGTCCTTATGACACCCAGCATCTTTTCCTGGCTTTTAATCTGTAGTTACATTCACCTGGGAGTTACAACAGAAAGGAGTTATTAATAAAATGAAATAAGTTGGAAAGGTCATAGTTTATAAGACAATCAAAATTCAAGATAGCTCACTTGCTCACTGGTAGTTGCTCAGGCTCAACTCAACAGATGGTGTGTGTGTGGTAGTCCCACCAACAGAAGAAACACAAAAGTGAAACAATCTCACAATTGAAATGATAAACATTATTCTTTATTTGACAGATTATTACATTCAAATTGTAGCACTCCACCAAAATTCCACCAGTAGTTTTCAATTTCTGCATCATTCAGTTGTAGAGATGTAAACAAAGTCATTCAGAAACTTACTGATTCAGATGTCGTTACAGTGGTGGAGGCTTGGTTATGATGTCTACACTAAAAATATAGTCATTTCATATTAATATCCAAAACAACCAATGAGACTGCAAGTGCTGTCTGAGCTCATATGTACTGTTGATAATGGCAAAAAAAGGATAAAAAAGCCTTTAGAGACTCTTTTGCTTCTCTGCCATGAATAGATTAAAAAAATGTGTTTTAGCCAAAAGCTCATCTCAAAACTATTGTCAAACAATATCTCAGACATCAGGCAGTGTATTCATAAGCATTAAACAGGCATTAAGAGGCATTAAATGCTTAGGATGTCTGGTTCCTATCACCACTGCTGTGAACAGTTCTAACCTTTTGTAGAATGTTACACTTTACATCAAACCATAAAAGTACAGTATTTCATGCTTGCTTAGCCATGTTAGCAAAGCAGTAAAAAATGAGCTGTTCTTGAAGAACACAGTTTACACCTTAACAGTTTAATTATGCAGAAATGTCCTTTTAAAGAAAACAAGTTGAGAGTCACTTTAAATGAATACTGCAGTATTGTTAACCCTAATCTCTGTCTGACACATGTGTACACACAGTACTTAGTATTACTCAGTATTTAGGACAGAACAGAACAGAACAGAAAACCCCAGAAAACACACTCTTAACAGATGGCTATGGACAGGTGTTGAAGCCTGAAGGTGATAAGATAGTTATTGAGTATGCATTATTAAGCTGAGGCTAATAAATCTCTGCTTTTTATGCAGGATGCAGGCCACAGGGAAGCTGACAGGCCACATTGGCTCAGTCATGTGTCTAACAGTAGGCTATTCTGGTGGTGGCAAAGACCAAGTCATCACCGGTTCTAAAGACCATTATGTGAAGGTACTTCTTTTCTCTGCTGCTCATTTGTTCAGAATGTTGTTGTCTGTCTTGTCTGTTTTTTCACATATCCCACGTCGCACACAGGAAACAATGCATAGAAAGTCAATACTGGTTTCCATCTTCACAAGTCTGGCCGTCACTGTGCTTGAAAACAGTACAATGTGTTTGTTGCAAGAGGCAGTCTGGCTCAGTAGGCCTGATGTGACTGATCAGCTTTTTAAAGCTGAGACACTGCAGCGTGTGTAAGCTGACTCTGCAGTTGGGATGTTTGTACAGGTGTTTGACGTGGCAGAGGGTGCTCAGGGGAACATTGGCCCCGCCCACAACTTTGAGCCTCCCCACTATGATGGCATTGAGTGCCTGGCCGTCCATGGTGATGTCCTTTTCAGTGGCTCCCGTGACAATGGCATTAAGAAGTGGGATCTGGAGCAGCAGGAACTGATTCAGGTACTGTTGTGTTAGTGATATGGCTAAGTGTGGACATTTGTCTTTTTTTTTTTTTTTAAGATATTTCCATCTCTGAATATTTCAATTATCTGAAAAAAGCAATATTCTGCAATATTGTTAATTTGGGTTTACAAGAATAATAAGTAAGGACTGTTTCTCATGTTAATGTATGTGAATATTTTGGTATAACATTGTTGCTATTAGATCAGAACCTTGTTTTTTACATGTTTATACATTTTTATGTCCTTTGAAAACCAGCTGTCCTTGTGTTTTTTTTCCTTTTCCTGAAAATGTATTACTTTGGAGATAAAAGGTTTAGTTCTGACACCGTGCTAACTTTACAACACATTACAGTAATTTGATTGTAAGCAAGCGCTTGTAGCAATAAGTATAAAGTTAAATTTATTTAAAGTCTATACATTTTTAATGACCATGACAGAATGCCTAGTATAAAACAGCACTGACAGAGGTTTGAGTGGTCACCTATGCATGCAGAACAAAACTGAGTTCACCATTTAGCTTGGACTCTTTAGCAGAAATAAGGCAGCTGGCTGATGATAACTGTCTATAACTCACAGTTTCTTGATTGACAGAGACTAAATTGAATTCAGTGTCGGATAAAGTATTAGTATATATTTTTTTGCTTCTTAGGAACCAATTATGCTGTATAGGTAATATTCGGTCCATTGTTACATTGCTGTCAAATGAAGTAGAGGTGGGATTGCTTCATTTAACACCTGTAGTCATGGTGGTGGAGGTGGTTTGACAGCTGGGAGATTTCTTACTAATGACTGGGCTTTGAATGGTTCCTTAAGCTTCAAGCCAATCATCCACTTACAGTATTAGGCGGCTAGATGTACCTTGCTTTTCTGGAGCCTTAAAAGAGCAGAAATAATTGCAGATTATTACATGGCGGAATGAAGACTGCAGCGTCGAAAATCAGCCACCCACCTGTCAAGGGAAATCTGAGTTGTCTAATTTAGAAGAGCTTTGTAGCAACATTAGCTGCTTCTGCTGGAGAGATGAGAACAATAGGGGACATGTGTTAGTGGTAGGAGGTTTATCACTTCATTTGCATTTATTTTTTTAAGCTTCAACAAGCAAATATTTGATGCGTTTTCAGCAGATTTTGACTGAGGTTAACAAAAAACAGTGACTGTGAGTTGTTTTTGCTTGTTTTAGTTAATAGGTTTACAGTACAGTCAGTACATGAAATTCTCAAACTTTGAAACTTAATTGCTTTGCATTATTTTCCTTCACACTCCAGAAAGCCATACAGTGTGTGGGAGTCCTTTATGCATTGAAGAAGAATAGACAGATATACAATGACAAGGTCGACAGCCCAAACGTCAGTATCTGACATTGTGAGACTAGCTGCTAGTTCTGCTGTGTGATCTAGATAACTAGAACTTAAGTTTGGGAAGTGGCTATTCACAGAGAACTTCACTGAACCCCGTCTATTTATGTTCAACACAGTAATGTAAAAATGCTTACATAGTATGAGACTGAGTTTAAATAGGATGTATTATAATTAACCCTTTAATTCAGAGATAAGAGTAGTGATTTCTTCCTTTTAATCTACTGTTCTCCTTTAATTACATGATTCCTCAATGCTGTTGACATACAGTGTTTACAGTCATATGCAAAAAATGTGATGCTCTTGGTCAAATGACATGTTGATTTTCTAAGTGAAAATAAGTTAACACATCCTTTACAGAGAAGATTTTACTGCACAAATAGTGTTTATTTTTTTATTGAACATTTTAGAAAAATATTAAACATAAAGTGAGGTTTGTAAAAGTTATGGCACAATTCAGCAAATTAATAGAAATTGTACACTAAAATCTGCTGAAATATGGCATATTTAAGTTTGTTCCCTGTAGAGGACATGCTAACTTATTTTCACATAGAAAATCAACAAAACATGTCTCTACTTGGGCTGCTCAACATTTTGATTACAACTGTATATAAAGTATGTAGATTTTTATTTGTTTTCTTGTCATATGAATAGAAGTTTACTTCATACTTTAGTCACCGTTTTAGGGTTAACCTGATTATACAAACCAATAATAAGCATTTCTACAAGCTGCGTTGCAGTCTGAATATGTGCGCATAGTCCCTCAGTGCATCCAACAAGAAAGATGGCGTGGTGCTTCTTTTATATAGTGATAGAAAACGGTAGAGCACAGGAAGCACCAATTCCTCATGATGATCATTTAACTATACCAATGCACACACATAATTACTGTGGGGACAAATTTTAATGAGGTAATGACAAGAGAACTAATCTCTTTGAACATATTACTGATGATACATAAGATGAGATAGGGTTAAACTCCATTTTTCCATCTTTTTGGCTGAATGATGGGGAGTGGCATGTTTTCTCCCTTATAGTCTGTTGAACTTCTTTGGCACTGTTAATGTTGTTCATGCGGTGTGCTTGTGCTGCTTGCCTTTCACACTTTGCTTATGTTTCCAGGTAAATTTGTTCAGCTAAAGTGATTTGGGCTTTGGGCTTTTATGAGAATACTTGCTTAATGTCCTCATGATGCTTACACACAACAGCAGAGCCACGTGCACAAGCAATAGTAGTGGGCAAGTGCATAAAAAGTGTTGTTTTAAACTTTAACTGTTTATTTTGCTATAAGCACGTTGATATAAAAAGAAACAAGCGTCAGAGAAATGTTCCATTTCGCTGCAAGTTCTTTTTTTTCCTGTGGTATAAATAAGCTTGCATTAACCTTTTTTTGCATTTCTGCTGCTATTATTGGTTATTGATATTATATTGAGGAATTGATAGCATGCAGTAGCCTAGCCAGAGTTTAAATAAGAAATATAGGCCTTTTTTTAGATTAAAAATTTTGACGAATTGAAGCAATGCTTCTCTAAGGAACATTTCAATTGGTCTTTCCTAAAGAACCACTTTTGTGAACCTCCACATAATGTAACGTTCTATACCAAACCTTTTTTCAAAGTATTGTTCAGACAAAGTTAAGCATATCTTAGACTTTGAGGTTAGTAGTTAAACTTGTGTGATCAAGGAGATTCTTGAGCTTTCAGATAAATTACAAACCTCAATTTAAATGCTCACTGCAGGTTTATGCATTGAATTGGGCAAATGTCGAAAAAAAAAATAATAATAACAGTAATTTTTATTTATATAGCACTTCATGCTGGTGGCAGCTCGGTGCTTTACAGAGCTATGAACAATAATGCAAGGAATTATACGCATTCATTTAGAATCTTAAAAAATACGAGACACTAAGTTTTAATGAAATGATAAGTTAAAGAGATACATTTTTAGATGCTTCTTAAAAGTGAGCACTGAGCCTGATTGTCTAAAAAAAGGTTAAATTAAGTTCCACAATTTGGACGCATAATATCTAAATGAGTCTTTTACAGAAAGTATTTATAGAAGGCCACAATCTGCAGATCTAAGATCACACACTGGAATATAAACAGACAGACAGTCAGTATGTAAGCAGGTGCTAGGTCATTTAGATCCTTAAAAACTAGTAGCAAAACTTTACAATCTGAGATGAAAAAGGCCTGTACTGTAGTAACTGTGTTTACAGTTATGTTTCATACTTCAGTTTTGGTATATGTGGCAAAAGAACCAAGTATCTCATAAAGCAGCTTTCTCTGAGTTTTTGTACCAACAATCAGTATTTTGTTTTTTTGTGTCATCAGGAAATTATTTTATGCTTCCTAATGACATAACCTAGAGGTAGCGTGTACAAAAAGAATAGCAGAGGCCCTAAAACTGAACCTTGAGGGATTCCACAAGAAATCTCAGATCTTTCTGATGAATAATTTCTCATTGAAACCATTAACTGCCTATTTCCTAAATATGATTTAAACCCTTTTAAATCTGTGCTTGACATGTCGACGCAGCATTCAAGATGCTGCATTAAAGTCTTGTGGTCAACGGTATCAAAAACCTAAAACCAAATTTTCTTTCGTCTCCTTCAGCAAATTCCAAATGCGCATAAGGACTGGGTGTGTGCATTGGCATACGTACCTGGGCGGCCCATGCTGCTGAGTGCCTGTCGTGGGGGCATGCTGAAGGTGTGGAATGTGGACAACTTTACCCCCATTGGAGAGATCAAAGGTCACGACAGCCCTATCAATGCCATCTGCACCAACTCCAAACAAATCTTCACCGCCTCCAGGTACAAACTACATTTTCCAGTTTATAGCTGAAAACAGTAATTTGTTTTGGAAAAGGCAAGTTCTAGTTGGGGGAGAGATTTAATTGTATTGTCAAGGGATGGAAAAACTGTAATTTTGCAGGACATTTGTGGTGGACAGGCCTATCTAGTAACTAAAGGTTAAAAAAGGATGTTCAGCTCTGAATAAGTTCTTGTTTGGCACTTTATTCTTCGCAAAGCCTACTTTAAACAGCTGTTCTCAGTCTGTAATCACTGGTGTTTTTCTTAATCCTTTGCTCCAGACAGAAGACTACTTAAGACCAGTCTATTAATTTTACAGGGCTGCTGCTGCATAATTTTTGGGTCATTGTCTGCAGTGCTGAGTTTGAATAAGAGGAAATGAAGTCTTCTCCTCACTGATCGTTGTATAAGCGGGCGTGGATTTCTCTGTGTGTCTGCACCATCTTCACTAACCTGCACTAACGCTGCTCTCCTGTGTCTTCAACGCTGTTTTCTTTCTGTTGCCCTTCTTTCTTTCTCTTTCCCACTCCTCTCTTTCTCTGCCTGTCTCTCTCTCTCTCTTTTTTTCTCTCCTTTTCTCATGAACATTCTTTTTTGTTCTCTCTCTAAAATGATTTCTCTTTCTTTCTTTCACATTAATTTCACTTCAATTTGTGTGTATTTCTTTCCTTCTTTCCGATCTTATCTATCTAATGAGCATTCTTTTTTTCTCTATCTGAAATACTTCTTTTTTTATTGCTTGCTTTCATTTGATTCTTTCATTCTTTCTTCTGTTCACTCTTTCCCTCACCACCCATTCACTCTTTTCTCTCATTTCTTGGACATGCTTGTTTTCTTCTTTCCTTTGTTTGCTTGTTTATCTTTTCTTTCTTTCTTTCTTTCTTTCTTTCTTTCTTTCTTTCTTTCTTTCTTTCTTTTTCTTTCTCCCTTTCCATTTTCTTCCTCTATCCATTGGACATGCTTGATTTCTTCTTTCCTTTGATTACTTGTTTTTTGTTTGTTTTGTTTCTTTCTGTCCTTTTTTCTTATTTTCTCTCTCTCTCTCTCTCTCTCTCTCTCTCTCTCTCTCATCTCTCTCTCATCTCTCTCTCTCTCTCTCATCTCTCCCTCTCTCTCTCTCTCTTATCTCTCCCTCTCTCTCTCTCTTATCTCTCCCTCTCTCTCCCTCTCCCTGTACTGTGTCTGTCGTGCTGTGAGTAGTGACTGTAGGGTGAAGTTGTGGAGTTATATCCCGGGGTTAACACCCTGTCTGCCCCGCCGGGTTCTGGCCATCAAGGGCCGAGCCACCAGCCTCCCCTGAGAGCCTCCACTAACACCTCCTGCCTCTGCTGCCCTCTGGTACTGCTTTTTCTCAATCTCACTGTTTTTCTTTTCCCCATTCTTCTTCTAAAACTCTATAAAACCCCCGAGCTGGATTAGTTTTATCAGGGGATGTTCTTTAAAGTAGCTACATTGGTAAGGGATTTTAACCTGAGAATTTGTGCAGGTTGAAGTTTCTATGTAATTTCCCCAAATTATCACAGATAGCCAGTACTTCACATCAGTACTACACTCAGTAGAAATAACAGTAACAACACATGCAGTCTGATAGCAGGCTTTGTTATTACATTACTGTGAGGTCCATTCAGAGAGGACTACTGTTACTGAGAGAGCTCTGGGAAATACAGGAATTATTACTGTTGGACATTGCAGATTTGTACTGGACACATCTCATTAGTGATCTTTTTAATCTACCGTACCTCCCCAGGTAAAACTAAACTAGCACCAATATGGCTCATGATTTTCTCAGTCTCTCACACTCATATTGCTTATTTATCCTTTCCTCACTCTTCTTCTTCTTCTTCTTTTTTCAGCTTTGTCTCAGTCTTTTGTACCTAATTATTTTCATGGTGTCTCTTTTTTTTTTTTTTCTTTCTAACTTGTTCACTTGCTCCCAAAAATAATTTTGTCATTTCTTTCCTCCTTTGGACCAGGCAGGAACTCACCCAATTAGGCTTGATTTCAACTCTAAACTCAGTTTTTGCCATCTTGATGTGTTTTGCGAATCTGTGTTTTAGAGAAATCTCTTTCTGAGTATGAAAACTTATTGCAGTTTTAATTGCGTCTAACCCTGGTGGCATAAATCCTCTTAATTGTGTTCTGTTCAAGGTTTAGCTCTGAGAGCTATATTGTGCTGCATGAATCCAAGCGCTTTGTGCTTCTGACTCACTGGTACAATATCTGTACTATTAAATTCTACTTGTAGTAGTATAGTGGCACATCTTATTGTATGTGCCTTTGAGGCCATATAAAACATCTCTGTATCAGAGGCACAGTAAATGTAAGTTATATGAGAGCATGTGGAGGGAGAGTAGTTCACACAGAGGGGGGGCTGGCTGTTTATTTGGGATTAAAGATATTGGTGTGTGTTTGGTTTGAGAGTTGGGGTGGAGGCCCATGCTGTGGCATTCTCTTTGTGTTAGCGCCGGGGTTTTGATGTCTGCCGCATATCAGCTGCGTGGGAGTTACTGTCAGTGTGTTTGAAGATTCAGTCGCTCTATTTTTTTTAATTTATATATATATTTTTGGCTTCCTTCTTGTTCTTGTTCTTATTTTCTACACTCTTCTCTCACTTTATCTCTCTGTCTCTCACCCCACAGTGACAGAATGGTGAAGATCTGGAATCTGAGGATGGCAAAGAAGAGGTGACAATTGAAGGGCTGTAAAGATGGTCCTCTACGTTCCCTTATCTTGGGCTGCTGACTGATTGGTCACTACCAGTCTGGAGCTGCCTTGGCCTCTGAGGTCAGTGGTCATGTTCAGTTGTGGCAGAGACGAGCCCACGAGGAGGTGATGCAATGGAAGAACGTTCGTGAGAAGTTGAAGGCAATAGTGAATCTAAGGTGCCAGTTTTTTTCCGTCTGTGAATTTTTTTAAGCCACCATATTGGTATTTTTTGACTTCACACCAAATGATGAGCGTATGTTGAGTCGTTTCATACCGCATACATTTGCAGAAAGTGTCCTTCTGTGCTCTTCATTTTTTGAAGGAAAAGACAAAATCCTTTCACATCTTTAGATGTAGCTGCTGATACTCCTTTTGCTTGTTTTTTTGTTTATTTATTATTTCATGAATGACAAACAAACCAAGATAAAGGCCTTGGGAAGACACTTCTGAGCTAAGTGGTGGGGGAAAACACTTTCATTTTTACCCCCCCAGAGAGCCATATGTTTTTGGTCTTTTGTTGACTGAATATCAGAGACTGTCTCATAGTTAGTCAGCATCCAAAACACTGCAGAAGAAGGAAGAGAAATGTTTTCTTTTTTTACCATCTGTTGGAGGATCACTGGAATATAACCACTGGGTGCAACTGGGTACAAATGCGACTGTTTGGAATCCAACCTGTATTGTGTAATAGTATTGGCACACTCACCCACCATCATCTTCCTTCAGAAAGTGTATTTTGGACATTCTTTGAAAATCTACTCTGGACTTCATTACAGTTTGGTGTCTTCTTACCCTTAACAAAACTTTGTACAGCTTCACATCTGTAGATCCACTTCCTCTACTTTCAAAGAACATACTCTCTCTGTGGTTTCTCCTGTGCTGTGATGTTTTTATGTTCTCTACCTCAGGTTTAAATGAGTTTTTGGGGTGTAAAACCCTCGCCGTTTGCGTTTTGGGGCCCTAGCTCACATCCGTTTCCCTGTCTCGTTATTACTCATCTGTGAATAGAGCACTCCCTGTGCTCCACGAGTCCCATATCCACACGCTGCTGAGCAGGCAGTTTGAGAGGACGACGCCAATAAGCCCGGGCCAGCAGGGGCCCGCAGTGTGCAGTAAAACTGGCACTTTGCTCTAATGAAGGCTGCGGTGCTTAAGCAGGCAGAATGAGACTCACCCGTCAAAGGGGTACAAACGGGGGGTTGGAGCTAGAGTCCACTGAGATTCAGTGTGCTTGATAGCTTTCTTCTGATACAGCGAAGACTGGGGGGTGCTCCATTTGGTGCAGTGATGCTGGAATTGGAATCCACAAGAGAGAGAAAAGCTCATCTTGATGTTTCTGCATTGCTTGGTTGTTGATTGATGAACAAACAAAAAACACAACATGGTGCACCCACTGCTGACTACACTTGAGCTATCTCTAAAGAGGAGATTGTTCTACGAACGCATTTATTAAAAAAATGACATTTTATTTCATATCATTTCCGAAACACAGCAGTTCTTTTGTGAATAAGAGGGGTTTATAATTTGAGTTACAATTTTGAATTGTGCACATGAGTGCAATAGGAAGTTGGATCAACTAGTTAGGCATACAAAAATTAAAGTGCAGTTAAAAATAGTGGTGTTTGGGAACACTTTTCAAGAGGATGATAGCACAGCTCGAATATAATACCATATCGAAAGCAAACATCAACAAGCTGTAAGACAGAGAACTGTTTTGTCTGTGTTCTACGAGCGAAATTGTGACGGCCGGCAGTGTAAAGAAATCAGCAAATTTATAGAGAGGGTCGTGTTGGATAGTTGCAATCAAATGAAGTACTGGAGTGCATAGAGTCAAAGCTGGCCCTGCTGCTGAACTTTCAGTGTATAGAACTTTCAGTAGCCTGTCATTATATATTACATTCATTTCGTCTTTAGTTTTTTATCATGTAATCATGACCATTTAATTGTCAGCCCCTCAGTTTAAAGAGACCGGAATCTTATACAGGGTATGTTAAATACAGTTACTTCATATAAATGTTGATGCTTAGCCCTGCTTATTTGTAACATGTTTTATGGTCCATACAAAGAACATTGTAGTATCTTAGCACAGAAGTCAGTTGATGTGTGTGCTTGTAAATCAGATATTTTACAGTGACTTTAAACACGGCTCAGAAAAATTTCAGACATGTAACTATTCACTTTTGTAATTAATATTTTGATGGGCCACATCATTGATTTTAGGCTTGACAGTTATTAGTCAATCGCCAACTAGTGATGGTTAGTGATCAGTCAAAAAAATGGTTGCTGCACATGTACTGTTAAGGAACATTCTGTATTCAGCTGATTAAGCAACTGTTAGATAATGTGTTGATATATAACAGGATAGTGTGAAACTCCCAAAGGTTTTTGCATCAGTTTTCTTTGTGTTAGGTATTTTACCAACCATGAACTGATCAGTTCTCAAAACAAGATAAAGAAGCACACACTGGGCTAATGAAAACAGAGCCTGCCTCCTCGGGGAATGCTACTAAAATCCTAAAGAATCTATTTTTATGAATATTGATTTTCCACTCTACAAGGCGTTATGAAGTTTTTTTTTTTCCCACAGCAGAATCCAAGCAATGGCAGAACATCAAATGCTTTGGGATGCCTTTTGGGCAGTGCCCCATCTACACAACAACTGATATTTGTGACTTCATCTGGAATTATCATGTAGGATCCACCCCAATTACTGCACTGTTTCTGCTCCCCTGGTAAAACATCCAATAATATGCAGAAACAGTGATGGGAAGTAGGTCAGATTCAGGGATGTTTTTTCTTTACCCTCCTGAAGGAAAAAAAAAACAGGAGTTTCACTCCTTATTAAATGAAACAGGAAGCAGCCTCCCCGGTGCTGGAGGAGCAGCATGCCTGATGGGGGTATGTGGGCGATGGCGGGGTTCATTTTGGCACAACACTAATACACGCGTGTATTTTTAGACCATCAATCATCCTCTTCCAGGGCTGTGCTCTCCTCCCAGCCCCCAGATTTACTGTCTTTTTTAATGAAACATATTTATCACCCTAATCTGCCCATCTTTTTTTCCTGGGCGGCCCCTGGCGGCTCTATATCTGCAGTAGCAGCTGTCTGTGGGTGCTCCCGCTGTCAAGACCCAAGCTCTGATTTCCAGTGCTGAGGGATGGATTTGCTCTGCTAAAAGCCCAGCAGCACAGATAGATGCACCTCAAGTGGTGTTTAAGGAGTGTAGCTGGTGTCCCACTAAAACCTCACAGATTTTTGCTTTTTTGCCCCCCACGTACTCAATATGATGATACACTGAAAAAGTGATGCATTAAATTGATTTCCACGATTTACACATGAATAAAATATATGACACAATTTTGCCTTTTACTCACTTTGGGCAATAGTTGTGTTGATGTAGCGTTTTTCTATTCATGTACAAATGTGCCCAGTGGAATCATGTAAATTTGATGCATTACTTTTTTCAGTGGTTAAGCATGAATCAGAGATTGTTGTAATGCTACACTCTTAAGAATAAAAAATGGTAGAAATGCTTCTGGGGAGTGATTCCACAGAAGACTGCTTTTTCTTCCCAGAAGAGCCTTTCAGTGGACGGTTCTTTAAAGAAACGTTTCTCTAAATGAGATGTGAGTGTGAGGAACCTTTGAAGAATCTCCACATGATGAAAAATGAATGGTTTTTGCTAGAAATGTGCATTCAAGTCAAGAACCATTAAGGAATCTAAAAATTTCCATTCCATGCTTATGTTATGTTTCCATTCCATGCTTATGTTGTTTTGTTCTTTTTTCCCTCTAGAAAGGTTATTATGTGAAGCTGCTATCAGTCTTTCCAAGCTACTCCAAAATGGTTGATATGAAAATATAAAGTGTGATATGAGACCTAAAAGTCTCAGTTGTAAGTGTATAGTGTTGATGTTCACTCTGATCTAACTAAATTGCTGCATCATCTCATACTCAGTAATGACTAGGAGAGTCTTTTGAAACCTTCAGAAGTAATTAAGAGCATAAGAGGTATAGGAATAGGAGTCTATGTATAGTCTTATATTGCTGTTTGGAGGCTATTATTCTAAGTAGGCACTAGACAGTGTGAGTTCTTCTCCCTGCCAAAGTACACTCTTCAAAGCTATATATATCTAACGTTTAAGATTTATATACAGTACTATGCAAAATCAGAGACCTTAAATTTACTTTAACAACTTTTATTCAGTTTCAAGTCAAAACAGCTATTAAGCATTTTATTCAAGTATTTTTGAAATGATTAGATATGCACTTGCTTAAGAAAATGAGATGTCAAGGTTTCAGAACTGGAAATCAAAAAAAAAAAATACTAAAAGAAATAGAGAAAATGGCGCTCCTAACAAATGTGCAAAACCTGATAGACCTTCAAAACCGTCACCATCAGATAAACAGCACTGGAGTAAAGCTTTCATCTTTGAAAGGGAGGAGAAAGTAAAACTCCTTTCTTGCGTCAGATCTGAAAAAATCCACAGATATTTCTGTCCATCATTGAGAGATGACAACTCACGTTATAAGTCTAAAAAGATGTCAAGATAATAGGAAAAGGAAATAAACAGCAGAAAGGAATTTTGAAGAAAAAGAAGAAAAGAAGCTGCTGGTGTTCCCAGAGTAATGGACAGACTACCCCAGAGCCCAGACCCCAAAGTCATGGAACTGAAAAGTGTTTTGTATTACTTGGATACTTCTAAGACTGAATTTTGGAAAAAGAATGGAAGCTGTTATAAAGGCAAAGGGTAGACACACTAAATATAAACATACATATATTAGCATGTGTTAAGCATTCTGTCTAATTTTCTAGTAAACATTTTATTTTTAGCTTTTTTTCTGATGCTGAAAATTGAATAACTTGCACTTCATGGCCGTTTTGACTGAATATGAAATAAATGAAGGATGGTCTCTGACTTTGGTACAACTATATAGTTGGACACTGCAGGCTGTTTTGGACCAAATTATTGTTATTTTGAATCATGTTAATCATATTAGCCATTCAAGGGGTAGTTTGGATCACCTCTGGAACCAATTACTGAATAAAGAATGGTGTAGAATTCTTTTAAAAATGATAATGTCTCTCACTAACGACTGAGGTGCTTAAGGGACTGAAACAGCTCTCTTCTAAATCCTTTTCTTCATACATTTGTTTTTGTGCTCAACACCAAGTTGTACTGTCTGGCAATAGAGTGAAGGAAGTGCACATTGTTAAAGTTGTTGCCAAAGGCTTTGATATTTTTTTTTTCTTCACATTTTCACTGATCCTCCAGTATTTCTCTTCTATTTAGTGCTATTGTGAAACCAAGCAAACAACAGCCATTTACTCCAAAGTAAATGCCTCTTCCTGCTTTAAAGCAAATCCCTTTCAGTAAGTGCCCCTCATTAGTGAGCTGAAAAAGACTAGATGTCAGTCTTTATTCATTTCATTTTAGAAATGAAAGGAATCAAAGCATTTCTTTTCGAATAACATTATCTTTTGTAGCATTTTCAGTCTGAATGCTGATAACAGTATGAGTGGGACAGAAGCCTATGAGAAATGTTACTTTGTTTTGCTAGCACTCAAAGACTGTGAACCAGAGGT
The DNA here is from genome assembly GCF_015220715.1 of Pygocentrus nattereri. NCBI lineage: Eukaryota > Metazoa > Chordata > Actinopteri > Characiformes > Serrasalmidae > Pygocentrus > Pygocentrus nattereri. The sequence goes on along the minus strand of NC_051231.1, from coordinate 23,613,626 downwards.
GTAGGACCTCATAGTGTGTGTGTCCAATACAAAGGGTGGTTTTAATGACCTCCACTTTGCACAGATAACATCAGCCTTGGAATATAATCCAGTAAAGTGCTACTGAAAGCCCATTGGTTGACTTGAAGGCGAGTGAAGGACCGGTCCTTTTTGATTGACATCTGCAACCCCAAATGCTGACTAGTACTGGCCGTGCTAATCAGTCTGCTGCAGCCTTGTCTATTGGTGCTCAACACAAATGCAACCCTTCCAACACACATACATGCTTAAAAATAAAGGTGCTGGAAAGAGTTTTTGGGGTGATGCTACAGAGGAACCACTTTTCTTCAATGAAGAACCTTTCACTAAAAAAGGTTGTTTGGTTCTTTTGAACCAAAGGTTGTTCTTCTATGAACTCTTTTTGGCACCCAGTGTAGTTTTCAGTGTAACTTAATTCATTACTGTTTTATCTTTCTCCAAGCTTTCAGCTGCGCTACGGTACTTTTAAACGGTTCTTTCTGTAGAATCATTGTGGCTTTCATGGTGCTTGCTTTCACGCTGTAGACCAGTAATGCATGGCATGTACATGCCGTAGGAGTTCAATAAACTGTACATAGTTGACACTGCAATCGTTTTCCGCATTACGGGAGGATGTCAGCACCTGCCTTGTAGGTGTTCACCATTACCTGTGCACTAACCTGGGCTTTGCACTGCTAGTGCTGCTGCTTTGTCCAACGTAATACTAAAGGTGGGCTGGAATTTGCTCTGCCCTCTTTGCCTTACGCTCCCATTCTCTCTGTCTCTAAACCTGTGCCACAGGTCGCCTTACGCCAATCCTCAGCTTTTCACACGGACTTTCTCCTCAGCATATCATCACTGTTTTAAGAAAACCTATCTGTGAAAAGATGACTTTATAGGACAAAGAAAGATGTTCTGGACATCTTAAGAATGTCTAACATAAATTACTGTTTTATGTTTTATTTATATATATATATATATACAATTATACAGGATGAGTCAAAATCACAGGACGTTTTATTTTTTATGCTGTCGCAAGCCTCCACGATGCAGTGCTGAAGGTGATGTTTGTTGAAATAAAACGTGTCCCATGACTTTTGACTCACCCTGTATGTTTTTTTTTTTCCCCCACTTATAAAAGGTTTTGCTTTTTAAAATTTCAAACGGTCATTTTTCATTTTCAACTGAAAAAAATGAACAGAAATGACTTTGAAAGTTTTCTTATGACAGCAATGATGTGCAACATTACGTCGGAGAACGTGGAAGCCGCACTGCCTCTTTAAAACCCAGCGATGGCTCTGACAAAGCCATTGGCCTCTGCTTTGGATGTGTCTGTCAATCATTTTTAATAGGGTTGGGTTAAAGTTGAATAGGTTTCGAAAGATTTGTGATATGTGCAAACATCTGCCACGACTTATGTTTCTATTGATTCTGTTTTGTATTAAGTACATTGTAAATGTCCTTAGTGAGTGCTAACACAGTGCATAAATAAGTGTGGGGTTTTACAGTTATATGGCAACCCTATTAATCTAATCAGTAGATACATAAGCTGGCAGAGGCTCAAACAAATAAATTATCATTAATCAGTTGCTGACCAGAGTTCAGCTGGTGGATTTTGTCTGGTATAGCTGATGGATATCACAGACAGCAGGTGAAGGCATGTGCAGAGAGACTATTATCATGCCGGGGCAGAACAACAGGGTCAAAGGTGCCTTTTTTATTGCACAGACTCCTCCCGAGGAATGTAAATGTTTCTACAGTTTTATCTGTTTTTCTTACACGTGCATGTGACCAAACTTGGTGTAAAATACTTGACTGTAAATAATGTAATAAAGTTTTATTTAATGATCAAGCATTTCTTCAGCAAAAATAAATAAATACATTAAAAAAAAGATGTTTGGACTTGAGTATTTTCTTATGGTTACTACTGGCTGACTGAAGTGAAAATAGTCATATTTGCTGACAGTTTAATAAGTCCAATAGTTTGTTAAACAGTGCTTTACTGGCTGATATGATTGAACTCAAACTTCACAAAGCCTTATATATAGCCTTATATACACACACACACACACACACACACACATAAATATATTTTGTAGCCCAGGGAGGCAGCGCTTTATTTTGCACTTCAGAGGTGTTTGTTCATTACAACACAAAATAAAGCAATAAGCCAGATGCGATGTGCTACAGTGATTTCATCACAGGTTAAATGTGTTTTTAAAAATGTATCAATGATAAAATCACTGTAATGTACATCCTCAAGTGGTTTAATGTAGACAACGTAAAATAATATACACTGTTTTCTGAAAAATAATTCGTTACATGACATCAATGCTTTTTTCCAATAACACTTTTTTGCAGTTTCTATTCTTATTTAGCACCAATCTTATATACATTATGTAAAAATAAACATGCTGGTTCCTACACTCAAACAGTGCATAAAATATCCAACAAATAGTAACTTGGCATTCAGGCATTTGTGCTTAATTCTGTACTGGATAGTGCACTATTTGGATGTAGAAGCCAGAATTTCATATGCGCACTATCAAGGAAGGAGTGAGCCTTTGCGATTCAGCCTGGGTTTCATGCTACTTGAGGCAGATCTGACTAAAAATCAGATACAAGCACATAAAGTCATCCGAGTGAATCATGTAGTGAGCACTTTAATGCAAAGCTTATTCTATTAATGGAGATATTTAGCATGTTAGCTAGCTGCTCAGCCCATCAGTTTAAACAGAACCATGTTATTACTTCTTCAGTGCACTTTGTGATTGGCACAGTAATACAGAATTCAGTTGTCAGATTTTAAGACTGAAGCTGTCAGTTTGATATCACACTGCTAAATAAAGGTCATTTACCAGCAGGAATTTGTCAAATACCAATAGCTCAGCCAATGTATTGGTCAAGCCCTAGTTGTTATATCGTGGAACGTGTCAATCTAATCACATTTTTGTTCAGTTTTCTGTCGTGTACCTGAAGGTGACTTTCACGCTTCGGCTATGTCTCATTCCCTAGTCTGTGATTCTCTTTTAGTGATGATATTTCATACAATGTCAATGGTTTGCTGTCATCCTGCAATGTATTATAAAACCCCAGCAGGATTCTATTGACCCCAGCAGGATTCTTAAATGTCAAAATCACAACATTGCTAATTCAAAAAAATGTACAGACAAAATGTTTTTCTCCACTTTTTTTGCTTTTCTTCGTTCTTAGTGAGTTCGATATTTGCATGCTTGATTGTAATGAGCAGTTCAAATTGGTCCCCTCTAATTGCCATTGATTGGCTTTTTTCCTGTTCCGTTTACAAGACGCTTTTGAAAATGCCAAAAGCTCTGGCTCCTTCTCACTAAAGCAGCTCCACATAATGAGAAAGCACAGATTAAAAAGGACAAACACATTTTAAAGGGACAACATCCTGCGTTTTCTTTGTGCTTTATTATACTTTTTAAATGATGGGTGGGTAATATGACGACTTTCATCATTACGATGATGAATTACATCACAATATGTTTTTCTGAACATACCGTGTACTGAACATTTGTTATTATATTTGTTTTATTATAAATTGAGTATAGTTACCAGGCCCAAATAACCAAACTAAAGACCCCTGGGCACAAATATTTGGCGAGCTCCTATTGTTTTTGCAACATCGCAGCAAGTTATATGAGAACTGTGCAGTACAATGATGGGCTTATCACTGCTATATGCACATATGTTTTCCAATCAAGACAATACCAAGATTACGCACACATGAACAAGAGCACTGGCTAACACAAACCTAACATTCCCTATAAAGCATGCGTCCACTCTTCACAGGCAAATCACTGAAGCAATGAACATAAAAAATAAATTAAAATCAGGCAGCTGTAATGCATATAGGAAAGGCAGAGGCGCTTATAACTCAAAAAGCTGTCATGTTTAATTTTTTTACGTGTTTTTAAACCTGTCTTCATCCCTTTTAAACTGACTGTTTTTGTTCATTTTGATCTGATTGGCTGTCATTGTGCATTCAAAAAGCAATCAAGGCTGAAACACTCCTTTAAATATATATTACTCCTATAGCTTATATCATGAATGGGTGGAGCTAAACAGCTGTAGACTGAATAGATGGATATGTATAAATGCATTAGTTGTGATATCAAAAAAACAATGAATTCAAAATAAGCTATTTTTGCAACTCTACATGGACCATGGGTACTGGGGAGTTTCAGTCTTTAATAATGCTACATCAAGCTCTTTTTTTATATATATATGTAAAATTAGTTTATATTCCTATTATATGGTCACTTTAATTGCCCTCTATCAGATCCGGTACTGGTCTCTATCTGAAGCTGAAGCTGGAAGTGGAGCCCAGCAGCTGCTAAGAGAGCATTCCAACAGTGTTCATGCATCTTCATTTCCCTTGTAGATTGTCATCGTTTAGCTGAGGCAGGTCCTGTAGGCTGGGGGATGTGATGGACGAGGGGGGTTTAGCGGTGTAAAGGAGAAGATGGTAATTCATGCGGTGTGCAAGTTCTCACAGGGAATGGTCCTTACATCATAGTCTTACTCACCCTTTTCCCTGTTCCTAGGCCTAGAGTGCCGCACAAATTGCTTGTCACAAGTGTTTTCTCCTGCTGTAACACACCTGATTCAACTCTTCAGGCAGTTATGAGAATTATAAAAGCCCTTCATGGAGTTGAATCAGTGTGTTAGTACAGGGAAAACGCAAACCTATGAATCACTGTGGTCCTCTGGGACTGAGAGTGAAAAACACTGTGTTAGTATTGAATCTGAGAAGGTGTCTCCCGTTTGCAGTCGTGTACATCAACCTCAGTTAAACTGATACCCTGATGTTGCAGGAAAGGATAAAAATAGAATGCAATGATATGCAAATAATTTAAATCCTATATTTAAAGGAAAATACTTCAAAGACATCATGTCAAAACTGAGAAATTTGATTGTTTTTGAATAATTAATGCCCATTTTGAATTTTACGCCAACAACACATTCCCAAAAAGTTGGGTTTCATCAGCACTTTTTTAACAGTACTCTGTAAAATTTTGGTCCAGTTGTTTTGAAAGTGAAATGCTTCCTTATTTTTGTTTGTTATAGGGTTTCAGGTGCTCAACAGTTGGGGGGCTCATTTGTCATATTTTTCATTTTATAACCCTCTAAATGTTTTCAGTGGTGACAGGTCTGGACTGCAGGCAGGTCAGTTTAGCCCCCAGACTCTTTAATACAGAGCAATGCTGCTGTAATACACGAAGAATTTGGTTAGGCATTGACTTGCTTAAAGCAAGGTGTCCCTGAAAAAGACGTCGTCTGGATTGCCTGTATATTTTGTTCAGCATTAATGGTGCCTTCACAGATGCCTGTCATCCATGCACTAATGCACCCCAGTACTGTCATGAATACTTTTGAAATGTGCATTGATAACAAGCCAAGTGGTCTTTAGCCCAGAGGACACAGTGTTTTCAAATGTTGATTCATCGGATCACAGGACACTTTCCCACTTCCCCTCAGTCCATTTTAAATGAGATCAGACCCAGAGAAGGTGGTGAAATTCATGGATCCTGTTTATGTTCAGATTCTTCTTTGCATTTTAGAGTTTTAACTTGCCTTTGTGGTTACAGTGACACGTTTTCACAGACAGTGGTTTTCATAAGTGTTTCTGAGCCCATGCAGTGATTTCTACTACAGAATGATGTCTGTTTTTAATGCAGTGTTGCATGAGGGCCCAAAGATCACGGCCAGCAAATACTGTTTTTTGGCCTTGTCCCTTACATAAAAATGATGAAAAGCAAAAGTTTGCCATTTTACATTGAAAAATATTGTTCTTCTGTTGTTGCATTATTTGCTCCTGCAGACTTTGACAGAGTGGTGACCCTCTCCTCATCTTTGCTTCTGAAGGTCTCAGTCTCTCTGAGATGCTTTTTCATAGACAATCATGTTACCTGTTGCCAATTAACCACCAGGGTTTTTTTTAGCATTACACAACGTTACCAGCCTTTTGTTGCCCCTGTCCCAACTTTCTTGGAATGTGTTGACATCAAATTTAAAATGGGCAAAAACAATAAAGTTTCTCAGTTTCAACATTTGTACTATTTTCAATGAAATATATGGTTTAAATTTGCACATTATTGCATTTGGTTTTGTTATTTACATTTTGCATGGTATCCCAACTTTTTGGGAAATGGGGTTGTATATCCAACTGTTAAACCAACATCAGTTTAGTGCATAAATAAGTGGGAATAATGTAAATAAATTGAAAAGGACTTAAATAAATAGGATATATTAGATTAGAATTAAATCAGACATATTACATTTTAAATTGTTTTGTATTGGTATACAAATAACATTTAGTTGATTCTCTATTTGAAAGTATGTCAACACATCCTTATACAGGGAGCTTAAATATGGCATTTTTCTGCCAATTTTAGTGCCCAATTTCTATGTATTTGATGAGTTTAACACACTGGGTTTAACATATTGAAATGGACATTCGCTTTGTGCTAATTATTTTAAACCTGTGGGTTTGGAGTGCTATTAGAATAATTTTATACATGTATCTGTAACATCTATTAATACTAGGCCAGGGATTGGCAAATTGTGGCTCCGCAGTTGCTAGTGGGTAATGCCCTGTTGTGACTCCACAGCAGAATTAGATTTATAGGTAAAAATAAAATAATCCTCCTTTGCAGTAAAATAAAGCTGTTGGTCGTTCTAACACAATTTAACAATAAATGGTCTCACAAGCTGCACTTAACTGCTAATTGGCCAACCTTTAACCCTGAAGATTGGCGTGCAGACTGCTGGTCACCATAGCAACAGCAACAATCTCGCCTAGCTAGTGGCTAAGGAAAAAGAAAAGAGAGAGATTTGAGACAAACATTGATAATTTGGAGACAAATGGACATATTTGCATTTATAAGCACTCAGCTGGTTTCCTTATGCGTTATATCTGCAATGTGAAACTGTCTAACACTAAAAAGCTGCGAAGCTGAAGTTCTTATTTGCCAGCTTCTCATTCACATTGTTCCGTTCCACCTTAAATTGTGTAACAGTTACATTCTGGAGACTCAGACACCTTTTAAGGTCGACCAGGAAAATTCAAACAAGAAGCTGGCGAAAGAGAAGCTGACTTCAACTGTCAGAGACAGTTTACAAGAAACTGTTCAGCTTTTGAGAAAAAAAATCCTGCCGCAGATGCGAGAAAAGCAGCTATAGCTGAGTGAAAGCTTATAGCAGAGCAAAGTAAGTCTGTATGTTTGTTTATATTACATTTTTAGCATATACTAGTACAATAGCACATACTGAGATATATTTACAGCCAAGACAGCAAAATAGACATAAAATATTGTTTGATTTGGGGCGGCACGGTGGTGTGGTGGGTAGCGCAGGGTTTGATTCCCTGGCTGAGCGGCCAGGTTCCTTTCTGTGTGGAGTTTGCATGGTTCCTCCGGGTTCTCCGGTTTCCTCCCACAGTCCAAAGACATGGTATCAGGCCCTTTGGACATGCTAAATTGCTCAGAATATGTCTGTCTGTCTGTCTGCCCTGTGATGGACTGGCGACCTGTTCAGGGTGTATCCTGCCCGATGACTGCTGGGATAGGCTCCAGCTCCCCCACAACCCAGAAGGAAAAGTGGCTTAGAAGGTGTGTGTGTGTGTGTGTGTTGTTTGATTTTTGTTGAAAGAGCAAAATGGCTCTTCTTAACATTTGGGTTATCTGCCTCAGTACTAAGCCTTTGGAAAACACTGCTTCCAAACTTTTGAACGGTCATGTGCATGAAACATTTCAGGTTGAAGTTTGTTTTGTAAAAGCTAAAGCACTGCAGTTCACAGCAGGCTCAATTCAACCTCCAGTAGTGAGCACCCAGCACAGTGACTCAGGCTGAAGCACATCTGCTTTCTCTGGCATTCCCTCACTCCCACACCATTCTCTCCACACTGTGCACCGGTTCTCTTCTCCTGGTGCACTGGGGCCGGCCGCTGTTTTTTACAGGGCCTGGAGAGGACCGATAACGAGGCGATTGTGTCGGGGCGGCGGGGAAGGATGGAGGACAGCGGTGCTTTTATGATGTAGAGGAGTGCTGTGGCCAGGGCTCATTTGGCTACTGGTGGGGGAGTGTGCATCTCTGTGTTGGGCTGGGAACTCACTGAGCTCTTTCTCTGCATGAGGAAACCAACCAGAGGGGCAGAAAGGAAGAAGCATGATAAACGGAGAGATAACTACTGAGGCATACTGCTGTTCAAAAGTTTGCAATCATTTACAACCAGTTTGTTGCAGATACACATACAAAATGATTCTAACTGTGTTGTTAATACTCTACATAGGTTTCACATAATAATAAGACATTTTAGGTTTATTAATGGTGCTGTAGATGAGTCTTTAGTAACTGGGAAAACTGTATAGCTATAGCCAATTAAAATCTAGTATGCCTTATGGTTGAAAAGTGGTGATCAAATATTGAGGCTTAACAGAAAAATGACTGTAAATAGACTATTAGAGGATACACTGATCAGGCATAACAGATGCATTTTGTAGTTCGACAGTTACAGACAGGCTAACAAAGTATGCAGAGAAACAGATGGACTACAGTCTGTGATTGTAGAACTACAAAGTGATCCTATGTAGTGTATAGCTGCCACAAAATAGTGCACACTGGTCTGTAGACAGTGCCGGACTGGGAACTAAATTCAGCCCTGCACAGTGACCTCCACCCACCATAATCCCCCAAACACATGACACGTAGTGTAGGTCAGTCATGCTGAGTGAATGATTTTCTCACTGGAAAAAGAAAAGAGAGAGAAGACAAACATTATGGAACTGGAGGGAAGAATGGAGCAGGGAAAGGAGAGAGTGAGTAATGAAGAGGAAGCTCTCTCTCTCTCTCTCTCTCTCTCTCTCTCTCCCCCTCTCTCTCTCCTGCTGAACTGGAGCAAGTCCATGGAGCTCTGCTGTGAGCTGTTCTAGTGCTTTGACTGACAGGGTGAGGCAGGGATCTGGAGAATGGAGGCATCAGGCGTGTTGGAGTTCACAGGAAGCTTTAATGCCAGCTGCCATTAAGACCTCATCAAAAGCCCCCCGCATTCATCAACCCGCCACTCACACCAGTTGGGAAGATGCGGTGTAAACAAACGGTCCCGTCTGTAACACGTTGCCAAAGAATCCACATTTCTTCATTTACAAACAACTTTTCTGCCCTCATCTACCACAAATCAGGCTATTTTATTTTTAATCAAAAGCCTTTAAAGCTTAGTCATAGACTAATGTAGTCCCCTAAAGCTAAGGAAAACCAAATTAAGAAAATATGCTGGCATCTGGTTTAAAACACAGAGATGATGCAGGGAATTAGTTTTACTGTTAATTTATATTATTTATTAGCTTATATTAGACCATGTACTGATACTTTTATCCTGACTTGCAAAGAATCCTTCCTGAACATTAACAATGAATCACTTGGAAACCCATCTGTTCAATAATTCAATAAGGGTAGATAAAAGTGTTTCTGCTGTTGGAGACAGTGATGTGTAATAATGTTGCTGTCATTCAAAAAGGAGATGGGACATGAATATTCAGGATGAGCAAATATAGTTACCTCAGGTGTAGAAAGATCTGTTTTAATAATTAAACCAGCCTCAATAAATTTGCATCCTGGTTCAGTTTTACAAAGATCAAACTGGCGTTTTTATATTATATATTATTTTATGTTATATATTATTATATTATTTATTCAGTGCACAGTTTAACATCATAAACAACTAAAACAAAAAAGTAAAATGTGCCATAATGTCACATTTTATTTTCTATTTTTTTTTCTGTTTTGTTTTCTGTCTGTTAAATTCAGCATAAAAAAAAAATTGTGAATTAAATGTGCAAAAGTGTGTTCTCTGTAATGGTTATTTTCTCTTAGAAATTCAACAAAACAAAAAGTCATTTGAGCAAAACTTTTGTACACAAATTAATATGTAAACATTGTGTGAAAATGTAGCGCTATAGCCCCAGTTCATACCACTCATAAAAGGAAACGAAGCCGGTTTTGAATTCATTGTTTTTATGATGTCACAAAAAAAAACATGTTTACAAATGTGCACCCATTCAGGCTACAGCAGATTAACTCCGCCCATTCACATTGAGGATATAAGGAATGTTTCAGCCTGTCCTGAGGCACTATACAGGGCAGCCAATCAGAACAGAGCTCATTTACATGCATCAGTCTTCACGTTAACAAAAATTCAAAGTGATTGGAAAATGGCCATATGAAGTTAAACTGTACATAAACCCCACATGCCCCCTAGACGACTCCCGGTGGGGTTTACTAGGCATGGCCTACTGGGATGGGGGACTCTAGGATGGGGTCGTCCTAGGACACACTGGAGGGATGATATCTCCTGGCCTGGGATTGGCTCAGGGTCACCCAGAATGAGCTGGGGAAAGTTGCAGGGGGACCGAGGGATTCTCTGCTCTCCCAACTGTTACTGCGACTATCTGGACTAAGCAATTGATGATGATGATGGTGATGATAAACCCACACAAAAATGTAGTAGTCAATTTAATCAGTGAGCGCTACAACTTTAAATTCAGCTTGACTGTTTATCAGTCCTAACACAGAATATCATTTGTGATTGTACAGAGTCCTCATTCACAGGTTGTAGTCCAGTTCCTATAAGGCCATGTCTCTGGAGTGTCCTTATTTTCTGTGGCATTCAGTGAAGTTGGTCAGACAGATTTGACCGCCGCAGCAAGGTCATCGCTCCGTTGTCTGCTGCTATGGACTTAATCCACTGTATTGTGATATAGCGCCTATAAGCCACAAGCAGAGACACACAGAGCTCTAATGAGGGATTTTGCATTCTCCAATTCTTCCAGACAAATTCACTGTGGAGAATGAAGTGGAACATCTGCTGCATACAAGAAGCAGTGCACGGTCTGCTGGTACACAGCCAAGACACATAACACCTTTTTCCCTAGAGAGAATGCACCAACTCATCCACTTTGTGGGAAAAGCTCTTGAGACGAGGTGCTTTGATTTCACACGTTTGCTCTCTGCTCCTACCTGCAGTGAGCTCAAGTCTAATGACCAGATCCAATGCCTCTTTAAAAGGCCTTTCATGAAATAACATGACATAAAACAGTTCAATGTAGCATGTAAATGTTATTTTTAAGTTTCAAAATATACCCTTCACTCCTCAGCCCATGCAGATCATACATGGTTAACGCCGAAAACAACATCATTGTTGTGATGTCACAACAACCAATGCATTTATATAGCCTTCTATTCAGCTTACACTGTAAAAAATGGTCAGGTCAACATAAAAATTTAAAGCAGGACTGAACAAAAACTGAACAATACTTATCGTTATCATGATAAATTACATCAAATATGTGACAGTATTCTTTTCTGAGTGTATTGTGAATATTGCAAACCTTAAAAGCACTTCCCAACTGCATATTTGAGTACAAATATGGCCCAATTAGAATTGGCTATCTTTAGAGTCACATTTTAAGTGGTATTTTTAAATGTGGCACAAGTTTCTTCCCCAATTTCTCAGATGGCAGAAAGAATAAATATTCTTATATATTGTTTATTGTAAGAATGTATTTTGATATCACAGTATTGTGATATCACATTTATGCCATCTGCCATCTCCCACTCACCTCTACTTTGAAAAAGAAAAACCAGCAAGAAGGCTGTGCAAGCGACCAAAGAAACCCACAAATGTGAGAATTTTCTCAAAAAATTATGATAACCAATGTTTCAATGTATTATGGTCGTTTTCTTCATAACAAGCGGCAAAAATCGCTAATAGCATACTAATATCTTGGCGAGCCAGCTAACTTTCCTGTTCCACCTTAAATAGTCTAGCAGTATTGATGGCTGAAGCGCCAGAACGTAACTGGTGCACCATTTAAGGTGGAACGGGAAAGTTTGAACAAGAAGCTGGAGAATATCTGACTTCAGCTTCATTTCACCAAAGAATTAGCAGTGAGTGATAATAAATAATTGTCTTATATCCCCTCTTTGAACGCATATGATGCCCGAAATGTAACTAAAGCCCAGCAGTGAGGTTGCAGACCTTTTCTCTTCTCTGCTATCAATGAAGACGGCCCGGGTGGCCTACACAGCAGCGCTAGTAGCTGTTTATGAAGTAATGTTTTTTGTTGTTTGTTTGTTTTAATTTGAGGGTTATCCCATTTTGTAAGGCAATATTTCAATCACTACCCCTTGTAACTCCATTCCAAGGGGTTAAGGTGACACTCGAAAACAAGGGGTAGGGGTAAAAAGAAGAAATGGGATTGGGCCTAAGTTTAGAGACAAAAAGAGGCAAGAGGTTCTAACCTGTGATGGGCAAATAACAATGAACAAATTGAACAATTATTTTTTTCAAGCTCTACTTGAATTTCATTGTTGATCTGACTGAGATGCAGCACTGATCAAAATATTGGATTTTTTGAGAACTTTTGAGTAAACTAAGTGGAGTTAACTCAAGAAAAAAGCAGTGAAATCAGTTACTTTAAAATAATAAAAAATAATAACATAAAAAATGATTTTTTTTTCCAATGTACACCAGTTTAGCTCCACCCATTCATACCGTTACAGCCTGAACTGCTTTTTGAAAGAGGCACAATAGAGGGCTGCCAATTGTAACAAAGATCATTTGCATATATCAGTCTTAAAGCTGCATAAACAAAACCACCTGTTTAATTGTAGGGGATAAAGAAAGTAAGCAAAAATGAATTACAACTGTTTTTAGTACATAAAACCTCCCCAAACCACCCGAATGTCATGAGTGAACCTCACAGGGAAAAATAAAATATTGGATTTAACCCGCCCCCCTGTAGGGTGCACTGTAGAGTGCATCTTCAATGGCCTCTTCTTACATCATCTTTAATTAAAGTAAGAGGAGATATTTTATTATGATTTGATGTCGAAAAGTTATTGTATAGTCTTTTTTTCTGTAAAGTCTTTATTTTTGCATAAAAAATCAAATGTCATTTTTGACATCAGGAAAAAGTCAGAATTGCAGATAATTGCACAATTATGGCATTACTTACAAATAATTATGCAATGTAAACTGAATACATAGAAAACAACAAGCCTTCAAAGAGTCAATTCATCTTCTTAGTCTTCTTCTTGGCCGCTTGCTCTGGGTTTCCTTGCTGGATGGCTCTGGGGTCCTTCCAGTGCAGGCTGTTGTAGGACAGGATGGCAGTAATCAGGTAGGTGACCATGCCCGTGTAGCCACCTATGACCAAACACAGTGGCTGCATGAGGACGAACAGGCAAAAGACGTTGACAGAGGCACTTTCGGGCAGATCCACACGGTTCTCCTTGCTTGCACGCAGTACCCCAAAGAAATAGATGAGCGCCACAGCGGGGTAAAAGGCCAGCTCTACCATAGTGCTCTCTTTAGGCTTTAAGTCTGTGCAGAAATAGGTCCAGCAGTTCCCAGAGAGAAGAATGTGACAACGCACACAGGCACACTCTCTGTAGTTACTGTGGGATATAAAAGTTCCTTCCAGTGGAGGGAGATATGGCCTGTGACCTTTAATCTCTAGTCAAGATAAAACATTAGCTTCCTGCTGCTTTATCACAGTTAGCAGAGAGGGCAAGGTTCTCTCCCAGTGTCAGGTGGCTCTACGAAAATGATCTTCACTCTCTAAAGCTGTGGTCCTGTAATACCCTCGTCAAACACATTTTTGCTCTAACCCGATCTAAACAGCTCCATAAGAAGCCCTTCCTGAGCCCTCCTAACTGGGAAATGTCATCCTCTGATTAGGAAAACCAAACAAATGCCCCCTTAAACTGGGAATTCCAGAGAAAGTTAAGGTTTTTTGAATGTTGAGTTCTGCATTAGATTATTTCAACAGGGCTACCCACACTGTCAAAATGAATGTACCACTTCTCTACTTTTAATCAGATTATAGTACCTATTTACCTTGTTTTAGATCAGGAGTGTCCAGTCTTACCTGCAAAGGGCAAGTGTGGATTCCAACAAAGTAGGAGCACACCTGATTGATGACTGAGACCAGCTTATTTAATGAGTAGAATCAGCTGAATCTTGGCTTGCACATATAACAGGAACAAAACTTTAATGTTTATTATGTTTATTTTGTCAGGGAACTATACACAAAATACATTAATCTCAAAGGAGAACAGACTTACCTAAGAAGCTCTTCACCATCTGAGGTCCCTGGGCAAAAAACACAGTAGACGATGCAAAATTACAAAAAAAAAACCCGATAAAACCTGATTAAATATATAACCAACTTACACCCACAACTTTATGTCTCCCAACCAATCTGAATGCATACAAGACTCATATTTGCCATTCCTATCCCAGGGGTCAGCATCCCAAATGTTATGAAGAGCCATTTTGTCTTTTTAAAAAAAATCAAACCACCTTGGGAGCCACAATATTGTATGCCCATTTTACTAATGTAACACTTCACCATCTTGGTTGTAAATATGTCTCAGTATGTGCTAATGTACTAGTATAAAAAATAAATATACAAAACAAATGGAAATGCAGACTTGCTTTATTCTGCTTTAAGCTTCAGCTCAGCTATAGCTGCTTTTCTTGCATCTCCGACAGGAAACTTTTCTGCAAAAGTAGAACACTGGTCTTTCATGGTCATCTTTGTTTTACCAGGTGCTTCAGAGCATAATGATTACTATTATTTGATATGGATAAAGGTCTCACCTGCACATAGATGACAGTTTAGCAGTATGTTTTGTTCTTGATCTCGAGGGGGGAAAAAATAATACCCATATTTCCAGGACAGCAAGCTCACACTGCCCAAACTGTCGGTCATTGTGTGGGCTAATGCTGATTGACTCATTCCTTCATTGTGCCCACTGTGAGGTCAGGTGACATAAACGGATAGTAATCAGGAAACTGGGGGAATAGGCTGCATTTGTCTGCTATAGTCTGCAGTTGTTCATTAATATTTGCACTCAAGACATGGGCATTTAGTTAAGAGCCCATTTAAATGGTTAAGGAACCATACACTGAAAAGTGGTTCTATGACATCACTCCATTTTTTTAAAGAGTGAGCTGCTGTAAAGGAACTCAAATGAGCAGCGGGCACCTGCAGGGCTGCTGGTATTAACATCCAATATATATAAAAGGAGGCAGACTGGAGGTCCCTGATCCCACAGAGAGCCTGGATTAGTTTTGTGTGGAGTGCTTAGCTGGGATTAGCGCCCAGGAGCTGACTCCCCTGGAGACAGGTTTCCTCCATTTCCATTCTTGCTATGCTCTCTGCACTTGATTCATTCCTGCTACAAAAATGGTGGGTTATTTTTTTTTTCTATTCAAACACTCGGTTGAGCCTATTGGGTGATTTTGTTCGTTGATTTCCACAGTGCTGGGTAGTTCTGTGTAGCCCAGCTGCTGGACTAGAAGCTGGTTCAGGCTGAGTAACAGTGGAGACAAGGCAGATAAGACAACACCCCTGAACCCTTCCAGCACTGCCAGGTGTAGCTACGCAGTCAGTGTGTCATTTTAACCCAGCTGCTGATTCATCTGGACAAGAAAGTCATTTGGGTTGGCTTGTTAGGGAGCTGGCTGTGCTCTTCCACCATAAGAAAGCACACCTCGACAAAAATGCAGATATAAAAGTTTTCAAACCACTTTCTTTCCTGAATCCAACTTTATGTATAATGTTGATTGTTTGCCTCACTAGCATTAGCATAACAAGCTCATCATGCTACATCCTTAATAGGTTTTCACCTTATGATATCTATTCCTTCACTTAATTGTTGCTTATGAAATATTTTTTTGATATATTTTGAATATGCCTGTGTAACATTTGTGTGTAAATTTAATGATGAACGGACCAAAACAGATGGTCCAAAAGTACATAGAAAACCGTCCGGTTCCATTGATTTACCTTCAAAGTAGATTATGTTTTTTCTTTCTTCTTTAAAGTTACTATTTTGGAGATACAAGGTTTTGATCTGACAGCAGCGATATGTTGATAACCTGTTAATAATAAAAATGAAGGACTGTTATTTAAACAAAATATTTTTATCAAGTTTTTTTGTTTAAAATGTATTTAAAATACTATTAGGTCCATACGTATTTGGACAGTGACATGATCTTTGTATGTTTGCCTCTGTACACAATGGATTTGAAATGAAGCAGTCAAGATGTGATTGAAGTATAGAGGTTCATCTTTAATTCAAGGGGTTTGAGAAAAATATTTATAACTTGTTAGGAATTACAGCCGTTTTTACAGAGTCCCTCCATTTTCAGTGGACATAATCATAAACACAAGGATTATATTTAATACTTGGATGCAAATCTTTTGTAGTCAAAGCCTTCTTGACATCTGGAACCTGTAAACATGATCAAATGCTGAGCTTCCCCTGAGATGCTTTGCTAGGCTTTTACTACAGCCACCGTCAGTCGCTGCTTGTTTGTGGGTCTTTCTGCCTTCGGTTTTGTCTTCAGTAAGTGAAAACCATGCCCAATTGGGTTGAGGTCAGGTGACTGGCTTTGCAATTTAAGAACATTTCCATTTCTTTGCCTTAAGAAGCTCTTGGATTGCTTTTGCTGTATGCTTTGGATTATTATCCATCTGTAATGTGAGGTGCTGTCCTATTAGTTTTTGAGCATTTGACTGAATCTGAGCAGAATGTGGAGCTCTACACAATTCATAATTCATCCTGCTTCATCAATCAGCAATCACATCATCAAAAAACACCACAGACCCAGTTCTATTGGTAGCTATACATGCCTATGCCATGATACTACCTCCACCATGTTTGACAGATTATGTGGTATGCTTTGGATCAAAAGCCCCACCTTCCAGTACTCTTTTCTTCCCATCACTCTGATATAAGTTAATCTTGGTTTTATTTGTCCACAAATCTTGTTCCACAACTGAACAGGCTTTTTTAGATGCTTTTTAGCAAAGTCTAATCTGGCCTTTCAGTTTTGAGTGTTACCAGTGGTTTGCATCTTAAGGCAAACCTTCTGTTTTTAAATTCATACAAGACTTTGATTATGATGTACCAACCTCTTCAATAACGTCCTTGACTTCATTAGATATTGTAAAGGAGTGTTTTTCACTTTAGTTGTCTTCTGTGTTCTTCCAGGCTTTTTTGTGTTGCTGAGCTTGTCAGTACATTCCTTTTTTTTAAGAATGTACCAAATTGTTGATTTGGCCAGTCCTAAAGTTTCTGCTACCTCTCTGATAGGTTTGTTTTTTCAGGCTAATTTCAGCCATCAACAGCTGTTTGGACCACATATTGAGTGTTCCGATGAACAGCTAACAAATGCATATTGATCTACAGACCATTATCTCCTTAATTTGTTGTGCTACTTACTCTGGAGGCTGTGAAAATGGAGGGACTATGTAACAAATGGCTATAATTCCTAAATGCTTAATGCAATTTTTTGTTAAACCTCTTGACTTAAAGCTAAAAGTCTACACTTCAATCTCGATTTCTTCATTTTAAATTCATTGTGGTGCTGTTCAGAGGCAAAATGACAAAAACTGTGTCACTGTCCAGATACTTGAGTGACTGTATGTTTATCATTAAATATGTGTTTGAATATGTGTGACAATTGAATATATGCATGTGGCTGATCTACTGTCCAATGTAAAAACAAACACTCCTGGTCAAATAACATGTTTTCTTTAAATTTCTAAGAGAAAATAAGATAATATGTCCTCTGTGGGAACAAACAAAATATTACTGTCCAAGGTAAACATGGCAGCTATCCTTAACTGAGTGCAAAGACTACAGCAAAACAGGTTGGCAGGGTGAAAAAAAACAAAACACGCCAAAATTCCTGAGAATTTTCAAAACATAATTTATTCATTACTTCCCTGGCAAGAGGGTTTTGGCGTGGCAGCAACTAATGGCTGTTGGAACACCTGTGAACCACAGAGTGCTGTGTTCTAGATTGCTATCTTGGCTCACCAGGGTGATGACGGAACTACAATGCATGCGATGACATGCACATGCACAGTGAAACACAAAGCGAGAAATGGCAGGCAGGATATGACAGAAGTGCTCCACATGCTTTGACCCCACCAGGCTCTCCGTCCTCATTAATCATCTTATCAGGATATTGTGAGGGTCTTCATTTGGTCCTCACCCCCTTCAATTTGTCGCCCTTAGTTGCAGCCAGAATAGGGATATTTTTGGCCTCTTTGACGCAATGCGGCAGAAACACAGTAATTAAAGTGCCGAAATCACAGGGAATGGTGGCATTTGGCTGACATTGCGGAAAACATCACCCCCTCGCATCCCCCCAGCTCTCCGTCTTTGTCCTTTCTGACAATGTGGCAGTGAGCTTTGATCCCAGCTGCCATACTACAGATCCAGATCCTTCAATTCATCTTCTGTTAACCTGTTACCTATAGGTGGACCACTCTAGGTTCCCACTGAAACTGATGGTCAAATGCAGCTGATTCCTCGCCATTTTACTGCTGGCACCATATGGCGCACAATTAGAGTTAAAGGCTGCTCTTCCTCCACTTGTTCCTCCTCCTCCTCTTCCTCCCCAAGCTTGGGCAGTGCCAGCCCTTCATCAGAGACACATCTGCACATCCTCGTGGTGTCCACCCACCAGCCCTCCATCCGGCTGCCCACTTCTTCCAGCATGGCCTTTCAAACTGAGCCCTGATCTGACAGGATGAATGGAGGAGGAGGAGATGGGGAGCTGGGGGGGGGCGTCCGAGGTGCAATCACAAGGCCAGGCAGTGTCAGTGTTAGTTGATCTCCATAGCGCCTCTGCATTTCCCCCAGGAGCTGACCTGGATATTCTGCTAAAGACAGATTCTGTAAGAGGTTGAAAACAATCAGGCTGCTGTTAATGGCTTGCTGTCTCCTGGGATGGGGGGACATCAAAACAGGTAGCAATGACACATGCACTTCTTACCTGGCAGCACTTTCCAGCCTGGAATCTTTTCAGAATTCACTTATTTTTTTCTTCATTTGTCAGTTTGACATATTTTCATTTGATATATTTTCATTTTTGGTACATGAGTTTGATTATTGTTTTGGATTATTCAGTATTCCAAATGTTTTAAATAATAAGGGAACTGCACTCAAGGAAGAACTTGGAGAACTTACTTTCAAGTGAGAACCTAATAAAATCTATTGCATCGATGCAATTGTTTCCAAAACTAAACAGACTATAGACAAAGTCGTTATAGGAAAGCCTGTAATGGCACTCGATGGCCATCTTGGCAAAACCCCTGCCCTGCTAGAAAAACCAACACAGACCAACATATTGTCGTTTGGAGGCTGGGACCAGGCTGGGTGACCAGCAAACCAGCATAAACAAGTTTAGACCAGTATGGATCTATACTGACCTGTGACCTGGCAGGGCAGACAGTTATTCCCAGTAATACAAGACCAAGCTTTTAATTTCTTTTAATGGGGAGACACTTACAAATCCCAAACTAAAGGCCTGATTAACGTTTGAAAAAACTAATTACTGTTTAAATCTGCATAAACAGTTTGTAGCATTTGGGCCAAATAACACCCAAAAAAACAGAGAAGGGTTTGACTACAGAGCTGTAGAGCCACAGATTTATACCCACTATTGGCTAGTGGACAGTATGACATCATGATTGAGCCATGTAAAACAGTCCTTATAGGAGGGCCTTACAAGCATTTACATTCTTATTTCAACCATTTATATAATCTTTCATTCATTTATGTCGTCTCTGTTGTAAACAGCTGCTGTTCATAATGGTGGTATCTGTATCCATGCATATTACCATTAGGAAGGGATACCACAGGAAAGGAACCACTGGTAACTGGTAACTTTTCTCATTTATGGCTCAAAGAGTAAGCTGATTGTCTCTTTTTATTGACAGGTGGGATTTTCCCCAGAAACAGCAGCTACATTGAGCATTATTAGTGACCTGTCACCTCCTTTATAATGACGAAGCTCTGAAGTTTTGTCCTTATTATGTAGTTGGTGTTTTTTCTGTATTCAGAACACCAAGTCTAAGCTGACAGAACTGAACAAGATTTTTGAAAATCACTGTTATTACACCGTTGTTCACAAAAAGGTTAAGAACCTTATGTTTGGTCCTACATGCATTTTTCCACTGAATGTTACTGGATCAACTGAATAACAAGCTTGTTAGGTTCAAAAATAATCCCTGCTACATCCAGAATCATATAAACTCCTGCTTTGAAAGTAACTCCACTGTTAACTACCACAGTTAACAAAGTGTGCCTAACATGTGCTGCTAACCCCTTAAAATTACATACTAAGGCTTATTATTCAGTAACTATAAGGACTTCAATGCAAACTGGCTGAGCTTTTCTTATGTTACAGAAGTGTAAGTTATACGTGGGTTGTGGCCATTTAACAACCACAGTTTACCATCACATTTAGAAATGCTTGCTGGTTTGTTTGGGGTATTGCGGTGAGATTTTCAGCATTATGATGTCAGTTCAGTGCACAGCAGCATTTGCTAGCCTGTAGCTAAATTCGTATTTTGACTCCTTAACCACCTCATAATTCAGAGGATCCAGCAACATTCAGAGGAAAAATGCAAGAAGGAAAAAGTATCAGGTTTAAAACCATTTGTTTACAACAAGGCATAGTAAGACTTTGAGGATTGTTAAAAATGCTATTCATATTTCGCAGAAATTCAGCCTAGAGTAATACAGAATAGCAACACAGAGGCCTATTTGTGCTGATGGAATGTATATTATTCATGTTGCAAGTTACATTTTGTTAAAGCAATATTCAGTGTATCATTTTAGTCAGCATGTATGTGGGTCCACACTTTTCATAACAATAAATCAGTTATATTTTATTTATTCATTCATTTTATTCAGTTCAGATTTACAGATGCACATTAATAAACATTTCTGTACATGTTGAAGTTTAACCAACTTAATCTATGGGGTGGCAGGAGCCCTTCTGTAGGGCGTGTCACCCTGATTCTGTAGCCCCCATTAAGCATTATCCATTGTCCATAATCCCAAAAAAGTCCATTAAAAAAGCATAACAACAATATTGAGTTCGGATTTGAATTGCAAACCATTCCGGCACAGCTCGCCTATAAAATTACTTTGGTTATAATATAGTCTACTGCACTATATAGTACTGACTTAGTACAGCAGACTTCAGGGTTACATTCCATGCAGTAGAATCTACCAAGTTGCTGTTTTCAAATACAGTTGAGAAGATGAAATACGAATGTTAGTTGCTGTTGTTTTGCTTAGATATACAGCCTCCATTAACAAACACGTGACAAAAATGCACACATATACCTGCCACTGTTTGCAACTCCCTTTAAAACCTTACATCTGCCAGTGGGTAGAAACAACAGCACAAAACACTGACAAAGACCCATAGAATTACATAAAACATGAATAATACATGCAGCAAGGCAAGACAGTATATAAAATAAAGCGCTACTAAAATTAGGATCATATTCTTGGTTCTTGGTTGTTCTTGCTCAAAAAGTTGACTTTCCACATGTCGTCTACTTCATAGGCATCAGAACTTCTCCTCTGGTCACTAATCTAGCTTTGTTAATTGTCTTCTGCTTAATGAAAGCAGTGCGGGGATGAGGAGTCAAACTGGCACTGATACTATTGTATGCAAACGTTTTAACACCCCTGGACACATGGCAATTTATGTTGATTTTCTAAGTGACACAATCTCAACAGAGAGTATGCTTAAATATTCCAATGCAGATTTTAGTATACAATTCCTGTCTACATTTAACATATTGGGAAAAAAATGCCATAGCTTTTGCTCAGGCCACATTGTATATTTCATTTCCCCCTCGGTATGTTAAATTCGGCAAATGAACACTAATTGTGCATTAATATGTGTAGAAATGTCTTCTCTGTGAAGGAACTTCTTCAATCCACCAACCAGGTCATTTGATCAGGGGTGCCTACACTTATGCACATGGCTGTATAAGACATATATCTGTCTATTTATAACCAAGACAAAAGTAACATACATACAGTAACGTATACCTTACTATGTACAGTTGGATACAGCTAGCATCATTTATAACTATTTTATAGTAATTATAATCATAAGTCTTGACAATTTTACTGGAATAATAAACCAGTTAAGGGGTTGAAGCCACATCATTTCATGCTCATACTTTAGGGTAATGGAAAAATCTTAGAAGGAAAAAAAAGAACTTTTTACTTAATGTCATGACGAACGAAGCCACATGAAGGAAAAGAGGAGGGAAATGTACTGAATTTAACAACCAGTGATTTCATAATGCTTTAAACGACATGCTTCTGAATGCACTTAGCAGAGCCTGCAGAAAGAAAAACACATCTGAAATTGACCATTTCTCATTCTTTGGCAGTTCAGCAATCAATCTCAAATTCAGTGTTAACAGGGAAAGCCTGAGTATGTCAAACAACAGTGTAGAGAGAAATATGCTACATCCCAAACCACACAATACCACACTAAACAAGTCAAAACTAGCACAGCAGCTTTAGACGGCCATTCATTAGTTTAATATGCATACTATCCTTTTAAAAAGTGTAGTTTAGTAAAGGTAATAGTTCAATATAGAACCATTTGCTTGCTTAAATGGTTCTTTGCACGGTTCTTCAGATTGATGAAGAATGTATATGGTTCTATATAAAGCCATATTGAGAATGGTTCTACACTGTTAGAAATAAAGGTTCTGTGCAGGTACATTTTTCATTCATCAAGGTACCAACAATGTAAATGTATCCTCAAAGGTACAAACAACAGTGGTTCTATGGTCCAATTGTGTACCTTAAATAAGTTTTTCCAGGTGAAAAGTTCATATCTGTACCTTTTCATAACCAAATGTTTTGAAACAGAACAATAAAGCCTGGAGACGAGACGGGGTGTGCGGAGTCAATACAGCTTCATCTCAATGGATTATTGTACAATTATTTTCCCTGGCTAAAGGTACTGAGATGTACCCTTGAGGGTCCCACCCCAGTGTCAAGAGGGGTCCTGCCCCAGTGACAGTTTAGTACCTTTATTTCTACCTTTATTTCTGAGAATTTATATGTAGCACTAAAAGGGGTTTTCTATTGTTAGCTGCAACAACAGAACAACTCTTTTTGGTGCTGCACTCTTTAAAAATATGGCTCTTCCAGGGTTCTTTTGTAAAGACATTGGTTTTATATGAGCACTCAAAGAACCATCTGCCTGGTTCTTTGCATAGTGAACTTTATTCTTCTGATTGATAGAAAATGTTTTGTAGATGCTTCTATATAGAACCTGTTTTTGAAAACGATTATATATAGCACCAAAAAGGGTTCTTCTACTGTTACAAGTTTGACATGCTTACATAGTTCTTTGCATGGTGAAAAGGTTCTTCAGATTGATGAAGAATGTACATGGTTCCATATAGAACCTTGTTTTTAAACGGGTCTATATAGCACCAAAAAGGGTTCTTCTATTGTCACAAGCTTGACATTGTAACAACACACTATTGACAATAACAGTTCTTCAAGTGTTCTTTAGTGCAGAAAATGGTTCTATATAGAACCACTGACATTGTAACAACAAGCTTGACATTGTAACAACACACTATTGACAATGACAGTTCTTCAAGTGTTCTTTAGTGCAGAAAATGGTTCTATATAGAACCATGAACACTTGGAGAACTCTTTCCATGATTAA
This sequence comes from Pygocentrus nattereri, assembly GCF_015220715.1. Taxonomy (NCBI): domain Eukaryota; kingdom Metazoa; phylum Chordata; class Actinopteri; order Characiformes; family Serrasalmidae; genus Pygocentrus; species Pygocentrus nattereri. Next base: position 23,590,006 of record NC_051231.1, on the reverse strand, counting down.
AGGACTCTTTGCATCATGAAATGGTTCGTCAGATTGATGGAGAATGTGCTGTATGTGGTTCTATACAGAACCTTTTTGAAAATGGTTCTATACAGCACCAAAAAGAATCAGAATCAGAATCAAGCTTTATTGGCCAGGTACTGCTACGCATAAAAGAAATTTGGTTTTGGTTACAGGAGCTCACAGTGCACAGTATCAGACAGACATTCACATATAGGGAATAAGATAAAATAAATACAAAATATAACAAAATAAAATGAAATAAAACCTGCATTCCTACCTCACTTACTCAGACACACACACACACACACACACACACACACACACACACACACACACACACACAGTCATACCTGTAAACCTTTCATTGTGCAAAGTATGAGTCTAAAGTTAAAGTGCTGTGTGCAGCAGCAGTTGAAAGCTGTATAGTAGCAGAGAAAGGGATCATTGAGGTAGCAGTCAAATAAGTGGGGTAATTTGGCAGGTAAGTAAGATGCTAGAACAAACATTCGTTTGAGCAGCAGTTCCAGAGGATGGAGTTGAACTTGAGACTATATACGAGTATAGGTAGAAGTGCAGTTTGAAGCTGGAATTGTTTTGTGTGATATTGGGTTCTACTGTGTGAGTAAAGGGTTCTACTATCGTTTTGATGTCAAGTTTGCAACAATTGAAGAACCCTTTTTGGTGCTATATAGAACCCTTTTGATAAGAACCATCACTGTATAAACAGAGAATTGGTCAGGAGAACTCGGCAGGAGTGTAGACTTCAGCGCCTCGTCAGTGGACAGTTCCAGCTCCATTACCCTCAAGCACTTTGAAAGGTTCTTTAAGGGCTCTTAAGTAGAAATAATGGTTCTATATTGAATCCTGAGCACTCAAAGAACAGTTTTCATGATGAAATGGTTCTTTGTATCATGAAATTATTCTTCAGATTGATAAAGTGCTGTATGGTCTATGCAGAACCTTTTTGAAAATGGTTCTATATAGCACCAAAAAGGGTTCTGCTATTGTTATGATGTCAAGCTTGCCACAATAGAAAAAGGTTCTATACAGAACCATACAGCACTTTATCAAGCGGAAGAAGCTTTTCACCATGCAAAGAACAATGACATTTGAGTGTTCATGGTTCTAAAAAGAACCATTCCCCTTGAAGAACCTCTTTCTGTGGCGTTTTCAAAGCGCTAGAGGCTGTGAATGACTGAGGGTAATGGAGCTGGAACTGTCCACTGACGAGGTGCTGAAGTCCACAGACAAGCTCCTGCCGAGTTCTCCTGACCAATGCTCTGTTTATACAGTGATGGTTCTTATCAAAAGGGTTCTATATAGCACCAAGTAGTCCAGTAGTCACTGCCTGACCCTACAGAGTTTCACCTGTACGATACGAGCGAATGTTTTAATGTTTCTACTGTATTCACCTCAAAACTCCGCCATCAATGCCGCCCAGAGGAGAACGGCTTCATCTCGGATCCTCTCAGCGTTTCTCCTTCATGCCTTTATGCGCTTTTTCTGCACTGACTCTTTCTCTCTACCTGCACGTCGAGCTCTTTAAAGCTGCTTCGTGGCTTTTATCAGCGACAAAACGTGAATAAAACTGAGCGCAATTTAGTTTATTACATCAGCACGTTTTGACAGCCTCGCAGCGTGTGACGTAGATTCCTCAAAAGGTCTGAAACCTGAATGGAGAACACGGTCTCTCTGCTCTAATATGTGTTTAATGTATTTCTAAAACACTGGATAATAAAAGAGCTAAGATGTAAAGTCATTCCGAGGGGATTTAGTGTGAAATGCTGTGTTCTAGAGAAACTTTCTGTTCACAGTGGAGGTGATAGGAACCAGACGTCTGAAGAGTTTAATGCCTCTAAAAGCTCCTTCACAGAAAGTGAGATTTAAAATGAGATTTTTTTCTGCATATATTTTACCTTATTAACATATATAAAAAGAAAAAACTAAACAAAACAAAAAAAAGTCATTTCCAAAGTAATTTTGGATCAATTCTGTTGGTCCATTCTTGATAGAAACATAATCAATATAAACTCAGCTCTCATTTAAAACCGAAAATTAAACGCCTGTTACGAGGTTCTTACATGACAACGACTATGAGCTACTGGCGCATTGATCTGTAATACATATGATCATTGACTGATATCGGTAGACGGATAGGGACGCGCCTTCTATCGGTTCGTCGCGTCTTTTCTGCACTGATCAGTATGTAAATACCACACACAGCCACCACCGTCCATTCCTCTCTATAGCATGAACTGTATGCAGTACGCATGTATGTATAGTGTGTATGTGGCGGTGGACGGTGGTGGACGCAGCCGCGCTCTTCTGCAAAACCGCACAGCTCTTACCCAAAAGACACTGCACTGAAAAACATCAGTCGTGTCGATATTTTAACCCACGACCTGTTGACACACGTGAATCATTCACGGCACGATTTTTCCAGCATGTTCTTCCACTCGCTGTGAATGATGTTCAGGCGAAACTTTGACCACCCACCAGCTCCACATCCTGCATGGGCGAGCTTCTCCCTCCCGTGCAGGCAGGCAGGCAGGCGCTGGCGGAGGGGTGGAGGGGTGGAGGGATGGAGGGGTGGAGATAGAGCAGCGCACCGCGCCTCCTTTTACACGCTGGATGCTGCTCGGCGCGCGCACACTCTCCGCCTTCCAGCCACATGTGCGGACCGTCTCGAGCTCCGCGCCCATGAACTCGCGCGCAACTCCACTCTTCCCCTCAGTAGCGCCAGTGTGAGTAGAGGGTGCACGTGGCCGTGCCCACCCCCCTACCCCACCCCATCCTCAGACCTCCCGTAAAAGGCGTCCGTCTGGTCCGTCTTGCCGTGATCTGGCCTCCCCCACCAGCAACCAAGCCCTACTTTTGCCCCCCAGCACCTCTGGCCACTCATGGAGGGAGACGTTATGGACAAACTGGACGACATGGCTTCGGTGTACGAGTTCGACCCGTTCACGGGCAACATTCCCGCCACCAAAGTGGAGATCACCGTGTCCTGCAGGTAGGCAGATGTTCGATGGCCATCACTTAGAAAGTTACTCCCAAGTAATTGTTGTTCTTTCTTGCATGGTTCTCATTTAGGTTCTCCTCATCCTCACTGATGCTTCTCATAACTGGTTTAAGCTTCTTTCTAGGTCTTGATTGGTAATGTAGGTTACCAGAGTCACTGTAGGACAAATTCAGTGCTCGGTTGGGGGGTTTACATCAGAAAAGTGCCTCCCTTGAGCTTTAGACTGGTCTCGGGTGGGGGCTGATGCCTGCATGCCACCATGAATTATTCACGTGCTACTGTACATTTACAGTAGAAATATAAGTGCACATGGGTGGTAAAGTTGTATATCTATCAGCCTAGCGCTCTCTCTCTCTCTCTCTCTCTCTCTCTCTCTCTCTCTCTCTCTATATATATATATATATATATATATATATATATATATATATATATATATATATATATATATATATATATATATACATACATACACTCATTGTCCATTAAATCAGGTCCACTTACCACCATATAACTGTATTTTGTAGCTTTACAATTACAGGCTGCAGTGTGTCTGTTTACCTGCATATTTTGTTAGCCCCCTTTCAGCCTGTTCCTCAGTGGTGAGGACCCTCATAGGACCACTGCAGCAGGTACTACTTAGGTGGTGGATCATTCTCAGCACTGACACTGGCATGGTGGTGGCATGTTAGTGTGTGTTGCACTGGCATGAGTGGATCAGGCACAGCAGTGCTGCTGAAGTTTTTAAATACTGTGTCCATTCACTGTCCACTCTATTAGACACTCCATTGTATATCCACCTTTTAGGTGTAAAGTCAGAAGCAGTAGCTCATCTGTTGCTGCACAGTTTGTGCTGGTCATCCTCTACTCCTTCATCAGTGGTCAATGGGCACTGTTTTTAGTCCAGCAGCGACACTGAGGTGTTTATAAACTCCAGCAGCACTGCTGTGTCTGATCAGCTCGCACCAGCACAACACACACTAACACACCACCACCATGTCAGTGTCACTGCAGTGTTCGGAATGATCCACCACCCAAATAAAACCTTCTCTGTGGTGGTCCTGTGGGCGTCCTGACTGTTGAGGAACAGGGTGAAAGGGGGCTAACACCTACTGAATTGAAGTGTCTGTGAACTCTTATTTGAATGCTCAAAAGCCAAGATGAATACTGATTCGTAGATTCGTAGCACAATGCTTGGAAATACATGTTATATTGTGAATGTATGCATAACTATTTCAATGTAATTTTAGTACCGGGATTAAATTAATATGATTATATATGACAACAGATTGTGGCAGTACAGTGGGCTGTGCTGTTTAGCTGAGGAGGCTGCCTGTGTTATTTAAGAGCTGAAATGTGTAAATCTATAAAGAGGTGTGAAATCGCTAGCTGAGGGGCGGCATCGGTGGTGAATAATTGTGTGGTCTTTCTGATTCATTGCACCAATTCTAAACATGCTTGTGAGGAATTTTGGACTCCTGCATTTGGCATTCACATCTGCTTTCTACCCAGTTCTCTGCATCTCTTTCATCAGTATTCTGTATAGATCAGTTGTTTCAGTCTTATGTGTAGACACCTTTCTGCCAAGCCTTTTAAAAGAATAATGTGTCAACTTATAGCAGAATCACATTTCTACAGTCTTTCCTGCTGTAAAATCAGAATTTTAGAGTGGTGGTTTCTAACAGGTTGACCTTGTCCTCTGCTTTGGCATTTTCCACCCAAATCGCTGCTGTAACTCTGCCTCCCACCCACTGATCTGAGCAGCCAAGGCCAAGTCCCACACAGGATGGCATCACCCTGCTACTCTGCAATAGGGCCAGCTACGCCCTCCCACATTCAGACCTCAGAGAGAGAGAATTGCTCTCAGATCATCAACAAGGAAACCTTTAAGGATTTTGAGGTATACTACTGTAGAGATGGATTCATTAGTGAGCTTAGCTAGATTTCAAGAAATAGACCAGTGTTTTTTAGCTTAATCTCTATCTATTGCATTGTTACCATGTGGTCAGTCAGCATGAGTAGTCATTTGTCAGAACACAAAACCCATTGACTCGAAATCCATTCATAAAAGAAGCCACTGTGCAGGTTCTGAAGCACTCCAAGCCAATGGACATGTGGTGAATAAGTTTCATGTTAACATGTTTTTAAATTATTGTTAGTGGAAATCAGCTGTACGCTACCAATGCAACAGCCAGAGATGAAGTTAAAAAAAACTGAAGTCTTAGTCTTACGGTGACTCTTTCTTAAAGGAATACTCCAAACTCCACCGAATCAACACCAATTTATAATAGAAGCCAATAGTCACCGAAATGTTCATACTCTTTTTGAAACACAAGCTTTTGATGTCGTATGGTGTAGCAAACCAGCTTAAAATGGCATTGCATACATTAGATTCTTTACATTCATTAAATTAATTGCAACATAACGTTCACTCACTCAGTCCCTACAGTTCATATATAGTTGTATGCAAAAGTTTAGGTGCCCCTGGTTGAATTACAGGCTTTATTAATTTTGCAAAGAGAATACATTTTTGCACACTTGAGAGCACAATTGCTGGTAATTTGATAAACACATAAAAAAAAGTGGTATATAAATATTTTGTGTTTTTTTTCTTCAAATATGTTAAAATCATAAAATAAACTCAAAAAATGAAACTTGTAGGGAAAATTTCCCTGTGGATGTGGTAACTTATTTGCAGTTAGTAAATCAACAAAACATAATTTGACTGTAATTTTGTGTTCGACATGGAAACTAAGCAGCCTGTTTAGAATTCATTGTTTTTGTGATGTCACATCGAACAGTGCATTTACATATATAGGCTTATTCTGCCTACAACATTTAATCCTTGCTGAAGTTATAAGGAGTGTTTCAGCTTGAACTGCTTTTTAAATGAGGCATAATACAGGGAAGCCAATGAGAATAGAGATCGTTTACATATACCAGTCTTAAAGGTGCAGTAACAAAAAAAAAACTTTTTGAATTTTACCATCTAAAATGGAAATCCATCCATCCATTTTATAAGCCGCTTCTCCATCAGGGTCACAGGGGGATGCTGGAGCCTATCCCAGCAGTCTTCGGGCGGAAGGCATGATACAACCTGGACAGGTCGCCAGTCCATCGCAGGGCAAAATGGAAATGTTAAAATTAATTAGGGCTGTTTTTGGTACATAAACCCAGACAAATGTTTTGGAAAAGTAAGTGGAGAAAATACAAGTAAAATGTAGGATATTGGCTCCTTAAATGAAATGCAACCTGGCTTTGAGGTATTCCACTCTGGTACTCATCTGTGGACAGGAATTCCTCTTTCTAGCCCTCTCTTGAACAAGCTACATATACATTATAGATGAAATGGCCTGCTGGGAGTCAATACTCCTTACAATCATCCATGCTCTAGTGACACCCTGATGTGAATACTGGTGCAGAACCTGCATTTAAATTACTGTGTTTACTCGAATTTGCACTGCATTAAATAGATGCCTGCAATGTGTTCGATTGGCTCATTTAGGTGGTGAGGATGCATAATGAATTGGTGGAGCGTATTGGTCATGTGGCTGGTTAGTTCTGTTCAGATTAAAGAACCTTTCTGATGAATATGGAGAGGATAAGAGTTCATTTTTGTGCTTCTGTGAGATATTTTGTATGTGTATGTGTGTGTGTATTTATCATTGCATCCACCCCTATACCATTTATCCCTTGCTTGAATATAGAACCTTCATTTGTTGCTAACATATCTTTAATCAATGCGTGGCAATGCAGACTTGCTGGAGTACACTCGGACCTCCATTGAGGATACATTACAAGTCACAATAGCAATGAATAATAAGTATGCTATGCATTGGCAAGACTCCAGTGCTCACTCATTACATGAATCTCTTCTACCCTGTATAATAGCAACCATCTATTCTCTTTGTAAGCCTACCATTACAATGTCTTCCATTGAAACACCAGAGCACTGCTATTTCTGTTCACAACACATGCTCATTATAGCAGATGGCATAAATAAGGTCAAGAACAGTGTTTAGTGGTTACTATTAGACCCCGATGTGCTTGTAAATATGTGTCATTAACCCCAGAGGCTATAAATTAACATATATAACCACTCAGTCATGAATGTAATGGACATACAGACTTTATATGGTTGTTTCTTTGTAAAACTTCTGTGCAAAGAATACAAACGTATGCCTATTGGATCAAATAGGCATATAATAGTATTATATACCCATTCTGGATATATGCCCATCATTTCTTTTATAGAGCCAAGAGGATGTTTCTCTTATGTTATTTGCATAAATCAACAAGACTGGTAAAAATGAAAGAGCCGATGGTGGTGGGTGGTGGGTAGAGTGATGGCGTGAGGAGTATGAAAACGTTCGGATCAACTAAGCAGTTTTTCAGATTTTTTTAGTTATCAAGCTATTTACCTAGCTGTTCAAATATGCATTTAGAAAATGATTTAGAAAATTATCTAATGATTAGCTAATGATTTAGAAAATTATCTGGCTATCTATCTAGCCATTTGGACAGAATATCTTCCTAGCTAGCTATTCAGATATGTATTGCGCTATCTAGGAAGCTATTCAGATACTCATCTAGCTATTCAGATGGTTATATCTAACCAGCTATTTTGACATTTCAGATGGCTAGATAGATCAACAGATTATTAATTCTGCAGTAAACCAGAGCTGACCATTATAGCTAAAATAAGACACTTTCAGTGCCAAAAAATATTTCCTGGAATTAATGCATTTATGACTAAACTCATGTTATGGGGGTGGTTGGCACAATGTTAAATGTCAAAAACATTGAATTGAAAAAATTGAAATAATCAGAGCTTCTATTTAAAAGCAAACCACAGATATAAACATTACATGGCAACAAAATAAGGTAGGAATGTTTCATTTATTTGATCATTGCTTATACTGAACAGTGCAGGACAAAGTATACGATTCCTGAAAGTAGTGGTATCTCACCTTGAGATAGACTCAGTGATCATGAAATGCCCTACAGCAATAAGAACAACTTGTTACAACTTTAATGTAGATTTAAGATAAACACTGCATTCTTAATGCATTATTTAGTATGCTGTAGTATGTGTGCTGTGTACAATATAAAATTATATGTTTGTGATAATAGCCCTACACTTGTGCCAACTAACCACACTCACACAGTATTTACTTCACATTAGCTAACTAGCGTTACTTGCCCTGGGCTCTCACATATCTCAGATTTTCATAGTGACCTTACTCAGGAAGATGCTTATTTTTGTTTCAACACAAAAATAAAAAGATATCCCACTTTTACAGATTTTTGAGAAAATGGATGAATATTGGATAAGAGGGCAGTTTATATTTTCCCTCTGCAGACCCAGAAATGAACACCCTGCCAACCAGCCCCATTTTCCCCTACCTATGGAGGCACTGAATGGCAGAGCAAATTAACAACCCACAAGATAACTGATGGATTCAACCTATAACAGATTAAACTGCACATGTGTTTTGAAGGCCAACAACTGAATACAGCCTTAAAGTTCTTTACAACGGGCTACTAGAATTACATCTTTCTTGATCAGTTTAAAGGACATACATTGCCATCTCATTTTGATCTGCTAATGCATCTCACTGGATGTTTGAAGTTCCTTTTCAAAACTCTGGTGTATTCTTATACCTGATGCTGTAACAGGTTGCATCAGAAGACTCTTCTAGATCTAACACTTGATGTGGTGAGATTTCATCCCGCATTAAGCTCATCAGCCTCTCTGAAGCTAGTGAAGCAGTGAAGTCCATATCCTCAGGTATATATCGGCCTGTAATCTATTAGTGCTTGGCCCCCTATTGATATAACCTATCATGTTCAAAGATCATGTTTAAGGCTTCTATGGAAAATTCGCTCTACGTATGCTGTATATTATACATGTATACTGTATTCCATGTATAGTCCACCATGAAGATTCTTGCTGCTGTTTCTGAGGGGAGTATTACTAGTGGAGCCTATATCCCCAAGTGTATATCCACCATTCCTCTACTCGATTATTTAAATCCATATGCAAAAAATAAGTGTTTTCACTTTTGTATATCATGGCATGTCATTTTTTCATTTAAGTGCATTCTGCTGATCTACAAATCATTCGCAAAACCATTTACAAATGCCATACAAACTTAAGTGTGGACCAATGAAGCCCTATGTTTCATTTTATAAAAGTGACAGGGCAAAACATCCCAATTATATGTAGGTACTTACATGATGGTCATCGCTATCATAATAAATCTCAGCACATCACATCTCAGCAGGGCTGTGACTGAACAATGGGGGGGCCCTGTGCATCATTGCACTATCCCACTACCCAATAAAAATATATAGCTAAAAATGGAACATGTGGTGACTTTCGCTGCGTATACAGTACTGTGCAAAAGTGAGATCACCCCTCATTTATTCATTTTACAATCCAAACATTATTTCCGGTAAAAAAGTTTTCTTCCACATCTCCCAAAGTTCAGTCTTAGAAGTTGGTTGCATTTTCTGCTTCTCATGATGCAAATAATCCTAAACACATTCAATGATGTTGAAGTCTGGATTCTGTGGTGGTCAGTACATCGTTCTGAGAACACCCGAGGAAGACGCCTCTTCTGAAGCAAGAGTACAGCTTAATTTTCTCCTCTCTCTCAAACGTTGAAAGCTTTAAATACTGTTTAATGAGGACAGTTTTGGTGGTCTACCAGGTCGACCAAGGTTTGTAGGTGTTCCATATCTCGTATATAAATCGTCTAATCTGCTCAGAAATATATCCTAATAAATGATTTAATTGTTTTGATGTAAAATAAGTTGCTCTGTATTATGCAAAAGGCAGCATAAGATTATGATACAAGTAAAAAATCACTATTTGATATATATATATATATATATATATATATATATATTAGTCCAAAGTTTGGGTTCATACTGCTGTTTCTGAAAGTTTACATTCCTTTCCTTATCCCACATCTTTATGTATTCACAGCCTTTAACTGTAATCATCCGTTCCTCCCCTTTCCTGCTTAGTGATTTTCAGGTTTATAATTGGTCTCTGCTCGGCACCTTAAGGAATCCTCCTTTCATATCTGGCTTGGCATGTTTCAGCAGAGCGGTTTGATCTTGGATCTTTTACCTACTGTAACTAGACGTGTCCTGGTTGCGGATGCGGCCGTTAAATAATGCAGAAGCAGCACGGTAAAAACTTGAAAGGCGATGTGGCAGGGGGAGGCAGCAGGCTTTTGTGCTTTCAGTTGAGTTATACAGAGTTGCGCTGTTGGGAGAGGGAAGAGGCCGTCTTTAAAGGTGCGAGCAGGCTAACAGCATTCACACTTCAAAAACAAATCTGTTCTGAGGCACTTTTGTTAGATCAGTGTCCACTTTCTCTCTCTGTCTTTATGCTTCTGGTTGGTTTCTTTGTTGGCATTGTAGGCAAAAATGGGGAGGATACATGAATACATTACTGCTTAGAAGCTGAATCAACATTTAAATTACATTTACATTTATTCATTTATTCATTTAGCAGGTGCTCTTATCCAGAGAGGCTCACAAAATGTGCAAACAGTGGAAGGCAAAGTGATACGAAGTACCCGGAGAAAAAGGATTTATTAAACACAAATGCAGACCTAGAGGACAAATAACGTGCAGTTTTGTAAATCCTCCTTGGTCCCCAATCGAGCATAAATCTCTTCTTGCATGCAATAAATGCCTTATTTCTCAGTCATACGCAGGGCTGCCTCTAGTCTATAGGAGGCCCTAGGCAAGATTTTACCTTGGAGACCCCCTTCCCCCAGGTAAACTTGTCTTAACTTAGTGTTTGTTTACTTCATAAGTTGCATTTATATATTTATATTGTGATATTTAAGGGTGGTGCCACACATAAACAAAATAAACTGTGAAAAAAAACAACAAAGACTAACTCTCAGCACTACATACAGTGATATGCAAAAGTTTAGAACAAATATGGATTTTTTTCTGCAGATTTTGACACAGTTTCTATATACTGGTGAGTGTAACATACTAGAAAACCATCCAACTTCTAAAATGGTTGTCCTTCCGGCTCTTGGAGGATGCTGGAGCCTATCTCAGCATTCATTGGGCGAGAGACAGGAAACACCTTGGACAAGTTGCCAGTCCATCCCAGGGCAGACACACACACACCTAGGGGTAATTTAGCAGGTCCATGGACTTCGGGAGGAAACCCACTCAGACACAGGGAGAACATGCAAACTACACACAGAAAGGACCCTGGCTGCCCAGCCAGGGAATCGAACCCCAACTCAGGTCCTTCTTGCTGTGAGGCAACAGTGCGTCACCACCATGCTAGAAAACATGAAATACATGATACTGTTATACATTTTAGTGGAGCCAAATGACTTACACACCCTCTGCTGACAACCTGTCTGTCTGCAATGAATCAATGGATGAGCAATCATTTTCTAAACCTAAATGAAGATAAGACTGAAATACTCTTAGTCAGCCCTAAGACCAAAAGAGATGCACTCTCTACTAGGCCAGGAAACCTGAGTCATTGTAAACGGAAGTGACAAGTTTGGGTGTAATTTTAGACTCTGATTTAAGTTTTAAATCATGCATTAGCAAGGTGACCAAAATAGCCCTCTTCCACCTAAGAAATATTGCCAAAGTGCATCCATTTTTAGCTTAACAGGATGCCAAGAAGCTTACTCATGCCTCCATTTCAAGTGGACTGAACTACTGTCATGTTCTGTTTACTGGTCTTCCAACAAAAGTCAATTGAGAAACTTTAGCTAATTCAGAACTTTGCTGCCAGACTTTTAACCAAGACTAGGAAGAGAGAGCCCATTACTCCTGTTCTGGCTACACTGCACTGGCTCCCAATTATTAGGATTGATTTTAAAGTCCTTCTGTTTGTATATAAAGCTCTTAATTGTTTAGCACCTTCTTATATGACTGAATCTCTGTGGAACAGTGTAGCAAAAAGTTTTAGAGAGGTGGCCTCACTGGACATTTATAAACAACTTAAACTCCATTTTAATCAAGTTTAAAATTGAGCCTACAATCTATAGGAAGCCCTGTGCAAGTTTCACAGATGTAACGGTGGAAGGCAAGGAGGCAGGATGCAAATGAAAGTTGGTTTTATTCAAATCTGATTTAACTCCAGAAGTTGAGCAGTAGAATAGACCATGATGAAACACCGCTGAACAACCAGATCAAAGAAAACAAGTAACAGAGAAGCATCCACAATGCAAGGCAGAGACTGGCCAAACACAGGGGTATAAATACACAGAGGGGAAATGAGAAACACCTGGGACTAATGAGGGCTGGAGCACAGACAGGTGGAGCATATAACAAGGGCTGCCCAGGGAAGAGACACAGAACAACAACAACAGCACATGGCTACCATAGATGGGAAGAAACAGATGCAAAGGGGGACAAAGGGGAAAAACCATGACAATGGAACACAATGTAGCCAAGGCAGCTAGAGGCAAGTCTAAGCCAAGACCGAGACTGGGACATATCGAGTCAAAACTGAGATTTGTCTGCTCTCAACAGCTATTTCCACATCACTCTGACAGTCTGAGACAAGGCCGAGTTCAAACTAGGTTGAGACCAAGACCACTAGTTTATGGTCTTGAGACAGAGACTGGATTCGAGTACTATAACACTAGTGATCCATTCCATGATTAATAAACAGTTTTGATTGGTTCATTTTCATCTGTTCCTATGGATACTACCACTGGATACCACCGAGTTTGAAGTCCCATGCAGACCGATATGATTTGATGTAAAAGTAGAATTGTGATTGAAAAATGTTTTTTGATGAATTTTGTGTGATGTGCTAGTCTAATATACAAATAACATGACACATTAACTAGCCTTGGGTAAAATTTGCTAACATAAGCTTTGTGAAACTAACAGCGTAGCTTGTTAGCAATTTTGTAAAAGACAGACCATGGCTTCAAAATAAAGACAAAATATAAAAAAAAACATTATAAACAAGAGGGCTATCACTGATGAAAAAGAGGACTGCCATCATTGTGGGCTTGCTTGTTTATTAATTTAATATGTTTTTTTTATTATAATTACTGTCATAATCAGCATTAAACTAAATACTTTGCTTGCTCCAGTCTGTTGAATGTTTAGTTCAGTACCTGTGCTCATTGAACTGAGAGGCTTGTGTTTAGATGGCATTAATATCTACATGAATAAAAATGTCTTTCATCTAAAGTCTTAGTATTCGGCACTGAACTTCAAGGACAACAAATAATTACTCATGTAAAACCTCCAATAGCAAACCCAGAGTTAAAATCCTAGGTGTCCTCCTAGGCATTAAGTTTTGAACCACACATCAATTGTATTCTAAAAACAGCCTTTAACACCTAAGAAATATTGCTAAAGTTCAGACCTTTCCATTCCTCAGTGATATGGAACTGTTAATACATACTGTTATTACCATCAGGCTTTATCATTGTAAGCCCCCTTTTGTCTGGGGCTCCTAAGCTGGCTTTCAAAAAGCTACAGCTTATTCAGAATGTTGTAGCATAGCTGCTAACAAGCTCCAAAAGGAGAAACATCATTCCAGTTTTAAAATCTCTACACGGCTTACCTGTCAAATGTAGGACTGATATTAAGATCATTTACTTTATAAACCACTAAATGGCCAAAAAGCGGCCTATATTTCTGACATGCTTATAAGATATTCCCTGTGTAGAGTTACGTATTAGATCTATGGGGTTTTTTATGGGTTCCAAGAGTCGGAAACAGGACATACGGACAAGCCTCTTTAAGCTTTTTAAGCTTTACAGTTGTTTAATAATCTGCCTGAGGCTATATGCTGGTCCCAATCTCTTTTAAGCCTTATCTTTCCTTATATTTCAAGATTTTTTACTTGTTACCTGTATCATGGAAAATTCAGTGTCTATGCCTGTTTTTATACAGAAGGTTTTGATTTAGTATGTAAAATTTGTTTAGCCTATTGAGCCTATGGCAGTTTAGCTCCACCCATTCATGCTAAGGAGTGTTTCAGCCTGCTCTTTGAACAATACAGGGTAGCCAGTCAGAATTTGTCAGTCAGTCTTATGGTAACAAAACAGCCTGTTTCATTCTAAGGGATAAAGAGAGGTTGGAAAATAGTATAAAAATGAATTATGACCTTTTTTTGGCACATAAACCCAAACAAGCACCATAAGTGGACCTCAGCCCATAACAGACTTAAAATGTAAATCAAATAGAAATATAATTCATAATGTAACTAAGTGTCTTATTATTCCCTGTAAAATGATTACATGTAAAATGACTCTTGACTTCTAAGGGTTAAATAAGCTACAACCAATGAACATTGATTGAAAACTGAGGTATTATTGGATGTTGAATGATATTTCTAGCTATTGTCTGCAAAGAGTGGAATCAGCCTTATGATACTTCAGTGTGACATCACATTGGTCTACAGGATGTATGGAAAACGCATTTCCAGGAAGTAATGATTTGAAACAGTGAAATGCTTTTAAAACACACTCGATGATTCAAAGATTCAGTGACTCAGTGATTCAGAAAGCTCTTTCTCTCTGTAGATGTGCTTTAACAATCCTTTGAATGGTGTCAGGGGAGAAAAGATGGAAACACGATGGAGGCCTCGGGCATCCTGATCGTAAAAGACAAAAGCCCCTCTGCAAAATGTCACAGTGCATGGCTGCCAGATTTAGTGTGGAAGTGGGGAAGTGAACTAAAGGATAAGAGGAGGAAGGGCACTGCTAAGCAAGTATTGAATGAAATTGCCATTTTTTGTAATAAATGAAAGCCTAGTCAATGCTAGAGGGCCAACAAACATTAGCTAAAAACTATGGTGAATTACTTGCTGGTAAATCTGCTCGTTATGGCAGTAGCGGCTGTGACTATTATAACAAATTCAACTTGGTCAAAACATGAGGAAAAAACCCACCTCTATGAAAATGTTTCTGATAGCATCCCTATGGGATTCTACTATTTTTCTTAGTTTCAACCGAAAGTGCTTATTGGAATGTTATTTCCAGCCATACATGGCATGGCTCCTATTTCTTTGAATGGTAAGAGAACAAAACACTCAAAACTGAGGTTTAAATTACAGTTTTAAAAGCATATTTGAAATCACTAAAACCTCATAAATGATTAGTCACTTTTGGCTCAATAACACACAAAATATGTTTTTTTTCAGGATGTTTTGAGTGATTGTGCAGGATAGGCAATTTCCAGATGGTTGCTGCGGCGTTAGAAGACTGTTACTATGGTTTTTTGGGGTTTATTGAGTGGTTGCTGTGTCATCTGTGGTGTTAGGGTTTGGCTACATGGTTGCAAGGTGGTTGCAAGAGTGTTGGTTGGTGGTTGCTAGTTTATCAGCTTGCTGATAGGGTGTTGCTATGTTGTCCCATGTGATTGCCATAATGTTGCTATGCTATCTCTGGAGGTTACTAGGGTGTAACTAGGTGGTTCTTTTAGTGTTCAAAGTGGTTGCTAGGGTGTTGCTATGCTATCTCTGGAGGTTACTAGGGTGTTGCTATGCTATCTCTGGAGGTTACTAGGGTGTTGCTAGGTGGTTACAATGGTATCCCTAGCCCTTTTTGGCTGCTAGTGTGTTACTAGGTGCTTGCTGTGGTGTTCCAGATGGTCGCTGGGGTGTTGCTAGGTGGTTGCTATGGTGTTCAGAAAATTATAATAACAATAAGAAAAAAAGATATACTGTTGAATAACAATACTACTAATACATTATGCTAATCCACAGCATTTAGGGCTTTCATATTAATGTCCCTATTTATATGGAAGGTCAGTTTTTGAAAACAAAAATGGCTATGTGTGCTCCCTACAACCCTCCCACTCCAATAAAAGTGGGGGTACAGGAGCTTTACTCACTCCATTATTCAACTGCCTGCGTCATAGCATACCTGGAGAGAGATTTTCTTCTCTCTCACCCTCCAACGTTCTGTAAAAACAATTCCACGCAATAATTCACTGCTCTTCCCTCTGCAGCCTCCGGGGAGACTAGAAATTATGGCCTGTCTTTTGGTGTAATTATAATCATTTTGGAGCAATTACTGGTTTCCTCATTAAAATCCCCGTCACCACGATAAGGCATCAAAACCGTATTGGAGTAAAAGGGAAAAAACGCCTGTCTTCAACGTGTTATCCTACGAAAGAGAGGGGAAGATAACAGTGGGATTACAACTGCCGGATAAAAGGGGAAAAGCCAGATTAGGCCGTGTACAGTTCAAGTATTCTCCAGTGGCATCTGTAGAATGGATGTGAACTCCTGATCATTTTAGCGGAGACATTGCTGTCTTATTTGACAGGGAATGCTCTAAGCAGGTAGTTCAAGGCATTATTACCGACACCGACCACAGCAGAAGCCAGATAATGATGCTGAATTCCCAGAGCTAGCATGGAGAAGAAAAAGCTTTCCATTTTTAAATTATAAAACAGCTGTTTGGTGATTTGGTCTCTAAAATGATTTCCTCCAGCTACTCAGTGTTTCTTTAATGTTTTAGCTTCAGTGTGGCAGTGTGAGGAGTCTTCTCTGAGACCACCGCTCTGCAGGCTGCTGTGATAAGTGGAGAATATTAGTGTGTTACAGGAGCAGGTGGCACTGCTCATGCAGTGTGTTCCAGAGCTTCACTTTTTAAAGAGTTCAACTGTGGCCAGTGTTCTTGAATGCCGTATGCGGTATAGCTGTGTTAGCTCTCTTTCTGACCTCTCCTCTCCTCTCCTCTCCTCTCCTCTCCTCTCCTTTCTATTACTCTCCCCTACCTCTCCTGTCCTCGTCTGTCTTCTCCTCTCTTTTGTCCTCCTCTCTTTTCCTCTTCCCTACTTTCTTCTCCTCTCCTCTTATCTCCCCTTCTCTCCCTTCATTTCTCCTCCTTTTGCGTACTCTCCTCTCTCCTACTCTTCCTCCTCCCCTCCTCTTCCCACTTTGCACCTCTCCTTTCCTCTTCTTTCTCATGCTCTCCCCTCCTCTCCCCTGCACTCCCCCTTCCCTCCTTTCTCCTCTACTCTCTGCTTCTCTCCTTTCCTCTCCATTACTCTGCCATCCTCTCTCGTACTCTCTCCTCTTCTCCCTATCCACTCCCCTCTTTTCTCCTCTCCTACTCTGCCATCCTCTCTCCTACTATCCCCCTTCCCTCCTCTCTCCTCTCCTCTCCTCTCCTGCTCTCCTCTTCTCTCCCTTCATCTCTCCTCCTTTTGCCTCCTCGTCTCTCCTCTCTTTTCCTCTTCTCTCCCCTTCTCTTCCCCTTTCTCCTCTCCTATCCTCTTCTCTCTCCTGCTCTCCCCTCCCCTCCACTTCTATCCCCTTCCCTCCTCTCTCCTCTCCTCTACTCTCTCCTCCTCTCCTTTCTTCTTCATTATTCTACCCTCCTCTCTCGTACTCTCTCCTCTTCTCCCCTTTTCTCATCTCCTCTCCTGCTCTCCCCCTCTCTCCTACTCTCCCCTTCACTCCTTTCTCCTCTCCTCTCCTCTCCCCTACTCTGCCGTCATTTCTCCTACTCTCTCCTCCTCTCCCCTCCTTTCTTCTCCTCTCTACTCTTATACTCTTCTCAGAAGAGAAGAGAGAGGAGAGTGAGGGAGAAAAAGAGAGCAAATGAAGAGAGGGAGAGAGAGAAAACAAGAGGGAAGGGATAAGAGAGTGAGATTGAGGGAGGGAGAGAAAGAGGAGAAACAGAGAGAAGAAAGAGAAAGATGAATGAGTTAATGAATGTGAGTGAGAGAGATAAAGAGAGAGTAAAGGGAAGAAAGAGATAGAGAGATAATGGGAGGAACAGACAGACAGAGATGGAGAGGGGTTTGACATCAGGCTGAGTTGTGCTGGCCTTGTGTCTGGATAGCTCTGTGTGGCTCTGTGGGGTTTGGGCAGAGCAGCGAGGTTGGCAGTCTGTCCTCATGGCGTGTGTATTCTCTCAGCGTGATAAATCCAGAAGACATTCTGCCATGAAGGTGCACTCTGCTCTGACATCTGTTGGTGTGGTATGTAAGCCTCACAGCTGTGAGGGGGCAACAGCAGCGCTAGCTAGTGTTAGCGATGTCATTCGGTGTCACTCACCTTAGCGTTGGTGCCCAAGGCTCAGTGGATCATGTTAGTTGTTTTAATTCGTATGAGGGGTGATGTGGTGGCCAGTCATCTGCCTTAAAGAGTCCATATCAAGGAAAAATTTGTAAAATACTGTGTGCACATTGTGATATTTACAAAACAGGAGCACATTTCAGAAATGTAGCCTTACATGGCCTTTGAAAAGATAAAGATATCCTAACAAAGTTTATATGTTTAAGACTTTCCTGGAGATGATTGGTATGAATGTTACATTTAAGCCAGGACTGCTTTCTGAAGGAGGCAGAATATAGTGCAGCCAATCAGAACCAAGGTAATTTACATATGTCAGACTTGAGGGCACAGCAACAAGTAAACAGCCTGTGTTCATAGTTCTAAAGTATAAAAGTCATGCTTAAAAAAATTATGACTATATGAAAAAGCATTGAGGAGTTTTAAGGGGAATTCCACCAGGAAAAGTTCTGTGTAATTCAACCACTAGAATGCAAATAAACAAAATAAATAAAATAGAAGATTTACAACTATTTTGCCATTATTATGTTCCATATAAGTATTCAGAAGATGTGTTTAGGTTCACTGCTGATGGACAGTAAATAAAATGACTACATTTGCAGACATTGTGACCCCTGGTTCCTATCACCACCACTGTAAAGAAATCTGACTTGGTACGTTTCTCTACAAGGAACCACTTAAAAAAATGCTCCTATCACTTTGTTTACAAATTAACCATTTAATTAAATGTTAAAAATTTGTCCAATTTTAAAATAAACAAAATGATTCAGAGTGGATGAGAAATACTCCGTTCTAGAGAAACGTAACAAGTCAGAATTGTTCAAAGTGGTGGTGATAAGAACCAGATGTCTAAAAGCAACCTCTCAAAAAGCTCTTACACAAAAGGGTTTCAAATATGCTGCCTGATAGAAAGACATTGTTTACGATAGTTTGGAGATTGACAAAACATGGCCTATAAGAGATGAGACAAAGCCTAAATGCAAAAACACCATGTCACCTTGTCTGTAAGGAAATCTTAGCTGGTAAGTTTCTCTGTAATGCACTATTTCACATCAAACCACTCTGAATGACTGTGGTTACATCTTAACAATGTAGAAAAGACTTCCCCAGCAGAAAAAAGCTAATGTGACAAAATCAGGACCAGAAACAGATGTTTTCGAACGGCTATTTTGCCACTTATGGCTTCAGCTAAACTTCCAGTATCAGCACCTTCCTTTCCTTACACACTCTGAAATAACTTAACCTGTAACAGCTCAGGTTTACTAAGTATTACAGAGCTGATACAGTCTCAGGAGTCTCTCATTCTGGTCTGCCCACCGCAGTCGCTCTCACAGAATCGGTTTATTTTCTCACAGGTTTTTCCGTTGAGCTCTGTGAGCTCCCATCGTTCTGATGTTTGCGAGCACATGACAGTTGTTTTTTATTTTTTTGATCTGCCCTTCACAAGCGGCCTCATGCTTACGCTACACCTCACTGGACGCTTTTATTGGGCTACACCAATAAATGTGTCGGAAAAGCTCTAAATAATTCCATCCAAAATTCTCTTTTCTCTCATTGTTGCCATGGTACCAAGGACTGAGTTTACTTGGCAATGACTTCAACCAGAATAGCTTTTCTCTTGCATTGACTGGCACGTATGTGCCATGCAGCTTTAAAGGGAGGCAGCTGTTACGGTCATACATGGTTTGAACTCGTTTCATAATTCAACTCATAATTCAAGGCTTCTACGACTGTGGCACAATGGAAATCCAGCTAGTGTCGAGCAGATACAGATTCATTTTGAGTCTCTAGCTTGAGGAGCTGCTTTGATAGGCTGTTGGTCTTTGTCAGCCACAATTATGTGAGTTTGATGAGCACCATCGAGGAGGACTTTAACGACTTCCAGCTAAACAGCCTATTTGACATGCATTAGCCTTCCTCTCTGGCTCTCTGCTCTGGTCTTCCTGCAATTACTTTTTAATGTGCTCCTTACATGCTGTCTAAGTCCGGGCCCAGATCACTGCCCCCCATCTAAGAGGGGACCTGTTTGCTGTCGCTAAAAATTGACTGGATGCATCGAGCGGTGAGTTGATAAGCGCCCATGGCCGACCTGCAGAATGGAGGGCAGGGTTACGGCAGAATCGGATGAGTGTAGGGTCCAGTGGCATGCTTCAGTGCCCATATCCGCATGACCGAGAAGTGGACGCTTCATGCACACAGAGACAAGGAGGTGGAAGCAGGGAATGTGGTGCAGCGAAGCGGTCACCTGGTCATCAGCATGACCTCTCTTAGTGCTACTGGACAGGCTGCTCTATGCCTTTTTCATTCTTCGCCATTCAAAAGTTTGGGATCACTGCTTTTAACGGCACCATATAATGGACAACTGAATTTATCTTCCTTTTTTCTAATAAAGGAGGCTAATGTTGTTTCAAAACATACCATTCGCTCCACAGTCCATGCAGTCCATATTTGGAAAGTAAGCTGCCAAAACAGCCTGATTTGAATTTATTATTTTTGTGATGATCATATTTTAAAGGGCTGCCTATTCAGCCTACAGCAGTTTGGCCCCCGCCAATTCATACTGAAGTTACAAGGAGTGTTTCAACTCTGAGTGCTTTTTGAATGTGGCACAACACAGCAAGAGCTCATTTACATGTATCAATTAAAGGCACAGCAACAGAAACAGCCTGTTCAATTGTAAGATATGAAGAGAGGCTAGAAAATGGTCATGTAAAGATGAATTATAACAGAACTTTGATATTTCATTATTATATATCAAAATGCTGTGTACCTCTAAGGGGTTTAATAAAGGGATGAAAAAATTAACAACCACACTTGTTGCAGATACATGGATAAAAATTCTGATGAATCTTTTATTATGCTACTACTACTATAGGAATTTTAGATGTGTCTAGAATAATAAACGGAGCTGTAGATGATTCCATAATAATTGAGAAAGCTTATTATCATCAAGAATAAATGCTTCATATTTGTAAAGTGGTGATACAATCTTGAGGCAGATACCTTGACAAAAAAATTACGGTACTATAATTACAGTACAGTCACAGGGTACAGGTTCATTGCAGTATACATCAATCAGGCATAACATTCTCTCATAAAAACATTAACATCATTAATATTACCTCCTTGTGCTGGTCTGAGTGGATCAGACACAGCAGTGCTGCTGGAGGTTTTAAACACTGTCTACTCATTGAAATTTTTCACTGGTGAACTATTCTCAGTACAGCAGTGACACTGAGGTGTTTAAAATCAGCAGTGATCTGATGTCTAGTTAGCTAAATTTACCGTTGCACCTTAAATTGTGCAGCAGTTGCCTCCTGGTGGAACTCCTGGCTTAACTAAAGCCCAGCAGCGAGGTTGCTAAACTTTACCCTCCTTTACTATCACTGCAGACTGGCAGGGTCACCTACAGAGCACTTGTTGTTATAATTTTGACTACACCTCTTTAAATCTAAAAATACTTTCTGGGGCCTGGCTAGAATACTGTGTTTGTATTATAAACTGTTATCATTCAGTAAAGTCATAATTATTATGACCAGTGATTCCAGGAACGGTAATGCTTATCCATAGGCCAGATGCAGCTAGTGGATGGGGCAAACTGATCCTTTAGTTGAATGAGGCTAGTTTTATGAATGTCCTGTGACTGAATAATGCCCTGTCAGTGGTTCTACTCAGGTTTAGAATGTAGGATCCTATCTAATCGCATATTTCCATTACTGAAGTATATCATAATGTCATATATATAAAGCAAGATCTCTTGTCAAGGATGTAAGAAGCTTAATTTGTCTAATGGTGCCCCATTTGGAAGTGTGAAGATATGGTGGCAATTTCTTATCTAATGCAGCCATGTACTTGTACCCCATTTAAAATCATTAATCATAATCCCATTGAAATGATTAAATTGAGGCAGATGTTACATGTCTGTACAAGCTTTGGGTGCTAGTGTAGGTGCCACTGAGGCGATGTGAGTGGCTGGTTCGAGTGGGCTCATTAACTTTGACAATGTGACAATGCTGATTGATGGATCTGGGTGCGCACCTTCGGTTCCTCTACTTTTGCTCTTGTATCCATCTAGAGGGCCTCATGCATGAGTTGTTTTCCATAGTAGTGGTGTTGATCATGAGGAGCATATGCTCACAGATGGGCAAACGGGCATTGCCATTCAAGCTGTCACAACGCTCCCCCAGCACAATGATGTATTAGCGCCATTAGGTTGTGCTGTATTAGAATGAATCCACTTGCTAAAGTAGAGCAATTTGAGTGTGAGTGAGATCAGTGAGAGCACTAAAAGCTTTCTTTCTCTCTTTTTTTCTTTTCTCGGATTAGGTGTTCATGTCTTCAGTTGGGGAACACGTTCTGTACAGCATGTTCAATTCCCTCTTCTCATTTGCCAGCCCTGGTCATTCTGCTGTGACAGAGCTGTGGGAGTTGTTGAAATTGGTACATGAAAGTCCAGATAAAAATTAAGATGATGGCCCACTCGCAGCTTTCCGTGGCTTTTTGTACCTGTGAAATTCTCCATTGTGCTTCATTGTCTGCGAGGATTTAGAAAAAAACAAAAAAAAAATAAACAAAACACAAGGCGACACCAGACACTGTCCGGTGTTGCTGCCTGTGAGATGTGCAGTGGCAGGTTGAGTTTTAATGGAGTGCCCGTGTGCCAGAGGCTGCTGCTTTCTCTTCATTACCACCAGTGGATTTCGGAAGACCTCTGACAGGTGGGAGAGTTCAAATAAGGTATGTGAATGTGTGCGTGTGCCAGAAGTGGTGTGTTTGATCACATTGCTCAGAACAGAGAAAGGTGTATGTGTGTGTGCTTGGGTGCTGACTTAGGTTAAACATTAGGGAGACCAAAAAATGTTCAATGAGGAATGTTTAAATAGTTTTGAGATAAGTTTTCTAAAAATGTTTAAAAAGAGCATTTATAATGGAGAGGTACACAGGCTGTTACTCACTTACTAACGTGGCAACATTGCAAATGAGGGGCACCAACGATGTTCGCCAAGACTAAATTAAGGTTGATTGATATAAGAGAGTCCTCTAAAATTGAGTCCTCCTATGGACCAAAACCCGGTAGTGACATGAAAACGCAGTACAATGTTAATTGAATTAATTTTTTTAACTTAAAAATGAACGTTTTTGAACTCCTTAACTCTAATAAACAGTATCATCATCAGTTCAGCTGCAACTTCTCTGTCATTAATCGCCTTTTAAACTTCGAAAGTTTTACAGATGAGCTACAGCGAACAGAAACCAAACCTCATTAACACTGCAGCAGTGAGAATCAAAGCTTCAAATAACAAACACAGTAATTCTTTTATTTATTTTTCAGTCAAGTTGGATCCATTTTTGTAATTATCTAACAAAGTGCTTACAAACAGCAACATCAAGAGAGAATAAAGTACATGATGTGATCACTTTGCACTACTGGTAATATTATGGAAGTGTAAGAGGGGGTACAGCCCAAAATAAAGCCCAGGGTGAAGAAGAGATGAAGAGAAAGAAGGTTTATGAAAGACAAATAAGAGTGTTAAGAGTAGCCGGGGGAACAGGGTAGGACGAGAGCAGAGACAGCAGAAACAGATGTGCACTGTGAAAATCAAAGAAGCAAACCATGCACAGGCAGCATCTTGTTTTGAGTGAAAGCTCATTTAGGCACGCGTGAAGATAGCGTGAAATGTTGAGTGCTCAGCAGGAGGTATGCAGAGATGCTCCACCACATGCTTTAATGCAGCTCTTTCCTGGAGAGAAGGACCCAAGCTGTGGACAACTCAGAGAGCCGTGAATGAGGGAGGCTTTCTGCTTCTTTAAGCTCAAATAGATAGAAAGAAATAAGACTTCAGTTGCAGCTGTTTAGCTTCCTTTATAACAGTAGCTGCATGTTTTGGTGTTTTGTCCTGCTCTAACACACTTGATCCAAGTACTGAGCTAATTAAGAAGCTGTTCCTGAGCGAAGGGAGGTCTGGTAGAACCAGTGAGGAACTCTCAGGGCCTTCTAGGTCTTCACAGAATTATTTATGGGAACTAAAAAGTACATTTTTTATTTAATATAATCATATTTTTTGCCATATTTAAACTTTCATTAACTTTTTTTATGTTTTGGATGGAAACAAATAAGTTTATATCTTGAAATTGTCCAATCAGGATTTATTCGCTCCCATTATTTAGACCTTCAGAAGCCAGAAAGAAGATCTTACTCGTCTGATTATTCACTGTTGTTTATTGTTCCATTGTTTAGGAGGTCACCGAGACATCAAATTTTGCTTTAGCAATGAGTGGGACCAACTTAATGAGATAAAACTCACTCTAGGCCTTCTGGATGTCATGGATACATTGCTGACTTCAAATATGAGGAGAAATCTAACTGTGTTTCAGTCAGTTGTGAGAAATGGAAAACAGAGGCATCTCTATCTAGGGTTCTTTACTGAAATAGTCACTGACCGGGTTTCCATTCAAACATTTTGTAAATAATACGTCTATTTATAAAACTTCCATAAAAAAAGGGAAAAAAGTTTCCATCCACTACAGTTATGTGAAGAAACTTTAGATGACATATGCTTCCATGATTAGGGGCTACATTTAAGTAGAGTTATCTTTACAGCCATTTCCCATCTTTTATAGCTGCATTGTTTGCAGCTTAGAGACGCCAGGCAGGACAAGCAATGGCCCACTTAACGAGGGCTGGAATCTCCGTGCTACCCCAACGACGCCCACCTTGCATCTGGGAACATAAACTCACCAGACAATTCTGGGAGCCGTTGTACAGAGTCATTTGTCAAACAAGCTTTAGATTAGGCAGAATGCTGAAAGCTATGCACCAAAATCAGACAACAGTACAGTTCCATGACTTTCTTTGTGTTTCAGCTTTAGTGATATAACTTTTCCACCTCATTCTCGCATAAAAGTCTTTTTGTGATATTTGGGTGTCTTTTTGAATTCCAGGCTTTTTTCATTCAAATTTTTTGAAAATGACCATTCATCTAGAGTGGCCAAAAAATGTTCATGTGCACCACTGTTATAAACCAATAAGGGTACTTACAGAAATCAGCATTATCGTAGAATTTTTTTTTTTTTTAATTGAATTGAATTTGGACATTTATGGCTCAAGGTCTGTCTCTAATAGTCATGATTTGCCATTGAATAGAGCAAGAAAGGCACTAAAACATGAAGTATATTGCAAGAGCAAAGTTGAAAACCACTGGATTAAGCAACTATTTCCAAATCAAAGTCTTTTACTAACCTTGTTTCACATAATTTAGAGTCTTTTCTGCTCCTAACCTGCCTGAATCAGCTTTTTAGTGAATTAACAAAACATTTGAATGGGGACAATCCTAAAACTGGGAAGAGGTACTGGATTAGGAGCCGCTGCTCTATGTACAAACATAAGCCAGGACTCTTTAGCCTGACCTGTATCCCATTCCCTGTCCTCAAAGCTTCTTTTACTCTTAACACCAGCAGCTTCGTCTGCTTGTCAGCCAGATAATCCAAGGGTGGTCAATGTTCTGTCAGAGAGTCTGACCTTAGTGCATACAGATACACCTCTTTTGTTTGAGAACATTGCTGATTCTAAGAAGCTTTCTTTGACTGTATAATACATTCTCATGTATAACAAGGTTGAGGCTGTTTGAATAATGGAAAAATAACATATTGGGGACCACAGGGTTGCTGTGTCCAGGCCTGGTTTTATATCAGTGTGGTGTCCTTTTTCCTCCACAAAGAGCTTACTGGACATACAGCAGTTCTGCATTGTCCATGCTCTGTTTGGGTTTTCCCTCGCTCTCCTTTCTCCGGTGTCTCCTGCTATGCATGGATCACCCCCTCAGGGCAGCTGACTGGCCTGAATAATTAATCAGACGGTGGGAAAAGCATCCCGTGCTGGCGTGCCGATCGATCTGGTACGCCCTGGGGTCAGGGCATGCTTGTTTTCAGCTCCCTGTGCCAGGATGCAGATCGGGTGTTTTTAATAAAAGAGATAAAAGCCAATTAGGCCCCATGGCGGTGCTGCCCCTCGTGCACCCAGCCAGTATTGATCCCTCAGCCTGCTCAGAATCCATCCCCAGGAAGATTGAGACAGATCTGTGTTAGTATGCACAGAAATCATCCTGAAGGAGAACAGAATCGTTGCCTGTGGTCCTTGGAGTCACTGAGGATTTTGGATTCTGACCGTAGAAAAATTCTTGTGTGTCCATAGCAATCTACATTCAGAATGTCAGATTTTCCAGGAATCAGTCACTGGCTTCTGCCTTACTTAATTAGTAAAATAGGTCTCCTAAATTCCCAAGTGGATCCTCTTCTGTGAATAGCTGGTTGGAGGGATGGCTCAGACTTGGCCTATCGATTCGAATCTAATTGAAAAGCGGGGGTTGTTTGCACTAACACTGGGGGGACTCGCAGGCATAATTGGACTGGAAGATGGCTCTTGAACTTAAAAGCTGATGAAATGATTCTTGGGGCATGCTGATGCATTGGAGAATCAGGCGTGTGCTTTGACAATCTTTGTGTAATCTCCGAGATTCCTCTGATGCTGAGCATTCCTAAGGGCATCCCATTTCACACCACTTTGACGGCCTGATTTATTTCTATGCATTCAGTGCAGCCCCATAACTGAGCAAGATGCCTGTGGAAGTGGTGCAATTGCACCGTATCTCATTATCCTTCTTACATTCAAATGTGCAATTTATAGCAGCAGTATTATAACTATTTGCTAGCAGCTCCACCACCATGTCGCCCTCACGTGTAGAACCAGCAGTGACACTAAGCCTGCAGAGGCATATAAGCCTGCTCTAATCAGACATGTGCTGGTTGCCAGTACTGTCTCTAGTCAACAGAGCTCATGAAAATATCATTAAAAGCCAAAGGAAGACGCAAACATCTCTAGATAGGGCTTGTACCCAGCTGTCACAGGTTTGGAGACACCTAGCATTTTAAAATGGTTAATTAATTAGCATCAGTTTTCTTTTAGAAGTTTGATCTTCTTTGCAAAAAATGCTAAACTTAAGGCACAACAGACAGAAAGAAGTACTACCCCGTGAATACTGTCATATCACATGGATTTTATACCCTTGCTGGGGTGCCAGCATTCATCACTCAAACTGTTTAGCTTTTGTGTTCCCAGTCAACTTAAATATAAGATAAACAGGAAGCTAACTGTTGCAAAATCCATACTAGCAAAAATAGGAGGAAATACCTGTTTATTGGTAACAAAACCAGTTATCTGTGCTTACTTATAGTGGCATTCTGGCCTAAAACGAGCATTCAGTGGTATTTGTTCATGTGTCCTGTTTCGGTTTGACAAAACTGATATTTTGTATTTTGTTCCATCAGTGTTCCATAACTACAATACCCAGCATACCTTATGCAAATACGGTACCTTATGCTGTCAGGAATCTCTTTGATAGCTGGCATTGGGGGTTTCCTTACCTTTAAACAGGAAAATGTCACTCTTGCGACTACTGTTCCACCATTGTTAAAATGCATGTAAAGTAAATTCAAAGGTTTGTTTCTAAACATTTACATACATGTTAGACAATAACTGCTATAAACCTGTAAAAAGACTGTGAACTGTGTAGTACTGAATTGAGGCATTAGACCCTTTTGGGTGGGCCTGAAATCATGGCTCGATTATACTTGGCACAATTGAGCCACACTTAGCATGACCCCTCCCCTGACACTATAACAGTATAAAACCTAAAGCACATTAGCATCAGTGTTTCTCCCACTCAAGTGCAAAATATGTTATTTATTGATGGCCTAACTTTACTTGGCTGGGTTATGCTAGCCAGCAATTGCTAAATTGCATAAATGGGAGAAAATATCCCATTCTGTTTCAGACTGAGAAGAACGAGGTTGATTCTCGGGTCGGTCAGTGTCCTCTGCCTCTTGTAGCTCAAACACGTATGGTTGTACAGGTGCAATAAAGCTGCTAGATGGAGCGTCCACTTTTGAGGTCATAGTGGTGTTTTACACTTGAGAGAGACTACACTGAAATGAAAGTGAATTCTGAGTGTTTGTGTCTGCTGAGACGCTGGTAGCGGCTTCAATTTAGTCCAAGAGAGGCTTTGCTGCCTAACCTAGCGAGCTAACAGATATACTAACATTAGTATCTTAACTGCTGCAGCAATTACATTCTGGCAAATACAAAACTGAGGTCAGTTTCTTGTTCGAATGTTCCAGTTTCATCTTAAATGGTGCAGCATTTACATTCTGGCAAATAAAAGCTGAATTCCTGAAAGTGGCTGCTACTTTCCACTATGGGCATGTAGCAGACATTGCTGACTTTCAAACCTAATCTCATATACTTTTTTTTATTATCAGCTAAATTTGGCTGGGTGGTTAATAACATGTTTCTGTGGTGTGACTCAGACTATGAAGATTAGACATGTGTAGAACAGAAGAAGGCAAGGGGTATCCAAACCTGACCAGTACATAGTTCTTCTCATTGTTATATAGGGCCTATGTACATGAGCCTAGTTTAAAATCTGATTTACTGGCTATTATACTGTTGAAAGCTGAGACAGCAACTCGCCAGCCTTGAAGTATCTGTCAGTGTGTGAGTTCATGGGCCACATGGGCTTGGTTCAAATGAACTGTTGTGTTGTGATCACTCGTGCGGGAAATCACCATAGTTTTTTTACGAGTTGCCGTAACGGTGTCAGCATGAACCATAATGACATACTCTCTGGACGCGGTATGTGTGATGCATCTCAGTGGGGCTTAGGCTTACAGTACGATCCTTTGAGCTTTCGCTATAGTGATGACTCAACCCCTCCCGGCAATGCTTTTCTCTGAGAAAGACATAATTCAGTTGCTGGATTGTTTTTATTTTGTGTTTTTTTTTTGTGTATCAGTGTTTGTTTGCACCTGCAGGCCTCTTCAGATGAAGCGCTGTGCTCTTTCTGTCTTTCATATTTGATGTGAATAATATGTTGTCTTTAAATCCTCTGCCATGCTGGGAAGAGCTGAGATGTGAAGAGTGCTCTGAACAGATTGCATCAGGCTTTTCTATGGGGGGGTTATCACACCAGTGGGTTGCGCTGTACCCACACTGGGGTCTTTGATGTGCAGGGTGGGTCACTGAGCTCAAAGAAATATGGGACAACATGGGTCTTTGTAGTATCTCAGTACAGTGAACTTTTGATGCTTTTCCATTGAGCAAGGTACAAGGGGGAACGGAGGGGGGCTATTTTAAAACATATAGTCTGACAACTAATGTCAGTGGTGGAGGGATCTGGTTTTGCTTCATTAGAGCCCAGTGTTTCCACTTTGTATGAGTTGTCAGGCTTGTTTTCATTTAACATGGTCCTCATGAATTATGGAACATAGTGCTGTTTGATGTTTCAGAGGCTTCTGTGATACATCATATGTTGCACACCCAATACTCATGAGGCCTAATGTACACAACGGTTTGCAAGGAATTTTTGTAAAGAGATTAATATATGAAGTATGACACTTCTGTGAGTTGCATGTTAAATGGTTCAGAGAGTGCATCATTAAATTAAGGATTAAACTCCATACATGGTTCTCAAAGTAGAACAATGTAGTCATAAAGAAAAAGAAAAAAAAAAGAAAGAAAGAAAGAAAAGGAAGCGAGAGAGGCAGGGTCAGTTTGAAAGAATGATCGAGGCAGTTACAGAGAGATGAGTGTCAGAGATGTGCAGAGAGGAGTGAACAAGGGCTGCTAGTAAGGATGAAAATGACAGACAGTGATGGGAAGCAGTGAGCCTTAAACTGTGAAGCAGGAGCTGCTCATTACTCTGAAACCTTTAATACCCATACTCCTCTAAGCTCTCTATTTCTCTCTCTCTCTCTCTCTCTCTCTCTCTCTCTCTCTCGCTCTCTCACCTTTTTCTCTCACTTCTTTCTCTCTCTCCTCACACTCTCTCCTCTCTCTTTCTCCTCACACTCTCTCTCTCGCTTTCTCTTTATCTCTCCTCACACTCTCTCCTCTCTCTTTCTCCTCACACTCTCTCTCTCTTTCTCTTTCTCTCTCTCCTCACACTCTCTCCCCTCTCACTCTCATTACACTCTCTTCTCCCTCTCTTTCTCTCCTCACACTCTCTCCTCTCTCTCTCCTCACACTCTCTCCTCTCTCTCTTTCTCCTCTCTCTCTCTCTCTCTCTCTCTCTCTCTCCTCTTTCTCTCTATTTCTGCACCATTAAATGAGCTCTATGCAAAGTTCAGTGCTTTCTTTCTTTCTTTCTTTCTTTCTTTCTTTCTTTCTTTCTTTCTTTCTTTCTCATGCGCTACTAATGAACTCTGTATGTAGGTTTTTCTTTCTTTCTTCTTCTGTCCCCTCCTTTCTCTCTCTCATTCACCACTAAATGATTCCTATACATGGTTCACAAAGTGTTTCCATCCATTCTTTTGTTTCTTTCTGTCTTTGTTTCTTTCTTTGTCTCTCTCTCTTTGCCTCATCCCTTTCTCTCATGCATCAATACATGAACTCTATGCATGTTTTATGAAGTGTTTCATTTCTTTCTTTCTGTTTCTTTCTTTCTTTCTTTCTTTCTTTCTTTCTTTCTTTCTTTCTTTCTTTCTTTCTTTCTTTCTCTCTCTCTCTCTCTCTCTCTCTCTCTCTCTCTCTCTTTCTGTGTCTCACTTTCTGCCTCCCCCACTCTCTCATGCACTACTAAATGATCTCAATACATCTCAATATTTCCATCTAATCCATTAGCCTCCATTCTTCACCAAGACTTCACTTAAACACTGTCAGCTCCATGCAATGTTACTGCAGAACAAGGAGAAACAGAAGAGCTTATATGAGTAGGTATTGTGTAAATCTAATATCTTTTGTATCATTTTTGTATAAATCAATAAATAAATGCTAAATGGCAAACACTTTGAACAATAATTAATGTAATTTGAATTAGGCTTACCATGTGCGTAGGGTCATAGGCCATTTATCCCCTGAATATATTTTAAGTACACATAGTGATCTAAGGCTTGTGTGCAGCTGATCAGTAGTGAGTGAAGCAACAGAGTACAGGGAGCACAGTTCCGTATTCAGCCTCCAAACTCTTCCAAGTTTGCAAGGCCTGCTGTTGGTGTTGCTCCTAGGAGCTTCCAATTCACAATAATAACACATACAGTTGACTAGAGCAGAACTAGCAGATCTATTCTTTTTTGTATATAAGTTTAAGTTGTATAAGTTTAAGTTGTATAAGTTTGTATATGTTTGCATGGCTATGTGCTTGGTTTTACACACCTGCACACACTGAAACACTTGAACTCAGTAATTAGGAGGGGTCATTTTCAAAACAATTATGTAATTGTAATGGATTGTTACTGTACTATTCAGGAATATCTTTTTTCTTTCTAACTCCCTCTCTCTCTCTTCCTCTCTCACTCTCACTCACCACAGTCCAATCACACTGTGCTCCATCTTTTTCTGTCATCACTCTCTTCTCTCTCTGCACCCATCTTTATCTCCAGCACTGAGATTAGAGTAGGTCTTCTTTAATGGAGCCCCTGGCTGCTCCATGCTGTCTGGAGGAATGTGTGTGAGTGTGTGAGATTGAGGGGGAGAGGGGGTGAGGGGTGCTGGAAAAGTGAGAAATGACACCCCCCGCCGAAAGGGAGAGTCACACGGTTCTAGTTGATATTGTTCTCCCTGAGGCCCGCATATGTGTGTGTGCTTGTGTTCTTCATAAGTACTATGTGTTGACACTTGGAGGGTCCGGTGGGAGTGGAGCCCAGTCTAAAAGTGGCTAAAGGGCTGAAGGGTCATTTTAGCACAGTGATTGACCTCCAAGCCCAGATTACTTGTGCTGCTGGCTTAGCAGGAGCTGTTTACAAGAGAGCAGAAGTCAATTGCTTTGACTGGAACACACTGGGCCAGCCGCATATATCGGGCAGCATAAAAATGACCCTGAGGTAAAGGCATTATCATTTATTCTCCAGGGGTGATTTTAATTACTGTAGCAGATCAATGTAGTTCCCCTCTGTGCAGTACTTCTGGAATACTAAATGTGGTTAGTTGGATAGCACTGCAGAAAGACTGAGCAACCGCACGCTCATCATCAGCATCATAGAGACTGTTCACACCTTTCATTAACATAGCTTTTGTGTTCAGATTGTATCTTTGGCTGGATTCCATCTACACTTTCTGCTAAAAAGCATTTTAGAGCTGGAAGTGAGGCTGCATTCCTGTCCCTCATGGCCACACGATGACCAATAAATGTGCCCCAGAGTCTGAAAACCAGTGTGTAACATTAAGAATTAATGTCATTAACAAAACACATATTTTCTTGTTGTTTGTGCTTTACAGAAAAATATTCAGATTTTATGTGTGTTCAAAGCTGTGTTTGCTATTCATGTACTGGCTAGCATTTTTGAGTTAAGCTCAAAATTTGGTAATGGTAGTGTTATGATTGTTTCTTTAGTGATAAAATGAAATGTTCAATTATTTTATTTAATAAAATGAACATGATGAAGGTACAGGGTCACTGAAAGCATCTTTAGTCTCAACTCTGACTTTGAATCAATTCGGTAGAATAATCTATAAACATGCATCAGCAGGAACTTTTCTGAGCTGTGTTAGTTTCTAGCTGCTACCTACTTAGCTATAGTGAGCTATATTTTATTGCTAAAGTTGACCATATTAAGGAAAATAAACTTCAACACTGCAAAATAAAACCTTGGCAGTCTTCAGCCCCGGCAAACAGGAGTAGGACTCAGGTTAATTAACCTTTATACGCTTTATATGCTGTCAGCTCTATCAGTAATTATAAGGCTTAACCCATATCAGTTGAGTAATTGTTCCCTATGTTGGTTTTCTTTTCTCTATTTTATTCCATATTCAGAAGTTTTGTCTTTTTTTAAAGCACAGATATTGTAGCCTAAAATGAATGTCATTAGCAAAGGCCTTTAGATAAAAAAAGGGATTTCTAATATGCAATAAGAAACACAAATATAGCTAGTTTAGTTGAATGCATCATACATTCATACCAGGTAGAACTAACTACAAGTGTGGCTCAAACACAGCTGGAAAAAGTCAGACGTGGTTTTTGCTGTTCAGACAGCAGAAAGTGTTCTGCTCAGTTTGAACATGCTGGAAAATCGGATTTGAGCTTCTTGTTTGAACAAGAGCTCCACTGTCCAATCTGAGGCTGATGGGGCTTGAGACAGTAATGGGTTTCAGGTTTTCATGGACAATACTGGGCTCAGGTTATGCTTGAGTTTGTTTTCTAATGAGTGATTTTGTTTTTATGGAATTTCCTAGCCCTCATGAATCCCTCTCTCTCCCTCTCTATCATTCTCTCTCTCTCTCTCTCTCTCTCTCTCTCTCTCTCTGTAGTCATGTTATATTCTATAGCTGCAATCAGAATAGCCAAAGTTTGAGGACTGTTTTAATGTGCCCCTGAATCAAAGTGGGGATGAAATTTAACAATACATCAGATGGATTTGTTGTAAATTTCCTCTGTATAGATTTTCAGTGTCTATCCTTGTACGGTTTCTGCATGCATGTGCTGCTTTTGACAGCTTACTGCACAACTTTGACTGTGAATATGAGCAAACTGACTGTGTCAGGGCCAGTGACATAATATATATATATATATATATATATATATATATATATATATATATATATATATATATATATATATATATATATATGATATTTAGTGTGACTGGCTATGTCCTTCTGAATGAAATGAAAATGACTACTGGACTTTTCCCTTGTACTTTTCTGTTGGTTCAGTTTTGTATGGGTTTAATCTTTAATTCTCCAGGGTATATTTTGGTTTGTCCATCTGAATTTACATGACCAGATCGTAAGACAAATTATTCAGTAACTGCATGAAATTTTGCAAATGCTCCCCTTAAATGAACAGAAAATGTGTATTATGATCTATACATATTGCTACAATTTACTGATGAAAGCCAAAAATCTCAGACGCTCTTTGTATTATTTTATAAAAATAATTTTTACAGAGCACATCACTGAAGAGACACCATCTGTTTACAGCCCAGATTTGTGGAAAAATGGCTTCACTTTTAGTAAACAAAAAAAGTGAGTTCAGCTTCTTTTATTATAAGGGTTTAAAATTACATCACCATCTATTTGACTGGAAAGAAGACAGTTACAGCCTCATATGGCGCCCACCGTTTGTAGCTTATGAAATATGAAAGTTATGAAGAATACAAAGAAACAAAGTGCATTTTGGAACCACTGGTGGTCTCAAGGAGTTTAAGAGGCTACGAGAAGTAAAGTAATGAATAATGAGATACAATTTTGAGTATAACAAACTCATTACTTTCTCAGTGAAGTAATTAGTATTTTGTAATGGATTAGTTTTTTTGTGTGACTACTGCAGCACCGCTCGGGTCGGGTCAAGTCGGGTTTGGGCTTCATAGCAGTGCAGACCACTTGCCTGCATGTGTGTGTGATTTGTGGTGAAAAAGCTGTAGAATAATAAAAAGATGCAGCCAAAAACAGTGAAAACCCATCAGCTACAGAGAATAAATCACAGCTTTCACTGCAGCATTTTAACACTCAATATCACACACATACAGACACACACATTCACATGCATAAACACAAACACATACACACACACGCGGGGAGTGCCAAAAGAAAACAAAAGGGTGTGTTGAGCTGTCAGCTTGAATTAAAACAGCAGCGGGGCCTGAACTGTCTCGCTCTAATGACACTGTCACGCATTTGATGAGGTCAGAATGCAGAGACGATGTAAACATCCAGCATAAAGGTGCTTGGTGACAAACAGGCGCATCAGACCGAGACCGCTTTCATTTATCAGCAGTGTAAGACCTCTGCTGGAACATTTCTCACATTATGTGGCAAAGTATGTAAAATGAATGAAATGTAGGCAATCATTTTTACAGCATTCAAAAATTCAGAAGTGTGTACATTCAAGAATTGTATGTGTGGATATACAAAACCACATAGAAGTGCAAGACTGCTGGTTGGTGGAGCAGTATGTCCTGAGAGCATCAGTTTGTCTGAGACATAATAATAGCGCTTAAGTATGAATATTTACCCTTTAAGCATGAATGTTTTGATGCGATCAGAGTCACAGAATTAAACAAGTTTAAAAACAATTTGCAATGTCAACAAACTTCCACTTAAAACTAAAGAAATGGAGCTTTCCAACAATATGCCATGTGTGTGTATACTGTACATCCCTCTGAAATCCCAGGACAGATCTACCCTACAAATCTCCATTAACAAACATTGCCAATAGAATTTGTCATACTGAAGAGCTCAGTGACGTAAACGTATCACAGGATATCACTTTGCCAAAAATGAGTTTGTGAAATTGCTAGATCTGCCCTGGTCAACTGTAAGTGCTATTATTGGGAAACAGAAGCATCTAGAAACAACAGAAGCTCAGCCACAAAGTGGTAAACCATGCAAACTTACTGAGTGCTGCAGTGAGCTGCACATAGCAACATAACACTCACTACAGTTGCAAACTGCCTCTGTAAGCACCATCAACACAAGAACTGTGCATCAGAAGCTTCATCAAATGGGTTTCCTTGGCTGAACAGAGTCTAAGATCACTATGAGCAATGGCAGGTATTGGCTGGAGTGATGTAAAGTGCGCTGCCACTGGACTCTGGAGCAGTGGAAATGTGTTCTCTGGAGTGATGAATCAAATGGCAGATGACAGGAGGATGCTACAGTGAGGTCGATAAAGACATGATTTGTTGAGTTGGTGTGGAGGAACTCCAGTGGCCTGCACAGAGCCCTGTCCTTAACCTCACTGATGAACTGGAATGTTGACTGTGAACTGGGTCTTCTTGTCCAACATCAGTGCCTGACTTAAATGCAACAAATACTTTTTTTAACAGAATGGGCTTAAATTCCCACAGACACTCAAATCTTGTGGAAAGCCTTCCCAGATGCACAACAATCTCATATAGATGTGATGGTAAGGTATCCATATACTTTTGGCCAGATAGTGTACACTGTTTGGCAGAACACTTGTTCTTATTATTGCAACTATTAATAATAATAAATTAAACTCCACCTGTTAACTGTGGCATTGCTTTATGAACTAAAGTTTAGAACACTGGACACAGGACTCAAAAGTAATGATGGATCTGCATACATACACTCTTAGGTAACTGTAACACAGGTAGATGAATCTATGTAGGAAAAGTATTGAATTTTGAAATGGCAAACTCTATCAGTTGAATATGTGGTGAAAGGAGCATAAGTGCACAAAGGCAAAGCGGCTGTTCTCCAGGCTCTGCAGCAATGCAGGGTGGCCACATCATCAAACAGCTCATCTAACAGCTTCCCCTGAAGGCTTCCTCTGTGGACTGTCACATTTATACATCATTCATAAAATTCTTGCAATCTATTACATAATGCTGTCTGATCTAGCCTATGGAAATTGGATTCTTGCTTGCAACCTCTTCTATAGTGCCACATCTGAGTACGGTAGACACAGTGGTTCACTGTACAAATAAAGAGGTTTCACACTTCACCAGCTTTGATGAAGGGTTTTTTTCTGCTTTCCAACTTTGTGATGTACTGCCTTAGCAAAAAGGTGCTATATATATGTGCAGGTGCTTTAAAGAGTCTCTCTCTCTCACACACACACACACACACACACACACACACACACACACACACACACACACACACACACACATCTTCTAAGCCGCTTCTCCCTCAAAGGCATGGGGGAGTGCTGGAACCTATCCCAGCTGTCATCGGGCAGAAGGCAGGATACACCCTTGATAGGTCGCCAGTCCATCGCAGGGCAGACATACACTCACACACTCACACCTAGGGGCAATTTACCATGTCCAGTTGGCTGGGGAGAACATGCAAACTCCACACAGAAAGGACCCTGGTCGCTCGGTAATCAAAGCCAGGCTCTTCTTGCTGTGAGGCAACAACATATTAAGGCATGAGAACAAGATCCTTATGCATAGCCATGACTGTAAGGTGTGAGATAGTTTACTAAGGAATGGGATCTTAATGTGATCTTTAAAGTTGTGATAATTAAGTTGTTGTCATGACTTCGTAAGGCATGAGAATGAGATAATTAAGTCATGGCCACATCTTAGTAAAATGTGGGAATGAAATAAAATAAAAGTTGTAACCTTGACTATGGTGTATGGTATGAGAATGTGAGAATAAGTTGTCATACTTAAGTCATTCTCACAATTTCCTAAGCCATGGGAACAAGATAATTAAGTCGTAGCCACAAATTGATAAGGTTTAGGGATGGCAATTAAGTCATGGCCATAACTTCAGAAGGTGTGCAAATGAGATAATTAAATCATGGCCACAACTTAGAAAAATGTGGGAACAAGATGACCACGTTGTGACCATAACTTTTTGTGGTGTGGGAATGAGATAATTAAGTTGCGATACTTAAGTTGTTGTCATAACTTTATAGGCAATGGAAACAAGATGATTAAGTCTCAGCAAAGTGTGGGAATGAGATAATTAAGCCATAGCCATAACCGCATAAGACATGGAAACAAGATAATTAAGTCTTCACAAATTGTGGGAATGAGATAATTAAATCATAGCCACAACTGCATAAGGCATGGGAATAAGATCATGGCCACAACTTAGTACAGTGTGGGAACGAGATAATTAAGTCATGGCCACAACTTAGTAAAATGTGGGGAGGAGATAATTAAGTCATGACCACAACTTCATGCAGTGTGTGAGAACGAGATGATGAAGTTGACTACAACTTAGTAAAGCGTGAAAACAAGACCCTGATGCGGCATAATTATCTTGTTCCAATGCCTTATGAAGTTGTGGCCACAAGATAATTATGTTATGGCCACGGCTCAGCAAAATGTGGAAACATGATAGTTAAATTATTTCCATACCTTAGTAAGTCATCCCAACACCTTGCATAGTTGTGGCCATGACTTCATTATCACATTTCCACACATTAATAAGTAGTGACCACACATTAGGATTCCATTTCCGAGCATTGGTAAACTCCAGAAAATGTCTCTTTGAGTTGCAATGGTGCTGTCCAAGGCTTTCCGCACAGTGACATATGTCCAAGTGAGACATGTTATCAGGGAGGGCCTTTGAGCTAGCTGCGAATTTTATTGCAGGTGGTGGGGAGAGTTGGTTAACATTATTTTCCTCACCTGCTGGTGCATGATGATGTAATCAAAAATTAGAAGACATTCACAGCGTGCAATTATCACATTTTCATTTGGTAATTAGAATCATTTGTCATTTAAATGAGATGATGTGATGAATTGTGCTTAATAGGATCAGGCACATGAACTAACAAGGCGAAAATGGCCAATTTTGATTTTAGGTTCCTTTTAAAGAACCTTTAAAGAACATTTTTTTAAGGCTGGATGTTTCACTTCTCCCACTTGCTCTGCAGGGCAGATGTGGACAGACTGGGAAAAAAGTGTTGATTGGACAGTTCATGCTTTATAGTTTGCCTCGATGGTAAAGCTTGTCTTCTTTTCCAGCTTGTGCAAATGTCAGCAATAGACAATCACACACACACACACACGCGCGCGCGCACACGCAGTGAGAGCTGTCACACCAGGGCATTGATTCACCAAGGGCTGAGTGCTGTGTTTCAGAGATCAAAGCTTGTGAGTCGATAGCACGGGGAGTTTGATGCCAGAGAGCGACGGAGTTAGATAGAGAGAGGGAGGGAACGCTGATATGGTAAAGCATCTAAACCCAAGCAGGAGGCCCCTGAAAATAGACTCCGCATTGTCTCCAGAGAAGGCATCATCTCTCCGGTTGTTGACTCCGTGGAACATTTTCTACATTTGTTCCTTGTTGTTTCTACTGAGCATCTGATCAAACATGCCTTCTCACAGTGCTCCTGCAAAGTTTCTTCAAAGGCTGCCGTATTCTCTCCATATCGTCCTCAGATAACATCTGACAGTTCCACCAATATGAGGCACCAAATAACACAGCTGAATATTGTTATTGTGGAGAAGCCATTGTTCTTTTAAACCTGTGGTTTCCCGTCCTGGTCCTAGAGTAGTCTTTCTTCCAACTTCTGTTTTCTCTTGATCCACACCTGATCTAACTCCTGTTTTCTCCTGATCCACACCTGATCCGACTAAACCGCTCCTTTACCAGCTAATCCTGAGTGTAAATCGTCATGTTAGCAGGGAAAACTCTAAAATGTGATGGGTTCTCCAGGACCAGCACCATGTCACCTTGATTTCCATGTAACCTTCTGCATAGGTTTTCAAAAATGTTCAAATTAGTTTAGTCAAGCTCTACTCAACCATAAAAGTACATAATTTTCATTTTAAATATGTTTTTGATTAGGATACCTACATGGGTCATTCTACAGAAACTTCCATTTATGTGTCCCTAGTGTTTACAGATATATTACACTTAAAAAACGTTATGGTTACAATTTATTTAGATTTTAAAATAAAACTAAGTTATTTTAACACCTTCTTGAGCATCAATTTAGCAATATTGGTTTTTAACTCAATTATATAGAATTCCAAGCACCACAGAAGTGCTTGTCCCCAGTCAATGTATAAAGGGTGAGTCCCAAAAAACACATTTTTCTGCAATTTAACTACAATAGTTTATACATCCATCAATCCATCCATCCTTAACCAGCAGCATAAGCAAAGAGGCCCAGGCCTCCCTCTCCCCTGCCACCTCCTCCAGCTCTTCCGGAGGGATACCGAGGCGTTCCCAAGACAGTCGAGAGATATAATCCCTCCAACGTGTCCTCGGTCTTCCCTGGGGTCTCCTCCCTGTTGGACATGTCTGGAACACCTCCCTAGGGAGGCGTCCAGAGGTCATCCTTGCCAGAAGCCCGAACCACCTCAACTGGCTTCTCTCAACATGGAGGAGCAGCGGCTGTACCCCGAGCCTCTCCCGAATCGCTGATCTTCTCACCCTATCTCTAAGGGAGAGCCTGGTGACCCTGCAGAGAAAGGGTTTCATTTTGGCCGCTTGTATCCATGATTTCATTCTTTCAGTCACTACCCAAAGCTCGTGACCATAGGTGAGGGTCGGAATGTAGATTGGGTACATTGGGTACCCTTCGGTACCCATCTTTTGCCTCCAGAGTCCCACAAGCCAACAAGGCCTGATAGGACTCTTTCTTCAGCTTGATGGCTTCCTTTACCTGAGGTGTCCACCAGCGGGTTCGGGGATTGCTGCCACAACAGCTACGATGTTGATCAACGAACTGCGGCCTAAGATGTCCTTATGCCAGTTGCACTTATGCACTTGTGTTCGAACATGGTGTTTGTTATGGACAGACTGTGGTGAGCATAGAACTCCAATAACAAAACACCACTTGGGTTCAGATCGGGGAGGCCGTTCCTCCCAATCACGCCTTCCAGGTCTCACTGTCACCCAGCAAGACAATGGAGTCCCCACAGGGGGGACTTTCCAGTAACCCCTCCAGGGTCTCCAAGAAGCCCAGGTACACCAAACTGCCATTCAGTGCATAGGAAAAGACAACAGGCAGAGCCCATTCCCCGACCCGAAGGCGCAGGGAAATAACCCTCTCGTTCACTGGAGAAAACCCCAACGTACAACTATGAATAAGCCCACTCCTGCTCGACGCCTCTCACCCTGGACAACTGCAGAGTGGAATAAAGTCCAACCCCTCTCGAGAGATTCTTTTCCAGAGCCCCTGCCATGTGTTGAGGTGAGCCCAAGTATATCTTGTTGGTATCTCTCAGCCTCATACATTAGCTCTGGCTCTTTCCCTGCCAGAGAGGTCATGTTCCATGTTCCAAGAGCCAGTTTCAGTAGCCGAGGATCGGAATGCCAAGGCCCCCGCCTTCGGCCGCCACCCGATCCACATTGCACTGGACCAACATAAGCGCCTCTCCCACGGCTGGTGGGTCCATGGGAGAAGTTTATACATGACTATGGAATATATAAATTAAATGACAAAAAGAAAACATATGCCAAATAAATATTATAAAATTTATAATGAAAGTTGTTGTTACTAGGAGTC
This sequence comes from Pygocentrus nattereri, assembly GCF_015220715.1. Taxonomy (NCBI): domain Eukaryota; kingdom Metazoa; phylum Chordata; class Actinopteri; order Characiformes; family Serrasalmidae; genus Pygocentrus; species Pygocentrus nattereri. Next base: position 23,548,986 of record NC_051231.1, on the reverse strand, counting down.
ATGTCACTGGTGTTACTGCATAACAAAAAAATCTCTTATTTTGAAATAAAAATTACAATAATGACATCACTTAACTTCCTTTTACCTATTTTTGAGGAACTACAAACAAGCCCACGTTAAGTCCACTGTGTCTTTTCATTTATCAGATATTTTTTCATTTAGCTCAAGATTTCATATGAAGCTTTTAGTTGATGTAACTAATGTGACATACTTTATTCTTAGGTAAAGGAAAAAAATAGAATACCAATGGATCAAATTACATATTGTAGTGCATATTTCATAATTAACAACATGTAGTTTGATGCGCTGTAGCAGCCATTTGTAAAATACATTCTTCATTAAAATCATCTCTGGTGTTACCTTTCTTATGTGTAACCAATGAGAATCATTAACACCAGTGACACCTATGGATAGATAGAAAACATTTCTGTAGAATGATCCATATACATTTTCCTTTTACAAGGGCTGTTCTGGGGTAATTCACTTTTACATTCTATCTTGGACACAGAAATGTAGGCAATGTTGTAGCTCCTGAATGATACTACTGGCTAACTGGCTAATCTTGAAGAGCTCATGAGTTGAAATCCTGGTAATGCCTTAGCCCTCCTCAAATCACCATTTTGTTCTGTTGGTACTGGAATCTTTGGCACTGGACTGATGGCCAATGGAAGGAGGAGTCTACAGTCTTTTGGACATATAGTCTATGTTTTAAATCTTAATTCCATTTCCCCTCAAATACCACCAGCTTTCTTGCTAATTGTTCACCTCTGTGCTGACCTTCATGTCATGCGGATCAAGGACATCAAGCTTCTAATTAGGCCATGACAGCGTGTAGAAGTCTGGATTACAGAAAGCGGGTAACTAGAGCTGGAATGATGGCAGCAGGAGAAGCTGGGGCTCCCCCCAGGAGCCAGCAGACCTCGCAGCTATATTTATCCCCAGCTCCTGCTCTATCCCACACTTAATGGCTGTAATTAAGACTCCTAGAACACTCCTCTTGGATCTCCCAGCGCTGTGCCCGCTGGACCCCTGAGAGCGATGGAGCTGGAGCCTCGGCTCAAGACAAAATGGCCTGATTTTCAATAGACACACCATAGACAAGGACATGCCTCCCTATGAATGGGTTTTAATGGTCGAACTTGCTGCAGTGACAATGGTTGCCTAATGGATAATGGAAAAGGAAGCCTTCTGTGTTGCCACTGAAAGGTGCATTAACCCCTTAAACTTCACAAACACTCGCATCCTAAGACTTATTGTTTAGAATGGAAAACAATGAAAATTCTTATCATTAAGTTGTAACAGTGAGTAAAATCTAGACCTGCTCCAGGCTGTGGAGGCCTAAATTACTGTAGAGTAGAGGTCTGCACTGCTTTGAAATTGAAATCTGAACCTGAGTGCCCACATTACATTTTTGAGACTTGACTCAAGCAGTCCTACTGAAACCTAAACCCAACCTAAATCCACTCACACACACTAACAGATGGGTTTCTGCACCTTTATAGAGCTTTGCCTTGTTACTATGCACTTGAGTTGATGGATAGAATAGCAAGCTGGAATAAATTGGTATTTTACACATCTGTAATACCTGGCAAGCCATATTTATTACATTTATAATAATCCTCTCATCAACAGTTCACTTTTTAACAGTTAAAGTTCCTCATGCTACTGCTGCTACTGTCAAAAATGCTTAACACACTTAGAACTAACTTAATAAGCAAGAGGAAAGATCCACTGTGACTCTTCACAAACTCAACACATCCCTGTCATGATCCAATGTGGCCAGGGCCAGCTTTAGCCTTTTGGGGCCTTAAGCAGGATTTTTGGGGGTCCCCATCTTGTTAGCTGATGTACTGTAACTGTACTGTCATAAACTCCAGTAGCACTGCTGTGTCTGATTCACTTGTAACACACACTAACACACCACCATGTCAGTGTCACTGCAGTGCTGAGAATGATCCACCACCCCAACAATATCTGCTAACAATGTTTGTGGTGCAACAGTCTGTAATTGTAGAACTACAACAAACAGAGCTGATAATATGGGCATAGAGTGTAGATAGGTGACCTCACAAAATCAAACAATTCAAAACAGGCTGTTTCTGCAGCCCATATATAGACTGTATGGAGTGGGGAGCCAATTGTACATTTTAAAACAATATTTACTCAATCAAGCACATTTCTAAAAACTGAGGGGAATTCAGATTTTCTTTGACACAGACTCTTTAAAAGGCTATCAAAGTGAAGAGTGACACTCTCATCTTTGCCTCATTTGAAGCATAATATCGTTTTATGCTCCAGCACCTAATAGATTGTTTGCACTTCGAAGCATTACCAAAGATAGATTGTGTCAGCTCATACCATTAATCCTATGATAGTCTAGATAAGAGGCATTTACTCAGCTATTTGGGAGTAATTGTGTTCACTGTCGTGCTGTTGCTTGCACTGTGTCTCAACAAATGTGATGGAGCACTATGACTGGTTTATTTGCTCCTTGAGATGGAGGGGACAACAGCTAGTGTTAATCGAATCTTCGGCTGCAGAAGGGAGGACGACTAACTGAAATTAAGCACACCAAGCAGAGTGTAATTTATGAATGTGTGGTTTTTAGTGTTCACAGCAGGCCACTGACACACACACATGCAGTATTTTGCACATTCTCATTATGTGCAACTCTGGGATCTAATTTATTCTGTGCAGGCACAGAAAGAATGAGTATGCAATTTTATTTTATCTTTAGAAATTCATGATTACTAGATACACTGTCCTCTAGTAGCCAAAGCTGTGGAATTATTCATGCATTTTAAATGAAATTTTTTAACTTGCATCCCGCTAAGACGGGGTGTTATAGCGCTGGCCATGTCCGCATATTTTCGGCCTTTGCTTCTTCCAGCATGTTAGATCTGTCATGTTCAGCAGTGGCCAACATGTTAGAAACCCAGGTGTTGATTAGTGAAAGATTAGCTATGTGCCATTTACTGCACTCTTCTTTGCTGTTCTAAATGTCATAGATTTAAAGTCATGTTTCCACAAGCTGCTCCCGTCATAGCGCTCTGCTGGGAGGTGATGATGTCAGAGATTTCACCTTACTGCTTCGAGAGGCAATTCACTAAAGGTCAAGAATGAGAGCGGATTGATTCAGTTGCAGAAAGCTGAGCTTGCACTTGAAAAACAATTTTCCATTTCTAACATCTGATTGAAACACACTAGTCAGACTTTCACTTGTACTGAGAGTTAGTGAAATGTCTATGAGTTCTAGAGGGTGTAAACTGGTCCCATCTATTATAAATCAACATTTAATTGGTCCACTGATGTTTCCTTATCCTGTTGATGGTTTATCTGACACATTGGGCTTTCTGTTCAGTTCCTGAAGTCTTAGACAATTGGGGAGCTATATAAAAATGACCTAAAAACAACAGATGTGTTTTTCACAGAAATCATTAGGTCCTGAGGTCATTAGACCACCGATATTGTGTAAAATACACTGTTCCTAAACATACGTACTATTGTACTTATGTATTACTTGTACTTGTATTTTTACTCAACTAAATTTCCAAAAGAAAAAAACATACGTTTTAGTCCTCACATTCAGACCTTCAAAGAACTCATTACAAATCTCAAAGGCTAGAAGATTTTTTTTCGCTTATCAATGAGTTGAATGATCAAATATTATATAAATATGAACCTAGATATTTGTATCACCCGTGATTAATCATAAGTGAGCATAAGCTCTGTAAGTGAGGGATAATGCCACACAATGCGGTGGTTACAGCAATATCACATTATGTATACATGCAAAGTTAATTTAAGCTTACAGACCTTTTATTTTAGCAAGTTTATCTGAATTTTGCACATATTTACAAGTTTGTTAAAAGTGCTGAAGACAAGAGTCTGGGTATGTGCAGTGCAATCAGTAGTGTTACAGCTTCAGGGAACCTAAATCCGTGCTTTCTTTCTAATTAGGTTAATCTTAGTCTTGTGGGCACACAATATACAGTACTGTGCAAATGTTAGGGCACCTTAGAAAATCTGAATTAAAAAGCTATTTATTTGAGAAGTGTAATATTAGTCTGCTCGGAAAAACACTGATATTGTATTACAAAGAACATTAATACAATAAGTAATGATTTTATGTTTGTTTAACCATTTCCACACCTCTCCTCATAGCAGCTCTGAATTATTTGTGGTTATCATCCAACACCAGCTTCAACTCAATCAGTGCTTCGCTGGGTTAATGAAGTATGCTGGTGATGCAGTTTAACAAATCGATGTGATGCCTGGGGGGTGTCCAGGAGAAATGTGGAACCAAATTTTGTTGTTCAAACTCCCCCACAAGGTATCAACTGCTTTTTCCAAAATTCTTTTAACTGAATTAATATTTATTTACATTTATTCTAATTATTTATGGTGTTTTTACTGGCAAAAACATACTTGTTTCCAGGATAAATAGCTTTAAAAATGTGTCTAGGCAGTGTGCAAAATACCCTCTGGTATTTGGGGGGGTTCAATGTTGGCTGGCTACTTCAGCGTTGACTAGCTTCTCACTTGGCATAGCGGTGCTTATGCTAACTTAAATGGCACCAAAATGTTTGTTGTTCTTTTGGAAATGCAGTCCTCACATTAACTGAGATCCTCTAGTGTCTTTGGTTTGAAAAATGAGTAACAGTTTCCATCAGTCTCTTCCAAAATTGAGCAAGTTTTCAGATGTACAAATATGCTGTGGCTCATTGTAAAGTTTTTCAGAGGAATCCTGAGCATAGTTACAGTTGCTAGGCTATGAATGAACAATTGGGTGAACAGGTTTGCCACAGCACTGCTGTGTCTGATCCACTTGTACCAGCACACCTCACACTAACAGGGAAGCTGAGAATGATCCACCATCCAAATAATACCTGCTCTGTGGTGGTCCTGACCACTGAGGAACAGGGTGAAACGGGGCTAACAAAGTATACACTATGCAGATTGACTCCAGTCGGTAAGTATAGAACTACAAAGTGCACCTGTGTGGTCAGCGGAGCTGATAAAATGGACAATGAGTGTAGAAACAAGGAGGTGGTTTTAATGTTATGGCTGACCATAACATATCCAATATATTCTTGGCTACATACATACATGCACTTTTAATTGAATTAAATTTTGATGCAGTATTCATACTTTTACTTAAGCACAGTGAAACCCCGACTTAACCGGGGAACCAGTCTGATGTCTGAAGAAGTGAAGTTTATTCATTGTGTGTGCAGTTTTATAGCTAGACTGATGCCAAGATTAGGCCCAGTCTATACATGACAAGTGGCACGTGTGACAGACGTGACAATGTAGGGATAAACAAGAATAGGCAGAAGGGAATGTTCTAAATAAAGTCACAGTACAAGCACACACAATACTGAATATAATGACATATAACTCAACACTAAACACTTCACAGTTTCTTTGCACTTTTACATATATTGAGTTGTCACTTTATTAGGATTTACAATCATTGGTCAGTTTACCAGAAACACCTACCATATTTGTGTCTTTTGCTGCACCGTTTATCACCACCCCCCCATCTATCCCATTCATCAATGGAAAAGGACCACCATATTGACCAGATAGTATTTGGATGGTGGATCAAGCAGTGCAGTGACACTGACACGGTGATTTGGTGCGCTGGTACAATATACTCCTCAACACCAGCAACATTGGTGTTCTCTTTAGAATAGTCCACCAATCAAATATACATCCAGCTATGGTGAACCTGTGGAAGGGCTGGAGGATGACTGACAAAAACTGTGCATGGAAAAACATCAACCTCTAGCTGTCCACTGTAGGTGTACCAAAACTGTGGTGTTTTGAATCTATATATAATGATGGTCCATTCATACATAGGCACCTGGTCAAATTACATTTAGTTGATTTTCTAAGTGAAAATAAGTTAATGCATCCTCTACAGAGAACACACTTCAGGACATTTTAACACAGTTATTTTACTTGCTGAATTTCACAATAATAAAAAAAATCAGTGTAAAATGTGGCCTGTGCAAAACTTTTGGCACATTTTATATTATGTTCTATTTTTTCTAACATGTTAAACTCGAGACATACATAGAATTGCACACTAAAATTTGCCATATTTATTGAGTTGTAGATTAGTAGTAGTAATTTGACTGGAAGTGTTTAAACCTGTATAATTACTCTGTGGTTGACAGCTTTACCACAAGAAATTTCCTATACGTCTTGTACTTGGTGAAACACTGTGATTCTGATTCTAAGAGAGTGAGAGACAGACAAAGAGAGAAGGAGAGAGGGAGAGGGAGCAAGATTGTAAATAAGGCAGAGTAGAATGCTTGTCCGTGTGCCCTTTTCCTAAATGTGTCACCTGCCATTATCCTTCCTGTAATCTTTTGTCTCAGGCCAACATCGTAATCATCATCTGCCACGAAACAAACATTGATGATTAGAGCGGGAGAGTGTGTTTGGTGCCGTGAGGTTCATGAAGATGTAGGGTGGTCTCCGTACACTGGGGGAAGGTGGGGGGAGGTGGAGGGTGAGGTCATTGTGCAGAAGATGTTGCAGAACTATACAAATGCATAGACAAGAGCCTATAATCAAAGCTGCTTTGTTACTGACACCCAACCCCCACGATTTCTTCTGATGACTGCTATTCAGCTCCGTGTCCATCTGATTGTGTGTGTGCGTGTGTGCACGGGCGTACCCTGTGATAGATGTGCCATCTTTGATTTAGATGGCGAGACATGATGACAGTTTTGCAGCTTGAGGCGAGGCACAATGCTCAGGTTCCCCTTCATTCCAACTACAATGAAAGCAGATATCAGTGTCTGAGTTTAGTGTTTATTTGAGCAGTTCAGATTCTCTCAGCTGTGGAACAAGGTCTACAGCGCATCCTACACAGAACTCCTGAACTCACAGGTCTAGCTTACCTTTCAGGGTCCAGGGTCAGTTTTATGATTTTTTTTCCAGCTGTTATCTACAGTATTTTTGGCTTTTTACTATGAAAAGAATGATATTGGCATATTTTTACTATTAAAAATACTTTAAACATATAAAACCATGTTGATGGAGGCTTTAAGACCAATACATCTCTATTAGCCTTTTTTTCTCTAAGTTTCAGGAGTAGGGGTCCAAGCACTGACCTCTTGGTCAGTGTAGCTTACACTTAACTCCGCAACCCAGAGCTTTAGCTTGGCTTTCTGCATAATGCTGTTGAAAGGATTTTGGTGCTAAGATACTACCAATTCTTTTCTGATTCAGTGAGTACCCCTGATTGTATGTTTTTCCTAATCATATATCAACTAAAGGCTTTTGTTCATAAGTTTCAAAGTTGTTCTTAAGACAAATATAAATACTTAAGTTGATGCCTACGTATAAATATATGTCCAATTCAATTCAATACAATTCAGTTCGAGTTTCAAGATGTCAAATTGCCTTCCTAATTAATATGTGCTTCTCTTAATTGGATTGTCTGCAGCCGGCTGCACACACGTGCATGAGCAGACAACCTCCTTTCTTCATGTCATTTAGTTTCTCTCTTTTTAGACTGGTAGTAAAATAATCACTTATGAGTTAAAGAAGCTTGTTTACGCTGAAAACACTTGTTCACGTCAACAGCGATCAGGTACATCGTATATCTGGGCCATTTTTTTCTGAAGTGTTCTGCATTATGAGACTCATAAGCTGTGTGGATGACGGAGCAATGTGAACACACACACACACACACACACACACACACACACACACACACACACACACACACACACACACACACACACACACAGTCCATCTCTTGCTCAAACATTAGGCAATTACCATCGTACCCTGGTTTTTATAGCCTGGCTTTTTCTCTTGCTTTAGCCATCAAAGCCTAAGAAAAGTGAGAGCAATGCAGAGGCTAACTGACACTTCGCCTTGTCTACATCTTAAAATGTAAAAAAAGAAAAAAAAAGAACATTTCAAATAACATCAAGCTTTTAACAGCAAATAAGTTATAAGTGCTTCAGAAACTATAGTACTTATTATTATATTTATTCATTTATTTTAATGAATCTGACTTCTGACTTGTTCTGGGATGCCTGATTTTCAGTTCAGACATGCTATGGAGAGGAATTTGTGCCAAAATGTAAAACAACACCTCCATCACATTATTTTCACATAATTTTAAATCTGAGGAGAAAAACAAAACATTTGCATTTAAAAGGAAATACTAAATTCAAGAATCACAGTCAACTTTAAAATGGGATGAATGTAAGACTGTGTTGTTTCCACCGTGCAGTACTTAACACAAAGTTGAATCAGGGTAATGGATCTTTTACTTTTCATTTTCCTCATGTTACTGTTTAAATGCAATCTCATGCGAACATTGCATTTCGCTGTTTTGGTTGCAATTCAATGAGTCAAATACCTTTGTAGTGCAAAGAGGAGGTCAAGCGACATGAAAATACTGTAATAGAGGTTTTGCTTTTTACTTTGCCACATATTCCTTATGTCACCTATGGAAAAGTAGTAGCATGTGTGCATTGCATTTTACTGTTCACTTTTGTGATTGCCTTTCAATGAGGAATATCAGTTTAATGGTGGAAAGCAATATAGCCTTGACTTCACTACTTTTCAAAGTGGTCTGTATTCAATTCTGATATGAATTCACCATTTTTGTTTTGACAATACAGATCCTTATGTACTGTTTTTCATGTTGGTACATATTCCTCATGTCACTATGGAACAGTAATGCCATTTGTGCATTGCATTTGACTTTTTTTCACTGCTTTTCAATTTAGTACAAATTTCTCCCCATAGTGTGTGAACTGAATATGTAAACATGTTCCTCTGCTTCCTATTAAATGTTCCTTTATACTACTGAATATTTTAATCTTAAGTGCTACGGATGCAACCAAGTAGCTTGTACTGAAAGTTTGTTCAATCTAGCAACAATAAGGAAGGTGGGACTCATCAGGGTGTTGCGTTTATCATGTGTAACAGTTATTACAATATTGAAAAAATATATATTAATGTTTCTGCATTCCTGTTCAGAGTCTCAAAATAACCTGCATATTGCCAAAAGATGCTACTAATAACTGAAAGAGTTCAGTTATTTTTTACAAATTTATTGCTTCTGCACAAGCTGATTTATAATAGACTGCTTTATGCCTCGATCATAATGTGATATTTCTTTCAAGGACTGACATCGATTTTTCACAGAAATTGCACAAATGCTTCAGTTCACCTCACAGCCAGTATATGACAGAAGCTACTCCACTCATCAGATATGTGATGCTGTCTCACACTTAATCACTATTTGTATGGAACTGCAATAAACTTCTTGTGCAATATGTACCCAATATAACAAATAGCTCATGTTTAATTGTATTATAATGAGGATTTTTTTCCTTCTTTTTTATCTTCCAGGAATCTTCTAGATAAAGATACATTCTCCAAATCAGACCCAAGTGAGTACTACTTTTTCCAGTGTTGTTCCATTTGCCACATGCATATATATATATATATATATATATATGTAAAACACATTATATAACACAGTTTATTAGAAACACTCACTGGCCATTTTTTATACGCTCATCTTTTATTTCCATTAATTGGCCATTATAAACACTTTCATTCAGTGGTCACTTCATAAGGTTCGCTACCTTATAGGTCCACTCTATGGGTGGACAATTGCAGACTGGTGTCCATAAGTTGGTGCACAATTTGTCATTTTGTATTGTATCAATTTGTATTGATCAGTTTCTGACGACAAGACTGTTGATTGGATTTCATATGGGTGGTGGAGCATTTGTAAACAGCAGTGACACTGACATGGAAGTGGAGTGACACTGTAATGCTGGGGTCCACCGCCCAAAATATCCAACCAAAGCAGCTCTGTGGTCAGAAACAGACCATTAATAAGGGCTAGAACATTGTTAACTGAAAATGTCCATGGCAATGGATACAGTCTCTGACTGCACAGCTGCAATGGTGGGCTGACAAGGCAGGTGATTCTAATAAAGTGGCTACTGATTACACTACACAAACCATGTTTAAACCAGAATGTTAAACCAGCCAGTTGTTTTTTTTTTTTACTTAGGCTGCGTTATAACTGCCCAGAGTGCATAGATCTTAAAGACATTATCAGATCCAAATCAGGCATGTGGAACTACTAGATTGGACTGCATGTCTAAATAAAGCCTTTAGTCTCATAACTAGAGATGGAAAAATCAGTGTATTTGAGGCCAATACTGGTCGCTTAATGCCTTTCAATACGATCTGCCAGCAGCCAATACCAATTGAGAATGGGGCTGGATGCCGTATTTAAAGATGCAGAAGCAATTTTCAACAGTGAAATAAATAATCACCCCACTGCTCCCTCAGAGCCCCTGCCCCTGAAATTAATGGATGCGCATTGCCAAGGCAAACAACATATTTTTAGATATTTGTGGCCGTAAAACCCTTCACAAGCATTGTACAGACAAATTCCATGATAAAATGTTAGAGCGAACAATGGCATAGCCAGTAATGTACCTGATATTAGCTAGGTTGTGAGTTAGCAAACTGTTGCTACACCTGTCAATGAGAAAGAGGGCAACGTCCTGATCCCCTTCATGCCCAACTCTCTCTGAAGCTGAAGTCTTTCTTTTTTGCAACTTTCTTGTTCGTATTTTTCCGTTCCACCTTAAATGGGGCAGCAGTTACATTCTGGCACCTCAGGCTAGTAGAATCATAACTGGAGCAACCAATGCTACCAGCGCAGCTAACAGGACAAAACAGTCCTCCTACTTCAGGAAAATGTTTTTAAATGTACTGAAAAGGCTGCAAGGGCTGACATACAGTCACATTTGCAGTTCTGCGTCTTATTTTCATTTTCAGACATAGGTCATTAAGCTAGTGCAGTATAAACTAAGCTATGATTAGCACTCAGATGCTAACTGTGTGTTCTAACTGCAGTTCTGCATGTTCACACAGTGAGTTTACATAGGGGCCAAAGATGGAATTTATTAGGAAAAATGTTTTTTGTTAGTGAAATAGATATAAGGCTGCAGTTGGCTTTGTATTGTCCTACTTCTAGGTCAACTATTCCACCTTAAATGGTGTAGCAGTTACATTCTTGCACCTCAGGTAAAATATGGCCCATATGTTTTACGTCACAAATCAGCTTTCAGGATTGGCTGAGGTTTGCATATTTAGGCTGAAAATTGGCCGATACCGATACATAGCTGAACGATCCTTCCATCTTTTCTAATAACTGATCTGGACATTTAAAAGAAATTCACTTTTTATTATTGTATAATACAAAGCATAAACAATATGAGCAGAAAACCTGCTCAAACTTGCATATAATTGTACCCAGTGGGAAGTTGCTTTAGTATCTGCCCATTGGCTTCAGTTATTTCCATTCAACAGGTTTTCTCCTCTGTCTAAGCACAAGGAAATATGTCAAGATGACTGTTCATGGTAATCAATGCTGGGGCGTTAATGTAAATTAGTAACAACCTTTAGACTCTAACTAATTAAATAGCCCCTTTAAGTGTGAACTTTAGCCCCTTTAAGTGTCCACCTTGCTGGTGTTTCAGTGAATTTACTGGAGACTTAAAATTGCACTTACTAATGTGCAGAAATCTTTCCTACCTTTTTCTCTCTCTCTAAAAAATCAATACGAGTGCTCAAATTAGGGGCACTCTTCACAAGTTGGTGTAGAGATGCTCTCTGTGCGCTGTTTGAAGCTAAATGAAGCTTTCCTAAACTATGAAGAACTTTACATCAGAGAGGCTCTTTGAAGACGGAGGAGCTGGAGGACAGCAGCGTGGGCCGGCTGTGAGGAAGTCTGTCAGTGTCTTTTATTACACAGCGCAATCACTTAAGAAGTGAGCAGATATAGAGAAAAGGAAAGGATGATTGTTAATGAGAGAGTGAGAGAGAGACTGTGGGAGAATGTGCGATGCTTGAGCGAGGGAGACACTTTTTGAACGTGTGGTATATTTATGTGACTGCTGGGACTGAGAATCAACAAGAGGGAGAGACTGTGAGAGGGAGAAAGAGTCTATAGGCTGTTTGTAGTGTACATAGTTACCTCCAATTATTTACTATTCAGTCAGTGGACAAACTTTTTTTTTAGCACAGTCATTGACATATATCTAATCTTATATTAATATTAGCAGACTTGTTTGTTTATACAGAACTGTGTAAGCTGTTTCTACAGATATTATAATTTGACCTTTATAAAGATTCACATAACAGCTGTAATGAAAAAAGGATATATATATATATATATCCAGAAGCCTATAGTGATGTTTTTCTCACAAAATCAGTCCAGCCCACTGTAAATCAGAACATGATTGCCTGATTTCACTATCACTTCCTAATATGCTAGTAGCTAATCTAATATGTAAATCCTTCTGTTTAGCTGGTGAAGTCCTAACCAATGGGAGAGCATGTACAGTATCTCACAAAAGTCCACCCCTCACATTTCTGCAAATATTTCATTCAGTATAGATTTACTGTCCTCTGAAAATAATTCAACACATAGCCATGTCTACATAGCTGGCAACACAAGTGACACCCAATACCATCCATCCATCCATCCATCATCTTCCGCTTCTCCGGGGTTCGGGTCGCGGGGGCAGCATCCTGAGCAATGAGTCCCAGACCTCCCTTTCCCCAGCCACTTCCACTAGCTCCCTGGGAGGGATTCCGAGGCGCTCCCAGGCCAGCTGGGCGATATAGTCACGCCAGCGTGTCCTGGGTCTTCCCCGGGGTCTCCTCCCCGGTGGACTTGCCTGTGACACCTCCCAAGGGAGGCGTCCAGGAGGCATCCTAACAAGATGCCCGAACCACTTCAACTGGCTCCTCTCGACATGAAGAAGCAGCGGCTCTACTCCGAGTCCCTCCCGGATGACCGAACTTCTCACCCTATCTCTAAGGGAGAGTCCAGCCACCCTGCGGAGGAAACTCATTTCAGCCGCTTGTATTCGTGATCTCGTTCTTTCGGTCATTACCCAAAGCTCATGACCATAGGGTGGGAACATAGATCGACCAGTAAATCGAGAGCCTTGCCTTATGGCTCAGCTCTTTCTTTACCACAACAGACCGGTAAAGAGCCCGCATCACTGCTGACCCAGCACCAATCCGCCTGTCAATCTCCTGCTCCCTTGTACCATCACTCGTGAAGAAGACCCCGAGATACTTAAACTCCTCCACTTGAGGCAAGAGCTCATCCCCGACCCAGAGAGGGCTCTCCACCCTTTCCCACGTGAGAACCATGGCCTCGGATTTGGAGGTACTGATACTCATCCCGGCCGCTTCACACTCGGCTGCAAACCGATCCAGTGAAAGCTGAAGTTCACGGCCTGATGTCCTCAATAGGACCACATCATCTGCAAACAGCAACGATGTGACCCTGAGGTCACCAAACCGGACACCCTCCATCCCCTGACTGCGCCTAGAAATTCTATCCATAAAAATTATGAATAGACTCGGTGACAAAGGGCAGCCCTGACGGAGTCCAACTCTCACTGGGAAAAAGTCTGACTTACTGCTGGCCATGCGAACCAAACTCCTGCTTTGTTTGTACAGGGCCTGAATGCACCTGGACACCCAATACCTCACAGTGAATTGTGCCCAGTTGTGTCGTTGTCCCTCATTGGTGTCATGTGACTTGTTAGAGTTACAAGGTTCCGGGTGTGAGCAGGGCTGTTAAATTTGCTGTTTTGGGTACAGCTCTCTCATACTGGCCACTGGATATTCAACATCTGAGGATGTGAGAAATGGAATTGTTACTGTCCATAAAGATGGCCTAAGCTATAAGAAGATTGCTAATACCCTGAAACTGTAGCTATTGCACGGTGACCAAGGTCATACAGTGGTTTTCCAGGACAGGTTCCACTCCGAACAGGCCTCGCCAAGGTCGACCGTGTTCAGTGTCATATCCAGAGGTTGGCTTCAAAAAATAGATGCATAAGTGCTGCCAGCATTGCTGCAGAGGTTGAAGAAATGGGAAGTCAGCCTGTCATACACCGCCCAATGCATCAACTCGTCTGCATGGCCGTTGTTGCAGATGGAAGCCTCTTCTGAAGCTGACGCACAAAAAAGCCCATTAGACAAGCAGTGCAAGAATATGGATTATTTTATCTATGTCCTGTGGTCTGATGAGACCAAGATAAACTTGTTTGGCTCAGGTGGTGTCCAGCATGTGTTGTGGCGCCCTGGTGAGGAGTACCAAGACTACTGTCTCTTGCTTACAGTCAAGCATGGTGGTGGTAGCATCATGGTCTGGAGCTGCATGAGTGCTGCCGGCACTGGGGAGTTGCAGTTCATTGAGGGAAACATGAATTCCAACATCATTTGAAAAAATGCCTTGCTGAAGGTAAAGGTGATGGACTGGCCAAGTATGTATCCAGACCTAAATCCAATTGAGCACCTGTGGGGCATCTTCTAGCAGAAGGAGGAGGAGCGCAAGGTATCTAACATCCACCAGCTCCGTGATGTCATCATAAAGGAGTGGAAAAGGATTTCAGTAGCAACCTGTGCAGCTCTGGTGAATTCCATGCCCAAGAGGGTTCAGGCAGTACTAGATAATAATGGTGGTCACACAAAATATTGACACTTTGAACACAATTTGGACATGTTCACTGTGAGGTGTACTCACTTGTGTTGTCAGATAGATTTAGAGATTAATGGCTGTGGATGAGTTATTTTCAGATTACGGTAAATCTATACTGCTATACAAGCTGTACACTGACTACTATAAGTTATATCCAAGTTTCATTTCTATAGTGTTGTCCCATGAAAAGATATAATAAAATATTTGCAGAAATGTGAGGGTGATACTGTATATTCAGCAGAAATTTTGTGAGATACATTTAGCAGAAATCTCTCTGAAGCGATTCATCAGATCAGGCTAGATTTTGTCAGCTTTCAACTGTCTGCTTTTGGTGAGCCTGTGTATGTGACGTGTAGCGATGAGGCGGACGCATATGCTGAGATAAGCGAGTTTTATTTTGGGCAAATCCAGGGTCGTGGTCGGTACAGTCCAAGTTCATATAGGCAACACGGAGGGATCGTGGGACAGACATGACGAACACAGAATTTAAACAATACATGTAGAACAGATCGAGCATTTAAACATACAGACAATCAGCACAAAGACATAATCAAACAAAGACCAACAAAACCAAGGAACAAACACAGGGCTTAAATACACAAGGGATAACAGGACACAGGTGGAAACACAGGTGGGAACAATCAGGGGCGGAGTTACAAAACAAGGGGCCCGACTGGGGATCAAAACAAAGAAATCACATGGACTAGACTAAAACACAACATGAACACATGGACAGGACTGGGAGGGGCCAATCATGACAGTGTACACCACAGCCTCAGCTTTCTGTATTTGTCTGTAAGAAGTGGAACCTGGCATGGTCTTCTGCTGTTGTAGCCCATCCACCTCAATATTCATGTCAAAATCACTGAGATCAGTTTTTCCCGACTCTGCTGCTGACCAGTATCTGCATAAGTTTTATGCACTGTCCTGCTGTCACACAATTGGCTGATTAGATAACTGCATGCATCAGTAGTTGTAACATTGTTTCTAATAAAGTGATATATGGGTAGGTTTGGACAGCTCTAGTCAAATTTAATGTTTTATTGATAGTCTAAGTGAGTTAACAGATTTAACATGCTTTACAGCATACAGACTTAAACGTGATGCTTTTCAGCAGTTTTTAGAGTGCAATTTCCTGTTTATTTGCTGAAGTGAACACATTGGAAAAATACAGTATAACATATTAAATGTGCCTTTGTACCTGCCAAACTTATTTGTTAAATTCTGTATGTTAAATTCAGTAAATAAACAGTAATTGTGCATTAAAACATGCAGAAATGTGTTCTCTGAGGGTGGCATTTGACACCATATACATGTAATTTGCCTAAGGCTGCAAATAAAACTTAATATGGTTTATTAAAACATCTTGAAGAAGAAGAAATAGTGAGAGAGAGAGAGAGAGAGAGAGAGAGAGAGAGAAACTATTTGAATGTTTGGTGTGTGCATGTGCGTGTGAGACTGACAGTGAAAGCGAGAGAGAGACTATGCGTGAGAGACAACAAGAGAGTTTGAGGGAACGAGAGAATATGAGGATGGTGACGGTCTCTGTAGATTTCTCTTTCTGCTGTGAGTTTTCCACTGACAGTGAGTTAGTGACAGAGAGGCATTCAGCTGCAGCTGCTTCTGTTCTTTTCCTTCACACTGCTGGTGGCTGAACTGCATTTGAAGTCAAGCGTCAACACACTGCTGATGTGTCTCACAGCACTCGTGTACCAAAAACACTCAGACAGCTGTGTACAGACCATATGTTAATCCTGTTCATTTTCTCTCTCCACAGTGTGTGTCCTTTACACACAAGGAATCGAGACCAAGCAGTGGAGAGAGGTAAACACACACACATACACACTTCTTGCCACTATACCCCACTAATGGACATCTCATGCAATGTATTAGGAACAGAAATGTGCTAATAAGTGTTTTTCAATCTTAAATATATGAACCCCATAAGGGCCAAAGTTTCATTGCACTTCTGTTACCTAGGAATAGCTCAGTTTGCATTAAAGTCCCTGTAGTTATTGTATAATAAGCCTTAGTATGGGATTTTAAGAGGTTGAATTAAAGTTCATCATTAACATGGTATGTTATGTTATGTATGCTGTTGTAAAGGTACTTTTGCATGTCTGTAGACAGTCACTGAAGTTGTGTCTCAGATCTATTGCTAAATAAACACTGAATTTACATCAAACCTTTGCTGTGCACATATATTCAGTGTTATTTATTTCCTCTCCATTCAAAACGGCTTTTAAGTAGAAGCTATTAATTTTTCAGCATAAAACTAAATGTGACATCAAGTTTTTGAGTATTTAGTGTTTCCACTTTGCTTTTATTACAGCTTCCATTCTGTTTGGGAGACTTGCTTTCAGTTTTTCATAGAAATCTTTTTTAAGGTCCACGGAATCTTCTAGTATTCCTCCACTTCAGGGTGAAAAATTAAGATGATTCCAAGGGCCTTGAAGATTAATTAATTAAATAATAAATTAAAGACCAGTTTTAGACTACAGGTCTTTCATACAGAAATTTGAAATATGGCCTTAAATGCACATACAGTATATCTTAAAGGATCAGGCATATTTAAAAGTATATGACCATATATGTAAGTAAGAAATATTGGACATACATACAATTTGGATCATATATATGTCTGATGAGTTGAGTATGATTTTGAGTAATGTGTATATATATATATATATATATATATATATATATATATAATATGCGTAATATAGGGATCATATAGATGTGTCTAATATGAGGTTGAATACACCCCAGTACAGTCAGAATTGTTACTGTTATTTTTTTATATTAAATTATTTAAATGCTTGAGGGGAACAATATTCCCATTTGTTCATGTCTTAATTATTTAAGCTTACGATGTGCATGTTTTAGAAATTTTGTTATATAGCTATTATACTAATTTAAATTTCATTAAGGAGAAACAAAACAAAAAAGATGCATAAAACCTTATATAACATGGAGCTAGAATATGAGTAATACATGCCATCCATATAAGAATAATGTTGTATCAAAACTTTATCATGAATGGACCAAAATTACCCGGACAAAAAGTTCCATTGACTTATATTAAAAGTAAAGTATGTTTTTCCCTCCTTCTGTAAAGTTACCATTTTGGAGATATGAGGATTTCTTCAGACAACAGTGATGTGTTGACATATAGCTAAAGTATGTCCCATATTTGAAACTGGCAAATTTCACATAAGGTGGCATAGATATCACATATCTGTCCATATGTGACAAACACAAGTTGTGTTATATATATCTATATATATATATCACATATTAGAAATCAATGGCCTGTAATGGGTATTTCCTGCCTTTCACCCAGTGACCACTGGGATAGGCTCCAGCACCCCCTGACCCAGAAGGATAAGCAATTTAGATAATGTGTGCGTGCATTTAAAATCAATATATTGCTATATCTGAATGGGCTAGCAGCAATGCATCTTGAATTCTGTTATCCATTCACTGGACCCCTCCGTATTCAGTGGTTCAGTGTAGTCAGGGGTTTAGGAACCACTGTAACATGAAGAGAATTTACTTTTTTATTTCAAATGAAGATGCCAGCAAAAATGCAAATCAGGCTTTCAAAAATAAGCAGAAACAGAATATACAGTATGACACCCAGTTTTTGTAGTTAACAAGATATACTGGATACGGCTCGTATTAGAAAGGAAGCTTATGTTGTAGTAAGTGCTGCTGTCATAACAATTCTGAGAAGGAGCTGTTTAAACAAAACTCCATGTCCTAATTCATATTTATAGCAGTCTTGAGTCTTCCCCTCTTAAATCAGTAAAGCATAGCCTCTGTTTTTGTGTTAAGATCAGGGTTGGACAGAATACTTGAAAAAATAATATGGGCTGAATATTGAATACACTGTCCTTCATGTATTCTATAACATATGCCATTACAATACATGAAGAAATAACAAATTCAGAATACATTTGGAATATAATAATAGTAGTACATATTGATAAGGCACATGGAAAAGCCTTCATGCCTCCTGAAAAAATCATAGAAATCTATTAAAAGGCTCTGCTGGCTATATATTGATATTCTGTGTTGTCCTGATGGGTTGATATGACAGTTCAAAGGATTCAAATATATTAACAGGTGTTCTGGGACTGATTCAAGATGCACTGGTATATCAGTCTACTCAGGCTTAGCAGAGCTCAGTAACACTGAAATTAATAACAGCATGTACTGTAATGGATGACACCTTTAGCTTGCTAACTAAGCTTGTGTTAACTTAGCCCAGCATGCTACAGATCCAAATACCACAGGACAGTTTTGATTTTGGCTTTCTGTCACTCCCAACACCCTTCACTCAACTTTGCTCTCTCCAACATTAGAATGCTACAGCCTCAAAACATCTAAACTTGCAGCAGCGAAGCTGTTAGCATGCTAAACTAATGCTAATTGCCTCGCTGCTCTCCTAGTTTGCAGCAATGTTTATCATTTAGCAGTTGCTGTTAGATGGATGGTTTGACATTTTATTGAATGGTGGTCTAAAAATTGTGCACTGCTTTAGTTTCTGTGGCAACCTTGTAAGCCAACTGAGCTTATTTGATTGTTTTCAGTGTTTAAATAAAGCAGGATGAGGTGGTACGTAAATGTAGAACCAAGAACCGAATAGCTACGTCATTAACTCACGTTACTCAACAGTTCTGTAGCCCTGATCTTGACTAGCGAGGTAGCTAATCAGGGAATTCAGCCACTTTAGGCAATTATTTACATTTATATTTATGAAATCAGCAGCTCAAATTTCATGATCCTGACAGGCCTAGTTGTGACAGGTTCCGCTTTCAGTGTGCTCAAATTTATGGCATGAATAGACATGCTAAAGCAGTTTTTTCAGGATTTGATGGAAAAGTTTTTCTTTTGAAAGCACACACACACAGATATGCACACACAGACAACTACTTTCAATTAAGTAACTTTTCTTTCATGAGTTGGAGTGTTGCCTAGGTTTCAGCTCAGTCAGTCTTAGTGAGTGACCGGAGTGAAAGCCATTCTAGCTGCATGTGGTTGAGCATCCCACTGTTCCAGCTGCACTGCTCTCTCCTGTCAAAGCCCCCCAAGCACTTCCTTGCTAACAAGCAACACACACACACTGCCTCAACTCAAGCTCTCTTGTCTGCCTCTAATGTACTGAATGAAAAATGCTGTTTTTACTTCTCATTGCATTGCTGTAGGGATGAGTCAGTCGACCTTCTTTTCAGTTTGAAGAGACAACCGTTTGGCAGGGTGCTGCCGATAAAGCTTTGTTGTTTTGAGCGCTGAGTTTTCCAATATGGCACTCATTCTTTGTTCAGGAGACAGTCCCCACACTTCAGTCCTGTTTATAGCATTCCTTTGCTTAGCTTTGCCTTATGAAACAGATGTGTGAAGCACCTAAACTGGACAATTACTCACATAAACTTTGTTCATAGTTATCTTATCTCTGACAAAGCTGTACTATGTAATCTTTTTCATCAAAATGGAAAGAATCAGCTTTACTAGAGGTCGAGGGGAAAGAATTTGGGCCAAAATTCAGTTTTCCAGACCACATCATACATCTTTATGTATTAGTCACAGCACAGGATCAGAAAGAATGTCTGCGGGGGTCCAAAGCACAAATGATGTTACCTAATGTTCATCCAAATGTTGCCATTACATATTTCCACCAGAGAGGTGCCCGAAACTTACATACCACAGCTTTAAGCTTCCGGTTTAAGATAAGAATTGTGGTGCATTGGCTTTCTTTTGTTGTTGCTAGTCACTTAGTATGTAGCAAGCTAGCAGAGTAAAGAAGCATCAGCAGTTATTTATAACTGACGGATCGTTCTTCCAGAAGCACATTTGTGAGGTCAGACACTGATGTTAGACAAGAAGGCCTGGCTCACAGTCTCCACTGTAATTCATCCCAAAAGTGTTCTATCGGGTTGAGATCAGGACTCTGTACAGGCCAGTTAAGTTTTTCCACACCAAACTCGCTCATCCTTGTCTTTATGGACCTTGCTTTCTGCTCTGGGGTGCAGTCATGTTGGAACAGTAAGTAGCCATCCCCACACTGTTCCCACAAAGTTGGGAGCATGAAATGTCCAAAGTCTTTTGGTCTAATGAAGAATTAAGAGTTCCTTTCACTGGAACTAAGGGGCCAAGCACAACTCCTGAAAAACAACCCCACACCATAATCCCCCCTCCACCAAAATTTACACTGGCACAATGCGTTCATTGCATTGCCTGATGGAGAAGTGTGATTTGTCACTCCAGAGAACATGTCTCCACTGCTGTAGAGTCCAGTGGCGGTGCTTTACACCACTGCATTTGACGCTTTGCATTGCGCTTGGTGATGTAAAGCTTGGATGCAGCTGCTCGGCCATGGAAACCCATTCCATGAAGCTCTCTACCCTGTTCTTGAGCTAATCTGAAAGCCAAATAAAGTTTGGAGGTCTCTAGCGATTGACTCTACAGAAAGATGGTGACCTCTGCGCACTATGTGGCTTAGCATCCACTGACCCTGCTCTGTCGTTTTACATGGCCTATCACTTCGAGGCTGAGTTGCTGTCGTTCCCAATTGCTCCCCCTTTGTTATAATAGCACTGACAGCTGACTGTGAAATATTTAGTTGTGAGGAAATTTCACAACTGGACTTGTTGTACAGGTGGCATCCTATCACAGTACCACTGACAACCTTAGAGTGACCCATTCTTTCACAAATGTTTGTAGAAGCAGTCTGCTTGCCTAGGTGCTTGGTTTTATACACCTGTGTCCATGGAAGTGTTTGGAACACCTGAATTCAATGATTTGGACAGGTGAGGGAATACTTTTGGCAATATAGTGTAGCTAAGCAAAGCATGTTATATTAGCTTTTTTTGAGAAGTCCAAGTGTAAAATACAACCCCAATTCCAATGAATTGGGACGTTGTGTAAAACATCAATAAAAACAGAATACAATGATTTGCAAATCCATTTCAACCTATATTCAATTGAATGCTCTACAAAGACAATATATTTAATTTTCAAATGGAAAACTTTATTGTTTTTTGCAAATATTCACTCATTTTGAATTTGATGCCTGCAACACGTTCCAAAGAAGTTGGGACAGGGCATGTTTACCACTGTGTTACTTTACCTTTCCTTTTAACAACACTCAATAAGTGTTTGGGAACTAAGGACACTTAGAATTGTTGAAGCTTTGCAGGTGAAATGGGAAATTCTTTCCCATTCTTGCTTGATGTACAACTTCAGTTGCTCAACAGTCTGGGGTCTCCATTGTCGTATTTTGCGCTTCATAATGTGCCACACATTTTCAATGGGAGACTGATCTGGACTGCAGGCAGGCCAGTCTAGTACCCGCACTCTTTTACTACGAAGCCATGCTGTTGTAACACGTGCAGAATGTGGCATGGCATTGTCTTGCTGAAATAAGCAGGGACGTCCCTGAAAAAGACGTTGCTTGGATGGCAGCATATGTTGCTCCAAAACCTGTATGTACCTTTCAGCATTAATGGTGCCTTCACAGATGTGCAAGTTACCTATGCCATGGGCACTAACACACCCCCATACCATCAGAGTTGCTGGCTTTTGAACTTTGCGCTGATAACAATCTGGACAGTCCTTTTCCTCTTTGGCCTGGAGGACACCACAGGACACTTTTCCACTTTGCGTCAGTCCATCTCAGATGAGCTCGGGCTCAGAAAAGCCGGCGGCATTTCTGGATGTTGTTGATATATGGCTTTTTTTTTTTTTTAACTTGCAGTTGTACATGGAGCGACAAACTGTTTACTAACAATGGTTTTCTGAAGTGTTTCTGAGCCCTGTAATATCCATTACAGAATGACATTAGTTTTTAATGCAGTGCCGTCTGAGGGATCCAAGGTCATGGGCATTCAATGTTGGTTTTCTGCCTTGCCGCTTACTTGCAGAGATTTCTCCAGATTCTCTGAATCTTTTGATGATATTATGGACTGTAGATGATGAAATCCCTAAATTCCTTGAAGTTGCACATTGAGAAACGTTGTTCTTAAACTGTTGGACTATTTGCTCATGCAGTTGTTCACAAAGTGGTGAACCTCACCCCATCCTTGCTTGTGAACGACTGAGCCTTTCAGGGATGCTCCCTTTATACCCAATCATGACACTCACCTGTTTCCAATTAACCTTTTCACCTGTGGAATGTTCCAAACAGGTGTTTTTTGAGCATTCCTCAACTTTCCCGGTCTTTTGTTGCCCCCGTTCCCAACTTCTTTGGTACGTGTTGCAGGCATCAAATTCAAAATGAGTGAATATTTGCAAAAAACAATAAAGTTTATCTGTTTGAACATTAAATATATTGTCTTTGTAGTGTATTCAATTGAATATAAGTTGAAAAGGATTTGCAAATCATTGTATTCTGTTTTTATTTATGTTTTACACAATGTCCCAACTTCATTCTATAAACTGTTGTATAAACTTATTTCCAAAAAAGCTGGACGCTGCGAAAAATGTAAATTAAAACAAAATTCAATGATGTGCAAATCATTTAAACTCTATATTTAATTGAAAATCATTGAAAGACAACATATCAAACATTGAAAATGAGAAATCTTATTGAAAATATTTGCCCATTTTGAATTTGATATCAACACATTCCAAAAAAGTTTGGATGAGGGCAACAAAAGGCTTGTAATGTTGTATAATGCTAAAAGACATCTGGTGGTTAATTGGCAACAAGTCAGTAACATTTTTGTGTGTAAAAAAAGCATCCCAAAGAGGCTGAGTCTTTCAGAAGTAAAGATGGGGGCATTCGCCACTCTGTGAATGACTGCATGATCAAATAGTGCAACAATTCAAGAATAATGTTTCTCAACATTAAATAGCAAAGAACTTTTGCTTTTAATCATCTACGGTACGTAATATCATTAAAAGGTTCAGGTCCAGAGAAGTCTCTGTATGTAAGGGACATGGCTAAAAAACAGTATTTGCTGGCAATGATTTTTGGGCCCTCAGACGACAGTTCATTAAAAACTGACATGATTCTGTAGTGGAAATCACTGCATGGGCCCAGAAACACTTCTGAAAAACACTGTCTGTGAAAACATCCACAAATGTTAATTAAAACTCTTAAATCCAAAGAAGAAAGCATACACAAACAGGATCCAGGAATGCTCCCACATTCTCTGGGCCCAAGCTCATTTAAAGTTAGCAGTGCACAGTTCAGAAGCTAAAAAAATATGCATGATGGTATATAGGGGTGCATTAGAGCATATGGCATGGGTATGTAGTCAAACAAGTAACTAACCTACGTTACCTTACTGGCATAAAAGCACCTGTCATAAATGCCTTTATTAGCCCAGTAGATTATAAAGGTTTAACTTGTATTTTAGCATGTCATATCCATTCAGTTCCATTTAACCAGTCTCATAAAAAGGAGGTTTTTGGGTGAAAAAAATGGAGAATTCCTGAAAAAATCTGCCAGATGATACAGTGAGCACAGGCAACAGTGCAAGGTAAACACATTAGCCTAAGTTTGGTTTTCTTGTCCAGATCCAGCATGACAGATGCTTGTGTTTAGAGAGAGAGAGAGAGAGAGAGAGAAAGAGAGAGAGAGAGGCTGAGGAAGACTCCTTCACCTGCAGCACACTTATGTGTTTGTGTGTGTGTGTAGGCGATGACAGCTTGCCACCATAATAAAGGTGCTCGTGCTTCGCCTCTTAGCTGTCTATTTTTATTAGCTAGCTGCCGTCATTCAATGTGAATTAGAGGAGAAGTATGCCATTAAGGAAGTGGAGCGATCAGAGTGGAAAATCGTTGCCTTAATGGGCTGGTTTGTCATCATTTGTTTAGCACTGTTTGTTGTTTAGCTATGACATGGCATATAGAGCTAGTATACCATATTTAGAGAGATTAAGCTGAACATTCATAAAGCCATTAAGAGACAAAAGGCTATTTTCTATGTAGTCTTGTCTGTGCCGAAAGTTCATTTTTCCACTCTGGTGTGAAAGCGCTTGTAGCCTTTGGCGACCCGTGCATGCATAAACAGGCACTTCCAACACAGGAGTTAAAGAGCACTCTTCATTTATGGTCATTAAAGTCCCAGAGGACACAGAGTAAAATGTTAAAAATGTTTGTTTGATACTAAACTTGAATGTTAGTAAAGCTTCAATGAAAAATACGAGATATAAATATGTTGGAACATATAAAACTGCTGATCATCTATCTGAGAACTGTTTGGGCATGGCTACTACAACTAGCCTGCTCCAACACTCATACAAAAACATCATAATCCTGCATTTACATGTTGGTAAAAGTCATGGAACAACAGATGGACGGATGGGCGCATGAACAAATGGATAGGCGAAACAACCATCAATGAAGGAATGGATGAATGAACAATGTTCTTGCATGGCTAAACGAATGAATGGGTGACAGGGCGCCACAGACAGGTGGTCTAGGTATCTAGGTTTTGGTTATGCTAGGTTAGCTTTAACTCGCTAAGTCTCTCTGACTCTGAAACTGTTCTATGTGGGCGGGGCAACAGATGTCAGCCTTGTGATTGGTCAGAGGAATGCTTATAGAAGTGTTACCCAAGATTAGCATCACCCGGTTTACATTGACAGGAGGAAAATATAGTGAAATGTAGTGGTCATTTGTTGGTCACTGGAACATTAATCAGTACAGTGTTCACTGTTTGCCTGCAAGAACTAGATTAACCCCTGAATCCCTGAAATAAAACCGAAAGTTGCTGGAATATTCACTTCAGCAACCATCGGCCAAATGTCTCCACACAAAATGTGTTCGTCTAGAAAATATTTTGTAAATACTTGGCCACACGCGCCCAAACAGCAGAACTAATTCCATTATTCTTGTTACAGTCTTTGTGTATCTTTTTCCTTTTACCAGCATTTTTTTCAGTAAATTGAAATCACAGTATTTCCTACTCTTACTTAAGTTAATTTCTAATGAAGTACTTTCACTTCAGTATTGATTTTTAATGACTATTACACAGTAAACCAATGAGCATTTTAGCTTGTAAACTAATTAGAAGGAAGCTGGTGAAATTGAAAAGGTTCAGTTCGGAAAGCTAATCAAATCACAGCAGCGTCCACTTCCAGCAATGCTACTCTGCAGCTCTGATGTGTCCAGTGCAGTGGCGTCCAAGTAGAGTAAAAAAACAACCCTTCAGCATGTCATTATTAAATATTATTTCATAATTATGAAAATGTACTTATGAGAAAGAACATCTCATAATTATGAGACAATTTCTCATTATTATGAGATGTCAAAGATAGATAGCTAGTTTATCTGCTGGGCTGTATGGCTGTTACTAATTCTATTATTAATCAAGTAATCTACTCATTATTATATTTTTAAATAGACTTAATTAAGCAGTAATGAACTATACATGGCCTTTTAGGGATTCCAAACTACTTTTTCAGTTTGACTATGTCAACTACAAAGTCTTGTAATATAACAATGTTATGTTCTGCCATATGCATGTAATTACATATGCATATAGCAGACCATCAGTCTCAGGAGTCAAAACTTTGTCATTTTTTCCTCCTGTAATGCTTTGTTTGTGTTTAGTTGAACAGAAATATGCTCAAACTCTGCCTGCAGACAGAAAAAGTAACAACTTAATTACTCTTACATGGTTAATTTCCTTTATTATTTGTACTCAAATAAATGATCACTACAGTAACACTTACTTAAGCGAGACTGTTCAGTACTCTTTCCACCTCTGCAGCCATTCATTCTCTCAGAATAGCAGTAGGTGATTACTGCTGGTTCCATTCACTGTCACTGTGCAGCGTGGCCTTCACGGACTTTAAATATGCAGATGTGCTGTTGTTTCCAGTAGATGTGACAGGCGTGACCTTTCCTCTCCTTTTTCTGTGCACCTACATTTCATTTCTTAGAGATACTGGGATTGTGGGACAGTTTTATCGGAGAGTTTCACATGCAATGCTTCTCGTTGCCAGTGCAATCCCCAAGTAAGAAGCCTACGTTCTGTCAGGAGAGTCTGGAAAGGTGTAAAGTTTGGACAGCTAGATGTTCTAGCTCTAGTTCTATCTCAAGCGGTTCAGCTTCTTTCAACTGTCAGGACACCAAAAGTGTTGCTGCTGCAGGTAGTTTAACCTCTCTGTCTCACCAAAATGAGAGAAAAATGCATTTCTGGGAGGATCTTTTAATGGCTTGTTCTACTCAATGTTTTATAAGAAACACACAAGCAACTGAACAATCCATTAGTGTTCTGTTATAGCAGCTGGTTGGAGGTTGGATAAGCTTTGCAGATCTTATTCAGTCTTATGAAAAGGACTGGATATTTGTTTGAAACTAAACAGATGAAAGTGTTTATCTGTAATTTGATAATAACTGAACTGTAGTCGGATAAACACTTTATTGTGAGACATAGTTGTACATGCTGCCTCTTTTCTCTCTCTGTGCATCAAGGAGCCAGTCAGACTGAGATGTTGTCTGTTTTTTTCTTCCTTTTTTCATTTTCTTCATTTTTAAATAATTCAAAAAATCCATTATGGTGTCAATTTTGTTCAAAGTATTAAAAATAGGCACCAATTTTTTATTATTTCTTTGCATTACTCAGTATTGCCAAGCTGTGTGCTGGTGCATGACTCCTCTTTAGCACACATGTCACAGGCATGTGGATCATGTGGATGCTAGATTAAGTCAGGAGCAAAAGTCTGAGAGCACTAGTGAAAATGCTTCTGTTTTGCATTCTTTTGTAAACACACACACACACACACACACACACACACACACACACACACACACACACACACACATATACATGATCTAATTTGCTTATCCTTCTGGGTTGAGGGGGTGTAATTAGCATATTATTAGCCTAACAAACAGAGTGAACAGTGAATCTTTGAAATTTAAACATGATTTTCAGAATTGTGTAGTGTTTTCCCCTTTTATTTTAATGTCTGTGTGAACTCAAGCTGGTACAGAGTAAGAGAAGCCTCAGATGAGTAGATCAAATCCACCTGAGAATCGTCTGAACAGTGAGCTTCAATAGAAGGCATAAGACTCAAAAGACTTGGAAAAAAAAAAGAAAAAATCCTTAACATAGTCTGTGACTAGAAATAGTACAGGATCGTGAATACTTTTCTTGATTTGATTTGTTTGGCTGCTCTTTTTTTTTCAATATTCTGAAATGTTCTGTTAAATGAAAACCATCCCAGGTTCAATATGGTCTCAGACTTTTTGACCCCACTGGACTTTTTGGCCATTTTTCAATTAAAAAATTCAAGATGAACAGTTACTTCTAATTAAAAAACAGCATAGATTGCTTTATATATAGTGTGTGCTTGCAAAGAGGTGTGGACATTTAGCACAACGTCTGTTGTCAAAAAATAGCTAGCCGCTGTATTCAGCTACACTGAGAAGTTTTGTCCATTTTTATGGATTACAGTGAGCTACACTATGCTAAACCAGTGTCCTGGAGACTCATTACCCCTCACTTTTTTATATTTTCCCTGCTGCCGACACGCCGTATACAACTAATCAGCTCTTACCAGCCCATTATTGAGTTAAAGTGGATGTGTTAAAGCAAGGAAAACTCTAAGGCCTTGCTCAGACTGATATCCCAAATATAAATTTTGGTATATCCAGATTGTATGCAAGTTGATTTTTGATAGTCTGGACAGCAAAAAAACCACATGAAATCCAATTTTTGCAAATCGGACCCAAACCACATCTGGATTGATTCCAATCAGATTATTAAAAATGTGTCTAAGTCTAGTTGCTCTGGCTTTCAAGGTATCTCTTTTGCATCACTTACAACACAGCAAAACATGACAATGTCAAACTCTGAGTGAAAAAAGTGCTGGGATTCAAGAAGAACACCAAAGATTCATGCTTATGCCAGAGAATTCTGAAGAGTTTCGAGGGTGAGATGATGCACCTCTATCTTTCCTGCATCCACATTTGAAATCCACATCATCAGCGTAGCTACCTAGTCACTGATGCTTACATCGTTACCATAGCAACCCGTACAGATAGGTTGGTGATGTCTGGGCACACAAATCTGATCTGAACACTTACAAACAGTGCAGACACTCAAAAGATCTAAACTGGCTGTACATGAACATAAATTTGACCATCAAAGGTGCAGGGCAGTGGGCCTCCACGACCAGTGTTAAATACTGTCCTAAACCACGGTGACAAGTCTGCACCACCTTTATACAGAGCTGGATGGGGTTTGAGAGACATTATGGGGATGTATTTAGTGAAAATTTACTTCTATTGTATGTTAGCACCATTAGCCCTACAGCTCCTGCACTGAACTAAAGATACAGTTCGGACACCAAACATGTCTTGTCTGGTCACCTTCACCTGGGGATAGTGGAAAATGTGTAAATTTGGATTTAGAGCCAAACCATTCTTTTAAGTGCGAAACTGTTTGGCATTATCAATTTATAAGTGTTGCGCCATCATAGGCACCATTTATAGATTTAGATTCATGATGAACAACATGGTGGTGATCACAAAAAGACTGTTCTTCCATGTGGGCTGGTTTGTTGGAGCAGAAACATTGCTTCCAGCCCACGCTGCTTTACTGACAGTATGCGTGTGGCTATGTGGGCTTTGTCACCCAGACAGATGACCACTTCTTGCTGTCTTGTGGATTGTGTTTATGAGTGTGCGTGTGTGCACAGTTATTGGACACCTAGAGTGAGAATTGTTTTGGCTCAGCTCTTCTGGCTCAGGGGTTGTTTGTGTAGTGAGACCTTGGACGAGGAGTTTCACGTCCGATTCTCATTAGATTAGTCCACAGTGTGTGGGCAACCTAATGAACTCCTAATTTACTGACTTCCCTTTGTCTCCCTGTGCTGCATCAGAGCCCACCTCATGCCTTTAAAACCCACCACTTCAATGCTGCTGTAAATTTGTAACTTTCTCTCCATCCTGGAATCTTCAGATTTAAGTGGCCAAATCTTCTAATTTTAATTCACTCATTATTCCTGCTCTGATTGGCTGAACTGTATCGTGCCTCATTCTACAAGTAGTCTGGGCTGAAACACTCCTTATAACTGAATGGGCGGGGCTAAACTGCTATAGGCTGAATAGGTGAATATGTATGCCAATGTGTTGTTTCTTTGTGACATCACAAACACAATGAATTAAAAACAGCCTGTTTTTGCAGCTTAGTTTCCACATATGGACAGTTTTAAATATCTGGGGAAGGGTATGTTTTGAAACAAGTCAAATGACATGTTTTGTTGATTTTCTAAGTGAAAATAAATGGACAAAATCCTCTGCACAATGTAATGCACAGTTACTGTTCATGTACTGGACTGAACATTTTGGAAAACAATAAAACACAAAATGTGAAACTTAATGGAGGGAGGGTAGAGAGGGAGTGGAAGGGTGGGTGGGAGGGGGGAAAAAGGGAAAAAAGGGGAGGAGGTAGGAAAAAGGAAAACATTATAATCCAAATTGGTCCTTTTCATTCATTTATTTATTTGTGTTTTTTTTTTCTTTTTTTTTTCTCTACCGTCATATTTGTGACCAAACACCAGATACTGTTTAGGCCTTTTTTTTCCTTCACTGGATTTGTCCTGTTTCTTTGTTTTCCTGATATCTGGACTAATTCCCTCAATAAAAAAAAAAAAAAAAATTAAATAAATAAAACACAAAATGTGGCATGCGCAAATGTTACGGCATGTAGTTCAACACGTTAAACTCACTGGAAATGGAAACTATGCACTAAAATTTGACTACCTTTTTGTCCCTGTAGAAGGTGTAAACTCCTTTATTTGAAAAAAGGAGAAAACTCAGTCGTCCATGGTACAGGCCTTTTATCATGTGCTACCTTTGTATATGAAGCTAAAAGCAGAACTGAACACTTCTAGTTCTAGCTTAATTGCATGAGTAATTACGTGACGTGTTAATAAGCCTGCACCAATAATTACAGAATAATCACGAGTGCCTAAGTTAGAGTGAGTTTGAGCACATTCTCTGAGAGCAAATGTAGTGTTCTACACAGCACAGTGTTTACCACAGCAATACTATTTATTTTCTAATTAGCCTTTGTTTATCAGAGAGCTGAGAGCTTAACTCCCGCTATATAAAGATGAGTTATATAAGGAAAGCACATGCAATATAAACAGTAAAGTGTGCCCAGCATTCTGTGCAATATTGTATTAAGTGGAAGGAAAACCATGACTGAGATCATGCAGGGCTTTGAGAAAGAGGATGCAATGTGTAATATGCAGGCTGTAGTGCAGACATGTAATCAAGTAGAGTATTTGAACAGCAGTGGTCTAGCTGAAGTGTGAATAGTGACAATAGTAGTTCAGCTGATCGCTTCCAGTTGGGTAAGAGGGTAAATTAGGCTATTGTGGCACTGATTTTATTAATCCATCCATCCATCCACCCATCCATCCATCCATCCATCCATCCATCCATCCATCCATCCATCCATCCATCCATCCATCCATCCATCCATCCATCCATCCATCCATCCATCCAGTCACCTATCCCCTCACAGAACTGCGCAAAAGTCAGAGACCACCCTTATTTAGTTTCCAGTTAAAATTGCCATCAAGTACAAGTCATTCATTTTTCAGCATCAAACAAAGGCAAAAACACCTACAGAACTTTACAACATTCTCAGTTTTTAGTGTGTTAAAGCAATTTGATCAGCCTAGTTCTAGTTAACAAGTTGTCTAGAGAATAAGTTGTCAGCCCCTCAGTTCCAACAAAAAATGGGTTCTTCCTTCATTAGTCAGTGCAATGAGCATTAAGTCAAAGATTAATCCATTAACAGCTCAAGGACTTTTTTAATGGCGCAGTAACACCAAGTTCAGTTGTTGTGAGGTGGTCATAGCTGTGTAGATATCATGTAATTTTGCAACAGCTTCAAGTCCGGAACAGCCAATCAGATTGTAGGCTTTATAATCACCCTTCGCCTTTATAACAGCTTCCATTCTTCAAGAGACTTGCTTTCAGTTTTTCAAAGAAATTTGCAGGGATAGTTTTTGCACCTTTTCAGTTCAATTTTAGATGCTGCTACTTACAATCAGAGAAATTCCAAACACATTTAGGTGTGGACTTTGGGGTGGTCAGTCCATTGTTCCAAGAACAGCAGCAGCTTCATTGTTTGATTTGTAAATGTTCTTCTTTTTTGCTTTTCTGAGTAAAGGCTTCTTGACAGCTACACATCCTTTTAGCCCCACAGCACTGAGTTCTGTTTATCTGATGGTGACAGTTTTGGTGGTCTAGGAGGTCTGACATGGTTGTTTGGAGTCACATGTTCTCTGTTTCTTTTAGAAAACTGGAAACTTTTGTTTTCCATCTTCTTTTTCCTTTGTCTTCCCTCTTCCTTATGCAAGTGGATTATCCATTCTTTTCAGAAATATCACCAGAATCATCAATAACATACTTAAAGGCTTTTCTGACTGGAAATTAAATAAACAAAAGCTTGACAGGTTTCTGACTTTTGCACAGTACTCTGTCTTGTGGTAAAACTCCAAAGGATGCTTAGATTTCTTTCTGTATGAGGAGCAGAAAGAGATAACAGAAAGAAAAGTAATATTGGTACATGTGCTAAGGTGTCAGAACTATAGACATTGTACTGCAAACACATATGAGTAGCTGTTTGTGTAAATATTAAGGACAGTAGACGTTCAGTTGTAAGTCAAGTAACAGCAGTCAGTAGTGGAGTTAGACATCTGCTTACCAGGTGATCAGTCTCTGCAGTTGGAAAGAAGTAAAAATAAAAAAGGAAAAAACAAACCACAGTATCAATAGTTTTATGTGCATATCAGTTCTTTAAAGGAAATGGAAGGATTGGATGCATTGGTACTTCAGGTGAAGGCCAAAAGGAAGGAATAGATGGGCAATGATTGGATTTGGTTTACTGGGAATTGGCACTCAAGATTTTGTAATGCAATAAATTACAAGAGTTGCCAGAGATACAGCTTGAGTCGGAGAGGATGCTAGGTATTTCACCACTGTTCAGAGCCACTCATGGTTCCTTTGCTTTGCATAAGCTAAATCAGAATTGAGCTTCATTTCATTCAGCTGGGGCTTCTGGACTAATGCTTTTACTCAATCTCTCTTAAAGCAATTTATGATAGCAGAATCTGAGTGTGGCCTTTTTATTTATTCACACTGACTGATATCTGTTTCTTATGCTAAATGATTCATGGTAAACACAAAATGGAGAGTGAAAAAGTGGCTGGCGTATCCCAGTCTTGGCCCATTAGTTCAAAAGATCACACAGAAGCACTTATGAGTTAATATAGTGCTAAAATGAAGAAGTGGATGATTCCAGTTATTTTGTTCAGTTTTTCCAGGCAAATGTGGGTAAATAATGGAGTAGTGTGCTCTGCGTCATTTTCCACTGGAATTCAGGGTAGTATTGGGTGAAGGAGCCTCTAATTAAGCAGGCGTAATTGTCGTCAATCTCCTGTGCTCTTGAGCTTAGAGGAGTGGGGCCGTGGCTGTAATTAGGCCTGGCAGGCGGGAGCAGCATCCTCACCATTCTCTCTCTCTTTTCTCTCTCTCTGGCCAATACAAGAAGGTACACCTGAGCAGATCATGCTTGTATCTTTAACTATGTCTTTGAAAAAGAAGGAAGGAGGCAGGTATAGAGGGAGGGGAGAAAAGAGAGATTATATTGCCTTATTGTTGTTGAAAAGAAGCTGTGATTCCACTTTGACACATCTCTTTGCTCTCTGGTATCTGACTATTGTATTTTTTTCTCCCTTCTTTTTCCAATTCCTTTCTTATTTTCTCCATTCCTCTCCATTCCCCACTACCTGTATCCTCCATCCCCCTTCTCCCTTCCCTCATCCCCAACATCTGTCTCCAATCTCTCTTACCATGACTACCTGTCTGCCCTCAATTCATTCTCTAGTTTGGAAGAACGGAGGTGATTGACAACACACTAAATCCAGACTTTGTCAGAAAGTTCATCCTGGACTACTTCTTTGAGGAGAAGCAGAACCTTCGGTTTGACTTGTGAGTTATTCTCTGACCATCCTCTTGTACAGAATCAAGTTTTTTGGATGTGTAGACTCTCTTGCACCAACTTCCTTAGCTCAGAAACTATTCTAATGCAGCACTACGCTTGCCTAGACTTTATCTTGAAAATGGTATGCATATGGGTACTCGAATACTTGGTTGAGATGTATTTCAGTATGTGAATACTGAAATTGCTATTTCATATTCATTATATTGCCTACAGAGAAAATATATAGTCTAACAATTTAGTGAAACACTGATTTTATGCTTAACAGGACTGTAAAATGTGACAGTTTTGCTCATATTTGTGAGTATGTACATTATACAATACTTTGCTACTATGAAATATGAGTGCCTTACTATGCTTGCATTTCCAATGTTACCCTGTCATTGTATTTGGTGACATTTTTTCCAAGTAAGTTAATTACTCTAGATGATGTTAGCCAGTTCCATAAATAATAAAAAAATACATACCGAAGAGCCAAAACATTATGACCACTCGCAGATTAATTGAATAACATTTGATGATCTCGTAACACCGGCACATGCCAATGTGCAGGATATTAGGAAATAAGCAAACACTTGGTTCTTGTAGTTGACAGGATGGATGTGGGTGATGGCAAACATTGTTGTGCTACTGTGGCATAAATCACAGAAAGTTTTAATGATGATTATGGGAGCAATGTGCCTCTTGTCATGCTGTGTATGGGACTGCGTACCCACAGAAAGGTCAGAGTTCCCACACCAACCTCTGTCCACTGTCTAAAATGCCTACAATGTGTAGGCAAGTGTTGGAACTGGAGCTTGGAGCGATCAAACGCAATCATGTGCATGGCCAAGTATGTGTGTGCCATTTACCTGGGGACACAAGGATGCACTATGGGAAGAAGATAAGTCAGTGGAGGGATTGTGACCTTCTGCTAGGATGCCCTGGGTCCAGGCCTTCATGTGGATGTCAATTTGTGCCACTTGCCTAGAAAAAATACACCCATTCATGGCGATGGTATTCCACCTATAGCCTTTTGGCGGGATAATGTGCCCTGCCTCACTGCACACATTGTTTGGGAATGGTTTGAGGAACATAATGAAGAATTGCAGGTGTTGCCCTGATTTCTAAATTTCCCAGATCTCAAGTGGGACGTTCTGGAATAACGAATCCGATCTGTAGTGGCCTCACAACTTAGAGGCTGCTAATGTCTTGGTGCCAGATCCCAGAGGAACAAGGTCTTTTTTAAGAGCCCATGCTTCAGTGGGTGTTTTGGTGGCACATAGTGGGCCAACCGTTCATAATGTTTTGGCTCATCTGGCTTATGTATTTTTCTCTGAAATATGGATATTTTCAGATATATTCTTCTGCAAGCTGCAAAGCATTTGTGCTATTAATTTTTTAGCCAAATGTTCATTCATTAACTCTTATGGGTACTTGTATTTAGTCCAA
The DNA here is from genome assembly GCF_015220715.1 of Pygocentrus nattereri. NCBI lineage: Eukaryota > Metazoa > Chordata > Actinopteri > Characiformes > Serrasalmidae > Pygocentrus > Pygocentrus nattereri. Next base: position 23,513,989 of record NC_051231.1, on the reverse strand, counting down.
ATGAACATCCTTTCTAGCCTCTTGTTTGTATGTGTCCTCTTTGCTCATTGAAAAAACAGTGTGGGTTGCTTTGTTGAGACTGAATACTGAATGCAGGAGATGCTTTAATATCAATACCTTCTGCATTTACTTTGAATTTCACTTCTTTGAAAAAAAGGCAGTGAGTATATAGCATTTCACTGATACTGAATGGCATGGTGACCCGCTCACTAAGCTTACAAGAGCGGGACATAAGAAAATGCCACCTTTTGTGGCTTTAGGGGTTAATCAGTGTTAAGATGATTTTCCATTTCTCCTTCTCTATAGAAACACCAAGCCCACTCAAAAGACTTCAAATCTCACCAAAGACTCCATTTTATAGGACTCTTTCATATACAGATAACAGAATATTTTTCATCACCCTTACCTACATCTTTGTGCTGGACGATGAAGTGCAACAGGTCATGCTTAGTTCAAACTGTCAATTAACCTATAAATGTAACTTATTCTTTTAAAGAGGTAAAGGTTTTAAGCTGTATCTCTTTCTCTGGGTTGAGTTGAGATTTGCAAGTTGGATTAGACTGCTTTGTGCTTTCCACAATTGGAATTACTTTATTACTTTAACTATTGCTATTGCTTATGATGCTGTTATGTATCACTTATATTATAATATTAGCACAAATATAAGCACAAACCTCATTTCCAAAAAATATGGGACAATATGTGAAATAAAAACTATAACAGAAAGCAGGGAATCCACTTTGGCCTGCATTTAAGAGACAAGATATTTAATGTTTTACCTTTTAAAAATATTTTTCTTGTTTTATCTTATCAACACAGTCATTGTGAATCTTATTCCTGCAGCATGCATCAAATAAGCTTGGGCATGGAGAGTTTAGACTAGAAACATTGTGAAATGTTAAAAACGTCTTAAACCAATCATGCACTTACGCTTGTGTATAAAAGGAGCTTCCAGGAATGAGCAATGATGAGTTGAGGCTCACCACTTTACAAAAACTACGATGCATGATATATATCAAAAGCTTCAGAGAATTCAGGGGACTCTAGGCCGAAAACCACAACTGGATGTCCGTGACCTTCATTTCCCTCAGACAGCACTGCTTAATAATTGGCATGCTTCTCAGGTGGCTATTGGCATGGTCTGACAAACTGTTATCAATAAACACCATTTATCAATGGCTCCCCAAACGCGAGTTAAGCCTGTTTTAAGCCATTTGTCAACAATGTCCAGAAATGCCTATGACTTGTGAAATGGACTGATGTGCAGTGAAAACGTCTACTGTGGTCTGACAAGTCAAACTTTCAGATTGTTTAAGGAAATAATGGATGGTGTGTTTTCTGGGTCAAAGAAGAAAAGAACCAGATTGTTGCTGGCACAAAGTTTAAAAGCCAGGGTCTGTTATGGTAGGAGGGTGTATTCATGCCCATGGCATGAGTAACCCGAGCGTCTGTGAAGGCACTATCAACCCATTAAATGGCTAGTTTTATGACACACTTCTATAACTTAAAATAGCTCAACCAGTTTGCACTGAAGTCCATGTAGTTACTGAATAACAAGGATTAGTATGTAAATAAGCCTGTGATTTTAAGGGGTTAATGCTGAAATATATATGTAGGAAAAATGTGCTGCCATCAAGACTGTGTCTTTTCTTTGGGGACACCCATGCTTATTTAATCATGTTCGCTCTGATCCACATTCTGCATGTGTTACAACAGCATGGTATGTAATCAGAGAGTGCACATGCTCTACACTCCAGAACTCTCATTGGAAAATGGGTGGCACATTCATTTAATGTTTTTGATTTAATTAGGGGGCAGTCGTGGGCTGGAGGTTAGGGAACTGGCCCTGTAACCGGAAGGTTGCCGGTTTGATCCCCAGTCCATGACTGAGGTGTCCTTGAGCAAGACACCTAACCCCCAATTGCTCCCCGGGTGCCGTGGAAAGGGCTGACCACCGCTCTGGGCAAGTGTGCTCACTGCCCCCTAGTGTGTATGTGGTGTTTCACTTCACGGATGGGTTAAATGTGGAGGTGGAATTTCCCCATTTGTGGGATTTAAAAAGTATCACTTAAGGACCTTATATAGCAGAAGAAAAATAAAAAACTTGAATCAATTGCCTTCAGTCTTCAGTGCCCAAATGATTGTGTTAAATAAAGGTGATACAACCCAGTGGTAAACTGACTCCTGTTCCAACTTTTTTCAGGGATTTGGAATGACATCAAATATCATGTTTTTGAGAATTTACTACTTATTATTAGCCTTTCACACATTGTCCCAACATTTTTGGAATTGAGTTAGTATTACTATTACTTTAACACAAACAGTATAAAGATGGGTATGAACAACATCCACTCAGATTTGGTTTGAACGCAAATATTAAACATTTTCTTTCTTTATTTGGTTATATATTCTGAGACTGAATCCAAAAATGACAGATCTAATGATGCTTGTGTTTTATATTTCAGATACGATGTTGACTCTAAAAGTCCAGACCTCTCAAAACACGTGAGTACTGTCCACAGGTGTCGACAAAGGCCTTTTACATGCAAATCAGTTTCTGTACTGAGTATCCAAATATATTGTTGAATGTAATGGGATGGGTTGGATATAATGTTCCTCAAAAACACAGTTTGTATTACATTCAATACAGGAGATTGCTGTAGAGAAGAACGGACTTCATTTCACTTTCAGCCCTAAATATTTATGATTTCAATGTGTCGCTTCCTGAACTATCCTCATATAATATACATGTGTACAGTATATTATTGGCGCTTTTTGAATCCACACTGTATCTAGGCCACTCAATTAGCTTTATTCTTATTGTTAATAATGTTTGCTTAGAGACCAAAGACATTTGATTAAAGAGACCAAAGTGGACACAAAAAGCACAAACCATTCATAATTTCCAATAAGACCATCATAGATTCTTGTAGCATTAGCATATATTTGGATACTTGCTGATTTGCTCATCATTCTGCTGTCAAAATTGGTGGTTGTCATTTAGTCCTCACCAATAGGATAGCCCATACTCTTCCATCCTGATTTGACCATCCTTGGTTTTACAGTAATTGAGTCCTTGGGCTTTTTTATGGCCACCATTTTGTTTGTGTCTTATCCTTTCTGTTACATGCTGTGCTCTGTTGTTTAACATGGCTGCCTGCCCTCGCTCCTGGAAGCCCTCAGAATGCAACGTACGTCTAAAGCCTTTCAATCTATTACCGTAGATAGCAAAGAGAGCCGTAGGGAGGGGGGGACATGACAATCTTGTTGCTCTAAATCTCTACCACCCCCATCCCCCACTCCCCTGCTCCCTCTCTTCACCTGCTTCTCCAGGATTTCCTCGGGCAGATGTTCTGCACCCTGGGTGAGATTGTGGGGTCACCAGCGAGTCGACTGGAGAAGCCTCTTGGGTGAGTGAGACGTTGGCTAATTAACTGATTGCAAGTATGAGTTGTTGAAAGGGAATTCCACCAACTGTTGCTCCGCAACAGTTTCTAAGATTTTCAAACACAACATTATTTTCTGTTCCATCAGCAAGACACAGAAGTTCACTGTAAACTGAAATTAGTTGCTTTTACTTAAAAACATCAAACAAACTTATTGCCTTGAAAAAAAAAAACAAGTCAAGTTACTTAACAGGTTCAAGCTTAAATAACATTTTAAAGTTATATTTACTTTATAATTTTAGTTAAACAGTCGTATAATTGTAAATAGTTTTGGTTGAGCTGGCAGTGCTTTCTTCTAAGTTCTGCTCACTCTTGAACATGTTAGATAATCAGCCTAGTTTGGTTAAACCCTCACTTAAATACGCCTAATAACATTGCTTTACACTATAAAACTGTTCAAACTCATTACCTTAACCTCAACACAAAATCACCATCATAGTGAGAACAACAAAAATATGTAAAATGCATCCAAACTTAACTTTACTTGAGAATATGCTGTGCATTTTATCTGTAGCTTATATATATATATATATATATATATATATATATATATATATATATATATATGTACTGCTCAAAAAAATAAAGGGAACACTCAAATAACACATCCTAGATCTGAATGAATGAAATATTCTCATTGAATACTTTGTTCTGTGCAAAGTTGAATGTGCTGACAACAAAATCACACAAAAATCATCAATGGAAATCAAATTTATTAACCAATGGAGGCCTGGATTTGGAGTCACACACAAAATTAAAGTGGAAAAACACACGACAGGCTGATCCAACTTTGATTTAAAACATGTCAAAATGAGGCTCAGTATTGTGTGTGGCCTCCATGTGCCTGTATGACCTCCCTATAATGCCTGGGCATGCTCCTGATGAGGTGGTCGATGGTCTCCTGAGGGATCTCCTCCCAGACCTGGACTAAAGCTTCCGCCAGCTCCTGGACAGTCTGTGGTGCTACGTGGCGTTGGTGGATGGAGCGAGACATGATGTCCCAGATGTGCTCAATCGGATTCAGGTCTGGGGAACGGGCGGGCCAGTCCATAGCTTCAATGCCTTCATTTTGCAGGAACTGCTGACACACTCCAGCCACATGAGGTCTAGCATTGTCCTGCATTAGGAGGAACCCAGGGCCAACCGCACCAGTATATGGTCTCACAAGGGGCCTGAGGATCTCGTCTCGGTACCGAATGGCAGTCAGACTACCTCTGGCGAGTACATGGAGGGCTGTGCGGCCCTCCAAAGAAATGCCACCCCACACCATTAATGACCCACTGCCAAACCAGTCATGCTGAAGGATGTTGCAGGCAGCAGATCGCTCTCCACGGCGTTTCCAGACTCTGTCATGTCTGTCACATGTGCTCAGTGTGAACCTGCTTTCATCTATGAAGAGCACAGGGCGCCAATGGCGAATTTGCCAATCCTGGTGTTCTCGCCAAGCATCCTGCACGGTGTTGGGCTGTGAGCACAACCCCCATCTGTGGACGTCGGGCCCTCATACCATCCTCATGGAGTCGGTTTCTAACCGTTTGTGCAGACACATGCACATTTGTGGCCTGCTGGAGGTCATTTTGCAGGGCTCTGGCAGTGCTCCTCCTGTTCCTCCTTGCACAAAGACGGAGGTAGCAGTTCTGCTGCTGGGTTGTTGCCCTCCTATGGCCTCCTCCACATCTCCTGGTGTACTGGCCTGTCTCCTGGTAGCACCTCCAGCCTCTGGACACTACACTGACAGACACAGCAAAGCTTCTTGAGTGTTTCTTGCTAATCGCCAATGATTTCCACCTGTTCTCTATTCCATTTGCACAACAGCTGTGAAATTGATTGTCAATCAGTGTTGCTTCCTAAGTGGACAGTTTGATTTACTTGGACTTATATTGTGTTGTTTAAGCGTTCCCTTTATTTTTTTGAGCAGTATATATATATATATATATATATATATATATATATATATATATATATATAGGTGTGTATTTATTTATTTATTAGCTAAATTATCATTCAGTAAAACTCTTCTTCTAAAACTAAACAGGAGATCATTTAATAAATTTGCCTTTAAAACAGAAATTTCATGCACTCATTTTGTCCCATGCTCTCTCTCTCTTTCTCTTTCTATTCTCTCACACTCTCTCTTTCTCTCTGATGCTCTCTTTCACACCGCTCTCTCTCTGTCTGAGTTAGCAGAGAGGGTGAATGCACTCCAGAATAAAACCATGGATGATGAAAATGAAGTGTAATTGAGTCGGGTTGAAACGTGTGACAGGTTAATGTTATAAGGTTTGGGGCTGGTGACTCCACTAATCTGAGCATAAAGTACCTAAACTTTGTGAATAATTGCTTTGCCTGGATGAAGCTTCAGATTCAGAGCCTTGCTGCACTGCCCTTCATTTTTGTTGATGGTTGCATAACCTTTATACTTGCCTTTACACTATACCTCTAAACTTGCCTTGGTGCAGTGAGTTGGAATTGATGGTGGTTTAGCTTTCTTGCTTAAATGTTAGCCTCTGGTTCTAATAAGAGTGTGTAGTAGCTTAAGCTAAGTCTTTATTCCTATACTTGTGTCAGTGAGGCTTCAGTGAGTGAATGAACTTGTGTGTTTGTGAGTAAAGCTGTGTAGGCTCCGCCGCTAAGCTAACGCCAGCTTCTAATGCTAACATCCAGAGGCATGGCTGCTGGACCATGCCTCACATTTAACCCTGGCACTTTCCACAGCTTGCGTCAACACTTGCCACAGAAAACTAAGCTGCTGTGTAGCGCAGCAGTTTTAACCAGCTCTCGTCCACTTGGCCTGGCCATACTCCTGTGGGTGAATTCACCAGGTTTATAGTCAGGAAAAGCAATTACTCAACAATTTTATGCATATTATGTTCAAATTTAACACACAAAAAAAGCTTTGCTTTGTGGAGTTTGGATTGCTAGCTGATATGAGGCTAACCTAGTTGAGGGATAATGCTTTATGTTTGAATAATCCGCTCACTTTCTTCCTTTCTGCCACTTACGTAAAGTAAGTGTGAGGCACAGTCGAAAAGGAGAGCATGTCAGGTTAAACCTGAAAGCTGGTTTTGTGGCTAGTTGATGGATTTGCAGTGGAAGAATGCCTCCAATGGACAATGTCTGCATTTCTAGTCCAGACATGTTGCCCACAGAATCATTATCATCTTGTAAATGAAATGCTTCTATCTGTCTCTTCCTTCTATTTTTATAATTGTAACAGATAGAGCAGATTTGGACTGATAAAACCTGATAAGGAAGCTTGATATTTCCACCTGATAATAACACTCATTAGGAAAGCACCATGTTGTGTGAGATCACCAGATTGCCTTATCTACAACCTTTCAATCATATAACCTTGTATCTGGCATAGAAGTCTTTAATAGAACCCTTTGGGTGTTTTTTGTTTTCATTTGTAAAGATGTTTTAGGGATTACCTTAGGAAAAGTACCATGCTTGCCAAATATAGTCAGTTTGCTAAAGGATAACAGAACTAGAGAAAAAAAAACATTACCTGAGGCTTTCAGGATGCTTAATGGTGTCTGAAACACGAACTGAACACACCAATACATCTTTCATGTTATTGTTTTGGTTAATGGAACAACATATTCACGCGTTGACCACTTTAATAGTAAAAATGAACTAATACATTTATTAGAGCTTTGCAGTCACAGAGCTCATACAGTGCATCCGGAAAGTATTCACAGCGCTTCACTTTTTCCACATTTTGTTTTGTTACAGCCTTATTCCAAATTTAATTATATTAATCTTTTTCCTCAAAATTCTACACAAAATACCCCATTGTGACCATGTGAAAAAAGTTTTCTCGAGAGTTTTGAAAATGTATTAAAATTAAAAAACAAAGAAATCATATTTACATAAGTATTCACAGCCTTTGCCATGAAGCTCAAAATTGAGCTCAGGTGCATCCTGTTTCCACTGATCATCCTTGAGATGTTTCTACAGCTTAAATGGAGTCCACCTGTGGTTGATTGGACATGATTTGGAAAGGCACACACCTGTCTATATAAGGTCCCACAGTTGACTGCATGTCAGAGCGCAAACACCAAGCATGAAGTCAAAGGAATTGTCTGTAGACCTCCGAGACAAAATTGTCTCGAGGCACAAATCTGGGGAAGGATACAGAAAAATTACTGCTGCGTTGAAGGTCCCAATGAGCACAGTGGCCTCCATCATTCGTAAATGGAAGAAGTTCGGAACCACCAGGACTCTTCCTAGAGCTGGCCGGCCGTCTAAATTGAGCGATCGGGGGAGAAGGGCCTTGGTCAGGGAGGTGACCGAGAACCCAATGATCACTCTGTCAGAGCTCCAGCGTTCCTCCGTGGAGAGAGGAGAACCTTGCAGAAGGACAACCATCTCTGCAGCAATCCACCAATCAGGCCTGTATGGCAGAGTGGCCAGGCGAAAGCCACTCCTTAGTAAAAGGCACAAGGCAGCCCGTCTGGAATTTGCAAAAAGGCACCTGAAGGACTCTCAGACCATGAGAAACAAAATTCTCTGGTCTGATGAGACAAAGATTGAACTCTTTGGTGTGAATGCCAGGCGTCATGTTTGGAGGAAACCAGGCACTGCTCATCACGAGGCCAATACCATCCCTACAGTCAAGCATGGTGGTGGCAGCATCATGCTATGGGGATGTTTCTCAGCAGCAGGAACTGGCAGACTAGTCAGGATAGAGGGAAAGATGAATGCCGCAATGTACAGAGACATCCTGGATAAAAACCTGCTCCAGAGCGCTCTTGACCTCAGACTGGGGCGACGGTTCATTTTTCAGCAGGACAACGATCCGAAGCACACAGCCAAGATCTCAAAGCAGTGGCTTCAGGACCACTCTGTGAATGTCCTGGAGTGGCCCAGCCAGAGCCCAGACTTGAATCCGATTGAACATCTCTGGAGAGATCTGAAAATGGCTGTGCACAGACGTCTCCCATCCAACCTGATGGAGCTTCAGAGGTACTGCAAAGAAGAATGGGCAAAACTGCCTAAAGATAGGTGTGCCAAGCTTGTGGCATCATATTCAAAAAGACTTGAGGCTGTAGTTGCTGCCAAAGGTGGTTCTACAAAGTATTAAGCAAAGGCTGTGAATACTTATGTAAATATGATTTCTTTGTTTTTTAATTTTAATAAATTTTCAAAACTCTCGAGAAAACGTTTTTCACATGGTCACAATGGGGTATTTTGTGTAGAATTTAGAGGAAAAAGATTAATTTAATTCAATTTGGAATAAGGCTGTAACAAAACAAAATGTGGAAAAAGTGAAGCGCTGTGAATACTTTCCGGATGCACTGTATGAGGGCATCTAGTTGCTACAGCTAAGTGCACACGGGGGAACTGTAAGGGCTCACTGCTTATTTGATTATTGTTGTTTTTTTCTTTGGACAGTTTAGTGGGTCACTAGCTGCATACATATCACATATTTACTATAAGTTAAATCCTTAGGGGATTAATTTAAACAATGACAAAGAGTGACTGTTAGAGCTAACTCTTCAGTCTGGGCCATAAATGTCAAAACCACTGTAAAAAAACACTTTTACAATGATACTATTTTCTATCAGGTTCCCTATGGGAATTCAGTAGTATGTTAGTGCTAACATGGACATGCCTATGTATTCTTTTTTGCTGTCACCAATTTAGGCCTTCTATGAAAGCCCTGAATGTTTCCATGTGAATTTAAAGCAGCAAGTTTAAGATGTTTCAAACCCTTTTCAAAGTAGCCATAAAATTAAAATTTCTTTGTATTAAAAGTAGATTTCTTTCATGTTTGACTGACAAGACTGGACGGAAATTGGATTTTCATCTGCATACGTGAGCAAGCCAGTCAATATTTATAAACATATAAACAATGCTTTTTAAATTATGTTTAAAAGATTCTTTTATTGTGGCAGTTATACATAATTATTTGATATGAAGAAATCTGCAGCTGTGCTGTTTGTTTTAACTCAGCACATTTGTCTCTGTGGAGAGGTATGAATCGCTTTCAGAGCAGGAGGTTCTCAACTCTCTGAGTTACAACATTTTGCACACAGAGAACCAACATCCTACTTAATATGAATACAGTTACAGACAAAAAATATCTCATTCAATTATACAAATAAAAATAATACTCACTGCAAGTACTACACAACTATCCAAGACTACTAACCCGCTGGTGGAATGGCCACTAGGAGGCCTCCCAAAAGAGGTTAAATTTAAATTTAGCAACTGTCAAAAGTGACGTGCTAAACTCAATTTAAAACTGGATTTCAAATCTGGATTTTTTTCTCTGAGGTGATTTTACACAGCTTACTTCAGAAAAGCAGAACAAACATAGTCTATTTCTGCAGCATTCAGATGGACAGGATTTTCTATGGACGTCATCAAGTACTTAGAATTTTCTGTATTGTTATCTTGAAATAATGGGTTAACTATCTTGTCATCTTAAGATTACAAAGCTGTTATCTTGAAATAACAGTTATTTGGTTATTTTGAGATAACAAAAGTTATATTGAGGTATGCCTTAATTATCTTGTGATCTCAAGATAACAAAGTTGCTATCTTAAGATAACAAGTTAATTATCTTCTGACTTTCTGAAAAGATAACTGACTTGTTATCTCAAGATAACAATTCAGAAAACTACAGCAACAGCTCATGGCCTCTCTGGACTTCTGGACCTTTCAGCTCCTTTCGTGCTAGAACGATTTACCACAGATTTCCCAACATGCTGTTTCTTTGGGTTAGCAGGCGTGACGAAGCTCTGTGGAAGTATATGTGTGCTTGTATGTGGGTAAAGCAATTGCCACTGATTAATGCATGAAGCTAACAGTTTCCTCTGGAGAGTCACACACAGGGTCCTGAAAACAGGCTAAATTGCCTTCCTCAGGCGAGCTGCACATCGGAGGGATTTGAAGGGATAACAGAGGATGCATCAAGCGCTAGCCGAGTTTTCCTCACCCAGGGGTCTCCAACAGCACAAATGACTGGATTTTTGTGTCGCTTTTTTTTTTCTGTGTCTTCATGAATGCATGGAAGAATCATATCTGTAGAGTTTTTCTGGGAATAGTAGCAAATTAAAAAAAAGGCTAAAAGTGTTCTTTGGATCAAAGCCACTGGTTCTTTAAAGGAATACTCAAATGATTTAGAGCAGTGGTCAGGAACCTTCCTCCTGGAAATCGACTTTCCTAGAGAGCATATTTCTAATGCTGCATTCAAATGGTGTCATAAACTGGGAAATACCAGTTTTTTCACTTGCAAATCACAGTCATACTGCAACTCGGAATCCTAGATGATACATGAGTTTACATGTGACTTATCATGCAAACTTTTGCCTAAATTGTCTGTGTGTGAAAATGTGTAAAACAATTTGTGAAAAAATATGTATCTGATTTGATCTCTATGCTTTTCACTCATAGAGAAAAGAAAAAGCATTGTATTCTCAGACCCCCACACTTTTTTCCGTTGCTGTATCTATGAATAAGCACTCGAACAGAATGAAGTCTTATTTACTAGTTAACCATTTGAGCACCCAAACATGCCATTACCTGCATCTAATGTGCTGCCCAACCTCTTGCCTAACACTAATGCTTCAGATCCAGGCAGTCGGGAAACTCAAATGATGTCAATTAGCTGGAGCGGATCTGGCAGATTAGCTTTGGAACTTGGCAGGAAAGTAGATTTCCAGGACCAGGGCTGGTAGATGTTTTCAAATAATAAAGACAATGGGTATTTTTACGCCATTAGCATCTGATCACTGTGATGTCCTTGTGGCGATCGATTCATCATCCAGTCATGACACAGCACGTTCTTCACTTGCCCTTTGCAAATATAGCTTTTGCATTCGGATGTTGATCAGATCTCATTTCTCAGTGCAATATTCAGGCAGGGCCTGTGCAGACTTAGTCTTGTGGAGCCAGACGTGATCTCATTATGAGAACGGCAGGAGAAATTTTCAAAATTATGCAGGCCACTGCACAGGGGCAGTTTTTGCACTAGGCAAAAACGAACTAATATATACATATATATATATATATATATATATATATATATATATATATATATATATATATATATATATATATAATTTTTTTTTTTTTAAATAGCTGTTATTTGTGATTATAATGAATATTTTCAGTCATTTCAATGCAAAACTAGTGAGGAAAGTTATTGCACTACCAGAGCTAGCTGGTTTTTCTGTTGCAAAGGCTCAGCAGACTGTATGCAAAGCTAGTGTTATTGTTGGTATAGATAGCCCCAGTTTTGGCATATATATAAAAAATGTAATCCATTAAACTACTATTAGTAGTTACCATTAAAGTACAGGGTGGGCCATTTATATGGATACACCCAAATAAAATGGGAATGGTTGGTGATATTAACTTCCTGTTTGTGGCACATTAGTATCTGGGAGGGGGAAAACTTTTCAAGATGGGTGGTGACCATGGTGGCCATTTTGCAGTCGGCCATTTTGGATCCAACTTTAGCTTTTTCAATGGGAAGAGGGTCATGTGACGCATCAAACCTATTGAGAATTTCACAAGAAAAACAATGGTGTGCTTGGTAACTTTATTCTTTCATGAGTTATTTACAGGTTTCTGACCACTTATAAAATGTGTTCAAAGTGCTGCCCATTGCGTTGGATTGTCAATGCAACCCTCTTCTCCCACTCTTCACACACTGAGAGCAACACCGCAGAAGAAGTGCTAGCACAGGCTTCCAGTATCCGTAGTTTCAGGTGCTGCACATCTCGTATCTTCACAGCATAGACAATTGCCTTCAGATGACCCCAAAGATAAAAGTCTAAGGGGGTCAGATCAGGAGACCTTGGGGGCCATTCAACTGGCCCACGACGACCAATCCACTTTCCAGGAAACTGTTCATCTAGGAATGCTCGGACCTGACATCCATAATGTGGTGGTGCACCATCTTGCTGGAAAAACTCAGGGAACGTGCCAGCTTCCAAAGTGGATTGGTCATGGACGAAGTACACAAATCATGTAGTTGAGTTAAAGTAGAGACACCCAAGATAAAATATTACTCCAGTAAAAGTGGAAGTTCCTCCCTTTAGACCTCCACTTGAGTAAAAGTACAAAAGTATTGGCCTTCAGGTGTACTTAAGTATCAAAAGTACTAAAAGATTAATTAACTTAATGCCACAAAGTTTTCCTTTACTATTTTGAATCTGTAGGTCGCTGTTCATAAACATAAACTAGCTAAAACAAATTTACTATAAAATAAAATAGTGTTTGTATAAATTCAGAAAAAAGATGCATCAGTCACGACTGCATATGTGTACATATTTCTATATTGTGGTCTATTTACACGAAGTCAAATACAAATACACACTCCTAAAATTTTACGCTGCTGCACTGATGTTGAACTGCTTGCACTGGGTTGGTATGTTCAAAGAGGTCAAAACAAGCTCAAAACAAAGTGTGTGCTGTGCCCTGATTGGTGTTCTTGCTTTGCGCTTCATTTTGACATTTCGTTTTTATACACATACAGTGCATCCGGAAAGTATTCACAGCGCTTCACTTTTTCCACATTTTGTTTTGTTACAGCCTTATTCCAAATTGAATTAAATTAATCTTTTTCCTCTAAATTCTACACAAAATACCCCATTGTGACCATGTGAAAAACGTTTTCTCGAGAGTTTTGAAAATTTATTAAAATTAAAAAACAAAGAAATCATATTTACATAAGTATTCACAGCCTTTGCTTAATACTTTGTAGAACCACCTTTGGCAGCAACTACAGCCTCAAGTCTTTTTGAATATGATGCCACAAGCTTGGCACACCTATCTTTAGGCAGTTTTGCCCATTCTTCTTTGCAGTACCTCTGAAGCTCCATCAGGTTGGATGGGAGACGTCTGTGCACAGCCATTTTCAGATCTCTCCAGAGATGTTCAATCGGATTCAAGTCTGGGCTCTGGCTGGGCCACTCCAGGACATTCACAGAGTGGTCCTGAAGCCACTGCTTTGAGATCTTGGCTGTGTGCTTCGGATCGTTGTCCTGCTGAAAAATGAACCGTCGCCCCAGTCTGAGGTCAAGAGCGCTCTGGAGCAGGTTTTTATCCAGGATGTCTCTGTACATTGCGGCATTCATCTTTCCCTCTATCCTGACTAGTCTGCCAGTTCCTGCTGCTGAGAAACATCCCCATAGCATGATGCTGCCACCACCATGCTTGACTGTAGGGATGGTATTGGCCTCGTGATGAGCAGTGCCTGGTTTCCTCCAAACATGACGCCTGGCATTCACACCAAAGAGTTCAATCTTTGTCTCATCAGACCAGAGAATTTTGTTTCTCATGGTCTGAGAGTCCTTCAGGTGCCTTTTTGCAAATTCCAGACGGGCTGCCTTGTGCCTTTTACTAAGGAGTGGCTTTCGCCTGGCCACTCTGCCATACAGGCCTGATTGGTGGATTGCTGCAGAGATGGTTGTCCTTCTGCAAGGTTCTCCTCTCTCCACGGAGGAACGCTGGAGCTCTGACAGAGTGATCATTGGGTTCTTGGTCACCTCCCTGACCAAGGCCCTTCTCCCCCGATCGCTCAATTTAGACGGCCGGCCAGCTCTAGGAAGAGTCCTGGTGGTTCCGAACTTCTTCCATTTACGAATGATGGAGGCCACTGTGCTCATTGGGACCTTCAACGCAGCAGTAATTTTTCTGTATCCTTCCCCAGATTTGTGCCTCGAGACAATTTTGTCTCGGAGGTCTACAGACAATTCCTTTGACTTCATGCTTGGTGTTTGCGCTCTGACATGCAGTCAACTGTGGGACCTTATATAGACAGGTGTGTGCCTTTCCAAATCATGTCCAATCAACCACAGGTGGACTCCATTTAAGCTGTAGAAACATCTCAAGGATGATCAGTGGAAACAGGATGCACCTGAGCTCAATTTTGAGCTTCATGGCAAAGGCTGTGAATACTTATGTAAATATGATTTCTTTGTTTTTTAATTTTAATACATTTTCAAAACTCTCGAGAAAACTTTTTTCACATGGTCACAATGGGGTATTTTGTGTAGAATTTTGAGGAAAAAGATTAATATAATTAAATTTGGAATAAGGCTGTAACAAAACAAAATGTGGAAAAAGTGAAGCGCTGTGAATACTTTCCGGATGCACTGTATAAACCAAAGGGAATGACAAATTTCTCAAAATGTAGTGGAGTAAAAAGTCAGATATTAGACTCTGAAATGTAGTGGAGTGAAAGTAAAAAGTCACCCAAAATGGAAATACTTCAGTAAAGTACATATGCATGAAAAAACTACTTAACTACAGTAATGAATTACATTTACTTCGTTACTGTCCACCACTGTTTATCACATCTAACAGTTTACTGCCTCTACACAAACTTGCTGCTTCAGGGGAAAAAAGCAATGTTGCTGCATGCACTAGGAGAAATCAATACTGCAAAGATTGCAGTGATAATTGCAACATTCCACTCAGATATTTTGTCCATGTCCAAGTGCTCATGGAAGTTGTCCCCACAACCCAGGTCATCTCCTGAAGTGCAGTAGTGCAAACTGCAATGCAGGTTAAGATAGTTCATCAGATAATATGAACACTCGAGAACAAAGGGCCTTGTGAAGTACAAAATGAGTCAAAGCTGTTTATTTTAGTTTATTTATTTTTAGTAATACTGCATTTAAAGCCAGCAATGATTGTTTCAGGATTTGGAAGCTGTGGCTTACTGTGCCTGCTGCCATTGCTGTTTCTAGATAATATACAATCTTTAGCCTATTATTTAGAATCAAGTGAATGAAAAAAAAAACATAATAATTAACAGTGGGTCTTATCTTTAGGCATTAAACTACTTCACTCTCCATTTGGACTCCAACCAAACCTTCATTACTGCTGGTGGTGTTTTTTTTTGTTTAACGGTAAAGTGATGCAGAAAAAAAGCAAATTGAGTGCTAGTAGCATAAAATATAGTGGAGGAAATTAATTATCTGTATGTTTCACAAAATTAACATTTGAACAACTTTTACAAGCTGCTTTTGTTTATTCCCACAGTTAAAATGACAACTAGTTGAATACTCTTTAGAAACATTTAGTCATTTTAATCTCTGTGCTAAAATAATTAATTAGTGCTACATCTTAATTATACAACTGCATTAAAACTTACTTTTACAACTGCAGCTTTTTTGTAGCACCAGTGCTAAATGCTCAAAAAGTTTATGTACAGCCCTGAGAAAGTGATGATAGCTGAGGTAACAGACCAATAACATTGATAACAGAGCACTAGCAGTGGTCAAACAAAACACCCTGAACATTTCTGTGGTCCCAGCATGGCTTTCATTTGACAAAGACATCTCATTCTTAAGCAGTAGTAGTATATAGTTCAGGTTAAATGCTGGAAAATTCCTTTAAAAACAGCCTTTAGGTTCTTTAAAATGGTTATAAAATGGTTAGAAGAAAAGGCTAAATATTGTTCCTCTATGTCATTGCTCCACAGAAACCCTGTTGACACTGTTATTTTTAAGAGCGAAGAGGTGCTGGACAGTGTTGGACAGCCAGTTCTTCAAAAAGATGAGCTGGCTGGGTGAATGCTTTTTGGAAAATAGTTTTACTGGCCTTCAAACTTTGGCAATGACAAAGCTGAAACAACTTTAAAAAGCTTGTAGGTATCCATACGTTTTTTGGCAGCGTTTAGTGGTGGCGTCATATCAACAGTGTTAGCTCTTCTTTGTTAATGCTACTTTGCTAGTCTTGCTAGTAGTCGTGGCCCGGCAAGATGAGCAGCATCAAGAATTCCAGTTTCAATCAGTGTGAATGGAAATCACTCCCTGCAGCTATTATTCCCTAAGAACAGATACTCAATCAAGAAAAAGGCCAAAGAATAAATAAATCCAGGTTTGGGTTCTATGAGTATAAGAGGATGAAAATGTCAGCAGCAGGAATTAAACGAGCAGGGCAGCAGTGGCGAATCAAAAAGAGGCTTGAAACATTCTCTTCACACCTCGCAAAAGGCCTCCGCTCACCAGTGCACTCTCAGCACATATGGCTGCCTCTCAAGGGACTGAGCCCAGAGCCTGCTTGCAATCTGTTTTCATCTCTTTAATAAGCTTTTCTAAACCATAAGCATTTAGGGAGCCACTTACAGAGCACCCAGCCTTCTGCACAGGCCTCGTGCTCGCTCGGCTCTTCTTCTACTGCTGCTGCTCTCTCTCATCCTCTCTCTCTCTCTCTCTCTCCCTCTCCCTCTCATCCTCTCTCTCTCTCATCCTCTCTCTCTCTCATCCTCTCTCTCTCTCTCTCACCCCTCTCTCTCTCTCTGTCTCTCACCCTCTCTCTCATCCTATCTCCCTCTCTCATCCTCTCTCCCTCTCATCCCCTCTCTGTCTCTCACCCTCTCTCTCATCTCCTCTCTCTCTTTTTCTCATCTCCCCTCTCCCCCTCTCCACCCCTCTCTCTACCTCTCATCCTCTCTCTCTCTCTCTCTCTCTCTCTCTCATCCTCTCTCACTCCCTCTCATTCTCTCTCTCACCCCCCCTCTCTCTCTCACACACCCTTTCTCTCTCACCCTCTCTCATCCTTTCTCCCGCTCATCCTCTCTCCCTCTCATCCTCTCTCTCTCTCTTTCACCCTCTCTCTCTTATCCTATCTCTCTCCCTCTCATCCTATCTCTCTCTCTCTCTCTCTCTCTCTCTCTCTCTCCCTCTCATCCTCTCTCTCTCTCCCTCTCATCCTCTCTCTCTCTCTCACCCTCTCTCCCTCATCCTTTCTCCCTCTCTCATCCTCTCTCCCTCTCATCCTCTCTCTGTCTCTCTCTCACCCTCTCTCTCATCCCCTCTCTCTTTCTCTTTCTTTCTCATCTCCCCTCTCCCCCTCTCTCTCTACCTCTCATCCTCTCTCTCTCTCTCCCTCTCATTCTCTCTCTCTCATCCCCCCCTCTCTCTCACACCCTTTCTCTCTCACCCTCTCTCTCATCCCCTCTCTCTTTCTCTTTCTTTCTCATCTCCCCTCTCCCCCCTCTCTCTCTACCTCTCATCCTCTCTCTCTCTCTCCCTCTCATTCTCTCTCTCTCATCCCCCCCTCTCTCTCACACCCTTTCTCTCTCACCCTCTCTCATCCTTTCTCCCTCTCTCATCCTCTCTCTCTCTCACCCTCTCTCTCAGTCTCTCTCTTTCTCACTCTCTCTCTCTTTCTCTTTCTCTCACCCCCCTCCCTTTCTCTCTCACCCTCTCTCTCACCCTCTCTCTCATCCTCTCTCTCTCTCTTGCTCTCTTTTTCTCTCTTATTCTCTCATTCTCTCTCTCTATCTCTCTCTCACTCTCTCATTTCATTTCTCTCCCTATATCATTCTTTTTCGTTCTCCTTTTTTCCCATTCTTTCTCTCCTTCTCTCGGTCATTCTCTATTTGTCTATAACATTCTTTCTTGTTCTCTTTCTTTTCCTATCTCTTTCATTACCTTTCTTATTTTTTCTCTTATTTCTCATTCTTTCTCTTCTTCTCTCGCTCATTCTCATTCTTTCTTGTTCTCCTTCATTATCTCTCTCATTTTCTTTCTCTCTCATCTTTCTCTCTCTTTCTCCCTCTCTGATTCTTTTTTATCTTTCTCTCTGTCTCTCTTTTATGCTCTCTCTCATGTTCTTTCTCTTATTGTTTCTCTCTCTCATTCTCACTAATTTTTTCTCCCACTCTTATTCTTTCTCTGTCTCCCACTCTCTCACTCTCTTTCTCTCCATGCCTTTCTCATTCTTTCTTTCTCTCACTCTTTCTCTGAGTCTCTTTCTCTCTCTCATTCTTTCTCTCACTCTCTTACTAATTCTGTCCTTCTCTGTCTCACTCATTCTTTCTTGTTCTTTCTCTCTCTCATTCTCACTCATTCTTTTTCCCACTGTCATTCTTTCTCACCCTTTCTTGCTCCTTCTCTCCTTCTTTCTCTCTCATTCTTTCTTGTTCTTTCTCATCCTCTCTTTCATTCTCTCACTCATTCTTTCTTACTCTTCTCTCTCTCTCTCTTTGCTCTTTGTGATATTCTCTCCTTCTTTTTCTCTATCTTTTTTATACTCTCTCTGTCTTCTCTCTCTTTCTCATCTGTCTCTCACTCATTCTTTCTCTCTGTTCCTTTGTCTCTATCTCTTATTCTTTCTTTTTCTCAGTTTTTGTCTCTCACACTTTGCATCTCCATCTCTCTTTTTAACTTTTTGTTTCCTTCATACTAGAATGTCTTTCTTTCTTTCTTTCTTTCTTTCTTTCTTTCTTTCTTTCTTTCTTTCTTTCTTATTACTTTTTCTCAGCTCCTTCCTCTCATCATTTCTCTTTTCCCTCTTTTTTACTTTCCTTTTTCTAATTCTTTCTTCTTGAACATTAGAAGCTCTGAGTGCTCAGATGTTGTTCTAATAGAACGTCAGTCTGTTCTCTGGGCTTTACTGTATCAGCGAGTGGCAAATGCCTTATTTTTTCCTCTCCAGGACTCAATATTTCTCAGTGCCGCCTCGCCGCTGCATGCCTCCTCCAAACAAAAGCCTCTATCTGTGTTGTGCTTTCCATTTCCGCTGCCTCTCCTCACTGCTTTTAATTGTGCTGCCTTTAATCTACAGGAAATTGGCCGGCACATTAATTATGAGGCACTGGTCGGGTTTTGATGATGAAAGGGGGATGTGTGGGGGAAGAAGGGAGCTGTGAAGAAAAGAACGAGCACTTTGAGTGTGAAGATAGCACACAGCAGGCGCAGGCCTGTGTGCGTGTGTGTGGCGCAGGTACAGAGGCAGTTGTGAAAGGTTAGTAAAGTGTAAAGAAGCAGGCTTTTATGATAAGATGGAATAGATGTTTACTCAAATAGCTTATCAAGCCAACAAACCATACACAACCCCGTTTATCTCAGCCCTAACAAACGGCTATTATTGTAGGCGATAAAAATGTAATTTGATATTATTTTTCTCATTCGTAGTTCATTGAAGAGAATATATCAAAAGTGCAGATCTGAAACAATCAGTACCACATTTATGTTTGTAGGTATAGGAAGAGATGTGGTGTCATGATTTGAAGTTGATGAAAAGTTTGTACAAGCTAGTTTTCAGTTTTTTCTGTATAGTTTTTCTATATAATTTATATTTATGTCTATATAATTATAGTTTCTATACATTATTGCCATCTTATTGTCATTATTTCACGTCAAAACAAATGGAAAAGGTCAGGGGCTGTATTACAGAAACTTTCCATCTTTAGTCCTGTAAAAAAGAGGAGTCAGTTCAACTTAAAGTCTGAAGACAACTGATTGCTTTGCTTTTCTTGAGTTAAATCAACTGGAGAACACTGAAGTTCACCAAACTCAAACTTTGAGGTTTAGCCAGAAGTTGTGCTAACTAGTATTTGTAGTTTCTCAGTTCATTAAACATACAGATTTTTATGTGTGGCTGTGTGTTTCCCCACTTTTTAAAACTGACATTTTCTCCTTCTGGGCTCCTTTATGTGGACACCTGTGGGATCTCAGGGTTTCAAACTCATAACGTCCTGATATTGGGGTGAATACACTGTAAACCCTGATAGGTTAAGTTTACTCAAAAAATTAGAGGTAACTTATTGCCTCAAGTTACAGTGGGGAAAAAAAGTCAGTCACCAATTGTGCAAGTTCGCCCACTTAAAAAGATGAGAGAGGCCTGTAATTGACATCATAGGGAGACTTCAAACTATGAGAGACAAAATGAGGAAAAAAAATTCAGAAAATCACATTGTCTGATTTTTAAATAATTTATTTGAAAATAATGGTGGAAAATAAGTATTTGGTCACCTACAAACAAGCAAGATTTCTGGCTGTCACAGACCTGTAACCTCTTCTTTAAGAGGCTTCTTTGTCCTCCATTCATTACCTGTATTAATGGCACCTGTTTGACCTCATTATCTGTATAAAAGACACCTGCCCACAACCTCAAACAGTCACACACCAAACTCCACTATGGTGAAGACCAAAGAGCTGTCGAAGGACACCAGAAACAAGATTGTAGACCTGCACCAGGCTGGGAAGACTGAATCTGCAATAGGCAAGCAGCTTGTTGTGAAGTAATCTACTGTGGGAGCAATAATCAGGAAATGGAAGACCTATAAGACCACTGCTAATCTCCCTCGATCAGGGGCTCCACGCAAGATCTCAGCCCACATGGGGGAGACCTAATGAATGATCTGCAGAAAACTGGGACCAACGTTACAAAGGCTACAGTCAGTAACACCCTACGCTGCCAGGGACTCAGATCTTGCAGTGTCAGACAGGCACTTCAAACTTCAGACGAGCGCGTCTGAAGTTTGCAAGAGAGCATTTGGATGTTCCGGAAGAGTATTGGGAGAATGTCATATGGTCAGATGAAACCAAAGTAGAACGGTTTGGTACAAACACAACTCGTCGTGTTTGGAGGAGAGTGAATGCTGAGTTGCATCCAAAGAACACCATACCAACTGTGAAGCATGGGGGTGGCAACATCATGCTTTGGGGCTGTATCTCTGCAAAGGGACCAGGACGACTGGTCCATGTACATGAAAGAATGAATGGGGCCATGAATTGTGAGATTTTGAGTGCAAACCTCCTTCCAGCGGAAAGGACGTTGAAGATGAAACGTGCCTGGGTCTTTCAGCATGACAATGATACCAAGCACACTGCCAGGGCAACAAAGGAGTGGCTTCGTAAGAAGCATTTCAAGGTCCTGGAGTGGCCTAGCCAGTCTCCAGATCTCAACCCCATAGAAAACCTTTGGAGGGAGTTGAAAGTACGTGTTGCCCGCCGACAGCCCCAAAACATCACTGCTCTGCATGGAGGAATGGGCCTACATACCAGCAGCGGTGTGTGCCAACCTTGTAAAGACTTACAGAAAACATTTGACCTCTGTCATTGCCAACAAAGAATATATAACAAAGTATTGAGATCAACTTTTGTTATTGACCAAATACTTTTTTTCCACCATTATTTGCAAATAAATTCTTTAAAAATCAGACAATGTGATTTTCTGAATTTTTTTTCCTCATTTTGTCTCTCATAGTTGAGGTCTACCTATGATGTCAATTACAGGCCTCTCTCATCTTTTTAAGTGGGAGAACTTGCACAATTGGCGACTGACTAAATACTTTTTTCCCCACTGTAATTAAAGTCCATGTAAAGTTAATTCAGAGATTTGTTTCTAATTACTTTACACAGGAGCCACACTTAGCATGACCCCTCCTCTAACATTATAAAAACTAGAGTGCATTAGCATCAGTGCTTCTCCCAGCCTAACTTTACTTGGCAAGGTTATGCTAGTCAGTAATTGCTAACTTGCATAAATGGGAGGAAAAAATGACCATTGTGTTTCAAACTGAGAAGAACAAGGTTGAATTCTCAGGTAGGTCAGTGTTCTCTGGCTCCGAAGTAGATTCTGGTTCTGGTGGCTCAAACATGTAACTTGATGGCTGTACAGGTCCAATAAAGCTGCTAGATGGAGCGTCCACTTTTCAGGTTGTGTTGGTGGTTTACACTTGAGAGAAGCTGTAATGTAATGGCATATATTAGTGCTAGTTAGTGGTAGTGAAGTTGTTATGCACACTGTCACAGTTACCTAAAAACAATAACATTCTGTTTTCAAAGAAATGGCCAGGGTCTGCGTGCGGGTCTAAAGATTCAGCAAATTAAGGAGGATGAGGACATATCCAAGCGGGTGGGCAGTTAGAAATGCAGTGAGTGGAACTACCAAATGTGTCTCAAATCTGGCCCAACTATGTTGTTAGTCTGTAACATTAACACCAGAATTGGACTACAAATATATACACAAGGCAAAACTGCTGTTTTACAACATCTGCCCTTGTTCAAGCCTGCATGCCTAACTACCTGGTAGTCAACCTATACTTGTGTATTAAAGCCAGAATCATCCCAAAACAGTCTGCTATCTGGGTATGTAATTAATTATGTAATTACAACATTATATTTAGCAAAACAGTTCTAGAAATGGTTTTACTAGTTTTTTTGTAACACTAATTTTTTTCTAATGCCTAAAATTGACCTAAAATAATACTTAATAATATAAAATATGATTATACCTAAATTAATGAACCTGTATTTTTAATAATGGCAGTGTGTTAGCCCTTTCAGCTAGTTTTTTCACTCTCATATCACTTTCTCTCTCAGATAGAATGTTCTAGACCTGTTGATTCAATCACTGAGGTAAAAGCGCACTTAACGCTTGAGCTGATCTTCAGTGAAAACGTGCTGTTAGTTGAAATTGCCAGCCTGAGCAGGGGATGAAAGACGACGGCCTGCTTCAGATTATGACAGAGGGCAGAGACTATTTAGATATCTGAGGTTTGTGGAGAAACGGTGAAGCGAAGGTTGAAAATGGGATTCTCTCTCATCTGAAGATCAAACACTTCACCACAATCTTTATTGTTTAGGGATCTGATCTGAGAGCCTGCAAGCGAGTCATAAAAATAACACGGATTGCTTCATCTCTGTGTTCATATGTAGACGTTTTTGATGTGAATGAGCAGAGACTTGGTAAAGATCACACAGCGAGCATGGATGGATTCCGGTCTTTGTTCTGCTAATGCAGGCATTAGCATGCTACTGAATAATGAATTGGACTTGATGGTTTCTTAGTTAAGTAGCTATTGTGATTTTGTGTGATAGGTGATAGAAAGGGTCTTTGGGGCAAAAGGAAAGGTAAGTGGGACCTTTTTTTAAATCTACAAAAACAAAGAAAATGCCACTGATTGTTCAAAATGAAATAAATGAAAAAAACGCACTGTAAGTTTTTTTTTTTGTCAGAACTGAGCTGTGAGTCACCCTATAAAGCTTAAAATTGTGATCAATAAGTCAGAGACATTGGGTTGGATTTCATGGGAGTTTTGTGAACCATGTCATATGTCTTTATGTATTAACATCTCACACAAAGGCTCAATAAAAGAAGGTCTGGCTCAAGCTTTCTCAAATGCAAAATCAACATTATACTGATAGAGACATGATAACTATAGTAGATAACTTAAATATTCGAGAGGCACATTCTCCACCAAGTTCTCTTTGAAAACTTTCATTGCTCACAATCATCAGATTCAGGTGTCTGAAGCACAACCGACATTAAAAAAAGTTCTATCACATGTTGTGCACAATTACACATTCTCACCAGAGAGGTCAACAAATCCCCAAATCTTACAGAGTGTAGCTTTACAATGTAAACATGATCCATTCTAAAAACATTTAAAGAGTCAGAATCATAGTGGTGGTGATAGGAAGCAGACATTCACATAGTTTAATGCGTCTGAAAACACTCTCACTAAAGGATATTACACAGTTCAAATAGTTATAAAAATCTTCCAGATGCCTCATGATAGATTTGAGATAAGCTTAGGGCTTAAATGTTAAGATTTTTGATCTATTTATGGTGGAGGGGTACGTGCTGGGTGTTATAAGGCAAAATAGTTCCCAAAGAAAGCTTATGTTTTGAAGATTTATCACTATTGAGTCATTTTTGATAGTAAATAAAATGGCTATATCTGTGTTGTAGGCATCGTGACCCCTGGTTTCTATCACCACCACTGTAATGATATCCTGAGCTTCTCAACAGTGAGCCATCTCAAATCTAACCACTCTGAATGAATGTTTACATCTTAACCACAAAATTATGCAGAAATTTAAAAACATTGGTGAACTTCCTGCTTGATGGTGCACATCCAAGTCAATGAGCAGTCAGGAACCTTTAATTTGAGGAGTGTAAGTTGGCAGGTAAATCCAATCAGCAAATGATCTGCAGACACAGACCCTTGAGAGGTTTACAGGGTGTTTTGTAAACCTTTATATTAATTCGCTCCTTGTAATGATCAAATTACCCCCGTTGCCCGATACGGTTACTGAAATGTGGTAATGAAATCGAGCTTGACTGAACAAACTTATGACTGAGCTTGGAGTTAACGAATATTTTGTGCATCAGGGGTTGTGTCATCGGAATGGGAAAAAAAAGGGACCAAATAATCAAGATGGATTTGTAATCGTAATATGGGTGATTGCAGGCTGTAATTAAATACGTTTATGCAGCTTCTAAATTCATTTCAATTCATCGCTGGAGCCTACGGCTCAGCAACGGGTTGTAATTTAATGAGCGTAATTACCATCTCTTGACCTGAATATAATTCAGATCAAACTCTCGTCTATTCAGTATGCTCATACTATCACAGTTCTCTTAGTTTAATCACAGCGCTGCAGAGAGTTTGGGATATAACACAATATTGTTAAGTGTCAGTTACTAGAGAATGGCTGACTTGGACCCACTGGAGCTTCAGATGATATGATAAGAAAGGAGGTTGCTGCATCATAAATTCAGTCTCAGAGCTCTGAAGTGGCCTTTAACACCGAGCTTTTCTTCTGAATAATCGATGAGGCAGTGGGTCTAGTTTTGAACTTAGGATTTATGCAGATATAATGCAGTACAGTCTGTGATTGTTTTTGAAGCTTGTTCACTTATTGCTTATTCATTTATTTTACAGTGAATTTCAGATTTTTTATGCTTTTTTTATGCAGTTTTTTTTCTCCTAATCACTTCTCTTCTTATTCTCCTTGATCATTGCCGTATTACAATTGGCCTGCATTTTTTTCTTGGCTAGAAAATGAGAGCATACTATTGCATACATAACTTAGATATGATTATGTCATTACACAGTTATTATATAACTGATTACTTAATTCCATTTATGTAATTCAGTGAGCTATGTAATTGAGAACCGAGTGAAAGAAGAGGCGTATATACCCTGATGAGGGTTCATATAGATTGCAGAAGTCTGTGCTTGATGTCAACATGTTGTATGCAAAAGTTATAACGTATAAGATGACACTGCTTGTTTTGAGTTAAACTAACTTAAGGACACCAGAGTTCATCCAAACTCAAAGTGCGAATTGTAGTCAGAAGTTCTACCTCACGTTTTTGTTTCTCAGTTAAGTAAAGTGTAACCAGACATTTTCTCCTCTTGAGCTTTCAGATGTGGTGTGATGTTCAACCAGAAAGTAGAAAACAAAAGTGAAGCTTTACTTGTGGAATTGGTGATACAGAGAGTAGTCAGGAAACAGGCATGGGTCAAATCCAGGAAACAGCAGAGTAACAATGGTGACCATAACAGACAAGGGCAAGACAGGGCAGAGTCCACAAAACAGGCAATGAGTTAAACCATAAATCCAACAAACCAGGCAGAAGTACAGAAGGGCAAATCCAAAAAAAACAGAGTCAATGAGAAAACAGGCAGGAAGTCAAAACACAACTAAGATCAGTACAGAAAACACTCAGTAGTTTCACAAGTGAAAGCAATACTTTGTAACTAGTATAATCTAAAGCCCAGGCTTATATACTAGTCTACAATAGCCATGTGACAAATACACAGCTGAGGAAAGTTAGTATTCTGGCGACCTTGACTGCTGATAGGATGATGGGGAGATGGGCAGAAATAGCTCTTGCGCTACTTTACCTGAAAAAAATCAACATGAATCATATAAAAGATGAAGAATATTTAAATCCTTAATTTAGTTGAAAATGTTGTTGGTTTCAGCGTTGCTGAAAAAGTGTTTTGCTGCGTCTCGCAACAACACTGCTTGTTTATTTCTGGTACAGCAGTCTGTTCTGCACATGCACAGGTTGTGAAATCTGAAAGAAATTCAGGTAAAAGTTCACATGCACTGAGAAATCTGATTACCGAGCTAAAATCCAGCTCTTTATCATCTTTTCTTCGGAGTGTGGTGTTTGCATGACCATTTGAACAATCGAATAACTTCAGAAATCCAATTATGATCAGATTATTGAGTGCGTGTAAACACACTCAATGTTCTATAGGCACAGATGATATCAACAGTATGTTGAGAAAAGCATAATGTGATGTCATTTATCACAATCATGATAAAATATCATCATATTGCCCACCCCTACAGTGTATTAAACATTTACGGCCACAAAATTTGAGTAATTTCAGGAGCTTGTGAGTGGTGCAATGGTCTAAACATTCAACTTCACCAGGAGGTTGTGAGTTGAACCCTAGTGATGTCACAGACATCCATAGCTGGGAGCCCAAAGGGAGAAAATGCCTGGTGGGACTGTCTGATGGAAAGAGTTTCAGCTTGTGGGGAAGTTAAAAACATGCATTCTGCATTGAATACATAACTGACATGCAGAACTAGAAAAATGGCAGGACAACTTCTGACTAAGAAGTTGGGTGAACTCTAGTGTCCTCAAGTTCATTTAACTCAAGAAAGGCAGTTTAATCAGTTAAGCTGAGCTGACTATCATTTTTAACAGTGTATAAATGGTGCCATGATTTTTTCACTGGCCACACGTTCCATTTTCCCCCAAAATGTTAAATTCACTATTTTCATTTAGGGCCTAAACAATGAAAAAAAAAACCCCACATAATTCACTCCACAGTCCATGCGCTCCATATATAGAACAAAAGACACACATTTAGGCTACATTCACTTAACATGCCTCATTTCTAATTCAGATTTTTTGCTCAGATCTGATCTTTCTAACTTGATCATTCTCATTCATGTTGGTAAGTGGCTCATATCTGTAATCAATGCAAGTGAACCTGCATCCTCAAATAACCTTCTAGCGCTAATCACTAAGGTCACATGAATGAACCATGTGCATCATAGACAGCAAACCAGCAGAACCTTCGTAATGAACATAATTTGCTCTGAGAAGCTCTGAGCTGTTATTAGAGGTTAGATGCTTTGCTTTTACACTGTTTGCCGGCAATGGCTTCAGGTTAAGCACTGCCATTAATGCTGAATGATGGTCCAGGTGCAGTGAAAAAAACACATGAATCCCATTCACATTGAGGTACCATGGCCACAGATCTGATATGCATCAGATCTAGGGCTTTGTTCACACTGCAGGGCAAATCAGATTTGTTTCTTGTGCACTTTTTAAACCAGTTGTTCAGATTTCAAAGTACAAGTGATCAAATATGATTTGTGTGGTCATACTGCAGTTGCATTTGCTTGCATGTTCACAATGGTTGAACTATCACACCTGTCTCTGACTGTCCCTGAATGTGGTTTGAATGATCCAGTCATAATCTATGTTTATACCTGGCTTTTCTAGTGGTCAAGTAAAATCCAAATGTGATCGAATCCCTAAAATGCATGTTAATGCAAAGTGTAAACAGACCCAAATTAAATCTGAAACAGATTAAAAACCAGCGACAAATGTTGAATCTGATTGGAAAAAGTCTGATACTGTGTGGCTGCAGAAAATCTGTCCTTCTGGAAAAAAGATGAGCTTTGAGCTGCCTGTGTGAACAAGGCCTAAGACCACATATGAAAGTGGCTCAGATCTGATTTGAAAAGATCAGGTTTGTGTGTCCACACACGATTTGTGCCTGGTAATATGAATTATAATAGTTTATACAACCCCTATTCCAATGAAGTTGGGACGTTGTGTAAAACATAAATAAAAACAGAATATGATGATTTGCAAATCCTTTTCAACCTATATTCATTTGAACACACTACAAAGACAAGATATTTAATGTTCAAACGGATAAACTTTATTGTTTTTTGCAAATATTCACTCATTTTCAATTTGATGCCTGCAACACGTTCCAAAGAAGTTGGGACAGGGGCATGTTTACCACTGTGTTACATCACCTTTCCTTTTAACAACACTCAATAAGCATTTGGGAACTGAGGACACTAATTGTTGAAGCTTTGAAGGGGGAATTCTTTCCCATTCTTGCTTGATGTACAACTTCAGTTGCTCAACAGTCCGGGGTCTTCATTGTCGTATTTTGTGCTTCTTAATGCGCCACACATTTTCAATGGAAGACAGGTCTGGACTGCAGGCAGGCCAGTCTAGTACCCGCACTCTTTTACTACAAAGCCACGCTGTTGTAACACGTGCAGAATGTGGCTTGACATTGTCTTGCTGAAATAAGCAGGACGTCCCTGAAAAAGACGTTGCTTGGATGGCAGCATATGTTGCTCCAAAACCTGTATGTACCTTTCAGCATTAATGGTGTCTTCACAGATGTGCAAGTTACCCATGCCATGGGCACTAACGCACCCCCATACCATCAGCACCATCAACACCTTTTCCTCTTTGGCCCGGAGGACGTGACGTCCATGATTTCCAAAAACAATTTGAAATGTGGACTCGTCAGACCACAGGACACTTTTCCACTTTGCGTCAGTCCATCTCAGATGTTGTTGATATGTGGCTTTCGCTTTGCATGGCAGATTTAAAACTTGCACTTGTAGATGGAGTGACGAACTGTGTTCACTGACAATGGTTTTCTGAAGTGTTCCTGTGCCCATGTGGTAATATCTGTTACAGAATGATGTTGGTTTTTAATGCAGTACCGCCTGAGGGATTGAAGGTCACGGGCATTCAATGTTGGTTTTCTGCCTTGCTGCTTACTTGCAGAGATTTCTCCAGATTCTCTGAATCTTTTGATGATATTATGGACTGTAGATGATGAAATCCCTAAATTCCTTGCAATGGCATGTTGAGAAACATTTTTCTTAAACTGTTGGACTATTTGCTCATGCAGTTGTTCACAAAGTGGTGAACCTCACCCCATCCTTGCTTGTGAATGACTGAGCCTTTCAGGGATGCTCCCTTTATACCCAATCATGACACTCACCTGTTTCCAATTAACCTGTTTACCTGTGGAATGTTCCAAACAGGTGTTTTTTGAGCATTCCTCAACTTTCCCAGTGTTTTGTTGCCCCTGTCCCAACTTCTTTGGAATGTGTTGCAGGCTTCAAATCCAAAATGAGTGAATATTTGCCAAAAAACAATAAAGTTCCATTTGAACATTAAATATCTTGTCTTTGTAGTGTATTCAATTGAATATAGGTTGAAAAGGATTTGCAAATCATCGTATTCTGTTTTTATTTATGTTTTACACAATGTCCCAACTTCAGTGGAATTGGGGTTCAGTTCAGACCTGCCCACTCACATTAAAGTTTTAAGGAGTGCTTCAGCCTTGACAGCTTTCTGAATGAAGTGCAGTACAAGAAGTCCACTGTCTTGGTCTTAAGGGTGTACTGACAAATACAAAAGTGAGGTTGTGAACAGTTGATGACAAATGAATGATGACTGTTTTGAGGATTTAAAACCACATAGATATCATATCGAAGAAAACTGAAAAATTTAAGAATATTTAAAACACAGGACAAAACAGTAATTATGGACTACCTAAACTTCACCTGAGGAATCTGTTAATGCCATGGATAACTCTGATTAGTAGGACACATTTCAGTCTAGGCTGGATGAGTGCTTTACAATGCTGTATGTTTGTGTTGCGGAGACATGCTGTAAAATCTCTTAGGACACGTTATCTGTGTTCTAGTCACTCCATAAGTTTCCAAAAGGGCAGCCTGCTTCACTACACACTCCAAATGACTCAGAGGTAGTCAGAGATGGTTGAGACATTGCTCCATTTACCTTCAGTAAGCCTGGTTTCACTTCAAAAGAACAACTTTCCCCATTTTTTACAGAAAGGGCAGCCTTCAAGAGTGAGCAAATATCAGGGCTCACTTCTGGTGATGGGGAAAAAAGAATACAGAGTTTTCTGCTTTTTTTTTGTTTTGAAATCCTAGGTGTCGTATTAACCCTTACAGCTGCAATTCACAGTTATAGTTTTGTAATATATTCTCATGTCTGTAACACTTAGCTGTAGGTCATGATCATAAGCCTTTCAGGACAGCTGACATAAACCTACATAAACATTTCTAAAGTCTTATTCTAATAAATGGCACCTGTCATAAAGGCCACTTTTGTCAACTTCAATGTCAAGTTGACAACATCTAGGTCAAGTGACAGCTTTTTGCAGTAACACTTCACTGTAGGGTACTGTTCATAAGGCTACTTAACACCTACATAAGCTTGTCATTACAACTGACATAATCCTACATAAATGTTTATAAATGCTTATTCCAGTAGGCATCATAAAGACTACTTCAGCTAACTTCAAACTTTGTTAAAATTGGCAAATGTAACCCTTATAGTGAATTATGCCTATTGGAATTAGCATTTATAAACAGTTATGTAGGGTTATGTCAGTTGTCATGACTTGTTATGTCATCTTATATAGGTGTCATAAAGTCTTATGACCAGTACCTTAGTAAAGTGTTACCCTTTTTGCTGATATTGGGTGTTATAACTCTTTGGTGTTGAAGATTTTCTTTCTTTTTTTTTTTTACGAGAGGGCTAAAATTGCAGATTCTATAATAGCAACATGCAAGTAGCTGGGCTTCAGTCTCGACAACTATGCATGAAGTGTTAATATTATATTGAGCTATTGCACTATTAACGTGTTAAGTTTGACAGCACTAGTGATTATGCAATTATCTCTAAAGAATATAGCAAAACAGTTTAACACTATGCTTCTAAAGCTGGACACACACATCACAATTACAATCCTGACAGAGACAGAGATCATCACAAATTTAATATCAGTCTTTCACAATATGGCAAAGAAAGGGTAAACACATTACGAGCTTCGGCTATTCAAACCATTGCTTTTAATGAAGGTGTGCATACTGGCTCCACATTCTTTTAAACATCTCGCTACCACATTAAATTAAAGCCATATGGAGACCACAGAAAGCAACAGTAGATCACGTGGATTTACACAGACAAAGGCCGTCTGTCTTTTAGATAAACAGACAAATGCTAATGGTCTGTTATCTCTGTTATCTCTAATGTTACCAAACTTTTACACCTCGTATCCTTCAGCTGGAAAACAGCACGTTTGTGAAGAGATACTAAACTGATGGCGTGTGATACATGATGTTGAAAGTTTTACTTCATTACATTTATTTGAATAGACTGTATCAGTGTTAGTTCGGTGCTCACTGCATGTGTGCACTCACTGCGTGATGTGCTACATGGGGATTAGTTACATTTTCTGCATAATTAAATTGTTAAGACAGAAATAAAGTCAGTCAGAGTGGTTTGATGTAAAATGCATTTGAGAGAAAATGAGTAAGTCAGAACTGTTCACAGTGGTGGTGATAAGAACCCGACATCTGTCTCTACAATCTCCCCCACAGAAAATTATTATCTGGAATGGTTATGAATTCCCTGATTGATGCCTGAGAGATTGCTCTAAGATAGTTTGACTAAATTTTGGCTGCTTTTACAATTCATTCATTATAGAAAGGTACATGCAGTTCATTCACTGGCAAAACAGTCCCTAAGAAAACTCAGATGGCATGTAGGTTTACTGGCGGCTATATTTGTGTCGTAGTCATGGTGACCCCTGGTTCCTATCGCCACCACTGTAAAGAAATCAGAGTTGGAAAGTTCCTCTACAATGAACCATGTCACATCAAGCCACTCTGAATGACTTTGCTTACATCTTAGAGATTTATACATGCACTGGAAATCCCTTTTAATATAGAGAAGGTAGCGACCACAGCACTGTAATGTGTCTCAAGTCAAGTCAGTTTATTTATATAGCGCTTTTAGAACAGACATTGTCACAAAGCAACTTTAAAGAAAAGGTAGCATAGCAAACAATAACAGAAGAATAACAGAACAGAGAATAAGGTTTAACATTAGTATAAAATCTTTATATAAATAGACAGGTGAAGCAATGGCTATGATGTGTCTTGACAAAAAATCATGAATTAGAACCAGAGTTTGCTTCAATGCAACATGCTGGGCGAGCTGATGTAGCCCGTTGTTTAAAATGCATTACCACAACAACCAGTGCGAGAGAAAACAATTCAGACGTGCCATAAGCAATTTCAGCGGGATGGAAGAGAAAACACAAGCTTTATCTGAAATTAGCTGTCTGATTTGAGTTTCATGAAGGTGGGCTAATATTCGTAGCAGTCCTCTTCAGCAGCGCTATGCATTTCCCAACTGCTTAAATAGTGGGGAGAGAAGCAGAGCTTTTTGATTGATCTTTCTTCAAGTGTCTGCTCGGCGCTGGTGGCGACATTTCACAGATAATACTCTTCCTTCGCCGGTTAATGACTGAGATATGGAGCCAAGGGGGGGAGTACATTAGATTTTTCTGCAGTTATGATGTGATTTTGATGGAGAAAGCTTACAGTCATTGATTGTTCCTCAGAATCGTAGAAGGAACCTGTGATTCTCTTGAGCGAGGTCTTTTGAAAATAAGGTTTCTCTTGCTTAGGCCATGCATTATAGGCAACTTTGTTTACTTTGTCCAGCACAAGATGTTTTTTTTTTTCACATTATCTGACGTTCTTGTGTATTTTCTCTCTACTTTCTTTTTTTTCTATGTTAGAGGTGCTACCTTTCATTACTGAGAACCATCGCGAAAGCTGAGCCTCACAGTTGGTATGGAGACCAGGCTATTTTCAGACCTCACCTAGATGGAAGCAAGCCCTTTGAGGCTGCCTGTATCTATCTTTTACATACAGAAGAGCACAGACACGGTGAAATAATGCGTTTTTGTCGTAGGGCTTTTTCATCCAGCGCTTTCCACACTGGCATTTTGCCTCGATAAGGACTGTATTTTTAACCTGTAGAGAGGGATGACATTTCGTTCCGTTTCCTGTTTCTGGTTCCCAACATTTTAGGACTGTAATGTACAACTGATGTGGAGCTGATGACGGAGTCAGTAAATGCGTCTGTTACAGGCAGTCACAGGTGGCAAAGTTGAGAAAACAGACCTGTTGATGTACAAGACTTTGTCAGATTTAGGCCTGTGCCTGGTGATGGTTAAAGGGGAACTCCACTGATTTTTCCAAAGGATTTTACAGTGCATCCGGAAAGTATTCACAGCGCTTCACTTTTTCCACATTTTGTTTTGTTACAGCCTTATTCCAAATTGAATTAAATTAATCTTTTTCCTCTAAATTCTACACAAAATACCCCATTGTGACCATGTGAAAAACGTTTTCTCGAGAGTTTTGAAAATTTATTAAAATTAAAAAACAAAGAAATCATATTTACATAAGTATTCACAGCCTTTGCTTAATACTTTGTAGAACCACCTTTGGCAGCAACTACAGCCTCAAGTCTTTTTGAATATGATGCCACAAGCTTGGCACACCTATCTTTAGGCAGTTTTGCCCATTCTTCTTTGCAGTACCTCTGAAGCTCCATCAGGTTGGATGGGAGACGTCTGTGCACAGCCATTTTCAGATCTCTCCAGAGATGTTCAATCGGATTCAAGTCTGGGCTCTGGCTGGGCCACTCCAGGACATTCACAGAGTGGTCCTGAAGCCACTGCTTTGAGATCTTGGCTGTGTGCTTCGGATCGTTGTCCTGCTGAAAAATGAACCGTCGCCCCAGTCTGAGGTCAAGAGCGCTCTGGAGCAGGTTTTTATCCAGGATGTCTCTGTACATTGCGGCATTCATCTTTCCCTCTATCCTGACTAGTCTGCCAGTTCCTGCTGCTGAGAAACATCCCCATAGCATGATGCTGCCACCACCATGCTTGACTGTAGGGATGGTATTGGCCTCGTGATGAGCAGTGCCTGGTTTCCTCCAAACATGACGCCTGGCATTCACACCAAAGAGTTCAATCTTTGTCTCATCAGACCAGAGAATTTTGTTTCTCATGGTCTGAGAGTCCTTCAGGTGCCTTTTTGCAAATTCCAGACGGGCTGCCTTGTGCCTTTTACTAAGGAGTGGCTTTCGCCTGGCCACTCTGCCATACAGGCCTGATTGGTGGATTGCTGCAGAGATGGTTGTCCTTCTGCAAGGTTCTCCTCTCTCCACGGAGGAACGCTGGAGCTCTGACAGAGTGATCATTGGGTTCTTGGTCACCTCCCTGACCAAGGCCCTTCTCCCCCGATCGCTCAATTTAGACGGCCGGCCAGCTCTAGGAAGAGTCCTGGTGGTTCCGAACTTCTTCCATTTACGAATGATGGAGGCCACTGTGCTCATTGGGACCTTCAACGCAGCAGTAATTTTTCTGTATCCTTCCCCAGATTTGTGCCTCGAGACAATTTTGTCTCGGAGGTCTACAGACAATTCCTTTGACTTCATGCTTGGTGTTTGCGCTCTGACATGCAGTCAACTGTGGGACCTTATATAGACAGGTGTGTGCCTTTCCAAATCATGTCCAATCAACCACAGGTGGACTCCATTTAAGCTGTAGAAACATCTCAAGGATGATCAGTGGAAACAGGATGCACCTGAGCTCAATTTTGAGCTTCATGGCAAAGGCTGTGAATACTTATGTAAATATGATTTCTTTGTTTTTTAATTTTAATACATTTTCAAAACTCTCGAGAAAACTTTTTTCACATGGTCACAATGGGGTATTTTGTGTAGAATTTTGAGGAAAAAGATTAATATAATTAAATTTGGAATAAGGCTGTAACAAAACAAAATGTGGAAAAAGTGAAGCGCTGTGAATACTTTCCGGATGCACTGTATATAGCTCTGCCACTAAAATGTAAACCAGAGATGCATAACTCCAGTCCTGCAGAGCTGGCATCCCGCAATTTCATCCCCCTGGAATTATAAGGTTCTATATAACATTTTGGTTAAAATTAGGTTATTCACATATTCTTGTTCTGTGACAACTTCTTAACATTATGTGAGGTGTTCTGTTAAGTTTTATTCATTTTTGTACTCATGAAAACATGTTGTTGAAACTCTTTCTGAAAGTTTCAAGTTCTTTGAAAAGTCTTCGTGTCTTAGACTATATAAGTATTAAGTCTTTAAGTTAAACATAGTATACATTTAAAATTATGAGATCTTAATTACAACATAAACACTAGTTTTATTAATTCATCCATTTTTTCTTTTTCTTAATTTCTCCCAAAATAAGACATTTTGGCTGATTAAAGTCACATTTCTGATATAAGACAAATCCTCACACTGCCCTTACCTGCTGGGACAGTTTATTGTTAGCTGGTTGCTGTCTTACCTATCCATCCATCCATCGATCGATTTTCTAAGCCGCTTCTCCGTCAGGGTCGCGGGGGGATGTCTTACCTAATGGACACTAATTGTTCCTACCTAAAATTGACATCTGCAGTGCTTTTTTTAAATAAGAAAATCATAAATTTTTCTTAGACAAGAAATAAATGTCAGAAAAAAAAAGTGTCATAAGAATGTCATAGAAAGCATTACATTGAATTGCCTGATTATGTAGACACTCTGTTATGTTGTTAAACAAATTAGAAGTAAGCTGTTTGTGTTCATTTAAAACCGTTGTTTCTTTTCATGTTTTGCCAGATATAACCTTATAATTCCAAGCAGAAAGTGAGTTCTATTCACATTTAGAAGGTTCTATCCACATTTGGCCTGTTCTAAAAACAAACAAACAAACAAACAAAAAAACGCTCATTTAATAATTGGACAGGATTTTGATATTGTACATTCAGAATACATTTAGGGGGTTTGTCATTTTCATAGATAAAAGAGGCATGTTCACCAAATCAGTTTGGCTGTTTGGAATGCAAAATACTTGAAGCTTGATATCTCAAAACTGCTCAGAATGCAGATAGAACCTTATAATTCCAAAAGGGCAATTTGGAGATTCAGTGCTCAAACACACCTGATTCAACTCTTATGTTATCTGCTAACTTTAGAGGTTGTGTTTGAGTGAGGAAGCTACCAAAGGGTGCTGGACAGTGGCCCTCCAGGACCAGAGCTGTGCACCAGTGATGTAAACAAATTCATTGAAAGTGACTGGAGGTGAATTGCACCATTCTAGAGAAACTTACAAACCAGAATTGTTCACAGTGGTGGTGATAGGAACCAGACATCTGATGAGCCTTAAAAGCTCCCTCACAGAAAGCTATTCACAACATGATTATGAATATGCTGCCTAATGCCCAAGACATTGTTTTATGATAACTTTGACATAAGGCTTGGCTTTAAGTGTGTACGCTGAGCAAAACAGTCCCCAATGAAAACTTGTGTTTTTTGGATTTATTATTATTTTACCATTATCAACATTACATATAAAAACTCAGAAGACACATGTAGGTTCACTGGTGCTTTTGGCTGCTAAATGCAATGACTATATTTGTGTTGTAGACAAGGCAACCCTTGGTTCCTATCACCACCACTGTAAAGAAGTCAATTTCTCTACAATTAAACCTCTGAAAAACTCTGAAAAACTCAGAATAACTTCTCAATGATTTAATTATGTAGAAATTCTGAAAAAGTCACTTCAACTGAGTTACCACGGTAACAAAGAAGGTTCACATGATGAAATTTTCTCCTGTGACCAACATGGGCAAGCAGGCATCATAACTGCTCATAGAGCAGATTTTAAGAGTTAAAATAGACACAGATATAGTCTATGAATGCATTACTGGCGAGATTTTCTAATTTATCTCATACAACACTTTTACAGCATCAGAACAAGGCAGAAAATATATATTCAACAGAAAATGGAGCTTCAACAATTAAATATAATATCAACTTTTCAGTGTTTAGTGATCCACTCATTGGATCATTGGATCATCAAGCAGCTTCTTTGTTTAATCTGCATTTTTTTCTCGTTTTGTCTATTTGCTTTTCTTGGTTACACAGCTACACATTCTTTCAGATTCACAGTGCTGAGTTGTCTTCTCACAGCGAAAGGATGGACAGAAAAACCTGTGAACTTTTTCAGATCTGAAGCAAAAGTGGAGCTTCTATAATGTAGGAATCGACTCAAAATCTAAGCATCTGTCTGATGCTGATTCATATCAATATAAATCTGATATCAGGGTGCATATATAAATGGATATATAAATTTAAACATTAGTTTTACCAACTGTAGACAGTGTGGCTTTGTTAAGATGATTTGTGACTATATTTATCATGAAATATGCCAAACTTATGGACAACACAGTGACAAATAGAGACCAAAAGCTGACATTTTGTGTCAGGAGTTTTTTTCTAGTTTTTTTCTCAGTGCTGAGCCAATTATTGCGAGTCTGGCTTTATTAGGATGGTTCGTGCGAATGTGCAATGTGAACTGTGCCAAGTACAACATATTAGCATTTAATTTTAAACTGAATGTCTCGTGGTGTTTTTCTTGTAATTTAATCTTCCTCTTTTACTTCTGATTCTAATTAATTACTAATGATCTCTTCTATAACTATGTCTTATCACCTGTCTGTAAAGCACTTTCGGCTGCCACCAGCATGACTAAAATTAAATAACAATATAAATAAAACGATTATTTTCAATTAAATTAAATTATTATTATCAGTGGTTCTGGCAATGAAATGGGCAAAAAAGCTGTTGAAAATAGAGACTGAAGGCTGACATTTTCGCACTGGGAATGTTTCACGGATCATCTGCTCGGCCTTCCGTGACTATCCCCCAGTCTTGACAGTTACAGTGCCTTTCCATTTGGGAACTGACATCCTGTGTTGGGCGGTGTGGGAAAGTGAGCGGCAGTGACAGGATTACCAACCCACCTGCTGGCATGATGATGCCTGCCTGTGGCGACTGGGCTTCCCTCCTGTTGCCCTCAGGCTGTTAAACACATTGGGTACCGGACCCCCACCATGATGGGAGGCAGCCTGTTTGGAGCGACTCGATAAAGAAGCAGCATTCACTTTCTCCATTCTAGATGCACCTCTCAGGTCTCAGCTAACTGCCCGAGCTGCTTACAGTCACAAAGCAGAGCTAGCCCCTCTCTCCCTGTTTACCCATCAGCACCTGCAGGAGGACTCCAGGGGAGACAGAGAGCTGAGCTAGTCCCATTATGAAACGAAAGATATGAGTTCCATCGCTCATCAGTGCTGGAATGCCATTGTGGTGGGCTGCAAGTGATGAGAAGGGGAAGCGGAGCTGCAATTTATGCTTGCAATGTGTTTATCATTAAAGCTCAACTAACCAAACAGTTCTCTGGCCACATTCTTTCATAGCTGTTGGACAAGCTTTACAGAATGTTGGCCAAAATTCCACTCGGCTTAATGAGAAATTGTTGAATACAAATCAAAACTAGCAAAATTAAAAGCTAACATGTTAAACAAAGGGGAACTCTCAAGTTTAGAGAAGATCTAATGATTTCTGGAAATTAAAATCTGTCATGTTTAGTTCAGTAGAATCATCATGCTTGTTGTATTTAACTGTTATTTCATTAGTAAGTCTTTGCTTTAAAGTCTTGAAACCCCAAACAGAAAAAGGAAATGGTCCAAAAACTCCCCAACACTAAGTATAATGTCAAATCTATCAGTGCGTAATTTATGCACTCTTTACTTTTGTGAACCGTGCTGCCACTTCAACTCTTCTGTCCTTCATCAAGTCTTCAAAGAGACACTAATATTCACACAAACAACTACCCAAATACACCTCAGCTGCCTTGCAAATGTCTTTCTGCTGTGTATCTAAAATGAGTAAAAGGCAGGAGCATCCCAGCTTGTTCGAAGCTTCGTATACTGAGGAGCACATTGCACGTTGTTTTGTTCAGATTGCTTCATCCTTGCGAGACATATTACAGAACATTTGGGGCCTTTTTGAGTGAATGTCCCTGTACTTAAGAAACAAGATATCCTCTGTTCGTTCCTCTGGGCCAACAATACGTGAACTGAAGTGCCCTTAAACAAGGCACCTAACCCAACTGCTCCCTGGGTGCTGTGAATAGGGCTGCCACTGCTCTGGCCAAGTGCGCTCACAGTGTAGTTCCCTGTTGGTAAGACTAATAAGAGTATGTTAATATTAAAATAATTACATTGGAGTTTCAAAACTGGAGTTCAAAAAATGATTAAAAGAGAAAACGGGACTCTGACCAACCATGCAAGACCTGGTAGACCACCAAAACTGTCCCATTCAGATAAACTTAAAGCTTTCATCTGTGAGAAGAAAAAAAATCAAGCTCAATCAAAAATCAAAAAATCCACAGGTGCTTCTGTCCATCCTTCCACTGTGAGAAGACAACTCAACTAATCTAAAATGTGAAGTAAGGTTTTTAGGACTGATGAGTCTAAACTTATAATCAAGATTATTTTTATCATAAGAAGTAAAAAAATGCAACCAATGTCTAAGACTGAACTTTGAAGGTGTGGAAAAATATCCTAGCAGATTTAGTTGCCACCTTTAGTTAGTATAGTACCATCACATTATGCGGAGGTTCTTCACACTGACATTAGCAAAAATGGTTCTTTAAGTAAAAGCAAAAGAGGTTATTCTATGAACCTTTTTGGGCACCTGTTTTATTTTTGCACCTGAAACGTGGCTCAGAAGGCTTTGTTCATGTGGTCTGGAATGAAAATAGTGAAAGAACATGAGAAGCAAGTGAAAACAGAGAAGGAACGTGGAGTGTATGAGTCCCAGTGCTGGAGATCCAGAGCAAGCTTTTAGGAAGAGTAATGTCCATGCGTGTAATTACTCTTGGAGGGTGTGCTTTTCTTCCCCCCTACATCGCTCTACCTCTCTTTTTCCTCTTTCGTACATTAAGTACCCATGTGATGAATTGCTCAGGGTTGAGTGCTTGACTCCAACTGAATTTGTTTGCTCTGGAAAAGCCATAGTTCTTCACAACCATTTCATTTTTGGTCTGTTTATTTGTCTCTAAGACAGATGGTGGTTAAAGGCTTTAATTTAATCCTCAGATGTCCAGAGTTATTATTGTCATTTTGTTGTACTGTTTAAATGAGACTTGTATTACACAGTCAGTTAAATGATGAATTACATCTACATCGATTTACATTCTGTATCAACCGCTTTGAATGTATACTTAGGACAAATGGCAAAAGCAAGGCAAAAATGAATGTTTTTTTCTGTCCACAAAACAAGACAGTGTGCTCAACAATGACATTTCGTCCAATTTAATTCATTATTCAGTATCTCTTCTTGTCTGTACAGACACAAACGAGGAGTCGATTGAAAGTTTAGAATTAGCATTTTTAACAGAATTTCTCATCTAGTTTCAATAAGCTATAATACAGAATTTAGGCAAATAGAGTTACACCATTGGTGCAAATTTAAGGGGGAATGAGGGGAGTATGTCCCCACCACATTTTGAAATTATGTGAGATAATTTGGGGGGGGTTATGGGGGTTATTGAAAAATGTACATTGCTAAGAAAAGAGCTGTCTAACATAATATGGCTGTCAATTACAGATTAAAACTCTAATTAAGATAGATTGTTGTTTTGTTTAGTTATAACCTGTAAGGACAAAATGAGAAAACCTCAAACCTAACCTGCTCTGGAATTGTTTCACAATTACAGTTATTAATAGTCCGTCTCTTTTCTTCTTAATTATCACTATACTTTTAATTGTAATAGGAACCAAAACTGATATTCTGTACTGATTAAGTACATTTTTTGCTTTGTGTTGTTATATTGGCTTAGAAATCATGAGATTTGTAGATGTACTTCATTAGTAGATGTACACTTTCACATTTGAATTGCTTTATGTAGGCTATGGCCTCCTGATATTGGTCCCCCTCACTTGTCAGATTAAATTCCCACCGCTGAATTGCCCCATGCATTTGTTTTTGTCAGCAATAACTGCAGTTTCAAAGGGTTAGAGTGCCTGGGGATGACAGAAGATGAAGCAGGGTCTAGTGGAGAAGAAAATTTCCTGCACTCAGTGAAGCCGGAGAAACGGAAGCAATGCGGCTAAGCCTGTTTTGTTTATCGCCAGTGGTTCCCGCCAGCAGCAGCCACAGTGTGAAAAGCCAGATGGTTGGTTGCTGTTTCCCCAAAGCCTCATAGGGCCATCAGCTGCCTAACAGCAAAATAACATGATTTGCGGCTAAACAGTCGCTAATACACAGCTGTAATAAATGCAGTGCTGGACCGCCGCTAACAAGTCAAGTGCAACGTCCGTGGAAAGCTGTCCAAGTAAACAGCCGTGGAATGATAAAACGTAACCTTGTTCCGCATTCAACAGAGAGAATTGGAAGGTGCTCATTTGTTAAATAAAGAAACGGATGAAAAAAAGATGAAAAGGGGAAGATGAAAGGGCCTTTATTCCAGCTGAGTAAAGCAGGCAGCCTTCCAGGAGACTCTTCTGTTGATTGGGAAATGTGCGTTTGCGTAAAAGCTACTCGTTAATTCATTTGTCATAGCACGGAGGAATATGATCCCACCAATATTTGGATGCAGAACCTACATTTGAACTATAATTACTATAAATGTGCTGTGTCCTGACTGATGATGGTCCAATCGCCACAATCAGATTACTGTGATCGGATGTTAATGTCAAGTGTAACCAGGGCATTTGAGTAGGTTTTTCCAAATTTGTATCTGGTACCATAAGATTCCATATGAGTACATATGCATGCTCAGAAGAAAAGGTACTAACATTGCAATGGGGTGGTACACCTCTCATCACTGGGGGGTTACCCTGTCTTCACTCCAGCCCTTTTATTGTTCTGTATTGAAACATGTGGTTATGAAATGGTACATTTGGTTATGAAAAGGTACAAAAACATTTTCCCTGGGAAAAAAACTTTTTTAAGGTACACAGTTGAGCTTTAAAACCACTGCTGTACTGCTTTGAGGGTCCATTTACAATGCTTGTACCTTGATGAACAAAAAAATTTACCTTTTTTCTGTCATTTCTGTACTAAAATATCTTTACTGCAGGAACCACTGACAATGAAATTAAGGAAGCTAACGAGAACCTGTTCTTCTTACTTTATGTGCAGTGTTAGGTGGCATCTCAAAGCCATTTAGGAAGGTGTTTCATTTTCTGTGCTACTCTTCTGAGAGTGCCTTGAAAGCAGCTTCTTGGAGAAGCCTAATTCAGTGAAAGCTCATTAATCCCCACGGTTCCAACAACTCTAATGCTGCTCTGCACCCCGCTGACTCCTTTATAAATGACTCCATGAAGTCTCCACCTCCCTCCATCACTAATTGGAGGAGAAAACTGGTTTCTTCTGCTCATTTCAGAAGAAGATTAGTCAAATAAAATGCTCTCTGCTTGCTCATCAGTTGTCCGGAAGTACAGAGACGTGTTGATCTCTGCACAGGGTCATTAATGTTAAAGCTGGCACAAATCTAAAGTTACTCGTTATGACACACAGTAACCCAGATAAGTCATTGGCTAAGCATATTTTATGTTTGAGTCACCTTTGTGGCTTGTAAGCTGTTGCGAACGGTGAAGGCTTATTCTCTTATTAATGTGTTCTGAAACAAGAGACTAGCTTCAATCTAAATGGATCACAGTCATCAGCGGGAATGGCCGGCAACTTTATGCCTGTTGCTAAGACGTCTCATTATACGTCCTGGCTAATCCAATCATGTCAGCCTGAGCGTGCATCAATGCACATCATTCAGCAAATAGGTGTGAAATTAGGTGTGCGTGGATAGGTGTCCTTGCGGGCTCCGCAAACACGGTGTGATAATCATCCTTGTGCTGCTTTTGCTAGCGCCTCTCTTGTGCAGTCATTGTAATGCAGAGGCTTCTGTTATTGTCTTGGCAGAGGTGACGTCGAGGTCGTAATTGTTCTGCTGGAGCATCTGTGGGATGCTGTTTACAACTCGCTTGGAAGTGGAGCCACTCCACTTATTCTCCATGTGATTTCCTCTCAATTACTCACAATAACACTGAGCCTAATAGCATTCTTAGAATTCAACAACTCAGAAGCACAGCACTGGACCTGGCCTGAACCTTGATGACCTAGTTAGGCGCACTTCTGCTCTTCTTGACAAAGAAACTTTGAAAATAATGTTGCAGAATGCTTTGCAATGTACATAGTGGAGTCTTTTACAGCAGTATCTAAATCTAATTTATGCAATTTCCTCCTTACCGTAAATGAAACAGACCAGCCAAGACATGCTTGGTGTCTGAAATGCTTGCTTCTTAGGTTTTGCACTGGAACTATAGCTTCACTCACATTACCAGGTTGATGTGGCACAAATTCGATTTTTTGCCCTAATGTGACACAAATCTGATGGTTTCAGGGCTGTGTGGACATGGAAGTCTGATCTTTTCCAATTTGACATCCTACTAAGCAACATCACGTAAATGAATCACGTGCGTCATGTGCATCATCAGCAAACAATTTAACGAGCAGATACGTATCCGATCTAGGACCACATATGAAAGTGGTTCCGGTCAGATTTGAAAAGATCAGATATTTGTGTCCACACAGCCCTGAAAACATCAGAACTGAGTCACGTTAGGGCAAAGAATCAGATTTGTGCCACTTCAACCAGGTAATGTGAACGTAGCCCTTCATATGTGGTCCTAGATTGGATACTTATCTAATTCATTGCCATGCGACCTTATTGAGAACGCTAAGATCGGAATTCATGTGCTTTTTTTTCATCATTCAGCATTCCCATGAACAAACGTTAAAGCCTATAAACAGTGGAAAAGCAACACATCCCCCTTCTTTGTCTTTGTCTCACTCTAATAATGATCAGGATTAATTGTCTTTGCAGCAAAGGCTCGTTCTGCTTGTTAGATTGTTTACTGATGATGCATGTGATTGATTCACGTGACGTTACTGAGTAGGATGTGGGGACATAGGCCATTCTAGGATGCCGGTTCATTAATCGCAGGTTTGAATCAGTTACTTAAGCAAATGTGAACCATCGTGACAGAGAGATTGGATTTGAGCAAAAAAAAAATGTATTTGAGCAATGAGGCTTGTAATGTGAATGTAGCCTATGATGCTAATTTAGCAGCACCCAAAATATTTAGTTCCTTGCTTAACTATTGAAGCAAACCTCGAACGCCAAATAAGTATTACTATTATTTTTGCTGAACTACATGCTATACTTTACTATTTGTACTAGCAACAAGGTTAAGAGCGGAGTTAGCATCCTACACTTGCCTCAAACAGTTGTTAGGTCAAGAGTGCTCAGTCCTGTTGCTGGAGCATCTGAATATTAGAACCAGTTGTGTTCGATCCAAACCCTCTAGGGTGGTAACTCTCAGGACCAGAATTGGGCACTTCTATGTTAGGTAATCTCACATAGACTTGCCTACATGGTTTCAGACATAATGACATCCTATTATCTATAAAAATGGACAAAATGTATAGTATGGATAAAAGAATACAAGCTATAGACTGTTTTGTAGACAGCAATATGACATACAGTGGCCTTGTATCTCCTGCGCAAAACTAAAGAAGCAAACAGGCAAAAGCAAAATACATAGATTAGCTAGGGCTAATCTGACAGTTATTCACAATATAGTGGTTCACTCCATTCTGAAATCCTATAACTTGATAGCACATTCCTCCATTACTTTTATACAGTACAGCCCTGAGGGTGACAAAACCAGCTACTTATAAAAACATCCTTCCGTAAATCTGTAAATCTGTACCTTTCGGTTCCAGCTTTCTGCTATGGATTTGCTGCAGGAGGGAATTGTCCACCCCGCTGAGTTTGATAAA
Source organism: Pygocentrus nattereri (assembly GCF_015220715.1). Lineage (NCBI taxonomy): Eukaryota > Metazoa > Chordata > Actinopteri > Characiformes > Serrasalmidae > Pygocentrus > Pygocentrus nattereri. The sequence goes on along the minus strand of NC_051231.1, from coordinate 23,469,365 downwards.
GCCACTCTCATTTTTGTGCTCGGCCTCCTCGCTATCAGGCCCAGGCCTGCTGTGCAGCTCCGCTAACAACAGGGAGCTGTCTTGTCAGATGCTGAGGGCCCATTTCTCGACCGGCGAGCCCACACAACATCTCCTTAAAGCTGGAATTACTACTGTGAACTCCAGTCGTATGCAATGGCCTTTAGCGATAGGTGCCATACAGGGACAGAGAGAGCCAGCAGAAAAAGCATGGCACTACATTAGCAGCACATTACTGTGAGTGATAGGTCACTTCTTAGTGCTTTATTTCCTGCTGCAGAGCTTGTTAACTGGGCAGCAGCAACAGCAGCTGTTCTGTCAATTATGCTTTCACAAACTTTTATGAGCATTACAATTAGAGTATAATGTCACTGTCATAAAATATTATAGTAACTTTCACTCGATTTCGGGCTCTTGGAATCTTTTCTAAATGGATGATATTTAAGCATCAGTTAGCTGGAACCAAGACTGTACTTTGGTGGATGGAACCTTTAGCTAGCTAACTAACAGCAGACTACAACTCAAAACACCACAGAACAGGTTCGATTTCGGCTTTCTGTCAAACAGTCATTTGACTTAGCTTTGAGCTTTTATTACCTACATTTGTAACAGCAGAGCAGATGGAGTAGAACCTGTAGTGGGTTCTTTGGACCTGCAGGCCACTAGATAAACTAACTAGGCTAGACGAGGCAGCTAACATTAGCCTAGCTAGGAGGCAAACCACAGAAGAGGTTTAATTTCAGCTTTTAACACGCACTGCTCATCTTTGCTTGCTTAGATTGGAGTCATTGTCATCTAAAATTGTATCAGTATAGCTTCTGTAAGTCAGAATCAAACCTGTTCTGTGGTGAACAGGGTTGGTGACATGCTAGCTAAGCTAATGCAAAACAGCTACTCTATCCTAGTTAGCAGAGCCTATTAACATTCAGTGATTGTTACTAGATTAATGGTTTGAGATTTATTGACATTTACTGCTTTTATTTATTTGATGACTGTGTGTGATCTAAACTTATTTTATAGTTTTGGTTTCAGTAAGTTACGGTACAAAACTTGTAAATGTAGAACCAGTCAGTAAACAGCTATGTTTTGCATCATCCCACTGAATGGTTGGGATGGTTGGGATAGTGTAGTGTTTAACACCTCTGCCTTCTACACTGTAGACTGGGGTTCAATCCCCACCTGGGCAAAAACCCTACACTATACCAATAAGAATCCTTGGGCAAGACTCCTAACACCCCCTTGGCCTACCTGTGTAAAATGATCAAATTGTAAGTCGCTCTGGATAAGAGCATCAGCCAAATGGCATAAATGTAAGTGTAAATGAATGGTTCTATGGCCCTGAGCATGGTTAACTAACCTTGTCGAGAGAACCACGCTGGTTATAGTTTGTTAGCGTTTTGTGTCTGAATAGAAATTACACTAGAATGGTTACTCACTTTGGCCCTGCAGTGGAAAAGAGCCCACTGTGTTTTAGCCTGGACTGCTTTTTAAAAGAGGCAGTACAGGGCAGCCAATCATAGCAGGGGCAGCTTACATATCACATCATCTTAAAGAGTAATTAAACCCTACAACTCGTGTTTTTTTTTATTATTCAGAACTCAAATACATTACTTTGTAAAAATAAATGACATCAGTTTTGCTGAAATTTTACTTCTTTTCACATTTTCTTTTCAAACTGTCTAAAATGTCTCTGTGGCCAAATCAGCCTCTGCATAGGTTCAACTTTGCTGTAGGTGCACATGATGTAGCTCATTACTAGAAAAATATCCATATCATTTACTGTAAGGCAGTGTTTATAGGGCGTCATGACACCTATAAGCTTATCTTCATTACTGACTTTAACCTACACAAAAAATTATATGCTTATTCCAATAGGTGTCGTCTGTCATAGAGGCTGCTTTTATCAGCTTTGATGTCAAGTTGGCGATACAGCTATGTCAGGTGACATCAGCGTTTTCTGACAGTGGATTGTGTCATGACATGTTGTGGGTGAAATGACACAGTAGAAAAGTTACAACAGCTGACTTTGTGGCTTATTGTATATCACAGTGACAATGATGTGACTTAAATGCTTAAATGCTAAATATGAATTGAATTCAGAACCACCAGCCAACTGTGTTTGCACACTGTGGAAATAGACCTCCGCATTTAACCCCTCCGTGCAGTGAAACACCCACATACATGTACAAACTAGTGAACACACACTAGGGGGCAGTGAGCACACTTGCCCGGTGTGGTGGGCAGCCCTATCCATGGCACCTGGGAGCAATTGGGGGTTAGATGCCTTGCTCAAGGGAACTTCAGTCATGGACTGGGGATCAAACCGGCAACCTTCCAGTCACAGGGCTGGTTCCCTAACCTCCAGCCCATGACTGCCCCATATATCATATATATAAAATGAGACGCACTTTAGGAGGCCACAGAAAAGGCTTAACTAGTCATACTGTCAAATCATCAGCATTCTGTCACTGTGGCGTACACTGAGCTACAACATCTATGTCATTTCAGCAGTCCTTTGCCACGAGAAATTTCTTTCCTACTAGATCTGCCCTGGTCAACTGTTAAGTACTATTATTGTGAAATGGAAGTAATTTGGAGCAAAAACAACACAGGTTGCTAAGTGCCGAAGTGCAAAGTAAAAGTCTTGATGAAAAAGCTTAATGAAATGGGTTTCTGTGGCCAAGCAGCTACAACCAAGTCTAAGACCAACATGCACAATTCCAAGCGCTGGCTGGAGTGATGCAAAGCATATCGCCGCTGGACTCTTGATCAGTGGAAACCTGTTCTCTGGAGTGATGAATCACACACTTCAAAATCTTATGGAAAGCCTTCCCAGAAGAATGGAGTCCTTTTTACTTAGAAAGTAGGGGTGCAACTCTATAATAATACCCATGGTTTTGGAATGGATGTCCAACAGTCTTTTATTGGTGTTACTTTTTTGCACTATGAGGCCTTCCTTCACTCAAATTTTTCCCAAAGTCGGCACAGAAATAAAAATAAAAACAAAACAACCTGTTTAACCCCTTAATGTCCAGATTCATTTAAAGTTTTATTGCACAGTTTTATAACCCAAGAAACCTCAGCCAGTTTGCACTGAAGTCCCTGTAGTTACTGAATAAAAAGCCTTAATTTTTAATAAGACTGGGATTTTAAGGGGTTAATTATAAGGAATAAAGAGTGGTTGAAAAATATATATGTAGAAATTAAATCTCATAACCATACATTAGGGAAACAAAAAAAACAAACAAACAAAAAAAAACAAACAAGAAAATTGTAGTACATTTGATATCCACTAGTAATGAGATTTTTTCTGGTGATCCATTCATTAAAAACATATTCACACAACATTAAAGGTAGCTGGCTTTTTTAAATAGTGTAAGAAAGTTTAGATGACATCTATGATAAGTTTGTGGCAGATGTAAAAATATCAGTAACAGACTTCTCTGAATTCTTAAACAGATAGGGGTACAAAGCTTTTCTCGGGCTTTATCGTTTTCAGCAAAATGATGCTTGGTCTTTCCTTCTTATCACTGAAGAATGTGCAGATTTCTTCGACTGCTGCAGGCCATTTAGTACTAAGCCTTTTCATGTTATGTGAAGATCATAAGACAAATCCCATACTGATGTTATATAGTCTTTGTTTGCTGCTTTAGAAGAGTTCCTGCCGCGCTCCCACCCAAATCTCTTCTTCTTCCAGCTGAGACGAGATAAATATGTAACTTTTACCATCATTACAATTCTGTGTCTGTTTGTTTTCTCCGTCTCTCTCTCTGTAGGGTTTTATAATTAAGGGCTCTAGCTGCAGCAGAGGAGCGCAGGGTGGGGAGCGTGGTGATTATTTGGCAACCTGGCACATGCTCTTGGGTTTTAGAGAAGACGTGACACTGCGCATCCATTTAGATTAGAACTGGGCCCATGTCGCAGCCCAGAGACCGAGGGGGGAAGTCTGACAACTGTATGAGTCATGCTTAAAATACCGAGTGTTGTTTAAGTAGGACCAGTGAGTGAATTTAAAACTCCTCATAAATTATGCACAATGTTTGCACCCCTAGATACCACGGAATTTAAAGCAATACTACAGTGTTTTTCAACCAGGTCTCTGCTAGCTGCATCTGTGCTGTGCGGTTGTTCAGACAGTTTACACCTTGCACTAACATGAGGTTTTGGTGATTGGATCCCGTTCGGATTTCACTTGACTGCAAGAAAACAACCTGAAGACAAATTGTAAACGGATTATGATCGGATCACTCAACAACATTTTGAAGCGGTCAGAGATGGATCTTGACCACACTTAAGTCATTTACATTAACGGCATTTGGCTGACGCTCTTATCCAGAGTGACTTACAATTTGATCATTTTACACAGGTAGGCCAAGGTGGTGTTAGGAGTCTTGCCCAAGGACCCTAATTGGTATAGTGTAGGGTGCTTGCCCTGGGATTGAACCCCAGTCTACAGCATAGAAAGCAAAGGTGTTAACCACTACACAAACCAACCACCAACAGTAAATAGAATGCATTTTTGTTATCCATATACAATTACATGAGCGGAAATGCATCTGACTAGCATGTGAGAGGATAAAGAATAGCAACGTTTACATACAGCCTAATAATCTGTTAATAATCTGACCAGTAGCTCAGTCAGAATAAAATATGTCCATGTATAAACCTTATCTGTAATAGACTAGTGTGATTAAAGCCATTTGGGATACAATCAATTAAACAGAAGAAAATTGACCATGTAAACAAATGTATCTGATTACATTCCCAATAAGAAAGTTAAAGTGCGTTCTGCTCATGTGCGTTTGCATCATAACGTTCAACATGACGGAGCAGAAACTGGTCTGCAGAGGAGACGAAGTTTATGCTTTGAACATTAAAAGACGTCGGTGGGACAGACGTCCAGCTTATGTGTCTCAGAACACGACATCTTCCTCTCGCCACTTCTTTAATAAGTACATGTGAAGTGCATTTTCCATTTTAAATCAATTAAAAACACAAGCACGCCAACTGAAAACTCAGGTAACACACTGCTGCTCATCTCACTCTGAGTGGACTGATGCAATGCTCATTGTTATGGTAAGATCTACATTAATGGTATTCTGTGCATGTGTGTAATTTTGGATATGATTACTTGTTGTGTACATGTAAACAGAGATTTTCCATCAGACTGTTGAGTAGAGTGAGCATGTAAACACCTAAGTCTTATTCTGTAATTGCAATGTATTTAATCAGATTGGCAAAAATCTTTGTATGTAAATGCAGCCAATGTAACAAAAGATGGAAAATATGCGAGGCTGAAGTTAGCTCCAAACCAAGAGCCTTCATGCACACAAAGGCCAATGAAAGCATCCAGGCCACATTTGTCCACTCATATAGTAATGGGGAAAAGAGTAAACAAAAGTAAAACGGAAACGAGATGTGTGCTGACATGCTTTTTGCACAGGCAAGAACAATCAGATCAAATTATAGTTCCTTAACATCAGCTTGTTGCTACGTCACAGTAACGCGCTCCACTCACTCACTGCACAGCCGGCAGTTTGTTCTCCAGCTCTTTACATTAAATTCTGAAACTGTCATCACCGCTGAGCAGCTTTTCAGTCGGCAGCTGTGACAGAAGAACACCTAAACAACCTGGAATTAGCCAGAAATTAACCGAATACCATTCACCAAACATATAGTTTCATCTTCAGAGTCTGACCAAATTGGACTGAGCCATAAAAATGACGCAATATCAAATGTAGCTCAGTTTTGTCAATTGTTGCTAAGTCAATATTAATCTTGTTTCATTCCAGCCAGTCTGTAAAGCATCTTACAGCCCAATTTGTCGAGTGTTATTCGATTCAGTTTGGGACCAAATCGGCTGTCGGTCAAATGTGATCTTAAAAGTATGCCTTTTCTGTTTGTGCACAAAGTAAGAAGTAAAAATGATCAAATGACTTAAGCGTCTTCTACAGCCATCGAGGTTGTTGCTTAGCAACGGCATTTCAGCCGTTCAGCCATTTCAGAGTGATACAGTGTTTGTGAAAAAAACGTGCTGTTGAAGGCGTGGTCTGATCTTGCAAACAAGTTCTTAAACTTTTTGCATGTATATACCTGACTAGGAGGAATGTTGCCAGTCCTTTTCCATTCTTTTAAAATGAATGTAAAATGAAGGGTCTTATAAAATGACTGACAGAAGGTCAGTGTAAACACAGACAAGGCCTCCGTTCCATCCTGCAGTTTCATAAATGGGGTTTTTCAAGCACATAATACACTTGTGCTGATGTAATTGCTGAAAAAACTCTTTTTGTTCATGTTCTAGCTTATTTGTACTAGTAATAAAATAAATAATGCACCTTTAATGAGATAATAGCTATTCCATATTGTTGTGCAGCACACTGTGGAGTCAGACACACATTTGCAGTAGTAGTAGTGATGGATATGGCACTACAGTGGGTAATGTTACATGACACATTATTCTCATAGTCTAAAATGTCTCCTGTTGTGCTTTGAGTGATGAAAAAGGAAATTTAGCACAATATTACATAGAATGTGAGCCAGTTGGTGCGTGCAGCCTCCAAAACTCATCAGATTCAGCTCAGCTTTATTCCAGAACGTCAGTGTCAACCCCTAAATCACTGGGAAAAAAAATCCCTGAGCTTTCTATAAAGTCCATTCAAAAAAACATTTTTGGTGAATAAACAATCATGATTGCTCTCACAGTCGATTAGGGAAATCTGAAGGCTCCTTTGCGTTGCAGATATTGCATCTGAGGTGTGAGAAGTTTGTAAGGTTTTAATTAGGCAATCATATGCAAACTGATCCTCATGAATCATCTGCTTCTCTTTCTGTAATCTCGTATTGGCAGGCGAATGGACATAGTCGTACACAAGTGCACTGCCCAAGACAGATTGGCTTCCTGGCTTATACATCTGTCTCATTGGAACATGTCTCGGCCGCTTCAGTCAGAGGTTAATTAAAGCAGATACCACATAGAAAAAAAGCCTTTTTTTGACATTTTAAAAATGTATTTATTATCACCATCTTGATGTTTGATTACTGCATAGTCATTTGAAGGCAAACTTACATAATTAAAATCCATCTCGAAATATTATGTTTTGGAATCACAACAGCCAGAAAGTACAACCAGAAATACTGCATGAATTTTGCATGAGAAGACTGCCAAGAGAGTGCATCAGAACCCTGGGGTTGCCAAAAAATCTCTGAGCTTCTGCAGTTCAAAAGGTTTATTGTGTTTATTCTTTTCCAGCTCAGCCTCAAATTGGATTTGGACGAGGTGTGAGGTCATCAAGTATCTGTGGCCTTCTGAAGAGCATTCTTTCTGTGGAGGTCAGGTTTATAGTAATGATCAAGACTGAGGATATTTTAGGCTGGGTTTTTGCAGTCGATAGTGAGCAATGAACAGTTTCTGTTTTGTCAGTATGTGGTGGCAACTGGTGGGCAACTGTGGTACATGGAGCTTGACCTTTTCTTGATCAATCAGTTGAGAGTTTCTTATCGATTTCCTGGTCTCTGTATCCATCCTTTGGGAAGGCTAGCTGTTGATGACACAAAACCCATTGGCAGCTCATCAGCTGGGCCTCCACACCAATACAACACTGTTGTAAAGTAGAAGAGACCATTTAATGACCAGGCAGCTGCAGGGATCAGTCTTTGGCAGTCTTAAAAATAAAGGACTTTAAATGGTTCTATGCTGAGATATGTGGTTCCAGGAGAAGTTATTAAAGGGCCCATACCAATAAAAAACATCTAATTTATTTTAAATAGGAGTAGTAAGGTTCAAAAACATACTATTCACTTCCATACAGTCCATATATGAAATCTAAGCTGGATAAACAACATGCATTTAAATTTTTCAAAGGTTTCTGCATAACTCAGTGGTGGAGCTGTACAAAGTCAAAGTGCTTCTGAAATTTAGCATTGTAGAGAAACTTACCAGCTCTTATCAATTTCTTTACAGTGGTGGTGAAAAGAACCAGGGGTCGTGATGTAACACAAACACAGCCATTTTATTTCTTATCCAAAATAAGCAGTGGAACTTCTTATGGTGTGTTTATACTTGTAGTTTGGTTCAATAGTCCAGACCAAAGCAACATATATAGTGATATCAAAGCGATGCCAGTAAACCAAAATGAAAAGTGTAAGATCCCATCTGATTGGCATATTTTATGCTGTACAATAACTGCAATAATCTCCAGCAAACTTTCAAAATCGGCCTGCTCTCTTTTCTGTCTGGGCTCGTTGGCTTTATTTATGTCTTGTATTATCTGTCTAGTGATATTAGAGTGATAAGCCATGAGACTACCTGTGATATAGTGGTTTTCCATGACACATCAGGGTGAAATCCCTGTAAACAGCCTCAAGTGGTTTATTGCTTTTACCAAATGGAGAAACCTGGGTGCCTTAATACATAATAATGTATGAGTGCAATCACATGTGTATATCCTGTATTTTATAATGCCTCAGCCATTCTATGATTACCAAATCAGGGCTTGAAGAGATACATGCATGTTTGTTTTAATTAAATCAAACCTACCAAGTCTGAATGCATGTTTTTATATGTAATGTTGATAATAGTTAAACTGTCTGAATGACTGCTTATATCTGAATTAATCTTTACTCCCCTTTAAGCTATTTGAATAATTGCTGCTTTCTTTATGATTTTGTTCAACAACTGAGGTGATAGAATACTAGCTTTGAAGGCATTTATTAGCCTATAGATCAGTGAGTAGGCTAGCAGTCAGAGTTGACACCACAGGGATTCCCAATGTTTTACATGCATTTACATGCACTCAGTGTTCCGTATTATCATAATCGCATTTCTGCAGTTATCCAGTTTCTCCAATCCAATTTCCAATTTCTTAGATCAGAGTAAAGTCTAGAAATCTGATTAAGAATTCTGATAAAGAGAGCTTGATTTTAGCTCAGTAATCAAATTTCTCAGTGCATGTATACTCTTACTCTGATTTCTTTCGGATCTCTCAGTCTGCATGTAAACGTGTTGATCGGATTACTGCCAAAATCTGATTTTCTGCAGTTGTCATATTATTAAGTGCATATAAACACACTCATTATTTTTGTGATGTCACAAAAAACACACATTTACATATACTGCTGACTCCATCTACAACAGCATTGTAAGTTATAATGAATGTTTCAACCTGGAATACTTTTTCAATGAGACACAATTCACAATACAACTGTTTGCATATGTCAGTCGTAAAGGCACAGTAACCAAACAGCCTATTCAATCTGAAGGGATCCATAGACAAAAATGGTCCAGTAAGAATATATGTTGCCTGATTTTGGTACAACCTGCACAAAGTTAACAATGTAATACAAAAAAATACTTAATTAAAAAGAAGCCTTTAAGAGTTTCAGTTTGAAAAGTGCCCAATGTTTCCATTATTAGAGACTGCGGCAGGCAGTAGGCCTCAGAATAATATCATCAAACAAACAGATAAAGCCTCGTACACGTCTCCATGGAGAAGTGTTCGTGCCCTTCATAGTGCATTGTTGTGCTAATGCGACAATAAAATTCAGACCTTTTGTAGATCTGAAAGGACATCAGGGTTGACTAATGAAACCAATTAGCCAGCACATAAAGGACTGCAGGAACTTTTAAGCCCACATCCAATAAAAAGAAGGGAAGCAGATGATAAACTCATATGTGAAAGTGATATACCTGATGCAGTTTCACCATCACAATAATTCTTGATGTGGAGATATTAAAGTGTCAGCAATATTGCAGAGCAGTCACTGTATAACGTTTATCTCAAACTGATAGCTCAGATAAAACATGGGGCATTAAAAACTATTTACTTCAGCATCCTCAATGCAAAGAGTCTTAAAATAAACGTGCTGAGAAGGGTTATTGGTGACGATTCCATAGAAGAACACACTTCTTTAAAGGGGTGTTCCTGCCTAAATCTAGAGTTTAATATATTATTTGTCATGTTATGCAATATTCTATAGCACAGTGTTATATATCCCAGCTTCATCAGTTTGACAGAGTTTTTCTATTGTTTTCATTAGGAATGTGCCAACATGTTGGTTCCCAAAACAATTTTAGGATAATTCAATGAATAATTAATTAAACAAATCATTAAAATCACAAATAAAACTGAGTAACTCAATATCTTTTGGTTATAAATCTTTTTTCTCTTGCTACTGCAAACAAATGCATTTGTTAGGTCCTGCTGAGGTTTATGACCTTTCTAAATGTGACTAATACCACCCCTACTGCAGATTGCTGGGCAAGAGTTTCAAAGCCACTTCCACGAGTTTTACATGTTAAAAACAAAGTGTTTCCATCATTATAGTGGAGCTGACATGAGGAAGGTGTGAATTATTTTATGTTTGCAATTTTGCAACTTGCAATATTTAATATTACTTAGCAATTATTAAAATGAAAGAAAATGAAAGAAGTCATTGAGTTCTCCCAGTTTTCTTTCCCCAAAAAGCATTTGAAGCATTTTTTAGCATTTGTATGTTCATTCAAAAGCATACATAATTATCTATAGTCATGTATAAAAGCACCTTTTTTAGTTTAGTTTAGTTACTTAATTATGGTTTCGACCAAGAATGTTAATTTCACTTCGCTTGTGTTCATTAAACATGCTTGTCTCACCACTATACGCAACATGTATCGCACAAATACATCATCAGACCATTGGGAATCCCAGAGGTGTCAACCAACTCTGGTTGCTAGCCTACTCACTGTTCTATAGGCTAATAAATGCCTTCAAGCTAGTATTTTAACACCTCAGCTGCTGAACAAAATCATAAAGAAAGCAGCATCTTCATTCAGCACACAATGGACACCAGAGACACCTGGTGTCACGATAGTCAGTTTTGCTGCTAACTTTTAGTTTTGTTGTTCCCCTTATCTGATGAGTCATTTCTGTCATTTGAGTAATTTATTCTCTCCACCGTAATGATATTATAAAGGCAGTTACTACAGTTATCCTCATAAACACCTTGGAACCACCAAAACGCACATCATATTCTTCATAACTTTCATATTTCATAAGCTTCAAAAAGTGGGTGTGATATGTCTTGTGATGTGTCTTCTTTCCAGTCAAATAGATGGGTGATAAGAAGCTGAACTCACAATCTGAAAGACTGAAAGTCGAGCCATTTTCCACAAATCTGAGCTATAAACTATAAACAGATGGCGTCTCTTCAGTGATGAGCTCTATGAAAAAATATTTTTACTAATTGTTAATAATACAAAGCGTTTAAGATTTTGGGCTTTCAGCAGCAAATTGTAGGCATACAGCAATATGTGTGATCATAAAATACATTTTCTCTTCATTTGAGGGGAGCTTTTACAAAATAAATAAACAAATAAATACAATAAAATAAAAATTACATATTGTCGCGATATCGATTGTCACGGCTCTTCCCACTCCTCATGTGCTTTTCTGTTTACTTTTTATCGTCCATGTGCTTGTTTGTTTGGTTTCGCCCCTTGATTCTTGTCTCCGCCCCTGATTGTTTCCACCTGTTTTCCACCTGTGTCTTGTGAACCCTCGTTAGCCCTCTTGTATTTAAGCCCTGTGTTTTCCTTAGTCTAGTGCTGGTCTTTGTTTGTATGTTTGTAAGCCTGTTTGATCGTTCTGATTGTTTGCTGTTTGGGACGTTGTTTATTGTTTGATTCTTGTTTGTTTGTCATGTCTGCCCCCAGATCAATCTGTGTTGGCTCAATGACCCTGGACTATATCGACCATGATCCTGGATTTGCCCTTAATAAAAGTCGTTTATCTCCTTGCTCCCCACCATCACACATTCATTTAATGCAGTTATTGAATAATTTGCCTTTCTATTTGGGTAAATTTTGATGTATGTAAATTCAGATGGAAAAACCAAAATATACCCTGGAGACTAAGAGGTTATACAGGCAAGGAGTAAGATAATAGGCTTCATAGTAGTACTTTTAGCTAACTGCCTTCCTTCTGCTTTCATGAGCTAAAGATAAATAAATAAAACAGTCTGTATGCAAAACTCAAACAAACAGAAACACAAAACAGTTGTAGCTTTTTTTGCCTTCAAAATACATCATCAGAAGGGGCAAGTTTTATTCAAGTTTATTTTCATTTACACTACTTTTGAAATCTCACTCTAGAGCCTACTGTGTCTTGATTTTAGTTTGCAAATAGGAATGTTTGCAACAGGTGTAATGGTTACATTTTTCATTGTGACTGGAGTGTCTCTTTAAAGAATTGCTTCTTTAAAGAACCACCTTTGAGTGAAGAACCTGTTCAGAAGTTTTAACGTGTGAAAGTTTTGTAAAGGTTGTAAAGGACCAGAGTGGGACTTTCAGTTCAGTTTTCAGGGAGTTATAATGCAGACCAGCCCTCCCCAAAGTAACCGTATTTCTCCTGCTACACACACACATACGTCATTGCTTTCATGCAAAGTAACGTTTTCGGCGCATTTTCATCTTCTTTACTTCTTACTCTTATTATTTATAACTGTAGGCCCATCAGCGGGCCCTAGCCGTGCAAGGGGTTAATGCTAGCTAAACAATCTAACTGCCTACCTGCTCAGATATGTCTTCATCCTCCTCAAGTAGTTTTTTTTATTCTCAGTGACAACTTGAATTTTTGCAGTTCTTGCTGCTGCTGTCCATCTTAATGATTCATGTTTGACATTTTCTACATTGGTATAAAGTAAATCAACTCTGTAGTGCACTAATTGTTGTGTCATCCAGTACCAAATTCACACTGCTGCTCAAATTTCCATTCCACCTCCATTCCGTGCAGGAGTGACACACTAGTGCCCATACATGCATCTGAATGTAACCGTTGTATAATTTAAGGTGGAACGGGAAGTGAGACTTGGTCCTACCACCATACATCCAAGCCAACAATTACTTTTACCAACCCATCCCAAACCTTTATTAAACAAACACAAAAGAACCCAGTGGATTTGGTCCAAAAGCTGGAAATCAAAGCAAAAAGTTGGTACATTTCCTCTGCAATAAAGGTTTCCTGCAGCATCTCTGCTTACAGGTTTTTCCTGTCAGATTGTATACAGGTTACTCTGACACAGCCCAGGTGTATCTCTGTAGGCCTGACCTTTCCCTGATACATCTCTTCTAATCCCTGCTTGTACTGTTTCAGTCTCCTCACTTGTGGCTTTTATATGCTGACCTTTCTGAGGGTTAGAGATGATACAGATGTCACTGCATCCGTGCCGATGTGGTCTAGCAGAGCACGTTCTATTCCATAAACCCATCCTTCATTATTTAGTACTGTTACATGATTATTTATAGAACATCTCCACATGCCAGAGCTTTCAGAAACTTTGCCTTTGTAGAAACATCTTTTTTTTTGTAAGCAGAGAACAATATATTTTATTATGATTTGAATTTGATGAGTTATTGTTGTGTGTCTTGTTTTATCAAACACTATGTTGGCATTTCTTCACAATGAAAAAAGGTAAAAAAGGTAATAAAGTCAGAAGTGCAAACTCTTACATTTGTTTTGACAGAATTGCTTTCAGCTTTTGAAACACATGGGATGTTTTTCCATACCTCCAAAGCTTAGTCTTAGAAGTTGGTTGCATTTTCTTTTTCTTTTTTTTTTTATTGAGGGAATAAGTCAAGACATCAGAAAAACTAAGATACAGGACAAATCCAATGAAGGAAAAGAAAAGGCCTGAACAGTATCTGGTATTTGGTCACAGCTATAAAAACACAAATAAATGAATGAATTAAAGGACCAATTTGGATTATGTTATCATTTTTCCTAACTCTTCCCCTTCTTTTCCCTTTTTCTCTTCCCCCCTCCCACACACCCTTCCACTCCCTCTCTACCCTCCCTCCATTAAGTTTTCTCTTTCACCTTACCCTTACCCCTAGTGGCACCCAACTAATAACCCCAATCGCCAAAGTAAATTTTACATTACTAAACAAACAGCCCAATTAACCCAATAAATGAATATGAGAATATATGATTAGATAACTGGGATAAAGAGGATAAAAAATCGAAATAAAAATACATAAATAGATATGTACAAAAAAATTACATAATAAAAGATACATTAATAATTAAATAAAAAAGGGGGGGGGCAGTCATTTGGCATGGTCTGAAGAGAGTTGAAATAGGAAAGGAGGAGATTCCACTTCAGCAGTATTGCCTCTCAGAGTAAACCTTATCCCATCAAGTTTAAGAAAGTGCATGACATCACAAAGCCACCTTGAAATTAAGGGGGGTTTTGGAGATTTCCATAACAACAAAATGCAGCGCCTCGCTAATAAGGATGTAAAAGCCAAAATGTCCAATTGTCCACTGGTGAGCAGGGGTAAATCTGTAGAAAGGCCAAATATTGCTAAAGAAAAGTTCATTTCGATGTCCACGCCTAGAACTTTTTACATAGTTTTAAAGTTAGCTAGCCAAAACTTGCGTAAAGCGGGACAGAAAAAATACATATGGCTCAGATTACACTGTGAGGTATGACATGTATCACATTGGTCATTGGTGGTGTTCGGATAAAATTTAGATAGCTGAGACTTAGATTGTTGATCTCTGTACAATACTTTAAATTGAATCAATTGTAATTGAAGGCGATAGCCTTATCCCACCATTGGTCTGTCAGGGCAATGCCCAGCTCATTTTCCCACAATATTTAATGTTATTCGTGGAACATGGGTCCAGATTAAAAAGCTTCGAATAGATGTTGGATATACAACATTTTTGAAAGGGATCTAAAGACAAAAAGTCATCCAAGGGATATCCAACAGGTAAGCGGATGTAATCCAAAAAAAGAGAAGAGACACAGCGTCTAATTTGCAAGTATCTAAACAAGTGGGAAGGGGGCAGGTTGAATTCAACTGATAACTGAGCAAAGCTACAAAAAACACCATCTTTATAAAGATCATGAAGGGATTTAATACCTCTGCTGTGCCAAGTAATAAAAGCAGTGTCATTCAGGGCGGGTGGGAATAAATGGTTTTCCAATATAGGCAAAGATGATGAAGGTGACATAAGTTTAAAGTGGCGCCTAAATTGAATCCAAATCCGAAGGGTAGAGAGGACTATGGGGTTGATGGTAAAATCTTTAAGCCTGAGAGGTAAGGAGGAAGCTACAAGTGTAGATACTGAAGATGAAGAAAGGGAGTGAGTTTCAATTTGAACCCATAGCAAATTTGGGGAATGGAGCAAACACAAGATTTTTGGAATATGAGCTGCCCAGTAATAGAATAGAAAATTAGGAAGGGCGAGCCCCCCATCAAATTTGAATCTCTGCAACAAGGATTTCCTCACTTTGGGAATCTTTCCATCCCATATAAAAGAAATGATGAGCTGATCCAAAGTTTCAAAAAAAGATTTAGGGAGAAGTAGCAGAATAGTTTGAAACAGAAAAAGAAACTTAGGCATAACATTCATTTTTACAGTGTTAATTCTCCCAATAAGGGATCAGGGGAGAGACTTCCATCTTTGTAAGTCCAGTTTCAATTTATCAATCAAAGGAGAGAAATTGTTATGGAAAAGAGAGGGCAAAGTTCGAGATATATGGATCCCTAAATACCTAAAACCAGCAGGGGCATATTTAAATGGAAAAGTGGATTGATTAAGTGATAAAGCCAGTGAGTTTACAGGGTAACACTTGCTTTTCTGTAACTTTACATTATAGCCTGAGATTGATCCAAATCTCTTCAAGAGTGACATAATAGGAGGAAGAGAAATTATTGGATCAGTCACATATAGCAACAAGTCATCAGCATACAAAGATAATTTCAGTTCGATTCCAGAATGAAAAATTCCACGAAAAGATGAAAGAGATTTGAGTGCAATCGGGGTTCAATAGCGAGGGCAAACATCAGGGGGATAGCGGGCACCCCTGCCTCGTCCCGCGTGAAAGTGGAAAGTATGTAGAACGGACACAGTTGGTGTGAACACTAGCCATGGGGGAAGAATACAACAATTTAATCCAAGAAATGAATGTCTCTCCAAAGCTGAATCTACGCAAAACTTCAAATAGGTAACCTCACTCAACCCGATCAAATGCTTTCTCTGCATCTAAGGAAATGATCACTTCTGGAAAAGAGGAGGAATGTTCCGTAAAAATCGTATTTAAAAGGGTGTGGACGTTAAAAAAGAGGTGGCGACCTTTAATAAAACCATTCTGATCATAAGAAATTATTTCAGGAAGAACCTTCTCCAAACGTAAAGCCAATAATTTCGCCAGGATTTTCAAGTCCACATTTAGGAGTGACAAAGGTCTATATGAAGCACAGGAGGTGGGATCCTTATCCTTCTTCAGAAGGAGAAATATGGATGCTTCCATAAAAGTAGGAGGGAGAGATCCAGATAGTAAGGATTCATTATACACATCGAGAAGAAGAGGAGATAACCTATCACTGAAAAATTCGACGGGAAAGCCGTCAAGACCAGGTGCTTTATTAGTTTGCATAGAATTGATTGAGAGAGAAATCTATTCCAAGTCTAAGGGCGAATCAAGAATGTGTATAGCTGTAATATTCACAGAGGGAAACTCCAGGCTGTCAAAGAATGAAAGCAACTCGGTATCATCGGAGAGGGATTCAGATTGGTAGAGAGTAAAATAAAAGGACTTAAAGACAGCATTTTTAGATGGTGAATCAGAGCATAACGCACCAAGTGAATCTTTAATGTGGGAAATTGATCGAGATGAAGTTTGTCTTTTAAGTTGGTGGGCTAAGAGTCTCGAGGGTTTTTCCCCATGTTCATAATAACTACTACGTGTACACAATAGCAGTTGCTCAGCGTCAGTTGTTGTGGTGAGATCAAATTCAGTTTGTAACTCAAGGTGCCGTTTCAATAACGCGGGTGTTGGATTTGTTGAATTGAGTTTATCAACCCTAGTTATTTCTGTCATCAAATTTTGCAATTTAAGTTTATGTGATCTGTTCAGATATGCTGTGTATGTTGGTTGCATTTTCTGTTTCTCATAATTCAAATAAATAATTGAATGATGTTGAGGCCTTTTGGTCAGTCCATTGTTCAGAGAACCCCAGCAGCTTGGGAGTGGATTACTTTACATCTAACCTCTTTGGAAAAATATCCTGCAAAATGAATAACTTGCATTTTCCAAGAAAAATGGCTGATTTGACTAGAAATTAAATAAAGGGAGCACGTTTACTCAGTACTGTAATGGCGTGTATAATTTCTGTTTTTTTTTTTCGAGTTTCTCCAACTCCTCCTCCAAAGTTACATAGCACTATAGCAGATGTTCAGGGCCACAGTGGAAACAACAGTGATGCCACTCTCCCTATTATAAGTCAGTGTAGAACCCCAATTCCAATGAAGCTGGAATGTTGTGTAAAACATATATAAAAATAGAATACGATGATTTGCAAATCCTGTTCAACCTATATTCAATTGAATACACTACAAAGACAAGATATTTAATGTTAGTAAACAGATAAACTTTATTGTTTTTTGCAAATATTTACTCATTTTCAATTTGATGGCTGCCACACATTCCAAAGAAGTTGGGACAGGGGCATGTTTACCACTGTGTTACATCACCTTTCCTTTTAACAACGCTCAATAAGCATTTGGGAACTGAGGATACTAATTGTTGTAGGTGGAATTCTTTCCCTTTCTTGCTTGATGTACGACTTCAGTTGCTCAACAGTCCGGGGTCTCCACTGTCGTATTTTGCACTTCATAATGCGCCACACATTTTCAATGGGAGACTGGTCTGGAATGCAGGTAGGCCAGTCTAGTACCCACACTCTTTTACTACGAAGCCACGCTGTTGTAACATGTGCAGAATGTGGCTTGGCATTGTCTTGCTGAAATAACAGGGACGTCCCAGAAAAAGATGTTGCTTGGATGGCAGCATGTGTTGCTCCAAAACCTGTATGTACCTTTCAGCATTAATGGTGCCTTCACAGATGTGCAAGTTACCCATGCCATGGGCACTAACACATCCCATACCATCAGAGCTTTTGAACTTTGCGCTGATAACAATCTAGACAGTCCTTTTCCTCTTTGGCCCGGAGGACACAACGCCCATGATTTCCAAAAACAATTTGAAAGACCACAGGACACTTTTCCACTTTGTGTCAGTCCATCTCAGATGAGCTCAGGCCCAGAGAAGCCGGCGGCGTTTCAGGGTGTTGTTGATATATGGCTTTCGCTTTGTATGGCAGAGTTTTAACTTGCACTTGTAGATGGAGCGACGGACTGTGTTCACTGACTATGGTTTTCTGAAGTGTTCCTGAGCCCATGTGGTAATATCTGTTACAGAATGATGTCGGTTTTTAATGCAGTGCCGCCTGAGTGATCGAAAGTCATTCAATGTTGGTTTTCTGCCTTGCCGCTTACGTGCAGAGATTTCTCCAGATTCTCTGAATCTTTTGATGATATTATGAACTTTAGATGATGAAATCCCTACATTCCTTGCAAGTGAACATTGAGAAATATTGTTCTTAAACTGTTGGACTATTTGCTCACTCAGTTGTTCACAAAGTGGTGAACCTCCCCCCATCCTTGCTTGTGAACAACTGAGCCTTTCATTTCAGGGATGCTCCCTTTATACCCAATCATGACACTCCAATTAACCTGTTCACCTGTGGAATGTTCCAAAAAGGTGTTTTTTGAGCATTCCTCAACTTTGTCTTCAACTTTTTTTGTCCCTGTCCCAACTTCTTTGGAACGCGTTGCAGGCATCAAATTCAAAATGAGTGAATATTTGCAAAAAACAATAAAGTTTATCCGTTTGAACATTAAATATCTTGTTTTTGTAGTGTATTCAATTGAATATAGGTTGAAAAGGATTTGCAAATCACCGTATTCTGTTTTTATTTATGTTTTACACAATGTCCCAACTTCATTGGAATTGGGGTTGTACCATCAAAAGTATTTTGAAGCTATTATATTACAGTACAATTGTTACATACTGTTGCTTTAAAGGAATAGTTCTTCAAAAAAATCAAGCACCTCAAAATGAAGTCGATCAGTTTGTACATGTTTTCATCCAGCTTTTGCTTCTTTAGAATTGCAATGTGGCTATTAGGGTCATGAAATAGAAGAAAAAAATTTGAGTGACATACTTATTAACTACATTAGCTAATTTCTTGGTCATTTGTCATTTCTTGGCCATTTGACTGTGTTTGGGATATGGGGGGTGTTGTATAATGTGATTTCATGGCAAACTATTCCTTTAAGAACAAAGGTTTGTGTAGAAGCTCTCTTGAAAACAGGCCTAAAGGAATTACACCATAAAAGAAGAGAGTGAATCTTTTAGTGGATCTTTTTCTTTTTCCTGGTTGCATGATGAGGCTTTAAGAGCAACAGCAGGCAGCAGCCAGAGTCAGAGTAGATCCCTGCGAGCAGGTTGTATGCAGACATTCACCATGTGTGGCCATTAAGGTTTTTTACCACCAAAAACAGATTTGGGTCGGAGCAGCAGCGCTGCGTGACCAAAGTGTTGCCAAACAGATAGCTTGCATCTGTCTCTGATAACACCGCAGGCCCCCAGCAGGCAGCTTAGCCATATGGAGGAAACGGATGCTAATGAAATTGTTATGCAACTGGAGCAGGGATGGCCGTAATTTGTTGACTCCGGGGGGCAGCGCAGACGAAGCGGCAAGTCTCACAGTGTTCACTGTATTATAAACTCAACTGCGTGCTTCGTGGCCTTTAGCCTGTGATGTTTCACTGCCTCCAGTCACTCGCTATCTTCTTATTGACGTGCTGAGCACTGAAGGAAGGAGATTACAGTGCTCTGAATGTCCATTCATGAGCCTCTGTACATGCTAACAGTTAGTTGCAAAATGTCTTCAGTGCTAAGGGGGAAAACAAGAGATCCATGGCAATAAAAGAAAGATAAAGCCTTGTGCCTTGTACCTGGCACATTACTTTTTTTTTATATAATATCTATCTGCTGTACCTGTATTATACTTCCGATTGCAACAAATAATAATAAACATGTTGCCCTGCTCTATAAAAAGGAACATAAAACATGCTTATAGAAGTCACTGTGTAGGTGCTGAAACAAACAAACATTTGAAATACAAATATAACTATGGTTGTATGCAAAAGTTTGGTACAATTTCTAAGTGAAAATATCTTTTACTTAACTTATATCTTGTATTTTTGTTGAACATTTTAGTGCACAATTTATATTTATTTTACAACATCAATTCAGATAATCTGGAGAAATCCCTGACGGTCAATATTGGATTCTCATGATCTTTGGGCCCTCAGACGGCACTGCATCAAAAACAGGCATGATTTTGTACTGGAAATCACTGCATGCGCTCAGGAAGACTTCCACAAATCATTATTTGTGAACACTGTTCACTGTGTACTCCACAAATGCAAGTTAAAGCTGTAGCGAAGAAGCCATATGTCAACACAATACAGAAACACCACCGTCTTTTCTGGGCTAAAGCTCTGAGGCAAAATGGAAAACTGTTCTGTGGTCAGATGAATCAAAATTTGAAATTCGTTTTGGAAACCATGGATGCCATGTCTTGCGGACTCAAGAGGAGAGGGACCATCCAGCTTGTTATCAGTGCACAGTGTTTATCAAAAGCCTACATCTCTGATGGTATGTGGTTGCATTAGTGGCTATGGTGTGGGCAGCTTACACATCTGAACAGAACCTATCAATACTGAAGAGTATGCAGAGGTTTCAGAACAACACATGTTCCCATCCAGACAATGTCTCTTTCATGGAAGGCCTTACATATTTCAGCAAGACAATGCTAAACCACATACTGCATCCATCACAACAGCATGGCTTCGCAGAAGAAGAGGCCAGTTGCTGAACTGGCCTGCCTGCAGAGCTTTTACCAATAGAAAACATTTGGTGCATCATGTAATGAAAAATCTGGCAGAGAAGACCCAGGACTGTTAAGCAGCTAGAATCCTACATAACAGGAAAGGAACAACATTCTTCTCCCAAAACTCCAACAATTGGTCTGTTCACTTCCCATACATTTACAGACTGTTGTTAAAAAGAAGGGGGGAGGCTACACAATGGTAGACATGGCCCTGTCCCAACTTTTTTGAGATGCATTGCTACCATCAAGTTCTAAATGAGTTAATGTTTTTCATAAAATGGTAAAATGTCTCACTTTCAACATCTGATATGTGTTCTATGTTCTATTGTGAATAAAATATGGGTCTGTGAAATCTGCAAATTATTGCATTCTGTTTTCATTTACACGGCATCCCGGCTTTTTGGAATTGGGGTTGTATATGAAACATAAAATGCATGTGCTTTAACTTTTGCACAGGCCACATTTGAAGTTTTATTTTTTCTAATATGGTACATTCAGCAAATAAACCATCACTGTACACCAAAATGTGGGTAAGGGTAGAGCATGTGTTCGAAAATGGAATTTGACTTTTGCACATAGCAAACATTTAAACCTACAGCTATTACACTTTTACAGTGCAGGCTTTAGGATGAGTGTCAAATCATAGCTGCTCTTATCACCATAAATTCACCACAGTAAAAAAGGCAGTCCTGTATTATTATGCTGGTAACGCACCACAAAATCTTTCCCTAGTCCAATCTACAAGTTTCACAAATTTTCAGCTTAATTTACAGGTGCTATTGAAATCGTGAAAGTCTATGAAAGACATATATTTGCACAAATGTTTACTGATGAAGTGCCGAAACTTCCCAATAGATTCTATTGTGATTGAGTTTGGAGTCTTGCTTCTTTTCTAAGTACAGGGAAACATGTCGGAAATGATTGTCTGTGGCAACAGACCATATAATACAATTGCTGTAAAGAGTGAAAAGACTGAAAAGTGCTGGAGAATTCCTTTAAGAATTCTCCAGTATAATGATGCAATGAACTGTGACAAGACCATATAAGAGAAGTGAGCCAGTTTAAGAAGTCAGCCTTAAGGAAAGCCTCTAACTAGCCTTTGTTCTGGACACCTAGCTCAGCTGGAGAGGCAGCAGTGGTACAACTGTTTAATTGTCACTTTCAGTGTGAGTTAACACTTGCTGTCCATTGCAGGGGTATTCCTGGGAAGAAGTGCGGCACCATCATCCTGTCGGCAGAAGAGCTGGGAAACTGCAGGGTGAGTATAGCTGTGTGCTATGTGGAAAGGGGTCAAGTGTACATGGTTTGTATGTGTTGTTGTGCCAGTCTGTATGTATACTGTACAGTCACATTCAAATGTTTAAAGACTCCCTGTGAAATGTACGGTGTACATTTTAGTACATCCTTAGACCTCAGCATCAGTACTCAGGCATCGCACAGAACAGCATCATTCCTCAAACTAAACAACTTGGAGTCTTGGAAAAAACATGGGTTTTGGTCTGATGTTCAGTTACATGAGATGTGAGACATGACAATGTTTTTCCGAGATTCAATGTAATTTAGTTTGAGGAAAGATGCCGTTCTGTCTGAAGCCTGAGTCCTGACGCTGAGGCCTGATGTCCTACAACGTACATCATACATGATATTTTGTTAATTCTCTAAGTGAAAATGAGTTAACATGTGCTCTTTAGGGAACTTAGAGTGCACAATTTCTTAATTTGCTGAGTTTAACATACTGGAAAGAAGCTAATTAACTTAAATGAAAATAAGTGAAGACATCTTTTACAGGAAG
Organism: Pygocentrus nattereri; assembly: GCF_015220715.1. Taxonomy (NCBI): domain Eukaryota; kingdom Metazoa; phylum Chordata; class Actinopteri; order Characiformes; family Serrasalmidae; genus Pygocentrus; species Pygocentrus nattereri. The sequence goes on along the minus strand of NC_051231.1, from coordinate 23,446,767 downwards.
CCTAAATCTTGAATTTTTGATGACATTTTAGTGCACAATTTATTTTACATAAATCCTAAAATATATATGCCATACCTGTTGCACTGGCCAAGTTTGTTTTTTCAAATATGTTACATTTAGCAGATAAATGCCAACTGTGCATAAAAATGTGCAGAAATATGTTCTCTGTAGAGAATGTATGAGGATTCACTTATTCTCACAAAGAAAATCAGCAAAGTGTCATTTGCCCAGGGGTGCACAAACCTTTGTATGACTATATATACTGAATTGCTGGTTTTCATATACTGAATTTCCACTGGCTCATAAATCATATAGGTGCAGTTTGTAGGTTCACAGTTCCTGACTGTAGTTTGTTTGCTGCTGTGCGATTTATCAGCTCCTCTGAACTCTGTCCCTCAGTGGAAAGGGACCACCGTAAGAACCCTGCTAAATAGATATTACTTGGGTGTTGGACCATTCTGAGCACATCATTGACAGTGTGTGTTGCACTGAGTCTACAAGTGAACTTAGAGTACTGTGCAAAACTCAGAGACCATCCTTTTCCAGCCAAAGTCCAAGTACAAGGCTGTTAAGTATAAAAATAGGAACTTCCAAAGCTGGAGTTCAAAAAATTATTAAAAGATATAAAGAATATAGGACTCCTAACAACTGTGCAAGACCTTGTAGACCACCAACACTACCTTAGACAACACTTAAAGCTTCCGTTTTTGAGACAGAGGAGAAAATTAAGCTGCTTCACATCTGAAAAAACCCACAGGTGTTTCTGCCCATCCTTCCAGTGTGAGAAAACAACTCAACCGTATGAGTCTCAAAGGATGTGTAGCTGCTGGTGTTCTCAGAACATTTAAAAATGACAAATGATTTCCCCTCCTAATCAAATGCCTACCAGTCTAGCTTTTGGGAAGACGGGAGATGTTGATGGGAAATGTTGAAGAATAAGGCTCTTTCAAATTATGGATTAGTAGACAAAAGAAAAAAGGTTCATCCCCATTCAATAAGTTTAGGATCGTAAAGCCATCCCAGAGTCCAGCCCTCACCACCACTAAATGTATTTGGGATTACTTGGTTTGAGAGGAGGAATAAAGGCAAAGATGGACAGACTTAATACTGAAAATGAAATATTACATGTAGTCATTGAGGCTTATGTGTAATTTCCTGTTAAATATACATTTTACTGAAGCTGAAAAATGAAAGACTGAATACGTGGCCACTTCACCTGTAAATTAAATACATGAAGGGTGGTCTCTGACTTTGTTATACCACTGCTGTCGGAACAAACCTTGTATCTCCATTTTTCTGTTTTTGAATTAATTTGGAAGTGCCTGATGTCCCTTAAATTGTGTCTAAATTTCATGATGAATGGAAAAAAAGACACAGCCCAAAATTATATATATAGCATAGGTACAAGGTAGATGTTTCCAATGAACTTGTGACTCGAGGCATGTTTTATGCAGGTGTTGTGATTCCAGTTTACTACACGTTTTTGTTGTCTACTGTATCTGCTCTAGAACTAGCCAGTGCATTTGCCTTTCCATTTATTATGATTATGATTAATCACACCTTCAGTGGCTTTCAATTAAAGCATCCCGGTTGTCAAACACATTAGAGTATACAGCTTTATTCTGCAGAGGGGAAATATGTTTCTGGTGCTGGAAAGCTGGAAGCATTAGTGTAGAAAGAAGTGTTGGATGTGGAAGGAATTTTGATAGGAATCCATTCACTACTCAAATGCACTAGATACCAGAATGAAGATAATATATGTAGGTATTTCAGTACAAGTGACATTCCTTATGATTTAGTGCTTTCATTTTAACAGCCGCACTAGGAATGCGCTGTCCTATGTTACGTTATATGCATTGCAACATTAGTTTAGATCTTCCATACTTAGACGAGAACAGATCTGACTTTGTAGCTTCAATCATTAAACCTCCATCGTCATTTCTCAGAATAAAAGGTGGCAGTTGATTGTTCTGTAAGAACAAATTACATTAATGAAAAGTCCAATATTTCGACCTTGACGCTGATGGTGGTTTGGTTCCTCCATCTAAAGCTGTTCGCTGGTTACTTCTCAGCCTTGGCACGTAGCTCCTTCATTTAGCTGGTTATTGCCCTATAGAAGCAGCGTAACTATGCTGGAGTATTTATAGCCTCACTAAATGCAGAGCCTGGAGCTGGATCTCCATAGATAGTTCCCAGGGGTGTGTTAGAATCCATAGAATGATTTCCCCCTTCTAATCAAATGCCTACCAGTTGAGCCTATGGGAAGATTGGAGATATTGATGGGAAATGTTGAGGAATAAGGCCTTAGGATTTCAAATGGATCATTTTGGATTAGCAGAGCAAAGAAAAAATGCTCATCCCCATTACATTTAGGATCATTTCATCACTTTCATCAAAATATTATATACAATGCTATCAAACCCTGGTTACCATAGTTAGGCTTTCATCCATTAATTTTTACATGCTTTCTGGTGTATTGAATAAAGAAAGAGGAGAGTTAATGGAAATGTTATATTTTAAAATTTTACAATAATAAAGTAACTGAGCCATAAGACATAACAGAACTGCTAGTTAATGTCCTTTGTTTGCACAGGTCACTAAACAGCCCAGAAAACTACATACATGCCCTATTAAACACATTTGGCAACATGTTATCAATCAATTACTTCCCACAGTGTCCACCCCATCCTGCTATCCTTAGCACTTTATCTACAAGGAAACATATCAGTAATCAGGCTAACTCAAGAAAACAGGATTTTTATAGCACTAATATCTGCCAAAAAAAAACTATTCTGAGTTAGTGTTTCTCTCCAAGCATGATGAACTGTCCAGTGGTGAAGCATTAGCAGCTGTATGAAAAGATGTGTCACTGACTCACCCTCCCAGCTTTGTAGCATCACGTGATAAAGATACAGCTTAGAAAAATGTGTCTTAGTAAATGCAAGGGTTATATATTGAACCCATAGAGAACTATTTGAGTGAATAAATGGTTCTCTATGATGGAAAACCTGTTGTATAAAGGTATAAAAAAGGTTCTGCTATTGTTAAAAGTCTTTTTTTTTCATACTACATATAACCTTTTTTTGTTAAAACATGCCTATATTTGTTTTCTCTATAGAGAAAATGTTATTTTTCACTAACAAAATCAACAAAACATGCTATTTGAAATGGAGGGTTAACTTTTATGTGGAAGGCCTACATTGTATGCTATAAAAATTCCCCTCATTTAAATACCTAGCCCACTAACCATATAGACAAATCTCAGGCATCCCTGGTAGGAGTTGAGCTTAGCAGAGTGGATCACGGCAGTAAGGGGGGGTGGTATTCCTGGTGAAGAGCTTGCTGTGGCACGGCTAAAGCATTCATCTCCCTTTGAGCTGCTTACTGATGCAAGCAGTTGCTGGACATCACTCCTCTGAAGTGCCTTCATTACAATATCAAAAGGATTTCTATTGCTTTCTCACTCTCTGGATCAATGAGAGAGCTCATTTATAGTTCTTTTTTTCCTGAGCTGCCCATATTTTACACACAAAGAGCTTTCATTCTCGCTGAGGAGTGAGGTGTCATCAATGGAATGGTGTCAACTTCTTGCTATATAGAGCGTCCTATCCTGATCCTTCTTTTGTGGGCTGGAGACCTGAACAGTTCATTGAGTATTCACCCTTCTTCCAGCTTCATTTTTAAGCTTGTATCTTCCACACTGGATAGCAGTGCAGATGGCTTTAGAAATGGAATACTAGCCTCTTGTTTCTTTTTTCTGAACAAAACTGACCTGTCCATCAGAAACCAAGACTGCAACAGCAATGAATGAACGATTTGGCTAAACGGGGTCCATCATAGCATGACAGTCTGAAAAATAAAGGTGCCAAAGCTCACATCAATCCCACAAAACACTGATCTAGGAATGCTAGATCATTTGCGTTTAAACAATAAATATAGACACAATATTGACTGGCCGTCTCATTGAAACCACCTCCTTGTTTCTACACTCTTTGTGCATTTTACCAGTTCCACTTACTATATATGTGCACTTTGTAGTTCTACAATTACAGACTGGAGTCCATCTGTTAACCTCATTTTGCTCTGTTTTCCAATGGTCAGTACCCACACAGGATGACCATGGAGCAGGTATTATTTGGGTGGTAGATCATTCTCAGCACTGCAGTGACACATACGTGGTGGTGATGGCGTGTTAGTGTGTGTTGCACTTGTATAAGTGGATCAGACAGAGCAGTGCTGCTGGACTGAGATTAGTCCATCAACCAAATACTATACAGCCAAACATTTGTGGCCTCCTGACCATCACACCTTGATGAATTTGTTGGACATGCCATTCTAAAACCAGACGCATGTCCAACACCGCAACCAAACATACCTCCCATCTTTTGCGGCCATAACAGCCACTCTTCTGGGAAGGGAACACTTTCCACAAGATTTTGAAGTATATCTGTGAGAATTTGTGCCCATCCAGTGAAATTAGCAATTATTAAGGCTCTGTGCTGGCCATTGGAGTTTCTCTGCACCAGATTCATCAGACCATGTAATTGTCTAAAATGTTTTTGTATGCTGTTGCATGAACATCACCCTTCACTGGTCCTAAGGGGCCCAAACCCTGAAAAACATCCTCAGATCTTTAACCCTCCTCCATCAAATTTGTCTGTTTCATTATGCATTCTGGTAACTAGTGTTTTTCTGGTATCCGCCAAACCCAGATTTGTCCATCAGACTGCCAGACGAAGTGAAGCATGATTCACCAATCCAGAGAACATGCTTCCATTGCTCTAGAGTACAGCGGTGGTGTGCTTTACACCAGTCCAGCCTACACTTGGCATTGCATATAGTGATCTTGGGCCTGTATACAGCTGCTCAGCCATGTATTTCATGAAGCTTCTGACGCACAGTCCTTGAGCTGACATTGCTTCCAGAGAAAGTTTAGAACTCTGTAGTGAGTGATGTAACAGAGAATCAGTGATTTTTTACATATTATGTGCTTCAGCTCTCAGCAGCCCTGCTCTGGGAGTTTGCATGTTCAACCACTTTGTGGCTGAGTCAAGAGTCTGACATCTCTTACATCTATTTTGCATTCATTTTTAGTTTAATACAAAGTTGTTTTTTTTCCCAGTGCAAATTATATTAGCATCATGACAAAGTTTCTAATTTTCTACTGAAAATGTTCCTATGTGTAGGCCAGGAGCTCCAGTCGTTTAGGTCTAAGAAGAACTACAGAATATTTAATGTGATTTCAATATGCATTGAATCTGTCTGTTTCAAATGTGCACTTTTAAAAAAAATGTAAATTCATGCAGATTAGATTTCCTAGTGATAACGTTTGGTATTTCTGCATAAATCCAAATGTTAGACAACTATGCCATTCATAAGTTGGAGATGAGGCACATTTATAATCAGTACGCTATGCAAATATGTGTATATACAATATTTGTGGGTGTCTGCAAGCATATTTTGCTTAAGAATATGTGTGGGTGTGTTGTGCGCACATTTGGATTTGAACATGGCTCGGCTAGCTCAGGGCACGCAGCCTCTACTCTCACAGAGGATCAAAGCAGCACCATGGGAGATATTCAGCCTCGGCCGCATGTGACATGCTGTGGGAGAGTGTTTATGAAAGTGCTGTCTGTTTTTGTTATGCCACTGGGACACAGCAAAGACACACTTCTGTCTTCTTGTGTGTGTTTTATTTTGGGGAGTGGGGACTAATGATGCCTGCCTAGGGGCAGAGGAGGAAGGAACTGGAGTTTAGCAACTTAAATTCCTCCAGCTTCGCCATGAAGTTACTGAACTCATCTCTTATAGGCAGTGGTGGTGCTATGATTGGGCTCCTGGGCCTAGCCCCACCTATTTGTATCACTGGCCCACCAAAAATTTAAACAGTAACTGTAATTGTGAGCTACTGACCATCTCAAACATCTGTAGTTACAAATCAGTTAGGATTAGGATCATTAGGTTGATTTAAGGATTGACATCCTTATGGATCTCTTTACATAGCACTTAAATGAGCATTAAATTAAGAATTGATTGCCAAATATCGTGCTGCACTTATATATTGTATTTTATTGTATTGCACTGTGTACTGTAGTTTATTGTACTGTAGTGTGACTGTATTGTAGTGCATTGTATTGTATTGTATTATATTGCATTGCACAGAGTTCTGTGTTCAACTCTGTTCCTTTTCTCTATACAATACAAGACCAACAAACAACTAGGAAAAATATAGGTCTTAAATACAACAGGGATAACAAGGGATAACGGGACACAGGTGGAAAACAAATGTGGTAACAATCAGGGGCAGAGTCTGAAAACAAGAGGGCTGGACTTAAAAGATAAACGAAAGCACATAGACATGTAAACAAAAGCACATGGAAGACCAAAACACAAGCACAACTGGAGGGGCCAATCATGACAATGTGTTACATAATATGTTCTTGTTTTCCCTTAGAAAATCAACTAAACATGTAATTTGATGGGCCATGTTAAAGCAGTTGCACAGAAATATAACTAAATAATATTCTAATTGATATTAATTCAACTTTAATTATTCCAAAACTGTCGCAGTAGATTTACCACCTTCATACTGATGCATTTCTATACCTGTTCATTTGTGTTGATCACAGAAGTTGCGTGGGTGGTTAGTGTCTCGGTGGTTATAATTAACATCATAACTGCATTTGTACCTGCATTTGCAATGTGCTGTCTCATTTCACCCTCATAAACCTCTTTATTTCTTTTAACTGTAGTCTGGATCTCTGGTGTCTTCACTGAAAGGGAGCGTTAGTAACATGAGAGCTGACATATGTAGCCCTCAGATCTACCGCCAGCTGCCTACAGACCTTTAGCTGGGCTTTCAAATTGCCCGGGTGGGGAACCGAGTGATGTATCTGGGGTCAAGGGTCGTCTTCTATCATTGTGAGCAGCATGGAGTGATGCATGATTATCTGTGCCCCCCACATGGTGAAGCTTTAGGGGGCTTCTGTGTTGAATAAAGGCAGTGCTGATAACTCTGATAGCATTGATTTCCTTTTCTCAGCTGGGTGTATCTAGATCTTTCTCAGCTACAGGGTCTCTGCCGGTATCCGCATAGCAGCCCGCATGTGGAAGATCCAAAGGCTTAACCGCCCATGGCCGATAACCTCTTATATCGGCTATTCCCCGAGAGAGGCCTGGTGTGAGCCTGATTAAGAATGAAGTGCAGGCAATCAATCAGAGCAGCTTATGCAGCAGTATCATTATGTTATCTTCCTCGAGCTTCATTACAATTTTGGCCACAGTATGTGGGATCAGATCAAGCCAAGTTTAACCTGTAGGATATTCACTACAGTCTGGCCTGATGTAGTAAGTATGACTAGAAGTTAGCAAGACTAGCATAGTTAGCACATAGAAAAATGAAGCATTTAGCTAATTATAGAAATAACTCATTAATGTTACATTAATTGTGTGGAGCTTTTTGAGCTGTCAACCAGTTACTTAATAATTGTATTGATCACTAATTATTTTGAAATGTAGAAATTAAATCATTAACTTGCTTGAACTCCAAATCATGAACTCCAAAATTATACAATTTAAATATTAAGCATAGGGCAGCACGGTGGCACGGTGGGTAGCGCTGTCGCCTCACAGTGAGGCGGGCCTGGGTTTGATTCTGGGTCGGGTGACCTGGGTTCGACACCCGGCCGGGTGACCGGGGTCCTCTCTGTGTGGAGTTTGCATGTTCTCCCCATGTCTGCATGGGTTTTCTCCGGGTTCTTCGGTTTCCTCCCACAGTCCAAAGATATGCAGTCAGGCCAATTGGAGATGTTGAATTGCCCCTGGGTGTGAGTGACTGTCTGTGTCTGTCTGTTTGCCCTGCGACGGACTGGCGACCTGTCCAGGGTGTATCCTGCCTTCTGCCTGATGACCGCTGGGATAGGCTCCAACACCCCCTGTGACCCTGTGGGAGAAGCGGCTTAGAAAATTGATGGATGGATGGAATATTAAGCATTTACTTAGGAGCTTAAAAACAATTTTAACATTAACCATATAATTTCTGAGAGCTTAATATTTTGGGCCCTATTATAAACTTGCAACTTTATGATGTATTTATAAACATATATCCTATTACTTATAATGCCTAAACATTTATGACAGTTCTGACTTTACTTACTTTAACTAGTTACTTAGTCAAATAAAATTAATAATCATGAGTAGTTATAACAGAGTTAGCCAGACTAAAGAACAGCCTCCACACTGCAGAGTTAGTTTTAACAGAGCTAGCCATGCTAAAGAACAGCCGCCACACTGCAGAGTTAGTTTTAACAGAGCTAGCCATGCTAAAGTACAGCCTCCACATTGCAGAGTTAGTTTTAACAGAGCTAGCCAGGCTAAAGTACAGCCTCCACATTGCAGAGTTAGTTTTAACAGAGCTAGCCAGGCTAAAGTACAGTCTCCACACTGCGGGGTTAGTTTTAACAGAGCTAGCCAGGCTAAAGTACAGTCTTCCTTCTGCAGGGTTAGTTTTAACAGAGCTAGCCAGGCTAAAGTACAGTCTCCACACTGCGGGGTTAGTTTTAACAGAGCTAGCCAGGCTAAAGTGCGGCCTCTGCACTGCGGGGTTAGTTTTAACAGAGCTAGCCAGGCTAAAGTACGGCCTCTGCACTGCAGGGTTACTTTTAACAGAGCTAGCCAGGCTAAAGTACGGCCTCCGCACTGCGGGGTTACTTCTAACAGAGCTAGACAGGCTAAAGTACGGCCTCCGCACTGCAGGGTTAGTTTTAACAGAGCTAGCCATGCTAAAGTACAGCCTCTGCACTGAGGGGTTAGTTTTAACAGAGCCAGCCAGGGTAAAGTACAGCCTCCACACTGCAGGGTTAGTTTTAACAGAGCTAGCCAGGCTAAAGTACAGCCTCCGCACTGCAGGGTTAGTTTTAACAGAGCTAGCCAGGCTAAAATACAGCCTCCGTACTGCAGGGTTACTTTTATCAGAGCTAGCCACGCTAAAGTACAGCCTCCGCACTGTGGGGTTAGTTTTAACAGAGCCAGCCAGGCTAAAGTACAGCCTCCACATGGCATGGATAGTCTTATGTTCATATTTATTGAAGAGAAAACGTAATTACAGTTTACAAGACTAACTGTTCTTAGCTTGCAATACAGTAACATTAACATCTAAAGTCTTGTTGTTGACCCTGATGCCCAAACAATTAGCCTAGAAGTAGTTATCTCTTTTTTTAAGTAGAGAAGTTTCTATGTGTCATTTTTGTAAAGGACTATTTTATAGTTGTTCAACAGGGTGGTAAATCAGCATTTTTTCATTTGATCAAAATTTCTAATATGTTAGAAATGACAAAACATTTGTGCATTTTTAAGTAATTAGACAAACATTCTAATAGCTTCCTTATGAGTTAATGCTCTATATCTCCACATCATGTAGACTACACTTCTGCTGTGAGGTAAAAATGCTCTTATTGAAATTCTGAAATGCCTTTCCTGGTTATTTCATGGGTCCATTTGGTACACTTCTATTTGCATTCAGCAGACAGTATCTCAGAACGGATTCCTGCCCTAGAGCCCACGCCATGATTCATAGCAACTAACATCTAGCAGGATAATATGGCATTTACCATGATCAGGCTGTGTTGCAGCAGGGCAGATCTGCCCACATTTGTCTGCTGGAGGCAGAGCCATAATGTCAAGCTTCTGTCGCCTTTACAAGACATGAGCTGCATGAAATAATCATTTTTTAATAAGCCTTCAGAGCACCGTGGAGCACAAACTACACCATTTGGCTAGGAGCAGGTTGGACACATTTCAATCCATGTATGCCCTCACTGTATAACCTATCCTCTGTCCCCTGGCCGTTAGTGCCCTTGGCCAGCATTTACGTGCCTTCAGCTGGCTGTTTGCCTGTGATAATGCCCACAAGCCTGAGATGATTGGTCTAAAGCTCATCTTAAACTGAAAGATCCTGGCTCCGCTGGCAGCTGCCAGACGTCTCCTTTGCCTGTTAACTGCAGGAGTCGTTAAGTACAGGTCTTTTTATGGGAGGCCAGTGGGGGGTGGCACAAGTCCTCTAACCATGCCAGTCTTACTGGCTAGCCCCATGTGGCAGCTCAAGGTGTCATAATAACCACAGGTGGTTTTACTGTAGGAAGACATGAGATTTTTTGGGGCTGCTGAAATATCTGCTGTTTCAAAGTGACCCCCAAATAGCAGTGTTTATAAGCAACTTCCATTTGCCAATAGGCCTGTCCGTATTTGACAATAAACAGTAGAGAGTGCTTTTACCCTCTCAGTACAAGTTCCTGTACTTAGGGTTTTGGCTGCTAAGTATTGGTCTGTTAGCTCTTTGAGGCAAATGTTAATGTTAATAATATGACTTTAAAATGAATTTATATTTGATATCTAAAAAATATTATCTAAGAGACCCTGAGATTTTTATTCAATTTGTGTCACAAACTACCATTTTGAACAAGAAAACATGAGTAACAATATGTCACACAATTGTCCCTCAATTGAGCGCTGCATTTTTTCTCCCCTTTCTTTTTGTGCTGATGTGCTGTTACTGGGGGCAGATAAATATATGGACCTAACATCAGTGTAGCCTATTTAGCAGTAAAGGCCACGCTATCTTTGCTTTTTCAGTCACATACTTTACAGTGTGTGCTTGGCAACATTCTCACAGATACAAGCAAAACTTTCATGTTTTACAGTTACATTAAACCTTAAAATTGGTGTTTTACTGTCTATGAAGGCTGTGTTACCAAGTCACATTATAGACCACTTTCAAGAGTCTTCCCTCATTACTTGTTGGGCTTCACACATGTGATTTCAGTGTTTGAATACTGGCACCTCGAATGGTAACCAAGCACTCAAGTACCCAAACCATTCCTTTTAGAAATCTTTTTTAAACTCTGTTGTCTTATGTTTCTAAAATTGAGCTATTACGATTAGATTCCTAAGAAACCAATATTTGGCCCACTTAATAAGGTCAGTTTTGGTGCCAATAACAGTCTGCTATATTGGATCAGTGCATCACCAATGCATGTCATTTAAAACCTATGAGCATGTTAGCTATGAGCGTAGTCAGCAGTCCCCCCACCTTAACTGCAACACTATGTTGACTAAGTGCGGCTTAGATAACAGAGCCATTATTCCCAAGCTGTTATGTTAGACATGCCAGCTCCTGTCCCAGCAATCTCCAGTGCATTAAGGGATGCGATGTAGACCACATGCTGTACTCTCATGAGCTGCTGTTTGATTTGTTTTAACACTCGGAAAATGCTTCAGCCAGGGGCAATGAGAAAATGGCTTAATGGCTATGAGGGGGAAAATCTGGAGATAGTATAACCCAATATGACTCTGGTGTTGTTGTTTCCTAGCTGTAGCAAATGCGAAACACTTGCTTATTTATTTTGTCTGTCAAGTCAGTTGCATAATTTAAAAGGTTTTCCTTTGAGACCACTTACTGTAGAAAACCTTAGAAAGTTGGCCACGCTTGATAGCGGAACTCACTTAGCCAGTGTGCACTGAAGCACAGATAATAAAGTTGGAGAAAAGCTCAAGTATAGGGATGAAAATTTACATTTAAAGTAAACTTCAGTGTGTATCACATTGGTACGGTATAAGACAGTGGCTCTGCAATCTGAGCATGTTAAAGGAATTCTCCAGAGCTGATGCTTTTTGACGTGGGAAACGGAAGTGATGAGAATCTAACAGCAAAATAAGTATTTAAACTAAACTAGCAATTAAAAGTTTGCAATCACTTGTCATATTAAGTCAGTGTTATGTTCAATAATAATTTATACAATGTGGATTCAAATATTCTAAACCTCACACCAAAAGGTATTGTTAGATGCTTTATTCAGTATTTCAGGTTTTTTGTGAACAATACGAAATTATGTTCAGTTGTGGCAATTGTGGATACTAAGGCAATTGAGGCAGTCCGGATAATAAACTATCATAATTCTGGACATGTTATACTATTTTTCAGATGCTCAGTTTCCTGCTAATCTTCAACAGAGGAGGTCAACAGCACCATCATATTAGAACAATTTCATATATTTATCTGCAATCAAATGAGATATTATTGAAAATACCGATTTCAAACTTTTGAATGGTATTATATCTACAACTACAAACTGCCCACTGGCTTATGTGATTTGCATTTTGAATCAAAGATGTTTTCTGTTCATTTACTAACTGCAGGGAAATCTGCCATAATTAATATCTGGTACTTGACAGATGAAGCAGATAGAATGAAAACCAGTAGAGAATTCCTTTAAAAGCCTTTTCAACCATACATACACAATCTTATGTAAAAGACATGTCAAATGATATATTTCCTTGATTTCAACAAACCAGCAATAACAAAACACCAGTTGACCAGGGTGCCCAAACTTTTGAAGACTATGTATATACAGTATGGTTGAAGAGGCGTTTAAAGGAATTCTCTGGTGGTTTTTATCCTAATTTTACGCTCTTAAAAAGGTTCTTCAAGGTTTCCTTAGTAAAGAAAAATGTTGTATATAGGACCACAAACACTCAAAGAAACCTTTGCATGATTAAAGGGTTCTTTGCATGGTAATATGGTTCATCAGATTGATGAAGAATGTTCTGTAGATTCTATACAGCACCAAAAAAGGGTTCTTCTATTGTTACGATGTCAGAAGAACTCTTTTTGGCATGATAGAGAACCGTTTGCACAAAGCTTTTATATAGAACCATATATAACACATTCCGGATCAATCTGAAGAATGCTTCATGATGCAAAGCACTCTTTAATCATGCAAGGGGTTCTTTGAGTGTCCATGGTTTTATATAGAACTATTTTTTTCAAACTTTTACATGACTGTATATCTGAAGACTTTTAACTGGTTTACTACCATGCTTTACTACCCTGGTTTGTGGCCTTGAAGGCTGAATACATGTTTCTTTCCACGCCTGTTCAAGTTTTTAAGGGCAAAAAAGTTCTGTAACGTCCATTGCTGTGTGGTCTTGCTGGCAAAGGGACATACAAACAAACAAACTAGTCTCCTGATGATTTCTCACACTCACTGACTTCCAGGGCCACTTGGGAGGATAATGCTCATGAGAATAATAGATTTCAGAGAAGCATTTTCAATTAAACAATGCCATCGAAGCAGTGGACTCTGACAGTCGCCTGCTGAGTGAACAGTGGTGTGTTATTGTAAAATAGTACTGTAGGGAGACGATACAGCGCTATAAGAATTGCAAACACTTTGAGAACACAGCAAAATGAAGCCTTTCCTGGAAGATTCAAGAGCAGAGGAGGGTCTGACACGCTTTTTTTTCGAGTATGTCCTTCCAGGAAGAAAAGACTAATATACTAATAGAAAGCAAGAAGGCATGGCAAACAGCAAGGGTGGAAAATGTGATTTCTCTGACTGCCACAAGCAATTTGACCAGCGATCAATTTTGGTCTCGACACTTTTCAGCAGGAATTAGCTTGATGGCTTGTTGCCACTTTTGTTCCCTCTTCTTTTGATTGGCTATGGTGGCTGTCACCTTTATAAAAGGAATTCTTTCAAGTTGATGTCCTTGAGGACTGCAGGTGCCATATTGCCCCATCTTATATAATATATAGGCACTGACATGACCATACACATAGTCTACAACACAAACAGGTTTGTTTGTATACAACAAAAAATGTAAATAAAAATAAAATGCAATTATGTGCAAATCATCTAAACCCTATAATTCATTGAAAATGCTTTAAAGGCAACATATCAAATGTAAAATGTAAAAACTTAGAAATTTTATTGCTTTTCAAAAATATTTGCCCATTTTGAATCTGATGCCAGCAACACATTCCAAAAATGTTGGGAAAGGTGCAACAAAAGGCTGGCAAAGTTGTGTGATGCTTAAAAAAAACACCCTTTGTTTGGTATTATATACCTTTTTTGTATTATACACTATACAGAAGGGGATCTTCAAAGATTCTGTAGAAAAGGCAGTGGATAAATATAGAAACAACAACCATTTTAATGTTCAGTGGCTCTTTGTGTTGTTAAATGATTTTTCTCCCTGATGGAGAAACAGTTGTATATGTTCTACTATGGTTACAGTTTGAACCACCTTTCTTTGGTTTTTGGCCTGAAAAGAAATAAACACAATCACACAGACACACACTTGGTAACACCACTAACTGTGTGTTATTCCGGCACTGGGATCAGGTGTGAGTGTTATGTGGAGAGGGAGAAGGAGCCTCGGTAAGGCAACCAGGTGTCATCTTATACAAACATCTCACAAGTGGAATCGCATTCAGGAGCAATCTGCCAGAGACAAAGATACAGCCTCCACGTTTCCAACTATAGAAGGTGTAAATTAGGCCACATTATAACATTGCACACGATGAGCAGTATCACGTCTGTCTACACTGTATTTCCACAGCAGCGTTGCTTTCATTTCCAAATCAGCATGCAGGCTGAAGGATTTAGTAATTGCTGGTTGGTTTGCCTACAGATCTACTGCTTTTTTCTGCTTAATGAGCAATTCATTGATTACATAATTAGCACTACTAAGGTGGAATGATCTTGATTTGATCTTAAAAGCCAATGATCAGAAGCGTCAGCAAGAACAGTTTGTCCACTGCTACATAGAGAGGGGTATTAGAGCAGGGTTGCAGTACATAAACCTCTTGTTACAAAGACGAATGGCCATTTGGGAATTCAGTGGTGCAAAAACCATCACAGTTCAAGTCCTTCACCATGTTCTTCATATACACCAAGAGAAACATTCCAGAGCCTTGTACAGTCTATACCAAGGTAACTTGTCCGGTCCATGCTAAATTGAATCACAGCTGTTACTGGTGCTCGTGCAGGTATTACATGCTATTAGTTTCAGGTACAGGTGATTAATTCTTTGTCCAGTGAGCTTATAATTCAATTGTGTAATGTAAATCAAATTAATGGCAGAACAACAATACCAGCTGTGAAACCCTAGGGGTTAACCTATTGTCATTTTAGAACAGTAGGAGAAATTTGTCCAATGTTCTGAGTTTAATGCTGTCAAGAATAAGATTTTTCTCCACATCTGATTGCCATTCTAGGACAAAATTTTGCATTTCACCTCGATAATCAGAACAATTCTACAAACAGAACTGAGCTGAGTCAAGATCAGGTCTTTTATTCTGAAGTCTGTTTGTAGGCTTCATTATACTTTGTTTCTCTGTTTGTCAAAAGTCTGAAAAATCACTGGGTTTGCAGTAATGAGCCTCGACTTCTCCCTGTAGGATTAGATAAAAAGGCTGTAGCTTTATTTTTCCCGCTGTGTTGTAGTCATTAAAATGCACAGAACACAATGCTCTTCTTCTAATACATGTAGAGGGGGAAAATGTGGAAGAGCTCCAGATACCTAAACTACAAGCACTGTTTTGTTTTTGTTTTTTCAGGATAGTGCAACCATGCAGTTTTGTGCCAATAAGCTGGACAAGAAGGACTTTTTCGGCAAGTCGGACCCCTTCATGGTGTTCTACAGAAGTAATGAAGATGGAACGTAAGTTTGCTTGTCTATTGGAACCCATAAAACTAGAAAGATATTTAAAGGAGCACTCTTGAATTTATGAGCCTAATTTCTCTCAGCTGCGTCTGTTGCCTCTGGTCGATTTCCATGGACAATCATTTCAGCATTTTTACCTCTGCCTAGAAGAGAACAGAAAATGAGCTGACTTGAAACTATTCTTAGGTCATAGAAGTGTGTAATAAAACTTTGGGCCCACTGGACATTCAATGGGTTGAACAGCAAAGTATTGGGGAAAAAAAATCTGAGCTGAATCTGACGTTGCAACAGTATTTTTAATACAAAGGGCTGCTACTTTAGTATGGGAAGGAATTACCAAAATTAATATACATTTGATACAATGTTTGGGGCTTCTTTGCTTCTTAGAACTGACATAAAAGCAATAGAACGCTTAAGATTGTGTTAGTGACAAAAACATAGTGCAACTTTAAAATCAAATCCAATGTTTTTTTTCAAAACTCAGGAACTCTTGACTTTAGGAAGGAAAAATGGAATTGAAGAGTTAGGAAAAAATTCTTTGAGCAGCATCGACAATGATTTTTTTCTTTTAAGCACTGGAAATAGAAGGTACATGACTAGTCAACATAAAAACAGGCATGAACAGACTTAGATACACCAAGATAATAACACAACTATAAAGAGTTGTTGGTTGTACTAAATTCACTATCATTCTCCAGTTTTTTAGCATGCTCCTGCATAAATCCTTGTTTTTGTGCTCTGCTATGAACAAGATGAAAGGCTTAGGAGAAAGCTATTCTAATGAATATGAAAATAAAAATAAGATACCTTTGCTTTCACTTTCATTCCATTTTTGAGGTATTCTGGCAGCAAATGGTAATCAGGCAAAGCCCATACTACTGAATTAATGAAGATGTTTTGTATAAATGTACAGGGAAACAGATCAAATGTATTGTATGTGGTAATCAACAGCATGGAATAGATGCAGCAGTTGAAAATGCTGGAATTACTTTAAACATCTGAAGTCTGGCTAATAATAATGCTTAATTCACACATGAGCTTTTATCTAAGTATGATTTAAGAACAAACTCTTTAAACATACATTTTCCTTTCATTTCCACTTGCCTGATCAATATCAGAACAAATATTTTTCAACTCAAACCCATCAGGCAAGTTGGTAAATATCAACAATTGTTTCACTGCTAGGAACCCACAGCTAGTACATCACTTGAGGAGAAAGAACAAAGTGAAACCCAGTAACTTTTCATGTTTTCAGCAGCTTTGGGAAAAATAGAGGCCCAAGTCTGAAGCAGACATCTCCACAAAAACAGTGCATTTCAAAAGAACGCTAGAGCAACACTGAGCCCATTTGCCTCTATCATTCTCTTACTCTGAGAACGGCAAAGTGTACGCAGTAGCCTTGTAGAAAGTCATAGGTTGTTAATGGATCTCTCTTTTTGAGGAAAGAAACAAAACACATTCTTCAGCCCCAGCATTAGCCAAAGTGCACTTCATCACAGCCTGCACTCATCACACACCTCCAGAGTGTACAGTTTGGAGAGTTGGCCATTTTTAGCCTTTGTTGACAGATGAAAAGAACTAAATAAAAACAGAAGTGTTTTAACCCCTTGACAGGCCAGGGCTACTGAATAATAAGCCTCAGTATGTAATAAGCCTGGGATTTTAAGAGGTTAATGGTTCTCTGAAGCACTGGTCCAATTAAGAAGTGCCTGATGCCAAACAGAAAAAATAGCAGACTGCTATTTAGGTTCCCTGGGAAAGTAGGTGGGATGTTCTGAAGGACAAAAACTTGGGAATGTTGCAGTATCTTATTGGTGATCCACCATTTTTGTAGGGTTAGCAGATCAGTGTAGGCCAGTTCTGAGTAGTTCAATGAAGCTTCCTTTACTACCTGTCTTCTTTGAATTTTGCCTCATCTGTAGCACTCACTAGAAATGTTGTCAAAAATATGGATCTACATGATAACCAGACCAAAGATTAGAGCAAAATCTACAAAACAGACAGGAAAATATAGGAAATTATTTGGACACAGCACTAGTTAAATAGCATATAGGAACAATCACAGTGAGAATGTGGAAAAACTCCAGGCTGAAGCTCATTTACAGATTTAATTGTATAGAATTCATATATTAAAACTTTAAACATCATTTTGTGAATTTATCATATTTTGTTTCAGCTAGCAAACTCTTCATAAGATGCTGTTTTTCATTGCCATTTGCCTGTTTATCTAAAGCCTTAAATTGACTGCCCTTTTAGTGTAAACTTAAAGCCACATGTGATCTACTGTGGATTTTTGTAAAATGTATTGTAGTACAGTAATAGCGTTATCAGTTCACTAACTAGCTAGGTTTTTGTTGTTTGTGAAAAGACTACCTACATTGGAATGTGGCAATAACTGAGTTAAATATGCAGGTTATATAAATAAATAAAAGAAAGCCATATTCCAGGTATATGCTGGTTTTGCTGGTCTATGCTGGTTTTACTAGCAGGGAAACAAGATCATGCTAACTAGATAGCAGTAGCGTTGCTACAGTTGCATTTTTGACATAGCAAGGGAAGCCAAGAAATGTTGTAACACTCCCAGTCTGAAATAAGTTACGAAGGTTGTGTCACTTCCCAAACTACCCCCTCTTGAGCTGACAGGAGACCGTTGAAGACTTTGTGTGAAACAGTGATTTAATGGGGTTTTTATGTTTATGTAATAGAACCACGTTGTATAGTAAGAAAGTAAGATTTTAGCTTAGTTAGCTTGGTTAGAACTCATATTAATTCAGTACTGTAAATCTTCAGCTTCTCTAGTTTAATTTGATGTATTAAATGCATGCCATAGTTTCAAGCATACATGCCTATAAAATGAATGACCAGGACAGGATGGGGTGTAACATCCGAGGTAGTGTGGGGAGACTTATCAAAAACAATATGACCATTCATATTCACATGAACTCACTCAAGCAAAAGAAATTTCAACAGTCATTGAAAATTTGACTTCATCTTACATCATCTGTAATGTTTTGGTATAGACTAACAGGTTTGATATGAGTTGCGTTTGCTTGTTTCCTGCCTTGAATTTAAGAAAAATAAAGGGGAAAAAAGGCATTTTATTTTGGTAGTGGGGCAGGATGTAAAGGGGAACTTTTTATATTTGGCACAAAACCTATTGTTTTGTAAGCAGCAGACAACGTTTGAAAGGTATGACAAACAACCACTGAGTCATAGAGACATAGGCTGAGGAAAACAGTGTTATAAACCGCCCCGCTCTTCCTAATCATTTCAGAAATGACAGCTGTTGCACACTGTAGATTCTTACTAGTGGTTACTAGCTAGAAACTGATGTAAGAATTTGTGTTATGTACCTTTAGCTTTTAGTCAGTCAAATGGCTCAACCTAATGGTGGTTGGAACTAATTCACAGATGAAAAAAAAAAACATTCAGTAGCATTCCTCAACATCCTGGATATGCATTAGGCACTGAGTGAACAGTGTGTTCCATATGGCCTGTCAGGTGTGGACTGTTTCTGAGTAATATGACGCCTCTACTGCTCTGTTCCCTGTGTCAAGGTTCACCATCTGCCATAAGACAGAGGTGGTGAAGAACACCCTCAATCCAGTCTGGCAGTCTTTCACCATCCCAGTGAGAGCGCTCTGCAACGGAGACTATGACCGGTGAGACATGTACCACATGGAAAAATTCTGTCTAGATGAAATAACTAGATAGTCTTCATTGCCCTGCACAGAGTTTATGTAGGTCCACAATGAGTTTATTTTGTATGGTGGTCCTCAGAAATGTTTTTTTAGCCTGTCAAGGAGATTAGGGCCCGATCAGTTTATCATGTGGCTGACAAAATCACCCAAGACTGTATGATTTATCTACATTGCACAAATACCACCAATCAATCATCAACATTTATAAATGGTGGGTTTCATATTGTAATGAACACACTGTTGTGCTATGAGGAGAATCTAGCAGTGAACAAATGTTCACATTCATAATAGAAATACAGGCCAAAATGGTAAACTTGAACACAAAACAGCATCACGGTAAATATAACCAAACCATGTAGGATAACATAAGACCTAACAGAAACCAGTAAAACTGCAAGGATTCCATAAAGCTCCACACACATAATCTAAACTACTCATCCTTCTGGGCCGTGGGGAGAGCTGGAGCCTGTCCCAGGTGTCATTAGGCGGGAGGCAAGTAAAAAACACCTCTACGATAAAGCTAATTTCCTCCTGCTAAAAGACTCCTATGGTATATCTAATGTTATGTTAGCTCTAAGCGAACACTGGTGGACATGCACATCTTGCGGTCATTCTGGATTAAACACTGACATTTGTAGCTTGCTAATTTTATTTCATTTTTTTATTTGAAGTTTGTAAGAGACGTTGGGGTTAAAGTTTGGCAGTAACAGTGCTACGCCCTGCAAAATGTAGAGCTATTTATAAAGTAGCCATGGTGGTGTCTTTTAATGCTGTGGTATTTTTACATAAATGATTTCATACACATTAAAGGCTCACTCCAAAATGGATAGGCTGCATCAAAGAAAACCAAATTTCCACAAACTTTAAGGGCAGAGGTGTTGGCAAATAACAGTAAATTGTTTGTTAAGATACAGGAAAAATTTAATCATGGAAAAGGGACAGTTGCAGAACACAAGCTGTAGTCAAATGTCACAAGAGCTGCTGATGACTGTCAAAAGCGAAGTGGGACAAACAACGAAATATAAAAGGAAAAGCATTCAGATATTACTAGTTTTAGTCAAGAAATAAAGTTTACTTATCAGGAAATATTAATGTCAATACTTAAAAATAAAAAAAATAATAATTACATTAAGATTCAATAGTGTTGGAATTCAAATTTTATTAGCTTTAATATCCTTTTTTCTACTAGGAACTCAGTTGCACATGTGAAAATCAAAATTCCACTAGCAAACATTGCATTTCAACTAGTACAAATTCAGTTTTGCGTAGTAAGAAATTAATTTGTACTACTGTATATGTAATTTTCGCATGTGTAAATTCCATTGCAAAATCCACTGTGTCTGAAACATCTATTGCATTTTCATGTGGATGTTTTTTTTTCTCTGTAACATCTACATTTGTGTTTTTACAGTCAGACAATCTGAAATCCTGTTAACTCCTACAACAGCAGTAAGAAGGATTGATGTTGCTCAGTCCAAACAGATCAAATTCTCCCTTTAAAATATATTAGATAATCAGCTGAGTGGGTGAACACGCAATGTGTTGATTACCTGCATGCAGTACAACTGTTTAAAAAACATGGTAGAAAATATACATTTCACAAAAGTGATTACACACCTCGCATTTCTGCAAATATTTTACGATATCTGGGACAACAATATAGAAACGAAACTTGGATACAACTTAAAGTAGTCAGTGTACAGCTTGTGTAGCAGTACAGATTTACTGTCCTCTGAAAATCACTAAACACACAGCCATTAATGTCTAAATAGCTGGCAACACAAGTGAGTCCACCTCACAGTGAACATGTCCAAATTGTGCTCAAATTGTCAATATTTTGTGTGACCACCATTTTTATGTACAAACCCAATTCCAATGAAGTTGGGATGTTGTGTAAAACATAAATAAAAACAGAATACAATGATTTGCAAAACCTTTTCAACCTATATTCAATTGAATACACTACAATGTCAAGATATTTAATGTTCAAATGGAGAAACGTTTTTTGCAAATATTCACTCATTTTGAATTTTTGAATTTTGAATTGAACATTAAATATCTTGTCTTTGTAGTGTATTCAATTAGTATTGATTAATTAATTCTGTTTTTATTTATGTTTTACACAATATCCCAACTTCATTGGAATTGGGGTTGTAGCACTGCCTTAACCCACTTGGGCATGGAATTCACCAGAGCTGCACAGATTGCTGCTGGAATCCTCTTCAACTCCTCCATGATGACATCACAGAGCTGGTGGATGTTAGACACCTTGAGCTCCTCCTCCTTCCGCTTGACTGTTTGTGGGCTGTCTTGTGCATCAGCTTCAGAAGAAACTTACTTCTAGAATGATGGCCATACAGGCCGAGTTGATACATTGTGCGGCGTATGGTCTGAGCACTGACAGGTTGACCTCCCACTTCTTCAACCTCTGCAGCAGTGCTTGCAGCACTCATGTGTCTTTTTGAAGCCAACCTCTGGATATGATGCTGAACACGTGGACTTCTTTGGTCGACCCTGGTAAGGCCTGTTCAGAGTGTAACCTGTCCTGGAAAACTGCTGTATGACCTTGGCTACCATGCTATAACCTAGTTTCAGGTGTTAGCAATCTTCTTATAGCCTATGCCATCTTTGTGGAGAGCTTCAGAGAGTTCTTTGCCATGAGGTGTCATGTTGAATATCCAGTCGCCAGTATGAGCAAATTGTACCCAAAACACCAAATTTACCAGCCCTGCTCCCCATTCACACCTGGAACCTTTTAACTTTAATGAGTCACATGACACCAGGGAGGGACAACACCACAACTGCGGACAATTTCGACATGTTCACTGTGAGATGTATTCGCTTGTACTGCCAGCTATTTAGACATTAATGGCTAGGTGTTATTTTCAGAGGGCAGTAAATGTATACTGCTATACAAGCTGTACACTGACTACTTTAAGATATATCTAATAGTGTTGTCCCATAAAAAGATATAACTGTAACGCAGGGGAGCGATGATGAGGCAGATGCATATGCTGAGAGAAGCAAGATTTACTAGGGGAAAATCCATAATCACGGTCTAGACAGTCCAGGGTCAAAGAGCCAACATGGAGAGATGGAGGGACAGACATAACAAAAAGGAAAACAGGCTAAACAAACAATGGAGGCCAGCAGAACAAACACCAAATGATACAATACAATATAATACAAAGACCAGCAAACTAACACAGGGAAAACACAGGGCTTAAATACAGAAACAAGGGTTAACACGACACAGGTGGAAACCATCAAGGGCATAGTCTGGAAACAAGGGGGCAGGACAGGGAAGAAACAGGTAAACACAAGCACATGGAGAACTGGGAGAGACCAATCGTGACAATAATAAAATATTTGCAGAAACGTGATATACTGTAATTGAATCCACATCAGAATGATTCAGGCGTCATTTTTTGAATCGTTACTGGTGTATGTATGTAAATAAGATTAAAGCACAACCTCACATTGCAACCTCACAAGTGGTAAAACCATAGAAATAAATATATAGAAAGGCATTGACTGTTGTTCTCTATGTGAGGCAATTCATCTGTAAGAGCGCCAAAAGGTTAAGATCTTTTATTTCTATTTAATAGCTGTGATCATGCTGGTTAACTGTCCAGAGCAGCAATAAAATATTTAGAGTGCACCTGACATTAAACCGTGTTTAACATGAACTTCAGTAGAAACACTCACAACATAATCAAATCCATCACATGTAATGCATATAAAAATTAAATACCCCCCCCCCCACCAAAACAGTAAAAAAGACAAGGCTAAAGTTTCCTATTCGGCAGCTTATTGTTTGAAGTTCAGTTGATTATCAACAATGTTATGGTTAGGGTTAGGGTTAGGAGTAGATGTAGCTTTTACCTTGATGTAAAGGTGAGGGTTAGGTTTAGGGTTAGATTTAATACATTCTTTCACACTGAACTTGAAGTTCAGTTGAATTTCATGGATATTTAGTTGAATGTTATTTGCTTAAACTGAGCATTTACAAAACACCTACAGTGGACCATCCAAATAACACTTAACAATCAGGTGCATTTAATGGCTATTTAGTTGAATGTTGCTTAAAGATATACTGAACATTTACAAAGAATCTACAGTAGACCATCAAAATAAAGTGTTACCAAAAGGTGAAACACAATCAAACCAACAGCTTCATCAATCACACGGCCTTATCTACATATAAACATCACACAGACACAAGTGTAGATTTCTGTATTCTCTCCTTTATATTCCTATCCCACGTTCTAAATGCGATATTCAATATAATTTGATATAATTTTGGACAGTACCTACAAAGTGGACTTACACTCAATGGCTACACATTGTACCTAATAAACTGACAATTTATAATACCAAAGCACTGTCCACAGTGATGCTGTCATTATTCATCGGACAGCGTGGATTCGAACAGATCACGCAAAGCTGTTATTGCAGTCTTGATATCACATGGCACACGCCACATTTCGTGCTGTACAGCAGATCCATTGGCTGTCGGAGGAGATTAACCCAGTATAGCGGTCAGGGTGCAGGGTGGCGATAGCTTTCTAAGAAGCGCTTCTCTTGACACTCTGTTCCGGTTCCTGCAGCTGATTGGCTCTGACAGGGTGTTGACCCCTGCTTGGTTGGGTGTGTGAGGGGGCGGTCATGGCACACACACAGAAACACTCCCTCCGGGTGTTTTGAGGTGTCCAAGCAAGCTGTTGGCGTGGTGATTTCTTTAAGCAGAGGCATCCGACAAGCCACTGACCCTAAGGCTCCTACATCTAGAGCTCATCACTGTAGGCCTATTGCTTTTGCAGTTCTTCCTCTCACTGTCTCACATCCTCCCTCCTGTACTGAGCTGTTCTCTAAGCCTTTTATAGCTTTAATTTCTAAGCTATATAGTGGTCGCTAGGCCTGGCCCTGGAGTAACTCTGCCATGCACATTTAGTGTTTCCCACAGTCCCTTCAGGACTGAAGGGGTTTTGAGTGGTCACTTAAGGAGCAAACAGTTTAAATGGACATCCATGCTGAAATTTCTTCATACTGACTGCTAAGACTCTCCATTAAATGCTGACTGTGAGTGGAGTTTGCCTAACTGAAACACATTCTGAACAGGGAGCAATGGAACCTAGAGCCAGAACTGTCATAACTACAGTTAACAATTTAATTGTCGTTTTGGTCAATCTGTGCTACTCAAAAGCATCTGGTTTAACTACCTTGCTTGCTAAAGGTAAAAGTAAAAAGGTAAAAGTGCTTGCTAAAATTAAAATTAAAATAAATTGCTGTGCAGATCTTCATCTGAAGCCTGAACCATGTCAAACACTGTCTTCATGTCATCACTTTGCACCGTGATTCTTTGGCTACAGTACTTCTTTGTAGCGATGCTGTTGTAGAACCACTTTTGGTTTCCTAAACTTTCAAATAATGATTTCTTTATAAACCTCTGTTGTAACTACTCAGTTGGAAGGTTTTTTAGGGAACCAAAAGTGTTGATTCTGAATATTATCAAACTTGCAGAGATTTTTATGCAGTGAAATTGAAATTCCAAGCTAATGGCAAAATGCATTTACACAACAAGACAGATGTTTAGGGGTCCAGTACCATCTCTATCATTTAAAACCAGATTTCTTATCCTGTGGATAATTTGGTCATATTACAGTTGTCCTGTGGTAAAACTGACATCACTCTACCTCTCATAGGAAAACTAATCCGGTCTGAATAGGGCTTAAAACTATTGCACAGTACTGCACGCCTGAACCTGAGAGATAAAATAGTGTTATTCTGTTTGTTGATTTTGATTTTAAAAGGTGGAGAAAAACTTGCCACAGCTGGCTGCCCAAACTGTTGTAAATAGAGTGAAATATGTCATCAGCTGCCAGACACTTGTGGTAAACAAAACAAGAAATGAGGCTGTACTCAAAAAGGGCTTGACAATACTTGTAGGTCAGACAAGCCGTGGTCACATCCAAAAAGACTAAAATACAGAAAACACAATCATAAACAATAACAGAACCAAATACGAAAGGGCAAAGACAAAAAGGCAAAGTCAAGAAGTCCAAAAACATGGTCAGGAAACACAAAATATAACAGAGAGAATGCTCAGTAGCTCTACAGAGGGAAGTAGTACCTCATAAAGACTAAATCTATACTGAAGCCCAGTCTTACATACTAAACTAAATCTAGTCATATGACCCACATCAAAAATGAAACAAGTTAGTATTTGGATGAACTGGAAAGTTAATTTGTGGATTGTGGAAATTTATGGGTCATGTGATTTTCCAGAGAGTTCTGGGAAATGGAGTCTTTATGAATGTCAGAGTTGGGAGGATGTGTGACATAATCACTATGAGTGCTGTAAATTTTAATTAGCGTAACTACCTGGCGTCTCAGTAAGTTAGTATACATTTACTGAGTTTACACTGTAGGCAAGCCTGCACACCATGTGTAGGTCAATGAAAACACACTTGATAATAAAGTGCGTCTAAATGTTACTGAAAACCTTTTTGGGGGACTTGCTTTCTCCCCTGGTTGCCCAAAATAATTAAATGAGGTATCTTTAATGTAGTCCATCTACTGATCCATTCTGTATCTCACCACATCAAGCAGTAAGCCAGAGCTCCATCAGCTGCACCACTCTGCCTCATATTGGCCATTCTGGTCCACAGCGAGGTCCTGGTTGTCATGGAGTTGTAGTAAGTGCGAGGTTGGCAAGGGCAGTGCCTGTACCACTTATGATAGAAATAGAGCAAAGCTGAAATCACACTGTGATTAAGGGGGGCTCTTGGTGTGCCCAACCACTTTGGCCAGGGATAACTAGCACTCTCTGAAGGAAGGTGCCTATGAAAGACTAAGGGCTGACGAGTGGTGTGGGAGTGCCATTTACTAATATGGTAAAAAATGACGGCCCCATGGCTATCAACAGACCTGTCAGACTGCATCAGCACCTGCTATTTCAAGCCTAAGGAGATTATACAGAACTCATCCACGGCCATTGTGTCTCCATGGTCTTTATTAATTTGAAGCATTAGTAGTGAGTCAACAATTTGTTCATTTTTTTTTCATTTTAGATGAACATCTGTCCAATATCCAAAACTTTACATTTTCTGTTTCTGTTATATGGCCATGCTGCTTTATTAGCATGTAATGCATGTCAAGGCCACTTAAACTCTAAAGGACTTGCATGTGGATCCACACTTCGGTTCCTCACTCCCTAAAGTAAACTTCATAACTTATATTCTAGTGTCATAGCAGTTACTGAATGATCAATACTTATAACTGGACAAAAAGCATTAAGATTAATAGCTATAGAGATATAATATTATAATGAATAATATAATATTATTAATATAGAATATTAATAGCTATATAGATATAATAGCTATAAGCCTTCAGTTTAAGGCTTCAGTTTAATTATTGCAGATGTCAGAGAAAAATGCATCAACATTCTCAATTAATTAAATCCGAGATGAATAAATTTTACTTTTTAAAAATCTTAAAGGAGCTTTACTGAAATGCAGACTTCTAATGTGCAACATTAGTGGTAGAAATGGCATCTACAGCCAGTGATGAAGTGGTTAGTTATTACTTATTGCTATGCTACGAAGCCCCGCTGGTGACATGGTGACGCTACGAAGCCCCGCTGGTCATGACTTAGTAAAGTGTAAACAAGATCCTAATGCATGGCCACAATCTCATTTCCACATCTTACTAAGTCATGGCCACGAATTAATCATCTCATTCCCATGCCTTGCTAAGTCGTGGCCACACATTAGGATCTTGTTCCCATGCATGAATTTTATTTATATAGGATGTCACCAGCAGGGCTCCATACTACTCACTATTTTACATGGTTACACTTTCTTTTGATAGCTCACCTTAGATGCTTTGTAGATACATTCAACTAAATATCTGTTAAACTGACCATTTTCTTTAAATCTGGCACTAATCCTTACCTCAACCCAAAACTTAACCCTCACCCTGGTCCAAATCTTAATCCTTACCCCA
Source organism: Pygocentrus nattereri (assembly GCF_015220715.1). Classification (NCBI taxonomy): domain Eukaryota; kingdom Metazoa; phylum Chordata; class Actinopteri; order Characiformes; family Serrasalmidae; genus Pygocentrus; species Pygocentrus nattereri. The sequence continues at coordinate 23,419,552 of NC_051231.1, read as the reverse complement.
CCACTCAATTTTAACAATTTGAACATATGTAGATAATCTATAGGGGATTATAATGGACCTTTTACTTCTTTACTTCACTCTGTAAAGCCCACTTGTACCCGTAGTACAAGAGAAAATCCAAGTCTCTTCTATATTATATTTAGAAAAAAATAGTCAATCACAGTAGATATGATTTAAAAGCTCTATCACTCTGACAGTGATGCTGATTAATTACCAATGGCATGGGTAATTTCATATATGTGAAGGCACCATTAATGCTGTTGGGTACATTTGCATTTTGGATCAACCTATGCTGCCTTCTAGATGACGTCTTTTTCAATGATGTCCCTGTTTGGTTCAGCAAGACAATGCCAAGACACGTTCTGCATGTGTGACAGCAGTGTGGCTTCATTGTGAGAGTGCTGGTTCTAGTCCAGACCTGTCCTCATTGAAAAATGTATGCCGCATCACAGAATATACAACAATGAAGACCCCAGATTGTTGAACAGCTGAAGTGTTAGTTCAAGCAAAACTGGGGAAAAATTAACATTCACAATTACAACTGGTGTCCTTACAACTGGTGTTCCAAATGATTACTGAAAGGAAAGGTGATGTAACACAGTGGTAAACAATGGCCCATGTTACAACTACAATTTACAGCATCAGAATTAGATTAAGCGTATATATAGAAAAACAAAGTAAACTAGTTGAAACATTAACAATTATTTTGTTTTCGATTGACTACAGCTCAAAAAGTATTTGATAACGGCTTTTTTTGCATTGTACCTGCCACCTTTTTTGGAATTGGCTTTGAATACGCAATCAAAATATGAAATTTACATGTAGTTACATAAGTTATCTTTCACTATAAACAGTGGTTGGAAGCTGCTGTTGTGGCTATTACAGCCTGCTCTATTTACAGTGCATGCTGTTTGCATTATGAAGGGCATCTTTTTGTCATTGCAGACTTGATTCTTGTGGCATACAATAGTAATTGTCTTAATATACAATATAATTGTTACAGGCATTCTGTAGCAGGTCTTTTTCATGAGGGTACATCATTGTATCTGCTTCTTTTCTTTCACGGAGAGTTCATGACACAATTCTATGAATTTTCAGCTTTGTCATGTTGTGCTCTTTTCCTGGCACAATAGGTGGAATGACAGTGTTCTGGGATCACACCATGCAAAAAGAAGAATCATTAAAGAGCAGAAGGAGCTACTGCGATATGCTTCACAAAGATTTTAAGCAGAGGTGCTCGGATCATACAGAGCAAAGATCCATGCGATAAGATGGTGACTAATGTGAAAAGTCTATCAGAAAAAAAAAAGATCAAAAGAGGTCAGAGCTGTGAAATTAAAAACAGCTCGGGATAGTGTGCGAGCAGCCCTCCAGCCCCTTTTGTTCCCTTCTCTATTCCGCCTCCTTACTTACTTCTCTCCCTTCCTCGTGTTCTGGATGGGTTCAGAAGACAGTCTATTTCTGTTCGCCGGCTGTGATCACTGATTGACAGCTGCCCGCAGGCAAGTCTTGACAACAAGTCTCTCTCTGTGTCAGAAAACATGGCATTCAGGTGACTGAGGCTTTAAGAAGGTGCTGACTCACTACCTTGAAGATAACGAAGCCTACGCATCTGGGGAAGGGTGAGGGTTGTATTTTCAGCGCCTTTCTTCTTCTTGCCTGTTGTGTGATGTTTCTCGCTGTCTTTTGGGGCGGGGGATTTGCAGCTGTATGATGTGGCGCTGGCACTGTGGGCAAAAAAAAAGTTTGTGACGGCTCGCGAAATAAAAGTACTGTGGAAAGTTTTCTAAAACAGAAAAGAAAAAACTAGTGGCACTTCATCACCCAAGTCTTTTTTGGCTGGTGGGTGGTACAGCTAACTGTATGTTAGAGTGACACCCCTCACTAGCCTTACTTAACACTAACATTCTGAAGACACTGACAAGGCCTGCCAAGCTGCTTCGAGGACGCTATTTTGAACTCCTGAAGAAATCGCCCCAAAACAACTCAGCCTCATGGCCTTTTATTTCCAAATGATCTTCATCAGGAGCACGCTATGTTCTTGGCATGACCGTCATGCTGCCTTTGCCAATCAAACCTAAAATGTTGCAATTAGCCGTGTTCCTCGTAAACAGCCTTAATGACTCGCGAGCGTGTTCTGCTTCAACTGTGACCAGAAGAGCCTGAAATGAAGCTTGAACTGAAAATGAGCTTTCTGATGCTGCTCTCTAAGAAATGTTCGCGGACCACACACAAGCCCTGCTTAGACTAATGAGCCTGATTGAGGAGAACGTGCCTTTTGTCTTCATTAATATGGGAATGAACTCCCATTTTTCTCCCTGATCTTGTTGGTGTAAGCTACGGAGCGAAACACCTAAAGTGGGATGTAAAGCCACCCCCATTATTGAAGCCAGTGTGACTGATGACTCAATTCAGATTCGCGCTACAACAAGCCAATTAAGCACGCTGGCGTTCAATTCAGCCTTCTCCGTATGAATTCTGATAGGAAATGAATGAACACTCATGATGACCAATCAAAGTTGAGAGTCAATGTTTCAGCTGAAAAGTTTAGTTTGCATCTAAATTTACTTCTGTGGATGTATTGCAATATTTTCTGTCCTTTGTAGGTCTTTCACTGTTTTTGTTGTTCTTGTTGTATTCTTTCAGAACTATCAAGGTGGAGGTTTATGACTGGGATCGAGATGGAAGGTTAGTGACCAAATTGTTTATTTCTTATAGCATGATTTGTTGCATAAACCTTTAAATGCAATGCCATTTGCCCCCTTCTGCCTTTATATATACTGTATATATACTGCATCTCCAACATCTCCAAAATGATAACTTTACAGGAGAAAGAAAAAATGTTAGTGGAACCAGAAATTATTCCAAGTAATTTTGCCCCATTTTTTTGGTCCATTCATCATGAAATTGAAATATAAATGGCAACAGTACAACAGGCATTTTCAAATTATGTAAAAAACCAAAAAATTCCAAAACTGGAGATACTAGGTCTGACTCTCTCTCTCTCTCTCTCTCTCTCTCTCTCTCTCTCTATATATATATATATATATATATATATATATATATATATATATATATATATATATATATATATATATATATATATATATATATATGTGTGTGTGTGTGTGTGTGTGTGTGTGTGTGTGTGTGTGTGTAGTTATATTATTATTATCTGCTACTCTGCCAAAGCCCTTCTTTGTTTTTTCATGGGTTATTTTCATTTGTTTTCTCAAGATCCAGAGTTATTCAGATCATTAACATCATATAACAGACAGTTTTATAGAGATAACATTTGTTGTGTCTTGTTAATAACTATATAACTTCTTTAAGCAAATTGCAAACAAAGGCAAAAAGCACCATTTACTATTGTGTAAGTGCAATACAAAAATAAATAAGAAATAAATGATTTACAATTTCAAGAACAGTTTTGTACACTTTAAATAAATAAAATTTAAAAGCAAAAGGCAATAAAATACGTTTAATTCCTTAAAAACAAAAACTCATTATGATGATGCAAGTTTATTGTGACAGTAGCCATAAGTGCTTCACACCTTTTACACACAACACTGGGAGTGAGAATAGCCATCATGTTTAAAGCATGTGTGTGCTTTGTAATTGGTTTTAATGCAGGTTAAGTCACTAGCTCTATGTGCAGGTGTCTTGGCTTTGAGCCTGGCTCACTACTGCTCTAATGTTAGACACTGTTTCTATCACTACATACCCACCAATTTAATTACGTCACTCTTGTGCAGTGGATATGTAAAAATGCCATAGAAACATGAAAACTGGTTCTTCTGTGGTATCTTTATTTTTTAAAGTGTAAAATAATTTGATCCATTCTGTCATTGCAGCTGTTAATCATGTGTTAAGCATGGATGCTCATATTATAATGTTGATAAAAATATAATTACTTGTGCAGCCCTACAAGAAAACTCTGCCAAGTCTTTTCAGTAAAGTATCTTTGTTTAAAAGTAATTTTACTTTTATGTACTCTGTGTTTAATGTGCGATATTTTGTATGAAAACACAAATACTGGATTCAGTATCAGCAGAGCAGTCTATATTAAATCATTCATCATTAGATCATCATTAAGTCACAGAAGTTTGTGGATGAAGCTGTGTGAAGTATGTCAGCTTTGAACATTTTCTGTGTAAGAAGTATTTTGAATTAATGTTTGACAACATCAACTATTTTTGTTATTCCTGGTTGCTAATGCTCTCAGGCACATACTAACAGTTAGCATAAGCAACTTTGCATTTAACGGTTAAAATACACTGATTATATTTGACAAGCAGGGCAGCAGGAATGCTAACTTGTCCTGCACAGTATGGCTGATGTTTTATGGGTTTTGCATTCTGAAGTCTGTAGCATCTGAGTATGCTTGTTATTCACTTTCAGCCACGATTTCATTGGTGAATTCACCACCAGCTACCGCGAGCTAGCCCGAGGTCAGAGTCAATTCAACGTGTACGAGGTGAGTTGCCTACAAACACCTCAGGCCATCCCATCATCCCTCTGCAAACACAAGCAGGGCTCTGCTAACTAAGCCCTTAACTTGGGTAACGAGTCCACAGATATCATTTACCTTTGATTTCCAGGTGAAGTCATTAAAACACTGACAGACATCTTGATCTTCCCTTCCCATTTCCCTCTGCATCCCAGCCTTTCTCAGTATTTAAAAATGATTCCACATCGTTACCAAAGCACAGGTAAATTATTCCATGCATTAGTAATATTTTCAAGACATTTTTTGCTATTTTTCTCCCTCAGGTGATGTTGGGAAATAGGTTTTGTTAGCGTTTCTGCTCCTGTGCGCTTGGAATGTGTTTTTGCAGTGGTAATCTACCGGACAGTATCGCAAGCCAAGTCATTATTAAGCGGTGTGAAAAGAGATTAGCATAAGAGTGTTCCAGTGATTGAACATTATTACAGTGTAGTTCCCACCCCAGAGGAGTTTGTCTGATATTGCTGTCAGCCCCTTGTCTGCACTCATCTCAGATTAACCAGTGACTTATAAGCATCGCCACAAGGACTGCTGAGTGCACTGAGATCTGTTTGTGATGTGCTCATGTGTTATTAGACTGGGGAAAACTAGAATGTAATATGAAGAAATGTATTTAGAGGTTGTGTTTATATGTATTCCATCATGTATATCATATATGGATTATATGCATTCCACAAAAATAGGTCGAAACACATTTCAGACTTACTTTGACTTTACACTAAATTTTTTTGCTTTAAATAACCCTGAAACTTAATTCTGTTCATTTTATTGAAATAAGTGGTTGAACAAAATATCACTACCAAAAAAACCATAGCACTACCAAAACTTTACCAAATGTTTCAGTAGTGACTATTTCGGAACTGACAACTTTAGTTACTTTTGAGCATAACTCAAAAACACTAGCCATACATGACTTGCAAACACAGCTCTAGACAGTTACACACACATAAATCTACCCATACACCCCTCAGTTGCCTTGCAAATGCCTTAGTATCTAAAATGGCTAAAGGAGATCTTTCTGAGGAGAGTAAATCTAAGATAATACACTCGCATAAGGAAAGGAAAGGTCAACAAATTCTATAAATATATATTTTTAAATTATATTTGCATATATTACATATGCAAATCTTACTTTTGCACGTTTCTTTGATTTTCCAAGTGGAAATAGCCTTATTGGAGCTGGATAAGTTTTACTTGGGGAGGTGCTGTAAAATAGGTCATGACTGACAAAATCTGTCATTTAAATCCAGTACAAATCTGAAAACTCTGTAGTCCCTCAGTAATAGTAGTCCTGTTAGAATTGACATCACAGTAATGTAAAAACTAAATCAGGTAATGGAAAATGGCACCTCCATTTTTATTTAAAACTGAAGACATATCTCTTTATACAGCACTTAAATTAGCACTGAATTAAGTACTGATTGTAATGTATTATACTGCACTTGTATCGTATTTTATTGTATTCACTGCTTTGTGTTCAACTCTGTTCCTTTTCTCTGGGTATCAACAGTGACTTTTTGTTTCTAGCAGTATCTGAGCTCAGGACTAGTTTTCTCTCTCACCTATTGGTAACTAGCAAAGACACTTTCTCTAGATAGACAAAGCACTTCTTGTAAGTCGCTCTGGACAAGAGTGTCTGCTAAATGCTGTAAATGTAAATCTAAAATGTTCAACCTGAAGACAAGACTAACAGCTAAATTGAGCTTGATTTGACCCAGTTCTTTAATCCTCAAGTTCATGACCAGACTACTGAAATCCACAGTGGTGGATGAAGTAAACAAATCATGTACTTGGGTTAAAGTAGAGATACCCAAGGTAAAATATTACTCCAATAAAAGTTCCTCCCTTTAGACCTCCACTTGAGTAAAAGTTTAAAAGTATTTGCATTCAAATGTAAGTCTCGAAAGTAAAAGTACAAAAAGAGCAATTATTAACATTTTTGTCCTTCCTGAACTCATTTTAGGTGAAAATATTCCAGTGTCTCTCTTGGTAAACCAGTCTTTTAATAGAATGTCATTAATTAGTCTGACACTGATGTCTATTAAAATGATCTTAAGCACAAAACACTGAAGGCAAACAGTTTCCATCCGGTAGAACCGAGTAGCTCTGAACTCACTTTTTACAAACAAGCAAAGTTTCAGTTTAAGATTTATTTGCAACTTAGTTACAAGTTTAAGTTTATTAAAAACTGGCTTTAAACTCAGGATCACAAATGAGTTTCCTTTACTATGTTGATCTGTAGGCCTCTGTTCATAAACATAAACCAGCCCAAACTAATTTACTATAAAATGAAGTGGTGTTTGTATAAATTCAGAAAAAAGGCACATCAGTCACGACTGCATATGTGGACACATTTCTATATTGTAGTCTATTTAGACAAAGTTAGGTTAGTTCATCATTTATGTTGAATAGACACTCCCAAAATTTGTCACTGCTGCACTGATGTTGAACCGTGTACTGCACTGGGTCGGTATGCCCAAAAGGTCAAAATAAGCTCAAAACAAAGTGACCGCTGTGCCCTGATTGGTGATCTTGCTTTGCCTTGATTTGTTTTGACACGTTATGGTTTTATATACATATAAACCAAAAGGAACCACAGATTTCTCAAAATGTAGTGGAGTAAAAAGTCAGATATTTCACTTTGAAATGTAATGAAGTAAAAAGTAAAACGTCGCACAAAATGGAAACACTTAAGTAAAGTACATGTACATGAAATACAGTAACAGTACAGTAAAAGTACAGTAACAAATTACATTTACTTAGTTACTGTCCACCACTGGAAATCCACAACAATTCAGTGTGTATTCCCTCCAGTACGCTAAGATTATTATTATGCTTTATTTGGAATTGCCTTTGATAAAAGACATCACCTCACACTGAAGTGAAATGAAAAGTCTCCTCCCTCTAATGTTGTGATATGGGTTTTCTTTTTGGCTCCATATTTACAATTAAGCCTCACAGTGTGTTGTTATTGTTCGGAAATGTGGTGCCTGTCGCATAATGCTGAGTTAAAGATCTGCCCAATGATGCTTCGATCCAGGCTATTTTGGCATCATTTGGACCTCCTCTGGTAAAACTAACCCGCTCCAATAGGGCTTAAATGAGCACATCCTCTACAGGGAACAAAATAGTATGTCATTTTTCTATGAGTTTTTGTGCACATTTTAATATACTGGAAAATAATAAAATGTAAGAGGTGCCATAACAATAATTGTGCATTACATTGTGCAGGAGGGTGTTCTCTGTAGAGGATGTGTTCAATCATTTTAATTAAAAAAACAACAATGCACTGGGGTGCTAAACCTTTTGCATGCGACTGTATTTTCTTCCAATTGATTGTGTTCTAATCAGCCAGCTATGTAAAAAAAAGTTTTGGAGCGGCACCTGAACTGGCCAGTCTGATTTCATTCCCCTCTGGATTTGCTCCTTCTCCTTTCATCATTAGCCAGTTTCTGACCACATTGCTGACCAGTTATTATTCGGGCAGACCATTCCCGCAGTGACACTGACATGGTAGTGGTGTGTACCACTGTGTGCTGGTATAAGTGTATCAAGCTCTGCAGTGTTCTATCTAGCCAAAAGCAGCTCTGCGGCCAGAAACTGACCACTGATGAAGGCAGAGAAGATGGCCAACACAAACTGTGCATGGTGACAGACTGCAGTTTCTAACTGTAAATTTGCTCCATATTTTCCCCACAGAATGTTTTTCTGTTGCTCTGCACAGGCGCTGGCCATGTCATGCATTTAATAAGTCAGAACCCGAAAGTTTGGCTTTTCTATTACTGCACCTGACCTTGACTTAAGCATAGTAGAGACCATTTGAGCTATTGATTGTGCAGTTTTTGAAGAATCACCCTGCATTAGTGATCTTTTCTCCTCCGCTGTAGGCCACAGAGTGCTAGCAGGTGGCTCCCGCTGCTTTGTGTGGATATCAGCACTTTACCCCTTTCTCGCTTTGTGTGTACACAGACAGTGGCCTCAGCCACATCCATCTTCCCTGCTTCACTCTGTCAATAATATGAATGACCCCACTGCTATTGGTCCTGACTATCTTCACCATCACAATGCAGGCAGAGTCAAGCGCCAGCAGTGCTTCACCTACCCAACACTTCCCTTCCATTCTCCAGTTTTCCGCCTCTATCTCATCCCACTCTGACCCCTATTTTTCCCCACCTCCCTCGCTGTGCTTCATTTCAGATGAAGGGACACATAACTAAAGGAAGCATACTCTTAAAAATAAATGCAACAAAGCAGTGCCATATAAAAACAACTTTCTTCTCTAAAGAAGATTTCAATGGGTTGGTTCTCTAAAGGGCCCATATCACACAGAACCAAAACAGTTTGATATACTACAAACCCATTTCCAAAAGGTTGGGACAGTAGGAAAAATGTAAATAAAAACAGACAGCAATAACATGCAAATAATTTTGACCTGTATTAAACACAGTACAAAGACAAAATATTTAATGTTTCAACTAATTGGCTTTATTATTTTTCTATGTATGATGATTTCTATGATTGATGCCTGCAACATGTTGGAAGAGGGGCATTTTTACCACAGGCCAGTTTAGCAACTGCACTCTCTTATTATAAATCCTTGCTGTTGGAACATGCAGAATGTGGCTTGGCATTGCCTTGATGAAACAGGCATAGACATCCCTGAAAAATATATTGTCAGTACATATAGCAGCATATCTGCTGTTGGAACAAAACCTCATATCTCCAAAATGGTAACTTCACAGGAGAAGGAAAAAACATGCTTTACTTTTAATGTAAGTCAATGGAAAAATGTACAAAACTGAAAAATGGAGATACAAGGTTTTGTCCCGACAGCAGCGATATGTTGCTTCAAAATGAGTATGTAACTATGTAATTGTTCCTATGTTACCCAAAGTTATCCATGCCATTGGCACTAACACACCCCTATATCATGAGAGATTCTGCCTTTTGGACTTTATGCTTGTAGATGTTGGGTTAAATCTGTTTCTCCTTTGCCCAGAGAACAGCATGTCCATTATTTCCAAAAACAATTAGAAAAGTGGACAAATTTTTAAATAACAAACTAATTTCATGACACAGCACACTTTTCAACTTTGCATCAGTCCATCTCAAATGAGCTTTAGACCAGAGAAACCGGCGGCGTTTCTGCATGTAGGTGCTATGAAGCTTCCGCTTTGCAGAGTAGAGTCTGTCCTTGTATTTTAAGATGCAGCAATGAACTGTGTTTACTAACAAGCTTTCTCAAGCTTACATATTTTAATTATAGCTGTATGTCAGTGCGTCTAAGGGGATTCACTGTAGGTTTTTAGCTTTGCCTTGCATGCACATATTATGCTCTGGATTCTCTGAATCATTCGATAGGGGTATAGACTGTAGATGGTGAAACTTCAAAATTTTTTGCAGTTGTTCTGACAATCCCCAATTCCACCCACTAGTTAGGACTCCCCCAATCACACAGTACTATCAACCCTTGGAGGGTGAAAGCTCTGAGACCTGTGAAGTGCTACCACATCTTTTTGAATTGTCACTCACGCAACGTCATTGGACAGCCAAACGCACTCAGAGGAAAGTGCCAACCGCCAGATCTGTTACGTCAGCTAACAGACACTTGATGGGGTGATGGGGGATAAGGGGGAGCCAACCAACCCACCCAGAGAGAGCGAGGCCAGTTGTGCTTTCTTGGTCTCCTGGCTACGGATGGCTGTAGCATCACCAGAGATTGAACTCGTGATCTCCTGATGACAGGGCCAATGCTTAGACGGTTGCGCCACTCGTGAGCCCCAAAAATTGTTTTTAATAACAAATCAATTGTACGACCGCGTCAGATGCTGGGGCACCTCAAAAATGGGTCTGGATACACCACTCCATGGTAAACAACCACGCACTACAGGTGTGGCAGACAGAGAGTAGGTTAAAATGCCAGAGTATACCTTTGAAGAATCACCCACTGAAAGCTTTGTTAGGGAACTAAAGTGGTTTGTCTTTTGGTATCTCTCCTTTAGTTATGTTTCCCTACATGTGATATGAAACACAGCTGGGAGGTAGAAGGAAAAAGTGGTAAAGTGGAGCAAGACAGATGCAGAAAATTGGAGAGTGGAACAGCGAGATTATTTATTGTCACACAGTAATGTTACTCGACTCTGGCACATAACTGAAGAATTCCATGTAACATCACATATGTGTGAGCTTTGTAGAGGCCACTGCTTTAGCGTTCTAGCTGCATTCTCTATAGATGGAGGTGGTTTCCAGATTAATCATTAATTGATTTCTTTTCCAAGACACCTTGCTGTGAACAAGAGAGCTGTTTGTTATGCATTTAACAAGTCCATATCTCATTTCCACACAATCCGATCTGGGGGAGCTTGTTTAGATTCAGCTCCTGAAGCCAGTCTTCTGCCTGCTTTGTAGGTGGTGAATCCAAAGAAGAAGATGAAGAAGAAGAAATACGTCAATTCAGGCACGGTGAGTCACACGCACATGCACACGCATGCATGCACACACACACACATATGCTGTATATCCTACATTTGTTTAATTTCTTCTTAAAACAGCCATTAAATACAAGTTATTCATTTATCAGGAGATTAAACACAAGATAAACTACTGTCATAAATAGGGGGAAAGTCAAAGGAAAATAAAGGTTTCCATAAGTGGAGTTCAATTATTGAAAATTCTAGAAAAAAGTGGGACTGCATGCAACCATGCAAGACCTGGTAGACGACTAAAACTACCACCATAAAGTAAACAGTACTTACAACTTCCACCTTTGAGAGAGAGGATAAAATCAAGCTTCAGATCTGAAAAATCCACAGGTGTTTCTGTCCATCCCTCCACTGTGAGAAGACAACTCAACATTGTGGGTCTAAAAGGATGTGCAGCTGCCAAGAAGCCCTTACTGAGAACAGAAATTGATGAAAAATAAGAAAATTTGCCAATCAAAACAAACTGCTAGTGTTATCAGAGCAATAGACTGACCACCAGTCCAGATGTGAATATCACTGAATATGTTTGAGATTATTTGGTTTGTGAGAAGCAGAAAATACAACCAGCGTCTAAGACTGAACTTTGGAGATGTGTAAAAACATCCCCGCCAATTTCTTTGAAAAACTGAAAGCAAGTCTTAAGAAAAGAGTGGAAGCTGTAATGAAAACAAAAGTTGGACATACTGAAAAATGACATATATTCAGTTATTGAGGCTTTTGTAAATTTTCTGTTAAATATATTTTTTCTACCGTTTACCCTCCACTGAACACAAACAAAAAATAGTATCTTTTTCTAAGCCACTTCTCCTTCTGGGTCGTGGGGGTGCTGAAACCTATCCCAGCTGTCATTGGGCAAAAGGCCGGATACACCCTGGACAGGCAGTCACCCTGGACAGGCATAGTCAATATATCCAGTATTTTCTGCTGTTGACATTGCTGAAATGTAAGATTATTTAACTTATTTCCAAACATTTTTTATTTGTTTTAAGTCATTTTATTAGGTAAAATTATCTATATTGTTTTAAGAAATACACTTGAAACAAGCTAAATTATCTGCCAGTATAGAGAGATATTTTTTTCTTAATAAAATTACTAGAAATAAGCTAAATAATCCTATAATAAGATATTAAGATATAATAATATAATAAGAATTAAGATAATTTCACTTGATAAGATACTTTTTTTGCAGAGTAAAATGGAAAATGGTTGCCTAAACCTGAAAAATGGTTACCCAAAAATGAGTAACCTGTACTTAATGGTGATTTTGACTGGAAATTAAACAAATGAAGGGTGGTCTCTGACTTTTGGCCAATACTGTAAGCATATACATGCATGCATATATATACATACATATATATATATACAGTTGTTTGCAAAAGTTTGGTAACCCCTGGTCACATGGCATGTATTGTTAACATGAAAACAAGTTAACACATCCTCTACACCCGCGACCCTGATGGAGAAGCGGCTTAGACAATGGATGGATGGATGGATGGACATCCTCTACAGAGAACACATTTTAATGCACAGTTAGTTTGTTTGCTGAATTGAACACATTGGGGAAAAATAAAACATGGGATGCTGCCTGTGCAAAAGTTATAGCACATTTTCTATTATGACACATTTTCTATTTAATTGGTTTTGTTAAATATGTTAAACTCAGCAAATAAATGCAAAATCTTCATCGCACACACACACACACACACAAATACACACACATGCTCCCACAGTCTTTAATTATGACAGTCCCTTCTGCTTGTTTATGTTAGGAGTGAAACAAAACAAAGGCATGCGGCTTCCACCTGTGAGAACACAGGCTTTCTGCATTAATTGCTATCTCCTTTCACCATGGCTGCTAATTAAATGAGTCAAGAGAAAAATAATCATTGGGCGCTTTTATTCGCAGCTGCGCTGAGACAATGTTCGCCTGTGATGGATTCTGGGAAAAAGCAGTGCTGGAGAGTCTGAGTACATGGCTGGGTATTGTGTTTAACAGATGGCCAAGGTTAAAAGCCAGTAGTAGCCTCTGTAAAAATGTACATGTGTGAGAAAGAAAGAAAGAAAGAAAGAAAGAAAGAAAGAAAGAAAGAAAGAAAGAAAGAAAGAAAGAAAAGTAGAGGTGTGTGGGCGGATGGAGGACGTGAAAGTGGATATGAAAGCGGGAATTTGTTGCTCAGGAGACCTAATGTGACATGAGTGTGTTATGCAGACTGATGGCTGCGCCAAAACAGCCCTCATTTCCTCCTGCAGAACAAACTCAAGCTGGCAACATCCGCTAACTTTGGCTCCTCTGCCCACCATCATCATTCATTGTCTCATTCATAACACATGGAAGGTAATACAGCAGGCAGGTTTAGATATGAGAACATAATCTGCTAATCCATTTGAGAAAAGGCCCCATATTTGGCATTCCAAAAAGAACATATGCTGCCTCAACTAGAGCTGCGCTACTAATCGGATATTGATAGCAATCACAATTTAAACTCTGCAGTTTGCTAATTCTCAACAGAGACACAAGCAGTGCAGTAATTTCTTGACTAGGCCTGTCATGTTAAAGAAATTTTAGCTGATGATTAATTTTCCTATAACAGGGGTCAGCAACCCAAATATAAAGAAGAGATATTTTATCCTTTCCACAAAAACCAAACCACCTTGGGAGCCACAACATTATATGCCCATTATAAGCCCATCTTGGCTGTAAATAAATCTGAGTATGTGCTAATGTACTAGTATAGGCTAAAAGTATAATATAAATGAAAATGGCTATAACAGCTTTTCTCACATCTCCAGCAGGAAACTTTTCCTCACAAGTAAAACCATGTCTTGTAAAATGTCTCTTAACATTCGACTTTGTATGAGGCTGAAGTCAACTTCTTTTCGTATTTTGAAGTCAGATTCTTGTTCATATTTTCCTGTTCCACCTTAAATGACCTCAGCTTTTTTAGTGTTTGACAGTTTCTTGTTGCTGTTTGACCATATCAGGAAACCAGCTGAGTGCTTATGAATGTAAATAAGTCCATTTGTCTCAAAATGATCAATGCTCATTTTCAATCTTTCTCCTTGCCTTTTCATTGTCCACTAAGTAAGTAAAATGATCTGCATTGCTATGGTGACCAGAAGTCTGAGCACCAACCTTCAGGGTTAATGGGTGAATGAGCTACATTATTCTATATTAAGAGGCTATATTAACTCCATTGTTTAAGATGATTTATTGGGAAAACTGTTGGAACGATCAGCAGAGCTTTATTTTACCGCAAAGGAAGGTTTTTTTATATTTACCTAAAAATCGAATTCTGCTGTGGAGCCGCAACAGGGCAGCAAAAGAGCCACATGTGGCTCCGGAGCTGCATGTTGTCGACCCTGAACTATTGCAATAAACGATTTAATTATCTTTTGTGTTTATTGTTTATATGAAAATGCAAGCCTAAAGCAGCCAGATTGTTTTTTTTCTTTACTATCTTGCTTCCTAGCTATCTATACCAGAATGTCCGCTAGGAATCTTGGACGCTGGAGACCAGAAACAATTTGCTGGACAAGTGAAGTAAAAATTTGGTCATATAATGTTATTCTTGCTTATGTTGTACAAAACCTACATTGTGCTATCACATGACGTAACAGCCTAATCCAAATGTTGCATAATGTATTTTCTCCAGTAGCCTTAAATACAGCTCTTCGCCTTAGAAAACATTTGTTGGCACGACTGCTAAAAGCGTTTTATGTTCTCTTCATGGCGGCTGCCAACTGAAAGTCCTCCAGCTGGCCAGAAGACAGTCTGAAACAGGCTCCGCAGCTCCAACAACAAACTTATTGATTAGACCACATGTTTTAGTGCAGTGTGGACTGTGAGATCATGATAAACATGTGTTGCTGCTTGTAAACGATCACATAAACTTAATGTAGACATTTGACTCTTAAAAAGGTTCTATTTAGCACCATCTACAGTACATTCTCCATCAATCTAAGGAACCCTTTCATGATGCAAAGAACTCTGTAATCATGCAAAGGGTTCCTTGTTTGTTCACTGTTCTATATAGAACCATTTTCTTGGCTAAACAGTCTGTGAAGAACCATCATTTTTTAGAGTGTAGAGCTTTGAAGTTTGTACCTCACACTCCTGATTAGGACATAGAACTTTTAAATTTATGTGGTTTGTCTGTGGCATTAATCCATTTTCAGCATCATTTTTAGGAGTGTTCATGAAAATGATGGATTGTATATGAAGGAAATTTAGTGCATCACTTTCTTCAATACCCAAACAAATCTTTTGAACATTTATAAGTTATTAGCAATTTTCAGCAATACATCTTAGCAAAACAAACATTTTAGTCAGTTAAAAAAATGGAATTACTCAGAGTAATAAACTTTTGGTTTTTGGAATGTAAGGATTTTTTCTACCATATTTTGTATATAACTTCAACAATATTTTTGTCAAGTTATCTTGCTTGAGTTTTGACCTCCACTTCTGAAATCCTGCATATCAACGTCAGCACTAATGCTGTAAATTGATGACCTACAGCTTCATTCATCATTATAGACACATAATTTTTGGGAGTCATGGGCTGGAGGTTAGGCCTTGTGACTGGAAGGTCACTAGTTTGATCCCTTGAGCTGACAGGACATGACTGAAGTGCCCTTGAGCAAGACACCTAACCCCCAACTCCTCCCTGTGCACTATGGATAGGGCTGCCCACCACCCTTGGCAAGTGTGCTTTCTGCCCCCTAGTGTCTGTGCATTCACTACTGTGTATGTGGGTGTTTCACTGCACAGATGGGTTGAATTTCCCTGTTGTTGGACTAATAAAGGGTAACTTAAAGTAGTTTACTTCTTTATTTTTTTAGGTTTACAATAATTATTTGAAACCTGTGAGGTTGACCAGCATATTAGAAAAGTTTGTGTGTGCATCTACTTGTACACAACGTCTGTTTTTCATTTTTGTCATATTTGTGCAGCCTGAGTTCCTCACAGCTTTGTGCTAAACTGAATTTTGTTTTTCGACCCTTTTGCGCAGGTGACGCTGCTGTCTTTCTCTGTGGAATCCGAATTCACTTTCCTCGATTACATCAAAGGCGGGTGAGTAGATAAGCAAAGCTGGCAGATGTGGAGTCTGTGCAGAATGTCTGAAATGTCTTGTCTGTCTCCCCCTGTTGTGTTGCCTGTGTACGCAGCAGCAATATGGAATTTTTTCATGATTAACCGTTTATTAGGGATTCTTAGCTATAGACAATCACAGGTTTCCTTTAGACAATTAGGCAAACTAACAATAACAGTACTAGAAAAAGACAGACTGATATTAAAAGGGAAAAATAAACATGAAATACACTCTGTGCAAAAGTTATGGCACCTTTCATACTTTTAAAATAAATGAATGGACTGTTTTGGATATACAACCTTTTGTTACAACAGTGACAAATATTATTCAATGCTTTATATGTTTATCTTTCAACATATTCCACCTAAGAAAGCAGCCCTCATGTTCTCAGCATTTTCTTTAGTATTTTTTAAGTAACACTTTATTTTAAGGCTACCTGCATAGGGACATTCCATTTAACACTCTTGAGGCAGCCTTGAGGCAATGGTGCATAGCAACAGTTCCTGTGCAGTGATTGGACAGAACTGAAGATGCATTCCCATGCAATGGAACTTGTAATGATGGCAATAGCAGAAATGTTTTGGGTAGGCCTGAGAAAAAGTGGATAGGCCAGTTTGGCAGAACAGCTTCCATACGTGCTAATGTTCTGCAGTTTCGTTGCATCAGGCTACTGACTATGTCTAATAGCCATGCAGTCATCACCCTGCCTACTCTAATGTTTTTTTCTATATTCTGGCTAGAATACTTAATTTACACCAACCCAACAAACACTTCAACACGATGTACTATACACTTTATAGTATAAGGCATTTCTCTGCTCATCATAGGCATTTTTGCCCATAAAAAGATATTACAAAGTTAAAATCAGATACACATATGAGGAAAAAAAAGTAAACTTAAAAATCCAAATCTAATCATTGAAGCCAAAAGCATACTGCCATGTTGGGTATTAAAACATATTTATGTTGCATTTATGGCTTACCTTTGATTATTGATGTAGTAAAACTGATGATGACAGAAAACTGACAATGGTGATGTTATTTCGGCTTTTGATGGGTAGAAAACAACATACTCTACAAGGCAAAAGCGTCCTTTAGGTGTTCCCCATTACATCTTTCAACTGCAGCTGGAACTTTAAATTCTAAGACTACTGCGCTGACAATATCAATGTACTGAAGCCTTGGGACAATGGTGGATAGCAGTGGTTAATGTGCAGTGAATAGACAATTGAGAAATAAAGGTGGAGCTTGGAGAGAGTGTAATGATTTGATTGGCAGTAATACAGAGGCAGCACTCATATATATACAAATAGAAATTTAGCTTAAAAAAATCGAGCTTAATAAATATTCTTTCCTTATTTGATTAAGTAGGCCTGTGATTAGCCCCTGACTAGTAAGAAAGAGTTCTATGGAAGATTTCTATGCCTTAAAACTTTTCATACATATTTTTTCAATATGCATTAATTTACATATCCCTATACAAATATCCTGTACTTGAGTAGAAGTAGAAATAACCCTCGTAAAAGTTCCCTGTCTGTCTTTCTATGCGAGTACAAAAAAACTCTCAAAATTATAGATGTACCTAATTATCAAAAATAAAAGTACTTTGAGTCATTATTGAAAACATTATATGGCAGCAGACATGAATAACAGAGTTAGTGGTGCATGTCTGCAGCCTGACAAGTCTTCTTAATGAAAACTGTATTTTTATACTTTAACTCAAGTAGAAACATTCAGAGGCAGTTGCAGTTAAGGAACCAGCCTTGTGACCGGAAGGTTGGCGGTTTGATCCCCTAAGCCGGCAACACGTGACTGAAGTGCCCTTGAGAAAGGCACCTAACCCCCAACTGCTCCCCGGGCGCTGCGGATAGGGCTGCCCACCACTCTGGGCAAGTGTCCTCGCTGCTCCTTAGTGTTCACTAGTGCATATGTGGTGTTTCCCTGCACGGATATGGGTTAGATTGCGGAGGGGAAATTTTCCCGTTGTGGGACTAATAAGGATTACTTAATCTTAAAATGTAGGACTGACATTTTGTTCTTAACTACTTATAAGTTGTGTTATATAGGAATTGTCTTAACATTGTGAGAAACTGAACAAATGCCCATCACTTTTGTTTAAAGGCTGTTATATTAATGCAAGGTCATTTATTTCATAAAACATCTTATGTCATCTTGCAACTATGGGGGAAATTTTGTGAAACTTTAAGTTGGCCTGTGAAAGGACACAGCCATTGTTATGAAATTCCAGGTGGTTTCTAAGGTGTTGCTATGTCGTGGTTATTGGTATCTACGATAGTGGCTTAAAAAGATGTTGCTAGCCCACTGTTATAAAATCCCAGATATTTGCTAAGGTGTGGCTGATTCAATGCTATGGTATCCCAGGAGTTTGCTTAGGTGTTACTAGGCCATTCCTATGATGTCCCAAGGTTCTAGCTTGAAAACTGCAGAAAAAAAGCGTTGAAAAATAAAAAGAATCGTAGGTTGGCTTTGTCAAGCCAAATTTATTACTGGCATTAGATGTTTACAAATATTCACATACTGTTTTATTCTGTGTTTATGCCTGTGTTATGAAGTCCCTATATATGTAGCTCTCAAATAATGTGTTACAGAATTTGATCATTTTTAAGACTTTATTCAAGGCTAAGATCAACCTCCTCTGTGGTGGAAAACCACTGATGTAATTTAGTTCCACATGTAATGAACATCACAAGACGTATTTGGTCTTATGACTCTTAGTCACATGCTAACACTTGACAATCAGGGCTTCATTTTACTGAAGATAAAGAGCAGTGGAGTAAAAAAACAAGGTCATACATTGATTGGCTAGTCTTTTAAATGCTTCGACATTTCACTGGGCGGATGGGGCGGGCTCCGCTGTCATCTCTCCGAATGAATCAGCACGCCGCTGGCACGTCCAGGGCCGCATGAGTGAGCATTGGACGCCCCCTTCCCAAACATAGAGCTATTTTGGAGAGATTTTTGAGGAAACCACTCAGCCTGGTCATTGTGTGACAGATATGATTTGAAATGGTTCCAGCACTTTTAAATGCTCATTCAGTCTGATATTCTTCCCTCCAGAAAGAGAGGTCACCGTCAGTCAAGTTGACGGTGCCCTTGGAAAGACTAATTTGATGTTTCTGAACAAGGAACAGAAATTCTTGATGCTTTCTAGCATGGACAGGACTGTATTAGGGCATAAATTAGAAGAAAAACATTAACATTACGAAGAATTACAAATAAATGTCAATACATTATTTTGTTTTTGTGTGTTAGTTTAATAATTTTCAACCTTTTCCAAAAGGCGAGCCAGTATTTGTAGTGACCATCTAATAGTACTAGGGTTGCCATGAGTACAGCTAATCAGATATGATGTTTAGCTATATGTCATTAACTTAAAACAGGTGTGTAGTTGAATTATACAAATCTTTGTATTGGAATCTAGCCTGTATTCTTCCAACCAGCTCACCAGACATCAAGAAAATTTTTAAGATATTCTAGTTTAGTTTTTTTTTTTTTACTGTATTCATGCTTATTTTATCTAGTCAAATGTTCTATAGTGTTTTACAAGCCAAAATGCACTTACTGTCACAATCAATAGGCTACACTTAGGCCTGTTTTGTTTTCGAGTGTCACCCTAACCCCTTGGAATTGAGTTACAAGGGGTAGAGGTTGAAATCTTGCTCTACAAAATAGGACAATCCTAAATAAAAAAAAAAAAAAACATTTCTTAATTGACAGGCTACTAGCGGTGTTCTATAGGCAACATTTAGGGAATCATATGCTTTCAAAGAGGGGTATAAGACAATTATTTATCATCGCTTACTGCTAATTCTTTGGTGTTATGAAGCTGAAGTCAGACAACATTTCTATTGAATTCAGTAACTTTAAGGTGCACCACTTGCTGACACAGTCACCCAATAGTGGACACACAGGTTTATAGAAAAATATTGCCAGTAGAACAGAATGCTCTGGACCAGCCACACATGAGTCTAAGATCACAGTGCCCAATGCCAAGCAATAGCTTGAGGGGTATAAAAACCCCATTATTACCAAACATTACTGTTGGTCCTTTCATTATGAAACATTAACACATTGTAAAGGGGAACTGGACCTTCAAAATTATGTGAAAACATAAAACAGGACAAAAATGGAGGTTTTTATGAGACAGTGATGATATGCTGAGCCTTCTTTGTTATGAGACATCTCTTTTAATTTAGACTTTTTTGTTTATGAACTTCACTATTTATATTTGTCTTAGAAATACTTTGTAAGCTTTTAAGCAGATTTTTAGTTGAGACAGTCAGTTACATTCAAATGAACATTTGACTGCTACTGTAAACATAGAGATACATATGCAAAGCTGGGTAATGCTATTAATTTCATAGGAGTATTACACAAGCAATATATATCTAAAATACAGTTTCCATACACAAAATACATTTCACTGCTGTTGGAACAAAATCTTCTGTCTCCATAATGATAACTTTACAGGAGAAGGAAAAAACTTACTTTGCTTTTTATGCAAGTTAATGGAACCGGACATTTTGCACGTAATGTTGGTCCACTTATTTTGGTCTGTTCACCCTAAAAATTTACACACAACGCAAAGGGCAATAGGCATTTTCAAATTATGTCAAAAACTGAAAAATGGCAAAAATGGAGACACAAGGTTTTGTTCCAACAGCAGCGATATGTAACAGGAATCAGTTTAGTTCTATTATTAAACATACCACTGAAGAATGCTATATAATGAAAACTTTGTATCATTGGTCTCAAAGACAAAACAAGGACACAAACAGCTTAATTGCACCAAATGGGAATGTGAATAAGCTGCACACATCCTCATCTGAACACAACGCATCTTCAAGCTTAGATCGATTTCATCTTGACCACGCTCTACAGGGCACTCATTTAACTTGTATGCCTTTCCTTTTCGAAACACATCTGCCAAATGGCACTGGAAACGTTTTTTCTTTCACTGATCACAAAGAAAGTGACCGAAGGTTGTTGGCTTTAAGTGAGACATAAGCCGCTTCTGCAAATGATCAGCTCTGTTTCTCTGAGAAGAGCTGTCCACTGCTAAGAGTCTGTTTCTTTCAAAGATGTTTCCTTGTTGTTAAAAAAGGACACTGGATGTATGACAGTGTGGTAAAGAAATCTGCTTGCACAATGACATCTGATGAACACACAATCCAACACATCAAATATAAATCTTGGCTACATTGTCATTGATATTTTTCATTAATCAAGGTTTATATATATTTATATATAATATGTGTGTGTGTATATATATAGGGTTAGGGTTAGTGTGTGTGTGTGTGTGTGTGTGTGTGTTTGTACTTTTCCACAACCTAATACAGAACAAAGTCAATATAGCTTAAAACATGTAATTGCAATAGATTATGGTATAATTATGATCCCTAACTAAAGGTCCTGAGACATACCCTTGAGGGCACTATCACAATGATTAGAGGGGTAATGTCCCATTAACAGTTTAGCAGCTTTTTTTCTGAGAGTGTATGTTCTAGGCAGAAATTTAAGCTATGCTCACATTATTATACAACAGAATTACTATAGAATTGTTGCTCAACATCATGCTCAGATCTGTTCTTTCTGCGGTAATGGTTTACATTCACGTTTGTAGCAGTACATTCTGATCTGGGACAAAGGAGGCACTCCCAGATTTCCCCTGCGGACTTTCCCTCAAGGGAATCCCTCCCACCATCTTGAAGGGAATTCCGATTCTCAAAAGAATGTGCTGGCAGCCCCTCAAACTCTTGATTTGACTCAAGGGAAGGAACAGAGCACAGCTTGCCTTTTCAGTGTATGAGTGCAAGCAAGAAAGCCTGGATAGAGCAATTACTTTTTCTGTCAGAGTGTCTTAAAACAGTCTCTATCTTAAAAGATAGAGCTTTTTACAGTCCTGTACCCTTCAGACATTTGCCTGCTGTATACCCCCACTTGCTCCTAATACATACATGTATGATGCATATGTAAGACATTTAGCCTTATAAAATATGTCCCCCTTAAAATATGAAATATGTTTACAATACAGTGACACTTCACACCAGATACACTGAATAATCCTGAATAAATCATGTTATTTACAAGTGCAGAGCGGCCTATATAACACCACATATACATGTGAGACAGTCTGCCTTAGGCCTGGGCAGCAACTTAAAATAATTAGCATCATATTTTCTAGTTAAAAAATCATGATTATCTGTTATACCACCCCAACCCTGCTTCAGCTTTGACCTACTTTCTATTCTATTTTGTTTATATGCTTTTTTTAACATTAAATGTTATCTTGAACATGTTTAATAGTTTAATAGAATCACATATTAAATAATATAATATTGAGTCACCCAATATCTTTTGGAACCTACCCGTTGTTATAATAAACATTGCTGTAAACACATGCATTCATGAGCTTCTTCTGATGCAGATTTGCTAATCTGAAACTCATGTGCAACTCAACTGAAACTGCAAGTGGCAGCATAGCATTTCAGTGCATAGCAGAGAGAACAAACAGGCAGTTTCTAGGCTCTAACCCTAACCCAGACAAGGCTATTGGAGCATCTGCATATAAACAAATTGTGAAGATCAATTTCCCAACATATTTACAAGCTTTTAAATGCTAACTTTGACCTCTAATTCTTTCTTAGCTTTCTCCAAAAACAGTGATCATCACCTTTTACTTTGCTTGTACATTATCAAGAGTATCTGATTACATTGCCCTATCACCTAGGCCTGGTCTCTGGCTACAAAACGAACAGCAAATAACAAAATGTTCAATAACATGTGCCACAGAGCACATTCAGCACAGCAAATTCATCCATTTGATTTTGACAGCCCTGAGGCTTGAACCAGCCCTACAAACATACAATCAAAAAATGGTAATGTTTAATTTGGATTTGTGCTAATTCAACCCCCCAGTGTGAACTCTGCCCTAGTTTGACCACAGGCCATGATTTTGCTGGATCTAGCTAGCCACTGAATATATCAGTAGCATTGCACTGGTGCCAATATTGTTTTGGTGTTGGCTCCGATACTCAGTGTCTGTGATGGGTACTGATATTGATACTTACTACTAGAGTTGCACTGATATGGATACAATGTCTGTATCAACACAGACACTGCACTTAAACACAGCGTTGATCTTGGCGCTAAGGATACCGATAACTTTGTCCGAGACAGCAAAGCAGTTTATGACGTGTATGCATGCATAGACAGAACATAACAACATGTCTACAGTGTGGGTTAACAAGTAGCATTAAAGATTCTTGTCTGAGAATCCAGGGGTGTCATGCAAGCCAAAATTCCAGGGAGGAGGGCACAATTAGATCAAGAGGCAAGGGGGTCTTTTCCCAGAAAAAAAGAGAAAATAACGACACAATTAACATTTTTATTCAAAGATTTTGAAGAGATATTTTAAAACTTCAGAATTTTTGTACCTCGGTAATCTTCTACTTTAGAATACAATTATTATTATTGTTATTATTATTATTATTATTTGGTTCTTGTTGTTTTCAGAATCACCATTAAGCTATTCACTTGTCTTTATACCTGCTTCACACAGATCGGCAACTTTACCTGCCTGTTCATCCCTTGATTGGTCTGAAATGATCATATGAAACAAATCTTGCAATTACATCTGCATAAATAAACATGAAGGAAAAATAGCCTACAGTCTTAAAAGTTATGGTTCTTCATGGGTTCTTTAGGAAAGGCAATGGTTTTATTTTGTACCATGAGTTCTATATAGAACCATTTTATGTTTAAATGTTTTTTTGCATGGGTGTCGATGTCAAGCTTGTAACACTTGAAAATTTGAAAAGTGGAATTGTACAAATATCAGGACATATGAGGGCAGCTGGGTTAAAGTTAGTATCAGTATCGGTACTCTGTTTTGATCTATATTAAAAGATCATGGTATCAGTATTGAAATAAAAAAGTATTGATGTATCCCTACATGTTGGCACATGTTGTACAACTGTCTCCCTCCAAGCAGATGTAAGTAAAGTCTGTGGTCTAGACTGGTGAGCAGCCTGTGGGTCTTGAGTGTAATGTGAAGTGACAGGGTGAAACCAGTGCCAGAGAGATGAAGGGGAAATGATGTGGCTGAGTGGCCAGGTATGGGTGGACTGTAAGGGCAGGGAGGCCTTGGGCTGTTGCAAGGGTCATGCAGCCAGTAGTGCTACTGTAGCCATAGGGTTACACCTAATAGGTCTTATAACACAAGAAAGGAGAGGTGGTCAATATGACAAGAATACAACATCACAATGCTTGAAGATGTTTTCATGATACACAATATACAGTTTATTTTTGACTTTTTTCTAAGTTCGATAAATTAATACAGACACAATGTAAGGAGCAAAATAATCATTTTAATCACTGTCTAATACCATTAACTGTCTAATACCATGTAGTGAAAACCACTACAATTAAACAGGCTTATGCTGTCCTGGACTTCCAGAATTGTAGGGATTTTGGGACTTGTGATCTTCCAACAACTACAGAGTTGATCATGAATTTTTGGTCTAAATCTAAATGTAATCTGAGAACATTTTGCTCAAGTTTTGAGTCTACGCCCAACTTGACCTGATGAAATTCTGTCTAAACTTGACTGTAACCCAACAAAATTCTGTCCAAATCTGACTGTTGCCAAAGAAAATTCTGTCTGATTCCGACTGTAACCTGACACAATGCTGTCTGTTGCCAACTGTAACCTGACACCATGCTGTCTGATTATGACTATAACCTGACACAATGCTGTCCAGTATTGTATCAGGTTACAGCTGATACCAACTGTAACCTGATACAATACTGTCTGATCCCAAGTGTTACCTGACACAGTTCTGTCTGATTTTGACTCCAACCTGACCAAATTCTGTCTGACCCCAACTGTAACCTAATAAAATTCTGGCAGATTCTGGCTGTATCCTGATCTGTCTGATCCCAACTGTATTCTGATAAATTTCTGTCACTGTAAACCAGAAAAATTGCCTGAGTCTGAATGTAGACCAAGAAAAGTCTGTCTAAACCTGAATGTAGATCAGCTAAACTGTCTGACTCAATCTATAGCCTGACAAATTTCCGTCAGGACCCAGCTGTGTCCCAACAAAGTTCTGCGTGTATGTGTGTGTTCTTGTTATGTTTGCTTATGGAGTCAACATGAGCAATGATATTCGGTCTATGTGAGCAATCTGACTGCGCTGAAATAGTATAAATTGATTAAGCTCTCACCCAAATGAAAAGAGGAAATTGCCTCTCAAGCTGAAGCACACTCCTCACCATTGCAAATATTCCAGGCCGAACAAGATGGCATGGTGAGGGCAAAGCGAGAGAGCAAAGCAATACCGGCCTTTATTACAATTTGCGGTAGAGATGTGCAATCAGAAATAGAACACTCCAGAGTGGGTTAAAGACGTCTTACAGGAGTGTAGCCACTGATAGAAATCAATTATGATTCGTCTGGTGGCCGAGCAGAGGAGCAGAAAAAGAAACAGTACAACAGTAATGAAGCAAGGAACAGCTCACACTTATTTTAGCCTCAATATCACATCTATCTATCTATCTATCTATCTATCTATCTATCTATCTATCTATCTATCTATCTATCTATCTATCTATCTATCTATCTATCTATCACTTTCCTTCCTCTCCCCTTTTTCCTTCTGCTTTATTTCTCTCCTCTTTCCTCTCTGTCTCTCTCACTCACACTTTCTTCTCTTTCTCTTGCCTCTCTCTCTCACGTGTGCATACAGACGTACAGAAAAGAGCACTTGCTCTCTCTCTCTCTCCTCCTCTCTCTCACTCACGCATGCTCATGCACAGGTCTGATTTGAGCTCTCCTGCTGGCTGAGTGAGTATGCACTCTGATTAAAAACTGACCTTTACCTCCACGGGGGCCGCTCCTGATGGCTGAGTGGCAGATAGCCCGTAGAAACACCACCGGACCTGGCCTGACATTTCTATTAGAGCCTAAGAGCTCCCCTTGCTCCGGCCACAGCACGTCTGTAATGGGACAAAGACATGAAGAGGAAACAGGAAAAGTATGCACCATTATAGAAGATTACAGCCCTCAGCTATAGACCCTATAGCCCTCAGTCAGATGCCAGTTTATGGCTTTGAAGAGGTTTTTGGAGTATGTGTATGGGGGGGGGGGGGGTTGTATGTTTTCATAAGTTTCACTAAATGCTTTCAAATAAATAACATAGCAAGTACTCCAGAGTGACATTCCACTGAATGTGGAATGCCTACTCTTGGCACCATCTGCTGTAATTGGGTTGCTATTGTGGCTATTCTAGTCATTGCAGCATTGCAGACATAGCTTCAGCATTGTGCCTGACAAATGAGGGTCTACCAATCGATGCTCTTGTCCTTGTATCCAACCTCGTCAGGCTCCTCTGTAGTCAAAAGGCCTCTCCTGTCATACACTGCAGCTTCTCCAGCATCCTTATTGGATTGCTGGGCCATGGTCAAAACCCATGCTGGGAACTGATGTCATAAATATGGCCTCAAAGAACCAGTCATAAATATGGCCTCAAAGAACCAGTATTTATGCCTATTGAACTTTGCAGGTCTGCAGGTCTGCAGAGTCTGAGGTATAATTTACAAGCTAAACACAATGCCAGTACAATGGTCAGGTTCCCCACAGGACCACCACAGAGCAGGTATTATTTGAGTGGTATATCATTCTTAGCATTGCAGTAACACTGAGGTGGTTGTGGTGTGTTAGTGTGTGTTGCGCTGGTCTGAGTGAATCAGTACTGCTGGGGGTTTAAACACATCAGTGTCACTGCTGGACTGAGAATAGTTCACCAACCAAAAATATCCAGCCAACAGCATCCTGTGACCACTAATCATGGACTAGAGGATCACAAACTGTCCAGCAACAGATGAACTACTGTCTCTGACTTAACATCTACAAGGTAGACCAGTAAGTGTGTCTGGACAGTGAGTGGACACCTTGTTTGAAAACTCCTGCAGCATTGATGTATCTGATCCACTTGTACCAGCGCAACACACACTAACATTCCATCACCAGTGCCAAACCTGAGGCGACAGGACACCTAATACAGTAGCTCTCATGCTATAAAAAGACCTAGCATAAGTATGACCACTGCTTTACATAGAGTTGTTTCAACCCTAACATCTTGACAATGCCGTGGGAGGACTGGAGGTGTCAACTGAATGTTACAGTGTGTTCAGATACACAATATATGTTCAGCCTCCTAATTTTTCCTCCGAACATGGTGTCAAAACTGCATAACATGTAAATAACAGCCCGAATACCAACATCAGTGACAAAAGACTTTCTAACTTTGCCTGATTATTCAAATGACTCCACAACGCAGTCACATCATTTACAGTCTCCACCTGATTTCATGATTTGCTCCGTTTGTCTGTGGCTGTTTGGTGTTCTTTAGCCATCCAAGACTGCAAATACAGCCCTCAGTTATATTGTGCGAGCGCATTTCAGAAACAGAAGCAATGACAATCTGGAAACACTGTGATTGGAAAATCAGGTTCATTTGGGAGAAACCCAGCTTACAGTCTCCACTTGCGTTTGGATTACTGTTCACAGCTACCCACAATTGTTTCAGTCCATCAGGATTTTTCAGTGCATTTGAGTCCCTGTACTCCCTAAAGGCCTGAATCTCCAGCTGTTCTTAGCAATGCTGCCAAACTAGCAACATCAACATTGCTGCTAGTCCTGGCTTTGCCACTGGCCTAAGGATCACTGTACTCCTTTTCAGCCTCTCTTGCTTTCTTAGCAACTTGCTCTGCCCCATCATTTTTGTTTACTTCTTTAAGAAAAGACAACAAAGTCAGTTATCTTTTTTGCCATTTCCAGATCTCGCCATCGGCTAGCACTCCTGATGCGTGAGCTTGTAAAACATTTGAACTTGATACCGGTAGGATTGCAGTTACTATCCATGAAATGAGCCGGTTGGGTTTTTGGAAAGGAGGCTACACATAAATTAGTATAATTTAATACAGATGTGTTTATTGATATTTTTTTTTCTATTGTATTTTATTTGATAAAAAAAAAATACCGGTTCTCATTCTAGGAGAACACGACACAAATAAAGCACTGGCTACCACCACCACTGGCCGCAATGTCAGCTTCACTGCATTGCTGAGAATGATCCACCACCCAAATTATGCCGGCTCCATCATGGTCCTGTGGGGCCCCTGACCCCTGAAGAACAGGGTAAAAGGGGGTTAACAAAGTATCAGAGAAACAGATGGACTACAGTCTGTAATTATAGAACTACAAAGTGCACCTATATTGTAAGTAGAGCTGATAAAATTGACAAAGGTTGTAGATCCAAGGTGTACTTAATGAAGTGTTGGTCTGTGTATACATATATACCACTGTACCAAACTGCACAGTAAAACTAAAAAGATAAACTAAAAAAAACAAACAAGCATTCAGATCTTAGGTATTCACAGTGATAAGGCTACAGTCCATTTAAACACAAGGCATTAAATGAGATACTACTAAGTGAAAAATAAATCATCATTTATAGGGTACTTTCTATTGGGAGGACTGGCCCAAACACCTAAATTTCAATTTACATATAATACCTACATTTTGTTTTGTGTGTTTTTTTTCTCTTTTTAACTTATTTTAAAGTAAAGTTGAAATATTTTGATTTAGTTTTTAAATTGAATTTTTAATAAAAAATAAAAAAATTAAAGCTGCCCCACATTTTTGTCACTACTGAAACATGGTGAGCAGTTACATTCTTTTTTTAGAGTAAAGTTGTCCCAAAGTCTGAAAAAAAATCAGTGTGTAACATGAAGAATTGTCACTACCGAAACATATTTTCTTCAATTTAGCGAAAATTTTAATGTTCTAATGAAAAATATTGATTTTGTGTGTGTACTGTTCACAGCTTCGTTTGCTAATCATGAACTGGCTAGCTTTTTGGGTTATGCTTAACATTAGCTAAAATGTTTATGCTGAAACATTTGGTAAAGTTGCAGCAGCATTATGATTGTTCAGACGATGACAAATTGGAATGTTCAAGCATTTATTTTAATAAAAGAGAGATATTTAAGGTATAGTGTCAGTCAAAGCAACAGAATTTCAGTTTAAAGTCTAAGGCAGTTACAAATCTGAAATGTGTTTTCAACACTGGCTTTAGCCAATTCAGTAGATATCTATATACAATAAATATATTTATATGTAAATATTTATTGATATTTAGCTCTTTCAGGTTGCCAGTGGCTGACACTAAATGTTTCTTATGTGCTTTATTGCACTCAGTTGAATTGTTCAGAAAAGCTAGAAGCTGGAAACAATCAACATATTCATTTTGTAGCAGAGATGTGTGGGTTGCTTGTGTAAACATCTTGCTGAGATATTTTTATATAGAAACACAACATGTTGGGTTGTGTCAGGCAAGTCATGAAAGGCTTCCTCCTTCTGTTCCCAAACAGAACAAACAGTATATTAATAAACTACAATGCAACTTAGATTGCAAAACTTAACATATCGATAGTAAAACAGTTGCTTGGTCCAGAAAGTTTAAATGTTATTTCACTGGTAAATGGAAAATTAGCAACCTTAGTTTTGGAAACTTTAGTACAAATAGATTAACAAATCAAAACAATCAAAACTATTAATGGGATTAGTAGCAAAAATTAATAAATAAAACAACTGAGTAGGATAAGAACAGAAAGACAGAGAGGAAAACAATAAAAGTAATAATAAAATAGTAAAAAAATACAAAAAATTAACAAATAAAATAAATAAGAACAAGTAAATAATCAACTAACAAAACAGCTAAAAAAATAATAAACAAAACCTAAATCAACTAAAACAGTTGTGAGCTGGTGGAGATTAAAAGTTTAAAATGGTCCATTGATGCCAGTGACGCACCTGAAGGGTGATCCAGTCTAAATGAATTTTAAATTTACATTACAGGGAGCATTGATGTGATGTGATGTAAGATCTCTGTAGATAAACAGAAGCCAGTGTGTTTCCTGCCACAGTACCAGAGAGGACCAGCCTGTTCTTTGGTACAGTGATGAGTATTGTAGGGGTCTCTGGTGATAAATATCAATGCAGAGGAAAAAAACGTGTCAAGGGGCTTGAGGCCTTAATCATGTCTATATATTACATCACTATAATCATTGACTGGTAGCAGAGTAGTCTCAACAGTCCCTTTTCTAGTGTGCATTAAGAACATGTTTTGTTTCAGTACAGGAAACCAAGCATTTGCTTTTATTTGCTGACTAGTATGAACATTTAATGTTCTTCAGCTATATACCAAGGTACTTGTATTTAGAGACATATTTAATTCTGGAAGTCAAAATGGAAAACAGCATGATTTGGTTTTCTTCACATTTAGAATGATGCTAGAAAGATGTTTATAAGGCATGAAAAGACCACTTTAGTTTTCTGCTGCTACCTGTAGAGAATCATCAGAACAGAATAAAACAGTTCCATCTGCATAAAGGTGTACTTTGCAGTCTGAGTTGGAGGCGGCAATATCAATGATGCATGTACTCAATAATACTGGACCTAGTACTGAGCCTTGTGGGACATTTTTAATTATTAGCAGTAGATCAGATTTATGGTGTCGCAGGGACACACACTGGTGCCTATCAGAAAGGTAATTCAGGGCCCAGCATGAAGTTTTGTCATCCCAATTACCATGAATTCTTTCCCCTGGAAAACTAGTTCCACCTCTGAAAGGACAATCTATTCAGATTTACAGCTAGAGTGCTATACCTGCATGTATACATATACATATATCTGTAACTGAAGTATTCCAGACAGTGTTCCACAACAATATGTGACTTCCAGTGGACGAAGGTTTGCTAATTGGTTATGCTTGTCTATTAAAACATCATAATAAAAAGTGATCTCCTGCTGAAGTTGACATAACCGTGTTAACACTGTCAACATTTATCAAAGTATGTTTGTATGTTTCTCAGCATTAGCATGAACGGGAACACGTGTAACTCTTTTTGAAGGTCATTTAACCCCCCACCCTCCTCCTCCTGCACTGTTAGTCATTTAGCACACAGGTCTGACCTCATCATCCCCCATAATATTGAATTATGAGAGTTGTATATTAATACATAATGGGCTTCACAAGTCACATGGCATTTCATGAATTAATAAAGGGGATAATTACTATCCAGGTTACAAATGGCCAAGAGTCTTAGAATTAGCTGGGGATTTGAAAGGTTAATGTAAATTTCTCCCCTTTTCATTATAAATTTAATAGTTTTTTTCTGTCTGCTCTTGCCCTTTCAGTCCCTAAGGGTGCTCGATCTTATGCTTCATTTTACCATAAGTTGCATACTGCATGACTAATAAGAAAGATTAATACTGCACAAATTTCATAATTTAGAAAATTGGATTATGATTCTTTCTTAAGTGCCCTATCATCTTAATTGCTTTACATTAGTGTGTTGGTTAAAAAGAAAAAAAAGAAAAGCACATCTCTGTTTTTTCCTTTTAAGCATGTCTTTCATTTCATAATAAAGACGTGGTGCTTTAATGTTTAATGGAAAAGTGACATAACAATCCTTGTTGGCCTACTTCAGTGAATCGAAGACGTGTTAACAACAATTGCTTCCCAGCACTTTCCAAAGCACATATAACATACAGCCATATGCTATAAGCATAGCATTTCAGAGATGAAATTACATGCAAGCAGACTGATGCACATTGAATATGTAAGACCTCAACTTGGGCTAGCTACAACTGGCAAGACCGTGTTTAGTACTGGTGCAGCAAAGGCTTTTAAACAGCAACAACACAACCACTAAAAAGGATAGCATAAGTACTGTAGCATGTTCATCATTAGCACTGTGTAAGGAATGATAGTAGGCACAATAAGTTCAGAGAAGAAGCTAGGGACCTCAGAATCCATGTCTAGGATTGGTCTGAAGAATTTTTAAATATTTTTGACTATACTATACTTATATTGTCTCTCATGAAACCTATAAAATGTTGCAAGAGGAACTGTCCTGCATTAGCTGTACAGATATTTTCTCAGTGCACTGTAAAATTGCTGTGACCTTTATTAGTTACACAACAGGGAAATCTCACCTCCACATTTCACCCATCAGCAAAACATCACATACACACTAGTGAGCACAAACACACTAGGGGCAGTAAGCACAGTTGCCCAGAGCAGTGGACAGCCCTATCCATAGTGCCCAGGGAGCAGTTGCGGGTTAGGTACCTTTCTCAAGGGCACTTCAATCACATACTGTCAGCTCAGGGGATCGAACCGGTGACCTTCTGGTCACAAGACTGGTTCCCTAACCTCCAGCCCATACTATACTACTGTGAAAGAGTTAAAACAACTCTTTAATTTTCTGTTCCGAAAATTTCTGGTGCCTGTATACACCATGTAACTGCTGCAGATGGGATGAAAAAAATTGACAAAGGATGTTTAAGATTAAAAACATTTGAAGTTTCCAAAAGAAAATCCATGTTTTACGTGAAGCTTGTGACAGACATGTTATCATGTTTTACCTTGTAGCAGCTTCACAGTGACTCTTTCTGTAGAGAGGTCTAATATAGAACTGCTGCCGTTTTCCATTTGTAATAACCCATTGATTAGACTGCTGCCTGTATTCACACTCAGTGACGCATCTAGAACCTCCAGAAGGCCTAGAGTGACATTTTGTTGAACAAAATTGGTTCTGCCTATTGGAAATCAAAGCCTGGTTGGTTGATTCCTTTGTCACTTCGTAATGATGTAGATGATTATTCTAAGACGTTATGCCTTCTCTTCAGCTCTCCTAACCAATATGGGAGGTTGCTTAGTTATATCTAGCTAGATACCACAGAAAAACAAATCCTGATTGGCCAGTTTTTTGCTCTGCATTTGAGGAATTTAACACTTTTGTTTCCACCTGGAACTTAACAATGAAACAAGAGTGGTACTCTAATATGTGCAGTGTTGAAATATGATTCTATTGAATAAAAAATGAACTAAAAATTGCAGACATGCAGTTTTAGTTCTCTAAAGAAATTACAGTTATTCTTTACTATATATGCAACACATTTATTAATTGTGGATGAGCACTGCAATGAGGTTTTACTAGCCTTGTGTAATAAGCTATCAATGTTACAGTGTTGCTGCTTTTTTGCATTTTACTTGTGTAACTGAATATGTATGTAATTATGTATTAGAATGTATGTTGAAAGCATATGTGACTTGGATCTTGATTTTCATTTGCTTTTTCTGGTTGTAATTCTACATCCCCAGTAACCGGTCATCTCATTAGATGCATGTTGCTGGTGAAATAGTCAACACAAGAGCAGGTCAGAGTAGTGAGCAGGTGGCCACTACACTTCAGAGGCTGAAGTGGGCTGCTGCTGAAGCTCAATAAAACTTGTAATGTGAGGTGAATATAAGCGGCCATCCCATCAGTTCCAATCAGACTGTGCAGCTGGAGTGGATGCTACTAATCACTTAGCAAGATTGCGTATTTGCCTTTGTGTGTACATGTTACTTTGCAGTAGTGTATGTGTTTAAGACTTGTCACTATCAGTTACATTAATAATCAATTAATAAACAAGTACTGATTCAGGCTAACTAAAATATTTCATTGCATTCTATTGTTTTTGTTAAGTATTTTTTGTAGTTAATTGTTTGTAATCACGTTTGTCTAAATAAAGTTTTTTTATTTGCAGCACATTTTATTGTAAATATATTAGTAAACAAAATAAATGTTTCATAATTCAGTAAACCAGAATATATATCATGCAGTTGCATGCAAAAGTTTGGGTCAAATTCTATGTTTTTTTTTTTTTTTTTAAGTAAAAATGTACAGTTACTGTTAATTGCTGAATTCAACATATTTGGAAACAATTAAATGTCAAAATTTGTCTGCATAAAAGTTATGGCACATTTTATATTGTATGTTTATTTTTTCCAATATTTTTAATGCAAATACATTGAGATTGTGGGCTAAAATGTGCAGGAAAATGCTATGTTTAAGCTTGTTCTCTGTAGAGGATGTGTTAATTCTGAAAAACAGCTCCAGACCATTATCCCTCCTGTGGAACTACACATTTCAATTAGTAACATTCTCCTGGCATCAACCCATCAGATGATTCATCGCTTCAATGCTTTTCCGCTATTTTACACCACTCCAGCCAATGCTTGCTATTGCGCACAGCTGTGCTTGCCATTGCGTGGCTGAGCTGTTGCCATTCCTACATGCTTCCATGTCACAATAATAGCACTTACAGTTGACCAGGACAGATCTAGCAGGGCTGGAATTCAATGATCTGACCTGGTATGTGGCAAAGATGGCATGTTATGATAGTGTCACGTTTGAAGTCATTACGCTCTTTAATAGGACACATTCTACTGACAGTTTGTCTATGGCGATTGCATGGCTATGTGCTTGATTTCATACACCTGTTAGCAATGTGTTTGACTGAAATGTTTGATCTCAATGATTAGGAGGGGTGCCCACTATTTTTAGCCATATGATGTATATACTGAACAATAATAAATGGTCTTTCAGAGACTCTGTAATACTCAGGAGATAAACTACAAAGTCTTTTTAAAAATATAGCAAAAATGCATATAAATGAAAATGGCCCTCATTCTATCTGTGAACAGAGATTAGAAGAATTTAAAATATGCATCATTGTAATACAAATTGCACTGTAGATTGATGTTTTGGTGTTTTTTGTTTTTTGTTGTAAAGTAGTGCGTTCATATGTCTCCAGAAATGTGTACCTTTTTTCTCTAAACTATTATTGTGATGGGACAGTTTTACTGACATTTTGTTTTATTTCTCATGTCTTCCATGCAACTCTCCACAGGACCCAAATCAATTTCACGGTGGCCATTGATTTCACCGCCTCTAATGGTAAGTGATTAAATGGTTTTCAAAATAAAATAGCCAGTAAGCATTTTAAAAAAGCTTAAGTGGTTTCCCAAACTCCTTAACCAGTCCTCCTCTAAGCAGAGCTATTTAACATCTTGCCTCTTGCTTTCAGTACAGCTCTAATGGCTGTGAATGGGCAGCTCCTTGCTCTGCTTGGCTGAACAGAACACTAAGCGGGGTGCCTGACCATGCTGGGTTGAGGGGAGGATAGAGAATAGGCTGCCGAACGGCTTAGGTACACCCACTGCCTGTGAATGGGTCCCATGTCGCTCGACAGGCTGCACTTACTGCAATTACTAATAATTACTGTTCTTGTGCAAGTAGCTGCAGTGGGAAAAAATCCCTCCTAATAATTCATGACTAAATTGGCACAGTCAAGACAATGTGCATGGAAATATGAGGAAGTGTGTGGTTGCATTCGTAGGGGTTTGTTGTGGAGGGCTGCCCACGGTGCTGGATTGTTGTTCTGAGTTTGTTTGTTGCAACCGGACAAACAACATAAACAATGCTCCTAGCCTGTTTTGATGCCTTTCAGCTGTTCAAACTACCTGAATTCAACAGCGCAGTAGGAAGCAAACTTCAGTAGCCTTCCAGTGGCCCAGGAGGTATCTGAAAAGTTCTTACGTATTGTGTTATGAATAGACAGCAACAGCACTGTAGGATTACAGTTTGAAAATGACCCCTGTGAAACCCTCATAAAAGTGTCTAGTGAAACCACCAAGCAGTTTAAATAGCTTTAAACTGAAAAATGTTATCAACTTTGGATGTTTTTCAGTTCTGTGGAAACTCTCTTGTAATACTGGGTAAGTCAAAATTCACAGGACACCATTTTATTTTATTTTATTTTTTATTTTATTATCGACTTTTATCTCTGGGGTCATCTAAAAAAAATGGTGTATGCTGAAAAATCTGCAACAAACACCACCTTCAGCACTGCATCATGGAAGCTTGTGACAGCATAAAAAATAAAATAAAATGGTGTCCTGTGACTTTTGACTCACCCTCTACTTTGTTTTTGTGAATGTCTTTTTTAAGCCTTTAGTTTTGTACTACACATACAAAAATTTTAACCACAAAGCAACATTTATAATCACTCAGTACAACACCTCCTAATCCAGTTTGAAGAGGGCTTAAGTTCATTGTACTGATAGTATAGAGCATCCTCAAGATTATATCTATTCTTCAGTTTCCAAAATTTCAACCATGAATAATAAAATAAATGATCTAATGTCTAGAGAACCCAGCCTAGTCTTTGTCTTTCCACTGTATGAACACCTCATTCAGCTCATGTTCTTCATATTTCTTCTGAAACACACTACAGCAACTTTCCTCACATTTCTCCTGGATAGGATGGATTACTAAGCAACTGAACAGGCTAAATAGAACAATAAGCAGGAGGCCATACACATAGTTGCAATGTAAAATCTCCTCAAGGATAAAATATATCACATGTTTTAATGATCTCAAAATCACCCTTAGAACAATAGAATTGGAAGCGTTTCAGTTGCCTGTCTGCCTGTAAGATGCTTACATTTTAATTAATTCACTCCGGCTGTTCTAGATGCACGTCCATTAAAACACAGGCCCATATAAGTGAAAATTCCATAGAAATCTACTGAAATCACACACACTCACTTTCGATACCATTCTAAACTACACATCCCAATCCCAAAAAAACTGGGATAGTATGTGAAATGCAATTAAAGATATGAAGTACTGATGTGTAAATCCACTTTGACCACTATTTAAACACTATTTATCTTACCAACATTAATAAAAGCTGTAATCACAGCTGCGTTTCTTTAGTTTTTCCCATTAGCCTAATAATCCATTAATAAATCAATCGGAATAGAGTACGTCCATGTAAAGAATAAATTTGTCCGATTGAGGGCATTCAGAATAAGATTTCTATATTATTCTATTCTATTCTATTCTTGATTGAATGAGGTGGGTAATACTGTAAATAATCTGTTAAACAGAAGAACAATTACCATGTAAAAGTATATATCTGTGTACATTCCCAATCTGAAAGTCTAAGTATGTTCTGTGTGTACGTCACGTCAGAGTGAAAGTTTATAATGTTTAACATGGCAGGAGCAGAAACTGGCCTGCTCAGCTCTTTAAAAGATGATGTCCAGCTTATGTGTCTCAGAACACGACGTCTTCCTCTTGGCCTTCTTTAGTAAGTACATGTGAAGTACATTTTCCTGAGTCTGACCTCTGTCCCCCCTCCCATCGACCCACCACCAATGGGAGGGGCAGTAGTAGGGGTTCGGCGCTTTGTGGATTGGGCAGTGTCTGAAGGCGTGGGCCTTGGCGTTCTGATCCTCGGTAGCTGAAACAGGCTTTTGGAACTTGAAATGTTACCTCACTGGCGGGGAAAGAGCCTTGGTTGAGAGATACCAGCTAGATATAGTCAGGCTCACCTCAACACACAGCTTGGGCTCTGGGTCCAATCTCCTTGAAAGGGGCTGGACTTTATTCTTTTCTGGAGTTGCCCATAGTGAGAGGTGGCGGGCAGGTGTGGACTTTATCATAGCCCCTCGACTCGGCGCCTGTATGTTGGGATTTTCTCCGGTGGACGAGAGGGTAGCTTCCCTACGCCTTCGGGTTGGGGAATGGGTCCTGACTGTTGTCTGTGCTTATGCACTGAACAGCAGTTTTTGGACTTCTGTGCAAACCACTGTTTGTCCATCACGAACACCATGTTTGAACACAAGGATGTCCATAAGTGTACATGGCACTAGGACACCCTAGGCCTCAGTTCAATGACTGACTTTGTAGTCGTGTCATCGGACTTGCAGCCATGTGTTTTGAACATTTGGGTAAAGAGAGGAGCTGAGCTGTCAACTGATCACCACCTGGTGGTGAGTTGGATCAGGTGGTGGGGGAAGATGCTGGTCAGACCAGGCAAACCCAAATGTATAGTGAAGGTTTGCTGGGAACGTCTGGCAGATTGATCTTCAACTTGCACCTCTGTCAGAACTTTGACCAGATATTGAGGGAGGTGAGGGACATTGACCCAGAATGGGCCATGTTCCGCTCCTCCATTGTTGAAGTGGCTGACTTTAGCTGTGGCTGCAAGGTAGTTGGTGAAAGTCGAGGTGGTAATCTTCGAACCTGGTGGTGGACACCCTAGCTGAGAGACACCATCAAGCTGAAGAAGGAGTCCTACCGGGCATTGTTGACCTGTGGGACACCAGAGGCAGCTGGCAAGTATTGACAGGCCAAGCAATCTGCGGCTTCAGTCGTCGCCAAAGGCAAAAACCTGGGTGTGGGAGGTGTTTGGTGAGGCCTTGGATAGTGACTTTAAGTCAGCACCGAAATGATTCTGGCAAACTGTCAGGCGACTCAGAAGGGGAAAGCAGTGTACCACTAGCACTATATATAGTGGAGATGGTGTGCTGTTGACTTCGACTGAAGATGTCATTGGGCGGTGGAATGAATACTTTGAGGACCTTCTCAATCCAACCAACATGTTCTCCAGTGAGGAGGCAGAGTCTGGGGACATGGGAATAGGCTTGTCCATTACTGAGGCTGAAGTCACTAAGGTAGTTAAAAAGCTCCTTGGTGGCAAGGCTCCAGGGGTGGATGAGATCCGTATGGAGTTCCTCAAAGCTCTGGATGTTTGTGGGGCTGTCTTGGCTGACACGCCTTTTCAACATTGCGTGGACATCGGGGGCAGTGCCACTGGACTGGCAGACTGGGCTGGTGGTGCCTCTTTTTAAAAAGGGGGACCGGAGGGTGTATTCCAACTACAGGGGAATCACACTCCTCAGTCTCCCTGGTAAGGTCTATGCAGGGGTACTGGAAAAGACAGTCTGGCTTATAGTCGAACCTCAGATTCAGGAGGAGCAGTGCGGGTTCCGCCATGGTCGTGGATCACTGGACCACTGGACCACTGGATAGGATTCTGGAGGGTCCATGGGAGTTTGCCCAACCAGTCCATGTGCTTTGTGGATTTGGAGAAGTCATTTGACTGTGTTCCCCGGGGGATTCTGTGGGAGGTGCTTTGGGAGTACAGGGTACATGGCTCTTTGCTTTGAGCCATTCAGGCCCTGTACAAACAAAGCAGGAGTTTGGTTTGCATGGCCGGCAGTAAGTCAGACTCGTTCCCAGTGAGAGTTGGACTCTGTCAGGGCTGCCCTTTGTCACCGATTCTGTTAATAATTTTCATGGATAGAATTTCTAGGCCCAGTCAGGGGATGGGGGTGTCCGGTTTGGTGACCTCAAGGTCACATCGCTGCTGTTTGCAGATGATGTGTTCCTACTGGGGACTTCAGGCCGTGAACTTTAGCTTTTGCTGGATCGGTTTGCAGCCGAGTGTGAAGCAGCCGGGATGAGAATCAGTACCTCCAAATCCGAGGGCATGGTTCTCGGGCGGAAAAGGGTGGAGAGCCCTCTCTGGGTCGGGGATAAGCTCTTGCCTCAAGTGGAGGAGTTTAAGTATCTCGGGGTCTTGTTCACGAGTGATGGTACAAGGGAGCGGGAGATTGACTGGTGGATTGGTGCTGGGTCAGCAGTGATGCGGGCTCTTTACCGGTCTGTTGTGGTAAAGAAAGAGCTGAGCCATAAGGCAAGGCTCTCGATTTACCGGTCGATCTACATTCCCACCCTCACCTATGGTCATGAGCTTTGGGTAATGACCGAAAGAATGAGATTGCGAATACAAGTGGCCAAAATGAGATTCCTCCGCAGGGTGTCTGGACTATCCCTTAGAGATAGGGTGAGAAGTTCAGTCATCTGGGAGGGACTCGGAGTAGAGCCGCTGCTTCTCCACGTCGAGAGGTGCCAGCTGAGGTGGTTCGGGCATCTGGTTAGGATACCTCCTGGACGCAGGCAAGTCCACCCAGGAGGAGACCCCGGGGAAGACCCAGGTCACGCTGGCATGACTATATCGCCCAGCTGGCCTGGGAATCCCCCCGGGGAGCTAGTGGAAGTGGCTGGGGAAAGGGAGGTTTGGTCCTCATTGCTTAGGATGCTGCCTCCATGACCCGAACCACGGAGAAGTGGAAGATAATGAATGGATGGATGGATGGATAAAATACTTAAAAAGACAAGCACGTGCTTACTGCTGCTCGTCTCACTTGGACTGGACTCACATTAGGCTCATTGTCATGGTAACATCTACACTAAATTGTACTCTATGCATGTGTGTAGTTATGGATCCGATTACTTGTAGTCTGCATGTAAATAGAGATTTTTCATCAGATTGTTCAGTGCCTATAAACACATAAAGTTAACGTTTTCTTTTCCGGGACATCTTTTTCCCCATTCAGAGACAGGTTCAGTGTTTTCCACTGGCAGAAGAGTGAAACACCACCTGAATGCAGCATTAGACAACATAATGGCTTAGTAATAACCCAGAAGTGGTTTGGAGTCCTCTGGAGGCCATGGTGCTCCAAGCAGCTGCTGATGTGACTTATTAGATAAAGCCAATAATGTTCATTGCTTTACCTTATAATGACAAAGTGAGATCAGGGTGTGGGAGATTTTATGGAAGAGTCAATACTACGTTATCAAAAATTATAGCCCTTAATACTATAACTCTGATCTGTAGGTAACCCGTCCCAGTCCACATCCCTCCACTACATGAACCCATACCAGATGAACGCCTACGCCATGGCGCTCAAAGCTGTGGGGGAGATCATCCAGGATTATGACAGTGATAAGATGTTTCCCGCTCTGGGCTTTGGAGCCAAACTGCCCCCTGATGGACGTGTGTCCCACGAGTTTCCTCTGGTGAGTTTGTAGACCATCACGTCTGCGTATTTTATTCAGGAAAGCTCTCTGGATGTAGGTCACATGTCTAATGCATTCCCCTTCCTCCTTATCAAAACCAAACATCCCTGTTTCTTGTCCCGCTACGTTGGATGATCAAAAACTACATCCGCCTTAACAATGGAGGTGGTGGAGCTGTGTGTGTTTGCTATGATGTGGAAATTGAATTTCACCCAGTGAGTAATGCTTGCTCAGAGAGGGATTATGGATTTGAGTTCTCTCTGTAGGCCCATGAAGGCTCAGAAAAGCCTAAATTGATCAGAGCCTCTCTCCACCCCCTCTCCCCTGCTCCCACAACTTCCAGTGTCTGTCAGCTCATGATAAACTCCTATAGACTCCCTATCCTTTTACGCACAAACAGGTTACTTTAATTATAAATTAACAGCACCTGCTTGTGGAGTTGCCTTGTGCTGTTAGCCAGCAACTGTAATCTGTGTGATTAATTAATTTATAAATGTGTATAACGTACTATATGCACACTTCAGGAGTATGTTTTTTCTGTCAGTTATTACGACTTATTTAAATGAGGAAAAAGTGATTTAGATCAGTTTGGCATACAGAATTATGCAGAAGTCAAAAATCAACATTTCCAGTTTTTAATTTTATAGTGTGAGGGAAAAAAGCAGAAAACATTTATGTAACATAAAATTACAACAAAGCATCAACAATTCAACATAATATTAACTTTTTCAGTACTTTTGCCTTTACGGCCTTTTAGGGAAGGAGGTGGTAACGTGAATATTTTACTGCTCTGTTGTGGCTCCAAAGCAGAACTAGATTTTTAGGTAAAAATAAA
Organism: Pygocentrus nattereri; assembly: GCF_015220715.1. Taxonomy (NCBI): domain Eukaryota; kingdom Metazoa; phylum Chordata; class Actinopteri; order Characiformes; family Serrasalmidae; genus Pygocentrus; species Pygocentrus nattereri. The sequence continues at coordinate 23,378,000 of NC_051231.1, read as the reverse complement.
ATAATACTCCTTTGAAGTAAAATAAAGCTCTGCTGAATGTTTTAACACTATTGTACCAATAATGGCCCTAAACACTGGAGTTATATATAACTGCTCATTTTTAAACCTTAAACATTTAACCCTGAAGGTTGGCACGCAGACTGTTGGTCATGTAGCAATGCAGACAACAATCCTGCCTAGCTAGTAGAAAACAAAAAAGGCAAAGAGAAAGATTTAAGAGGAACATCAATAAGTTGGAGACAAATGGACTTGTTTGCATTTATATTTTTAATCTGCACTGAGAAACTGTTGAGAAAATGTCACAAAGCTGAACTGTTCTTATTCACCAGCTTCTTGTTCTAGTTTTCTTGTTCCACCTTAAATGGTGCAGCTGTTACATCCTGCGCCTCATGCACCATTTAAGGTGGAATGGGGAAATTGAAACAAGAAGCTGTGAATGAGAGGCTGACTTCAACTTCATAAAAAGTCAAACATTGAGAGTCATTTTACAACAAAACTATTGTACTTTTCAGGAAAGGTTTCTCACCTATGAGATGCAAATAAAGTGACTGATTTCTTCTTTACAGAATGGCAATATTGAAAACCCCTACTGTAATGGTATCGAGGGGATTCTGGAGGCTTACCACCAGAGCTTAAAGACTGTCCAGCTTTATGGACCCACAAACTTCGCCCCTGTTGTCAACCATGTGGCAAGGTACGTTTTACAAAGCACTCATTTAACGTACATGAATTAGACCTTTTTCACTGAAGTCTGCAAATAGACATGAGTAGATATGAGTGAGGCAAATAGATATGAGTGCTTTCACACCTCCCATAATCTGCCTATTTTAACATCTGACTCTTTACAGGTGCTCATATCTTCTCTGCAGCACGAGCTGCAGCTAATAACTGCAGACCAGCAATGAAATAATAGCGAAACAATGTCTTGGGCACATGGATTATAGAAAGTATTGCATCAGCAACCTGACTGGTTACGTTAAAATAGACAAACCAATCATAAAAGCAGATATAAAGTGAGGTTTAATATTATTAATAATATTGCTTTGACTGTGACACAGATATTTAGTGTATCTATTTTAATGCAGAGGTTTTGGTTCAAATGGTGGCAAATGGCAAAAGGACACACTGTCACATAAGCATAGACTTTAGCAAACAAATTAAGTGTGAAAACAGCCTCAAACAACTTGTCTTGATTGAGAATCAGAGGAAATTAAAGGTATTTCTGACTGGCTTCAAATACGTAAGTAGTGTTCTCAGTATGAATGCTTTACGAGTGTTTCCGCACCTACAGTGGTCTCACAATTACTGCCTCTGTGTTCTTCAGTTAATCCCAGCAGGTCTTTGACATTGTTTTGCTTTCCTTTCTAACTGCATAATTTGAATACTGCTTTTATTCAAGATGCAGAACAAGTTCACATGAAATGTCAGCTTGTGGACTCTATTCACAGTACATACAGAAGTATTTCTGCAAGTTTGACATGCTGTATAAATGTCATTTTCTGAATGAATGGAACAAAAACTCTGTTTAAATGGCCCATACCATGGAAACATGAATTTTCCTTGACTGTCTGAAATATTGTAATATAGTATGTGAACACTGAGTGCGTTTACATGCACTTAATCTGATAATCTGATCAGTAATGCGTTCAACACATTTACATGCACTTAGGTAATCAGGTAGTGGGAGACTCTTCTGCTTTGCAACCAGCCAGTAAACTCAATGAAGAAGATGTGACATAAATGTAACGTACATTTAACGTTATGTAACGTAAAACATTTAACGTACGATGTAACGTAAAACTTGAGCTGCGTCTTTTTTGGAACTTTGCACCACTATACTTGAAAATATGAACATGTATTATCTAGAAGATGAAGACTATTTAAATCCTTTATTTTGTGTTTGGTTCACTTTGGCGCTCCAAAGTGTTTTGCTGCCATCTCACAGCAACGCTGCTTGGTTATTTCTGGTACCGTTGTCTGTTTTTGTGCATGTGCAGACTGAGAAATCTGAAAGAAATCAGAGTAAGAGTTCACATGCACTGTGAAATCTGAGTACTGAGCTAAAATCCAGATCTCTTTATCGGATTTTTAGATTGGAGTATGGTGTTTATGGTGTTGGAGTATGGTGGATGGATGGATGGATGGATGGATGGATGGATGGATGGATGGATGGATGGATGGATGGATGTTTACATGACGATTTGAAAAAGTGGATAACTGCAGGAAAAAAATTATGATTGGATTGAGGGCATGTTCACTCCCCATCTTCACAGCCCATGTATGGTAGCGGCAATAAGAGCCCATTTTTACTTAATTGCTTTTGTGCATTTGCATATTTCCACCCACCCAGTTTTTTTTTAATTATAAACGGTGATTCAGATTGCACTGCTTTTTGAATGAGGCACTATACAGGGCAGCCAACAGAGCTCATTTCCATATAACAATCTTAATGGTACAGTAATAAAAAACTGCCTGTTTTATTCTAAGGGATAAAGAGAGGTAGAAAATTGTTATATTGACAGTTTTTGGTACACAAAGCTACACAAACATCATAAGTGAATGAGAAAATAAGAAAATAGCTGAATGCATAGGATATGGCCCCTTTGAATTATTTCAAACAGCTGCATGGTGCTTTTGATACAATCTGGTACCTTAGATCAGAGTAAACAGCAACAGAGTATCTTATCACAAGGCCACTGCAGCACAAAGGTGCTTTAAATGATTCTGACAGCTTCACTGTGTGCTTCTCTCCCTGCAACATTCCATCATAAACTGCATCCCTGTCCATCTTGCTTTTTTTCCCCACCATGTGCTCCCCCTTTGGCTATATAATAGACTCAAAAGATACACAGCTACGTGCCATGAATCTGAAGAAAGTCGTTTCACTTTACACCAGCATTCAGAATCAGAAGCAACACAGACACACCACAGTCAACTCTCAGGGCACTGGGCATTTAAATGTGTGAGAAATGTTTCTACAAGCAACTTCAATTGACTGTCAATCAGAGGTTAATGGGATAAGCTATACTTCATTCAACCAACAGGGAATTCATGTTGTTTTTGAGGGGAAAAATAAAAGGTAAGGAATGTTGTCTGGCTTGACTTGGAATAAAAAAGGAACCTTTACACTTGAATTGTATTTATTACCCATAATGTAGGCTCCAAATGCAAACCTATTCACTATTAGGGTCAATTTTATTCTTGTGTTAAAACAGCGAGTTTGGTCCTACCATAGCCATAAGGATGAATTTTTACATTAACAGGTCATTTCCCAGCACCAAAACACTGAATAACAGGCTTCTAATGATGTGCTGTTATTTTGTAGTTAGCATCTGGGAAAGCAGAGTCCTAATCATTTTTGTCTATGGAAAAACTGGATGCTGTTTTTTGAAAATCATCCCGTCACACTCTGTTGAAACTGCCACGTTCCCTAAATATCACAGTGTCATTTGAATTTCGTGTAATAGGAATATTGCTACATGCTACAATCAAGCTAACACTGCTGCACATTCAAATGACACCAAGATTCGGAATAGCCCACACAAACCAGCGAGCTGTGATAATTATGTGGCTGTACACTACAGTTAGTAGCCCACACACTTAAATCAGATGGCTCTTCTAAAGTTCTTTAGTAAAGGCAGTATTTCAAAGGCAATGTCTTCCTAAATGGTTCTTTGCATGGTGAAATTGTTCTTCAGACTGACGGAGAATGTGATGCAAATGGTTTTGAAAATGGTACTATGCAGCAACAAAATGGGTTCTTCTATTGTTACAACTGAAGATCCCTTTTTAGTGCTATAAAGAGCCCTATTCAAAAAGATTCGGTAACACTTTATTTGAAGGCTACCTACATAAGGGCTTTATGACGCATTCATAAGCACTGAATAATGTGTTTATGAAGCACTACTTAAACATTTCTTAAGTGCTTATGTCGGTTCTCGCAACCTGACATAAAATGTTTTATGAAATAAATGACATTGTACTGACATAATAAGAATAAACGTTGAACATATTTACAGCACTAAACATTTAAACCCTATACATAATTGCATCAATCATCTTATCCATGCCATGGAGCGAAGAGGGGGTGGTTTCCAGGCATATTTCACCTGATATCAGTACAATGTCATCTTAAGAATGCTGACATAAATAGTTATGTGTAGTGTTTTAAATATGTTTAGTGCTGTAAATATGTTCAAGGTTTATTCATATTATGTCAGTACAATGTCATTTATTTCATAAAACATTTTATGTCAGGTTGCAAGAACCGACATAAGCACTTAATAAATGTTCAAGTAATGCTTCATAAATTTAAATTTATTATTTTTAAACAAATGTATTATTTTCATTAATGTCAGAGAACCTTTTGTTCCTTTTGAGCAGTCAGAAGTTTGGGGTTCTTATGATCTTAAAGTTTGGCTTCCAAGTGAGGGGGTCCTATGCCCCTTGAGCACCCCACCCTTGTTATGACTATGGATTAAAGTCATAAAGTCATGTAACTGATCACGTGTTTCTGTTTTTGCCGGCTATAGCTACATAATCAGCGGAAGACAGCAGGTACTGCTTGACTAGTGAAGAAAAACATATATAAAACATATTTGTCTTCTCTAAGAAAAAAAACATAGCTGTGAGACACAGTCATAAGATGCCATGGCTGATTATTGGACATTTGCAGAGCATTTTGTTCACATGCTCTTATGATCGTAAATGAAAAAGTACAGCTATATGGATCTATATGGATATGATGTAGATAGTGTTTTCTCTTGTAAGTATGAAAAGGCAGCTTTACTTTCATATTTGTCAGTTTTAGTCGCTTGAATAAATTAAACAGCTAGACACAAATCTGGCTAGTCATAATTATGTATATTAGGCAAAACTAACCACTTTTGGGACAAACAAAACAGCACCAGAGGATGCAATGGGGGGTGATTAAATGGCACCTGTAATCCTTATATTGGCATGCAGGATGATTCACAACTCTATTAATGGCTTTGAATATTTGACATTTCTCACTAGTGTGAGCCACACATGCTAATGTTAACATCCAGGTAATCAGTGCTTATTGTAAGATTCATATTTAAGACTCATATTTAAACATATTTAAAACATAGAAATGGATCAGACATGCATAAGCCCAGATTGATGCTATACAGTGGCATGTGTCCATCTAAGCCATTCTAATTCTATTCCATGCACGTTGGTATTCCCTGTGTGACCAATTCTCAACACAGGGAGGGTGTATCCAATAAAGGAGGCAGGCATAAATAATTGTGTGAAGTCTCTCCACACCCTCCGTTCATTCCTCGGGATCACACAAGCAAATCTTTTTCAATCTGATTATGCGTCCTCTTCACAGTAATTAAAAACGCCATCTCCATAGACTTGAATTAGACTTGCTTAATTAAAGCATGATGTGCCACCCAGAGCCCTGGCACTGCGAGAGGCAGAAACTCACTGAGCCTGATTGCTTAAACAAATAAGAGAGACACACATAGATGATACAAATCCACAAGGCACTGGGTCATTTACATTATAAGAGGTTTTTTAAAGCAAAGCAATGCAAAGGTTGAGAGGGAAAAAGCATGTAAAATAAATCTGGAATAAAATCAGTCACTTAAGCACATAGCTTTATAGGAACATCTAGACACTGCTGTGTTTTGCATTGCTACCAATAGTGTACACTGCTCGCCAAAGGTTTGTGGACACTTTTCAAAATCTTTTTAATAAATGAACATGTTTTCTTGGCCGGTAGTAGCTTAACATATACATTTTTTTGTTCTTTCCAAAATCAGTAAAACTGATAAAAAGACTACTTGGGATTAAGCATTTCATCCACTCAAACCTTCTGGGGCAAATAAAGTTTCAGTATGGGGTTTTAACATTATTTAGGAAAGAAAATGATTCCTGTAAAATCTAATCTAAGACATTTTAACAGGGACATAGAAATAATAACAAAGCATCATTTTGCTATCTCTGAAGGTACGCAGCAGCTGTGCAGGATGGCTCGCAGTACTTCGTCCTCCTTATCATCACAGATGGAGTCATATCAGACATGTCCCAGACCAAAGAGGCCATTGTGAACGTAAGTACAAACCAAAAAAGATGCACACGCTAAGAAAGGTATCAAATGGGACCAAAATATGTGTGTTAAATCTGCTTTTACTGGGGTTTTAATGTACAATCCATTTAATACATATGCTGAGAAAGGTGTCTTAAGCTCTGGTCAAGATGGATTACTTCCAGAGAAGGTTTTGTACAGTGTGTGAGATTTGACTAGCTTGTACAGGATGTACTTGTGTAATTTCCTCAAATGGCCACAGATAGTCCAGACTGAAACATCAGAGCACAGTGTATACATCAGCACTACACTGAATGACAATAACAGCACGGAGCACAGCTATATGTATCGGCTGGTGTTGTAATTACATTAGGGTGAGTTTGTTTCGAACAATACTACTAATATTGACAGAGCTGTGGGTTCAGCAAATTCAGAAGGCAATTTGCTCTGGAATCTGGAATGCTCTGGAATTACTATGCTACAGATAGTGCATACGTGAATTAATATCACAGATATCTTTGGGATGCATCAGTACCGAAACTGGCATCAGGGACCGTGTTTGTTCACTCGTACTAGTACTTATAAAAATGCACTGATACCAGCATCCGATACCACCTGAGAGCATGTGACATAAGCCTTGTGTACACTGCCATGCTAATGAACAAATGACTCAAGCTGACAGTGAAGGAAGGTCTGCTTACACAGTGAAGTGTTTCTAATGTCAAGGCAGTTGGACACTAACCAATGTGGCACCTGCTATGTAGTGTGCTACAGAGACTGCTTTTGAAAGAGTCAGATAGGGATAATGGGATCAAAACTATAAAACATACTTTACTTACAACTGTATAGAAGTGCTTTTGTGACATGCAACAAAATCCACTCGTCTTCACTGCAGCGCTACTCGATCCAAAGTAACTAATGTACCATAGCTAGCTAAGGCCATTCATTTAAAATCAGCTAGATTTTAATGATTTAACCGTTAATGTACATTACACACATTCACAACCTCTCCATTCTAATTAGATTACACAGTATGGTATCGGAAAAAAGTGTTGATGCATCCTTAATATAAACACTTAAAATGATTGCACGTAGCCAGGTAACACAAGCTAAATAATCCAGCACTGGGCTTTACAGGCCAATAACTCATGTCATATTAAAATATACTTTACATTGGTTTTAATATACATGTCATTAAGTGACCCTTGCTAAGAAATCTGTCTTAGGAACCAATAACACACTTTTAAAGGGCTACTTTGTGTTCTTTGTGAAGAAATGTCTTCAGGTAAGTGGTCAGTGTTTCTCCAGGAGCCGAAATCATACAAGTGGAGAGAATCATCTGTGCGGCAGAAAAGGCCTGACTTCCCAGCAGACTGGATTTAAAGGGAATTTGCGACTGTTAGTCAAACCATTAGAACAGCCACACCTTCCTTTTAAGATCTTGCCTGCTGCTCGTTCTCACACGGCCTTCCTCCACACCTGGAACCTTCTCTGTCCTCCTGCAGACTGTAAGAGCTTTAGAGAATAAAATGCAGCATTGGACATCAGCTGAACAAACATATGGACTTTCTGTAAATTCTGTGTGAAAAATTGTCTTCTGTGAAAAATGATCTGTGTCATAATAACAGTGTGCCACATTATAATAATCCAACTACAGTAAGGTTAAAATCTCTACAGATATGGCCTCAGTTGAGGAAAAACAATTTGACTGTCCTGAACAATGTACAAACTAAACTGAAGGGCAGTTTTTCAGTGTTGAAACAAGCAGTGATTTGGCTGATGAATCAGCTTCAGTGCTTGGAAACAAGTCATCATTGCCTTATTTAAAATGGACACAACCCCAGTTTGCCCTCAAACAGGTTTACATGTTAACATAGTTTTGTAGGGTTTACATAGTTCACACGAGACTCGCCTTAATTCATGTGGATCTTTCAATAGTGAGTCAAACAATGCTAGCCATTCAGTGGGCTCATGAGCTACTGTTTGTCTTCATGTAGGTGAAACAAGCTGTGCATTGCCCTCCTTCACTTGCCAGAGCTCAAACAGCATAACTGTGTTAAAAGTACAACAATTAAAAAGATCAAAATGTGCAATGAACCGAATTTTCCTAAAGCATTGACTACTTGAACTATATTATTATAGTTATTATATTATTATTATTATTATTATGATTATGAATTATTTGTCTTAAATGTGTGTTTGATCAGACTTATAAAGCAAACATCAAACTGTCAGTGAAATTTGCATGTGCTCATTTTTTACAGTCTTGTACTCCAACATGTCATGGCGATGAAATGGTTGTCACAATATATAAAATAGTGTAACATTTTAAAGAATGAAACAACAAATAGGAAACAGAGCTTCAAATCAGCTGTACATACAGGACAGTACAGTTTGCCAGTTTTATTGTGCTACTACCAATTATGAGTATGTGAGTATACAAAAAAAAATATCAGTCACATGTATGAGAGAAATATGTGTAGTGTACATATATCCATTCAAATATTCTGCTGGGCCCATAGTAGTTTCAGTCAGCTATGTAATTCATCAACTGTTCTCCCTGTTTGGTGTATGCAATATCAGATGTTTCCTCAGTGTCCAAACCATCTCCTCAGAGTAGTCAAGCACACTGCAATGCAGCTTGGGTCCTAGAGCTTATGGTGACTGTAGTCCATCGGGTAACTACAGCTCTGCAGAACAAATACAAATGTCTGTGAACAAAAGATCAAAGTACAAAATGCCCGAAATACTGAAAAAAAACATCCCAAAAACATCTTTGATTCACAGGCTAAAATAACTGTTTATGTTAAAACTCACATATGAATTAACACTTAGCCTCACCTTTAGGCACTGTAGTGTGCAAATATGTAAATATCCCTGGTATATTTTTATATTTATAAATGGGATGTTATGCTGTAAATAATTTACAGGGAGCAAACTTTAATATGAGAAAATCCTGCTGCTGTGAGTTTTGCCTCTTTTCATGATGCATAAAAATGAAGTCCTAATATCCTAATCCTAATAATTATGAATTAATAAATTCTGTACAGCTCTCAAAATAAATATTCAAATTCATATTTAATATTAAAAATGACACTTTTCAAACAAAATGACACTGGGTTTGCTTCACTGGCTTTTACAAGAATTATTAGAAAACTTATTATGTAGTTTTTATTTCACAAGTTACACTTGCAGCTTTGCAATCACAAATGGCTACAATAAATATATATTTACAATCTCTGAAACTAATGTTTTTATTCAGGGACACATTATTTGTCTTGACAATTGACACACTGTGACCTGCACATGTCTGGATGAAGCCGACAAGTCTAGGCCACTAAGGCAAGCGTTCTTATATTACATTCTTGGAACTGACCTGGAAATGAACACAGTGCCTGCCCACCCTGTTCTCCCCTGCATGTGGTTTTCATGTTCTTCTGCACCTCCAGCTATTTCTGTCTGTTGCATTTTTAATCAAAATCATTCGAGCATGTGAATAGCGACATGCAAGATGTAGAACGCAGTATGAGAGTGTGGTGAATTCCACATTAAAATACAAACCAAACTCCGAATACATACTGATGACTGGATGAGTAGAGGTTTTACTACGATTAGTCATGTTTAATGATTTAACGTTTTGGTTCGCAGAGCACATTCTGATATTGATATTGTCGCCTAAAATATCCAGACTCCTACCGTGTTCTTTCGATGAAGGTGTCAGAAATGAAGACCATGGCTAAACCTTCCAAACTGATTTCTTCTCCTCTTCACTTTACGCTATCGGGCTTGAAAGGTGCCAGATGTCTGTTGGCGTAAAAGCTGTTCCAAAAGCAGAGTCTTATTTGAGTCTGCAAATCAGTGTTGAAAATCAGTTAACAAACCCAGATGGAGTCTTTCCGTAGCTGGTACACAGCTTACTGCATTGGAAATGTAGGGTCTGTGTCACCCTAAGTGAAGGGTGCTGGTTGTGGAAGTGGGGGTGCTGGTTGGTCAGTTTGGGGGACATGCTGTTAAAACACATGTAGGTTAAGTTTCAAAGTGGGAAAGTGTATTTAGAGCTGGAGCCCATTTCTGAGCCCAACGCAGCTTATATTGTTTTAAAACCGAAAAATTAATTATAAAACTTAATAAGTACCTAATTTAATGATGAAGTGTTTATCATATCTCCTGCTCTACGTGCATTCAAGTGTTAAATCTCATTTTGCATGATGTTATTATCCACATCACGTATATATACTGATTACAATTCCAGCACCCCTAGCTTACAACACATTCCCAACATCATGCGTCGTGCACCACACACCATGCCTTCAGAACGTGTGGGATGTTCTGAGGAATCCCTTTGAGGAATGCTGACCCATTTTTTGCCTTCGTGTCCCATGTTTGGTGGGGGGAGTGGGCGCATGTATCATTCATAAGAAGATGCTGTTACCGTAAGCAGCTGCTCGGGCTCTGATCGCAGTAGTTTAAAAGCAGGTCACAGGGAAATGGGCTTGGTCCCACAGGAGGCCAACTAGTGGTGTTTCAACACTTCTTACTTGAGCTGACGATGTCCCACTGCTATGGTGCACTGTTGATGTTTTGTGCACTGATGTCAGTTCAGCAGTTTTGTAGCATGTAGGTGATTCTTCATAATTCTAATAAGGAGTGATTACTCACCGCTCATTTATATATTGGAAGGGCACTTATAGAAGCGTAAACTTTTCAGTCTTTGTGTGGAATCAGTGATATTTCTTATCTCAAACTCTGCTTCTTCAGTTTTCCATTGCTCCTCCTTCAATAACCCTGTTCCAATTCAGTCAGCTCTTGGTTAAAAGTAATCAAAGTCAGTTTTCATGTAATGCAGTTTTATCCTGATTATATACCATTCAGTATCCATGGTTTTCTTCTATGCTCAATGGCAGTTGCCATGACGTCACAACAGTTCCTCTAGAACGGGCTAAACTTCTGTGTAACGCTCTTCACTCAAAGTAATGACAATGCTATCAAACTGTCTGAAAAGCACAGGAACGTTATGTGCTGTCAGAGGAAGTCACAGCAGCTATCGAAAGCTTAAAACGGTGTCGGAAAATAAATGCTATAAGCACAAAGACAAGAACAGGTCAGAATGTCAGTGTCTGAGGAAGGCGAGGCAAAAAGAGCATGGCTAGTGGCACTGAATAAAAAAAAAGAAAATGCAAAATATTCATGTTTACTCCACTTTGTGATAAAACAAATTAATAAATAAATGCGTAAGAGACAAATAAATAAATAAACACCTAAGTGATACATTCTGATGAACAAAGTGAAGAGTGCACACCTGATGGTATTTTTGTCCGCCTATGAAATACTTTGCTACTGCAGTGCTAAACTAATACAACATTACGGCTACTGTGGCAGCATAACCAATTATAATATTTCTCAGAGTAAATTTGTCTTAGCCAGCTATGTATTTTAGTTTCATTTAAAATCCTTAACCTACCTTCCACAAAACATGGCTAGAAGATCTGCCCGGACCAGAGATGCAAGACCATCTCTATTACACCGTTGCTGAGTAGTTAAGTTTCCTGATGGACTGGCCTGGCTGTACCTCAGCTTTGAGAAATGTGAACTGTTCGCAGTAACACAGAACCCTTACAATTTTATTGCTGCGTAGATAATTCTAAGATTCTCTGCTTTTATAATTTCTCAGCTCCTCATAGTCTACATGTTTAGAAGAAACAAGGTAGTTGATGATGTCAACATATGTGACATCTTGGTCAGAGTTTCATGTCATCAACCCAGACTTGGCGTAGGTTTGGTGGATGTCGAACAGACTGGATGACACCATTTACAGTTCTCGTTAAACATTCTTATCTATGATGCCACCGCGACACAACCATCATCTTCTTGTATCTAAAAAGCAAAACCTAGCTAGATACACAGTTTAATAACTGGCTAATGATAAAGCTCTTTAGCCTTTAAGCTAATCGGTACACTATCAGTTGTCAACAACACATGCATACCGGAAGTCGTGCCCATTCTCGTTCCAAAGACCTGCAATGCGTCATGTTAAATGTTGTTATCTAGGAAAACAGTGAATATTGAGAATTGATTGAACTGACCTAAAAGAACCAACATCAAGACAGCTTCCTTGTAATATTTCACCTACAATGAACGTAAGTATGGACGTCCAGAGTACGGAGCCCTGCTGGTGACATACTATACTAATAATAATGCATGGACACGACTTTGTAAAGCATGGGAACGAGATAATTGTTGTGGCTACGACTTAGTAGGACTTGGGAACAAGATCCGAATGCATGGCCATGGCCTAGTAATTTGAATGTGATAATTAAGCCCTGGCCACAGCCTAAAAAGGCACGAGCTCTATGCTCTATGCTGAGTGACACTGATGCTAAAATGTTGATCAATGCCTTCATCTTCTCTCGCATCAACTACTGTAACTCACTTTTCTATGACCTTCCACTTAAACTAATCAATCGTCTTCAGTACATCCAAAACTCAGCAGCCAGAGTTCTGACCTCCACCAAGGGCACAGCTCAAATCACTCCTATTCTTTGACAGTTGCATTGGCTTCCTATTAGTTCTAGGATTAAGTACAAAATCCTTCTTCTTACCTTCAAAGCTTTACATGGTCTGGCTCCAACATTCCTTTCTGATCTCATCTCTTTATACTGTCCCTCTCGTGCTCTCCGATCTTCTAATGCTGGAGTCCTCACAGTTCCCTCAACTAGACTTTCTACTATGGGTGGCAGATCTTTCAGTGCTGCTGCCCCCAAACTCTGAAATTCACTAGCTTCGACTCTCTGAAATTGCTCTTCCCTGTCTTCCTTCAAATCCCTGCTAAAAACCTTCCTTTTTTCCTCTCTGTAGTCTTAAATTTATAATTATTATTTTTTATGATGTAAAGCATCCTTGGGTTTGTAAAATGCGCTATATATATTGAACTTATTATTATTATTATTATTATTATTATTATTATTATTATTATCTCATTCTAATGCCTTACTATGTCATGGCCACAACTTAACTATCTCATTCCCACACCTTACTAAGTGGTGCCCATGCTTTAGGATCTCATTCCCATGTGTTAAAACAGTGTAGCAGAGCATTATGTATATTTATACAGGATATTACCAGCAGTGCTCCATACTGGAGATGCCATGAGCTGTTGCTATAATTTTCTGGACTGTTATCTTGAGATCACAAAATAATTAACTTGCTATCTCAAGATAACAACATTTGTTCCCTTGAGATAACAAGATAAATAACTCATTATTTCAATATAACAACTTTGGTATCTTGCGATAACAAGATGTTAGCCTGTTATCTTGAGATGATGATCCAGAAAATTACAGCTACCTCATAGCCTCTCTGGGCGTTTGTATGTAAGTGAAAAAGCACTTCTGCTGTAGTTAAATAGCACTTTAGATTTTTACCAAATACCTTTTCTGTATGCTTTCTATATTTATATTATTACTATACAGGTTTATTTTTTATGAAAACAGCAAAATACACAGAATACTGTAAACAGAGCATGTTAAAAGTCTAGTAATAACTGAAGCTGACTGTGAATGACAGGTGCTGTGTTGGTCTATTCTTTGTGCGTTGCTGTATTCCAGCAGTAGCAGCACTTCTAAAAGTGCTAAAAGGGTTGATGCAGTCCATTATTAGTTATAGCTACCTATAACAGGACACTGGCTGGACATTTTGTCCAGACTTGATAAGCATTAGCTGCTAGCACGTCCGCCTGTCCCTCAAAAGACGGTGAAGGCATGTTAATGGGCCGGATGATTAGGAAAAACAACAGCCACAAGCAAGGGCTAATTTGAAGAAGATGACAGAAAACAACATTAGGTGCACATTCATTTGTCATGTCAGACAGATTGTAGCTTAATGCGTTAGAGGCCATCCCAAGCTACGCACTGAAACGCGCGCATATTCCATGTTTCGTGGCCAATCAGATGTCATCACCAGTGATGGGTGGGAGAATGAATCAGACAGACATGCCAAACCACCCACTCAGTCAGTGACTGATGATAAGCCTAAACGGTAACGACTTAAGCTCCTGTCTGAAGTTATGATAGATTCTCGCCTGTCCTCGCCTACACGGCGCACAAACTTCTGCTTCTTGCTGCTTCCTCTCGCCTTCATTACAGCTTGAACATCATTAGTTCAGGCCCAAGCTGTCAGTAAGAGCAGCTAAGTGACAGTCTGCCCAGTGTATTTCCCTCCCCAATTACATGGCACAGATAGGAATTAGGCAGAAAGGGGCCTTTCTACACAAAATAGGCTTTTTCTGTGTACAATAGTCATTTGTGTCGCCTAACAATACCTTTGTCACCCAAAATCACCAGTCTCGATGTTCGAGTGCAGCTGTGTGGCTCAATAAAGATGCCGTATAAACCGTCTGGGCTACCGTAACCAGCTGAGCTGTTGCTATTTGAATATGTAACAAAAGAAAAAACTGGTTGGACTATAGGACGCTGACAGTTTATGTGACAATAGGACAATATGTACCTGGATTTCTTTTCATTCTATGCGTTTTTGTTTTTGTGTGTATGTGCACGTATGTATGTCCATGCGCTATTCAAAAGCTGTTTCCCAGCCGTTGTCAAGGCTACAACTGTGAACTGACGAGCTGTTTTGTTTTCTCATTATGCCGGATCCTTCCTATCAATCAAAGCCAGAATGATGGCACAAATGGGGCAATGGAGCTCAATTATCCATGGATGCTCCTGACACGCACCCATGACACAGTCTGTCAAAAGAGTGTCGTTCACAGATATTTTGAAGTGTTGAAGAAACAGCTATCATCTGCCCTGTCAAGGGACTCTGTTCATGTCTTTGTTCCGGGACAGAAAAATGAAGTGGGTAAACAAAAAATGGAGCAACTCCCTGTCAGGACGCAGCCCGAGGACAGATTGTTATATAAAGGCTTATGAATCTTGAAACACGTCAGTCATGTTGGAGTAGGATTGCATGAGGAGTAGAAGTTCAAATCTGCACACCTCCCAGTCCAGGTGATGTTTCTATGCTAACATGCTAAGGGAGTGGTTTTTAACATTCTGCCTCATTCTGATACCGACAATGGGAGAGGCTGGGTGGGTTGCTAAAGCTCTGGGAGTCATGGTGCTTGCACAGGCCCTGCCTCCTTCTCCTACTAGTACTGTCCCAGAACTCTATCCAGTTATTTAGCACTACTTAGATATGCTAGCTGCTGATTGGTAGAATAATACAAAAACAACAATAACCTGTTCTGGGATACCCGTCAAAAGTTATTACTTTCCACATTTTAGAATAATAAAATATAGCAAAACATGGAGTTATGTAATGACCTAAAAACCTTCTGGCCTCTCACCTGGGCCTACACTTCAAACCTTCTTTCGTGACTATTTACAGTACTGTCCAAAAGACACACTTTTCCATTCAAAACAGCCACTAGTGCAGGATATTTATTTTTCAACATTGGGGAAAAACCATGCAGAAAATAATAGAGGCCTAAGCAACTACATTTGAACCATTTCAGTATTTATTCTACAGTGATATTGCAAATGATATTTTTTTCAACTCTCTAAAATTCAGTCTAATAAGTTGGTTGCAGTTTCTGCTTCTCACAATCTAAATAATCCCAAACACACTCAGTGATGTTGAGGTCTGTGCTTTGGGGTGGTTAGTTCATTGTTCTGAAAATTATAGTTTTCAACTATTTCCTTTCCTCACTAAAGGCTTCTTGACGGCTACACATCCTTTCAGACTTGGAACTACATAGAACCCGTGGTTCTAAAAACAACCATTGCCTATATTGAAGAACTCTTGAAGAAACATCTGTATTAAAAGTTCAAAATCTTGAATATTCCTTCTTCATTTTAACAGTCATAACTTTTCTTTGTTTTATTTTTTTCAAGACTCTAAAACTTTATTTATTAATAGGTTTAAATGAAGATATGAGATTCTCAATGTACTCTGAAGACTTTTGACTCCACTATATGAGTAGCACAAGAATTCTTTTGAAGCCAGTAACTGTCATGTGATAACAGTGTAAACTGTGAAACGTTACTTTACTTAGTTACAGGAAAAAGTGATGGCATTACTGTAATATGTTACTTTGTACCATGTCACCCCAACACTGTACATAAGCATCCACTTCACTATTTATAAATGTCTTGGAAAAAAATTCAGGCCAAATATCTTTAAGATTACGAAAAACATAGGTCAGGGTGGGTGTGTCCAAACTTTTGACTCAGATTGTATGTCCATAAACATTGCGCTTATTTGTAAATTGCTTCATTTAGATATTTTAGATCCTTTGCTCGTCCTAATATTGTCCTGATGCAAAAAACAGTATATTCACCAGCAAAACCGTCAATTCTCTCTGAATGACAGGACACATTTTTCTTTTGAGTTACAGTCTGTTCCATTAAACACTCAGCACTGCCGTCTGTGTCCAGAATAGTGAGGCCCCCCTCTCAGGAGCATGATTAGAGGCGTTTTGACAGACAATTTACTCTCATCCCAGAGATGACTCACAACTGTCTTACATGTCCTGAGATGGCCATCTCTTCTGAATCACTTGTACATACTCGTACGATCTGTCATCTCAAGCCTAGCAGGAATTTGTGACTAATATGGAACAAACTAATGGACTTTCAACTGACTAAAGCACTGTAACTAAACCAGAGCGTTAGTCAGTGTAGTGGTGTGTTTTCTGGATAGTTGCTCTGTAAATTATACGCAATTATGGGTTTGAGGGAACTCTCAGATGTTTCTAGGAACAATAGATGGTTCTATTTACTCAGTTCCCTCTTCCATCTCAGACTATTTTCAATTGTTAGTACTTTACTTATGGTAAAGTACATGTGAGGAAACAAACCTGCTTTTTACTCAGTTCCGTAATCCTTCATATTTAGCTCCTAATTCCTTTTTCGTGTGTGTAATTTCAGTCAGTTCGGTTGGTTCATCATGTTGTTGCTCATGCTTTCCAGTTTTAAACAATAGACCAAAACAATACCAGAGAGAGATGAATAGAGCCTTCCAAGCTTCATATTCTGTGCTGATTAATGCTGGATGTACTAAGTACTAAGTACTGTGCTGTTGTTCTACAGGGAACTCGGTAGTTTCTATAAATGTACTTCAATTCAACTGTATTCAATTGAAGTGAGAATACTTTTATTGGATAATACGTTGATCAGAAACCTGTGGGAGTGGACTGTAGAACCTCCTCAATAGTTAAATAACCATTCACAATCACAAGAATACTGATGCGTTGCGCCTGTTCCATGTGTCATATGACCAGTCTAGTTTAGTTTTTAAGCCCAGGCGTAGATTAGGTTAGTTGTGAGGTATTGCTTTTCCTTGCAGAGCTACTGAGCTTTGCCCATTTGCAATTGTTTTCCATATTCGTGTATTTGACCCTTTTGCTGGATTTTTGGACTTTGCCTTTTTGTCTTTGCTCATTTGTATTTTACCCATGCCTGTTTACTGACTTCGAATCTTGCCAAACCCTTTACAAGTAAAGCCTGATTTCTTGTTTTTTACTGAGAGCATCTGGCTTGTTCTGTCACGTAATGATAATAATAATAATGCTTATACTCATACAATATTCACACAATATTCATCTGACTTCCATCTGGCTTTATGTTCGAGGGTAGCAGGGGGACATTACAAACAGGCCACATGTATCCACCTCAACAGCATGTGTCATTCTTCAAAAGTTCCTCCCACCCTCAGAATACATCATCAGAAAGGAATTGTCCTAGTTTTTTAATCAGAAAATAAATGTCACTCTTGAGACTACTGGGCACCACTGTAGAGGACAAGTACTCATGTTTACAACAGATCCATTTTCCATGTTGGTTGGAGCGTCCCTTTAAGACAGCAGTTTTGGCAGTACTGTATGTAATTACTGTATGAATCCATTAATCTATGCTTTGTCTGTTATAACGCATTTATTGGTTTGACTGAACTTGGCCAATGTTTTTTAACCTTATCTTTGCTATTGTTAAACTGCTGCATCAAGCTAGCGTGAGTGGTCATGTAAATCGCAAAAATAAACAGAAGGCACAAAAAGCTATGAAAGGAACTGCATTGTACACCACAGTTTACAAGTAGAGCGAATTAACCTGCTTTACCATTTAGCATTCTTGAAGAAGGATGTGAAACATTTTTATTGTCACTCCTTTTTGTTCACAGGGTGCCAAGCTCCCCATGTCAATCATCATTGTCGGAGTGGGCCAGGCTGAGTTTGACGGTAAGCGTGTACGAGCATAAAACATTTATTCTTTTGTCCCTTTGTAGGAAAACTGGGCAGCCGAAAGCATGAAGAGTGAAGTGTGTTACTTTATCCGTGCCACATTAACAAGCAACCCGCTCCTCTCCCTTCCAAAGTTCTGAGTGGAAACCAAATCAATAATTCAATGATTGGACTGTAAACACAGGTATGGTCTGCTGTGCTCATTTCTAGCAATTAGCCAGACGGATGCTCTGAGAGCAATTACCAGCTCATTTGCTTT
Organism: Pygocentrus nattereri; assembly: GCF_015220715.1. Classification (NCBI taxonomy): domain Eukaryota; kingdom Metazoa; phylum Chordata; class Actinopteri; order Characiformes; family Serrasalmidae; genus Pygocentrus; species Pygocentrus nattereri. The sequence goes on along the minus strand of NC_051231.1, from coordinate 23,359,448 downwards.
AGCAGAGCACGCAAAGGCGGGTCATGGGGAGCATCCTTTGGAAAGGTGCAGTCTAATCACGGACTGTGCGGTAATTAGCACCCAGTTAATGAGCGCAAGCCATCATGTAAGGGCCACATCATGGCCAGGCCATGTGAGGAGCGGAGAGGTCGATGGAGTTGAAGGCTCTGGTCAACAATAAGACAATACTGCCCACTCTTATTTACCCCACTGAGGGTTTATACAAATCCCAAGGCAAGAACAACCACGTGCTTTCCTCACACAGTTTTGGGATGAGCCCTTACTGGATTTAATCAGTTTATGTGGTGATGGGCTGTTGTTCTAAGTCAGTAATAAAATTCAGCTCCTTCATTTTAGGGGTCAATTACTTCCAGTAGAAGCACCAAAGCAATAAACAGTGATTAAGGCAGTAATGGGCTCTGTGTCTCCAGTTACCTGTCATTACATGCATAATAATTTAAATATACTCATATACTCTGCTCAACAGCACAAGTCTGAGTCTGAGTGTGAGTGTGAAGCGCTATATGTTGAGGGCAGTTTCTAATTTCAGAATTGTCTACTACTAAAAGACTGCACTAAATATTTAATATAAGATGACATTTACCCAAAATGCAGTTGAACAGTGAAGACAAGTTTGGTATCTGAAGTTTGCTCCTTTAGTTTTGCAGCAGAGCAATGAGACTAACGCAACAGGAATACAATAGAATACAATGCAAAAAGTGAAACAGACGTCCATTCAGACGTCCAAGTGCACATTTCATGTTTTTCAGTGAAGCATTCATTTAAAGCGTGTTCACAGTAAATAAACCCTCACATTAACAGACCAAGCCATTAACGTCACCTCAAGTTTGTCTCTTGTGGGTGTGTTCAAGGCTGATCTTGTTACGGGAGTCAAGTACAAGAAAATATAAAACATGTACTGCGTATGTATCGATGTTTCATTAAAAATAGGAACTGAGGTTGAAAGTTTTGCGTGTTTCTCTTCCATTTTTTGCACAAAACTATTAGAAATAGAAACAAAATACCAGCAGGAACATAAGGTTTAGCAAGTCAAGGCAAGGCAAGTTTATTTATACAGCACCTTTCATAAACTGCTGTCATTCAAACTGCTTTGCAAATGAGAAAATACAGAGTCAGAAAAATTACTTGAGTTGTTTAAAAAAAAAAGTAAACACGAATAGAAAAAACAATTAGAAACATAAAACATGATTAAAATAAAACATGATTTAAAATAAATTTAAAAGAGACAATACCATAGTTAAGTAATCAAATTTAACGTTAACGTGCAGTTAGACATCAGGAGTTATTACATAGCTTGTTTATGTAGGCTATGGAAATGGAAATTGTTGGTCATATTTTATGAATGTTGACAAAAAACATTCACCCTTAATGTGTTATGTTTCAGGATAATGAATGGATTTCCGCATAATTTATGTGTCATGTGACAGACTTGCCTCCTGCGCCTCCTTTAATAACCCCAAACAGTGTGGTGGAGAGATTTAGATGGACTGAGGAAGAGTTTTTGAGAAGAATGCTGCCATTTTTCAGCAATTACAGAGAAAGATGTCTAGAAAAGTCTACAGCCACTCTAAACGGAAAGTGTTCAAGTAGCTCTATATAGCAGAGAAACCTGATCCCTCCCCTATGGAAAATGAAAAAAAAACATATAATTATAATTTATATATATATACATATATATATATATATATATATATATATATATATATATATATATGAGAGGCAAAAGCACAAAAATGTGTTTATACATCTTCATTTTTATCCATTTTCAAGCTAGAAACATAGTTACAAACACATAGCAAAAATATCAAGATTATATAATTCCATCACATTAAAAATATCTCCTACGTACAAACATACAAGTGTGGAACAAATCCGCATTTCATTTTTAGAATTTGTACTCTGAAGAGAACTTCATGGCTCACTTCAGTTGTTAGTGGAAACAGTAAAGTTGCCCTTAAAGTGTTAAATGAATGCAGTTTGCATGATGCTAAGTGTTAATAAGCTTCCATTATCTGTTCCAGGGCAAAAAATAATGAAGCAAACTTCAGATACCAAACCTTCACATACCATATCTTGGCTGATGGACTGTATTTGGGTTAGTTAATGGGACAACTGTGTAAATCTGATGTGTGCTGAACTTTTGGTTTTGGCTTAACTGGTCTTTATGTAAGCCTTGTGTTTGTTGATACACTGCAGGGGTAATTTTCTACCTTGTTAGTTGAAATTCTGGTTTTACAGTGGTTCAGGTTTCACATGCTACTTCTCCTTTCAGCAAAGCAGTTGGGTATCAATAATAGGCCTGCTCAGTATTAAGCATTAACTGTCTGTTCCCTCAGCTATGGTGGAGCTGGACGGTGATGACATCAGGATCTCCTCACGAGGGAAGCTAGCAGAACGGGACATTGTCCAGGTGACAATCATCATCCTTATAAGAGGAAAAAGGCTCTAAAACACAGTCCATATTAGATTAATTAAAGGTTACTGTATGAAATTGCCTAATTGCTGTTTGTGTTCAGATCAAAATCATGTCACATTAACCTCTCTCTCTTTCTCTCTCTCTCTCTCTCTTTCTCTTTTTCTCTGTCTCTCTCTCTCTCTCTCGCTCTCTCTCTCTAATCAAATCTAATGAAGCATTACCCAGTTATTTCATTATTGATCCAATGTGGGTTCTGTCTTTTTTTAGGCAGCTGGTCTGCAACCATTTTACAATGAAGCGATCATTAATGTAGATCACCAGTGAAATTCTGAAATGCCCTAAGGTGTCTGCTTGTTTCATTAACAATGTATTGCAAATTGAGTCATTAATACTGATAATGAAATGTAGGATGAAACAACCTTTTAGCATCATGAATATAATCCACCTTTTTAAAAAGTTTTTGGCTTAAAGGAAAATTCCAGTGTTATTCAACTTAACCTTTATATGCCGCACAAAGGCAATAGTAAGGATTCCTTTCAAATGTTTAGCAAATTTTAAGGAATAATAACAAAATATACCAGCCTTGCTTAAAATGTGAAACTGTAAAAATATCATTTTTATCATGGTCAGTTCTGCCTCTGCAGTGCCCCTCTGGTTCCACTCTGCTATAGGTGCCAATGACGTGTCTTCGTACCAAAGTACGATGACACGTATAGTATGCAAATCAGTCAACCAACGTTACAGCCCCCTCATGACGATGTACTCCTGCCACACTCATAAAGATGAATAAATGGGAGCCTGGAGCACAGAGATAACCACTCTCATGCGCTGAGCTAAATACCACCAGCACTACCTTACAAGACTGCGATATGCTAGCTGTCTGTACCAACTGTAACTCAATTTATCTAAGCTTAGTTTGTAATAAAGATGTTGGAAAAATGAGATGAGGATTCTTGCGAGACTCCATAAAGCTACAAGTGTTGCATCCGATTTATGTTTCCCTTCTCAACTCAAACTCTTGGGCGCACTCACTGAACAGACATTAGTGGCAAGCAACACTGGATCTACAGAAAGCGAAACAGTTCAGGAAAGGTTAATGTTAAATGGTCTTTGTCAGTGTGTCAACCTTTCGTCCGTACAGTCGTTCTCAAACTTTTTTCCCGCTTTATGTAGTTCCAGTGCTGCTTTCTGTTGATTTCTGTTCAGTGCATGCACTGAGGGTTTGGTTTATGAGGGGGATGTGAATTTGAGGGGGAACTGAATTGGAACACCAGTAAGTGCCATAAACAGCAGAATGTAAGGATTTAGGCCACTGCAGCAAACCCTGGCTGACCGGTGATAAAGTCTGTGACCTTGATGTAAAACTGAATCAAACTTAGTCTTCAACAAAATCCACTTTATTAATTCGGAATTCAGTGCACCTAAGAAATTAGGACTCGGGTTATATCAAATACAGACCTGTTGAACAGATATTTAGAAGCTAGCTGTCACTGTTTTTGGGAATGTTATACCATGCCAACACCTCTCCTGGTCACTGCTAATCATTTTCTGGCACAATGTTAACTCTTCGGTGGCTTGAGTCAGTAGCTCATACTGTTAAGGCTGAAGACATACTGTCTGATCAGAAACACCTTCCCTCATCAAAGATGGGGATGGTAGTGGAGAAATGTCTCTCAGTTGAACTCTTGAGTTGTAAAAGTGCTGTCTGTCACTCTCCATATTTTCTAGTAGCAATTAAACTATAAAACCACAGCAGCCCAGCACGCCCGGTTTCCCCCGCAGCCCCACCTCCGAACCCAAACATCTCTGCAGTGCCCCTCCCATTTTTGAGCATTTTTCAAAGTTGAGCCAGGGGTGGAGTTAGCTAAAAAAAATATAGTGGGGTGTAGATACTCTTTGAGCAAACTTCCGAAAAGTTAAAGAAAATGTGAGTTAATTAGTCTTTCCATCTACAAAACTCATAAAGCAGATGTGTAGAGACAACACACTATGTCTCTAACTAGAAATATCAGTGTGTTCAGTGGGAGACGACACATTTTGTGATACTTTTAACTCAGAATGTGTTAAAGCAGAAAACAATAGGACACAAAAAGTGTTAAACCAGGTACCACCTATTTAGGTAAGTAAGTGTGTTGTTATACACTTTGTAGAGTGTAGAGTTTTATGCAAACTCCTAAAAAGATGGTACATGCTTGCACTGTGTGGTACGAGTCTCCCTCACCATGTATGGTGTTTACAAGGGATCTGGACCTTTTTTAGCTCTTGGTAGTGCACAATTGGCTGTTTTCTGCTGCCTAACAGCTCAGAAATGCCAGCTGGAGCAGGCAGTGGTCCATTTAATGATGGTATAAGTCGCTATCCCACTACTGTAGCCCCTACGATCAGCACTGAAACACACTGTTCTTAAAGGATATAATTGGTCTTGCACTCTTATAAGACAGGATGGGCCTAAAGGTTTTGGGTTGCATCTTATTCCCACCTTATTTAAATAAAAGTGACTGCCAAGTCTCTTCTTTGATCAACACTAATTTTCACTAATTATCACCATGGCAGTGCTTCCACAGCTGCAGGCCACTACTGGGAATGATGCCGCTTCAAACAAGCTGTGCAATAAAGCACAGAGAAGTGCCTTTTTTAAACAACAACATGTAAACACAGCATTACTCTGCTTAGCTGATCTGTGCTCATTCCTAGTGTAGGCTCCTACTAGCTAGTAAGCTAAATGAGCAGTGAAATAATTCATATTAAAGAAAACTAAAAGTTAAAGAATGACTAGAAGATCGTAGTGGTCTGCCATTCATCCTAGACATCTAGGCCTTGTGCTGTAAAAGGCAGGCCTGTGGTTAATTACTCTTTACCTGCTGTGATATGCTGTCAGCTAGGCAGTTGAATGCAAAGTCAGCAAATGTGCTTAAAATGTTTTTTTTCTCACTCGTTATGGTAGCTACAAAGCCATTGGATAGTTGGTGGGTATGGTCAAATTAAATATTTTGTTGATTTTGAAAATAAATCCAATAATCCATCATCTACAGGGTACAAACTTGATGCATATGCAAAATGCATAATCAATGCAAATTTCTGTTTATGTGCAGAGTTTTAATATATTGGGAAAACATAAAATATAAAATGTGCCATAACTTTTTAATAGACCACATTCCATGTTTTTCCCCAATATGTTAGATTCAACCAATAAACAGTAACTATGCCTTAAAATGTGCAGAAGTGTGTTCCCTGTGTTCACTTACTTTCACTTCAACAAAACATATACATTTAAAAAGATGGTTCTTGACACTCATCACCATTGTAAATAGTTAAATAGTTCTTCAGATTGATGGAGAATGTGCTGTAGATGGTTCTATGTAGAGCCTTTTTGAAAATGGTTCTACATAGCACCAAAAAGGATTCTTCTATTGTGAAAGACTAGACATTGTAACAATTAAAGAACTTTAATTGGTGCTATATAGAACCCTTTTTCAATAAGGGTTATTATGTCTAGTCTGCAACAAGTTTGATCATACAAAGGGTTCTTTGAATGTTCGTGGTTCAAAGTGAAACCATTTTCTTGGTAACACTTTATTTGGATGGCCCACTGTAGATGTTTTGTAGTTCCTTTGTCTTTAACTAACATTCAGCTAAATATCAATTAAATGCAATTGAACTTGAAGTCGAGTCTGAAATATTATATTAAATCTAACCCTAAACCTAAGCTTTAACTTCAACCCTAAACCTAAACTTACTCCTAAACCTAATCCATAATGTTGTTGAGACTCAACTGAGTATCACCAGAAAGTTTGTTAATAATTTAAGTATCTGTAGATCATCTATAGGGGACTATCCAAATGAAGTGTAACCATGTTCTTTACTAAAGAACCCTTGAAGAACAATCTTTTTTAAGAGTGCAGAATTTGTCCAGGATGGCTAAAACTTTTGCATATGACTGTAGCAGTGGCCCCAAATACTACTACTACTACTACTACTACTACTACTACTACTACTACTACTAATAATAATAATAATAATAATAATAATACATCATTTTTTATTTTTATTTTATTAAAGTGAAAAATGTCTTCAGCTTTTCTTATTCTTAAAGCATATTTAAATACTTAATTTTATAGGTATTTCTTTTGGTCCAAAACCATTCAGCCATATGAATAGTGCTGGAATATTCTCAGTTTTCGTTCATCAGAATCTGCTGTCAAAACAAAACCTTGTATTTCCAAAATGAGAACTTTACAGGAGAAGGAAAAAACATACTTTACTTTTACTGTAAGACAATGGAACCAGGCTTTTCTCATAGTCATTTGGGCAGTTTCTTTCTGTCCATTCATCATGACATTTACACACAATGTAAAGGGGATCAGGCATTTTCAAATTATGTCAAAAACTGAAAAACAAAAATGGAGATACAAGGTTTTGTTCCAACACGAGCGAGATGTTGACTGTATTTTGTTTAACTGAATGGAAATGTGTAATGATTATGTTTGAAACACCCCGGAGAATTCCTTCAAGTAGGTCCAATATCTAAGATGATTATTGTTGTTGTTGGCAAACAAATGGTTCCATGAAATTAACGTAAGAACAATTGATCGAACTAATGAATGAACAAACACCTCTTGGCCTTTGCAGTTTGTGCCATTCCGGGATTACATGGACCGGACGGGGAACCATGTGTTAAGCATGGCGCGGCTGGCCAAAGATGTCCTGGCCGAAATCCCTGACCAGTTCATCTCCTACATGAAGAGCCGGGGCATTAAACCCAACCCCGCGCCCCCTCCCTACACGCCCCCAGGACACACACACCACACGCAGATCTGAGGCCATCCTCCCCTGAGGGCTCGCTGGAGATGACGTCAGCCTCCCTTAGAATTCTGGGACAGGCCTGATGGAGCAGCGGAGAATCGTGGCTCCCTGTGCTAATGTGTGTGTACGGACTCTTCAGGACACTATTAAGTGCTGAGGCATTTCTGTTCGTGCTTTTTCGTACGTTTGTACATTTTCCTGCCTGTTTTCATGCTGGGAATTCGCCGCAATCGGACTCGAGTACAGGTTTTGTCGTTTTTTGTCAAAAAAAGAAAAAAAGAAAAAAATCTTGGCCTGTGACTGTTCTCAGTTCTTTTTGGGGGCGATGAGTTGAGAAGTAAAGAAGAGGAGGAAGAGGAGGAGGAAGAAGAAAGAGGAGGAGGACGACTGTGTTTGTGGTCTCAGCTCATGCCTGTCTGTGGTCGTCTCAATGTACCAGGACAAGTGTGCTGTGCTCTGACCTTTTGACCTTGCTCCGCGTTGGTGTATTAGCGCGTATGTGCATTCAGGTGACGTTTTTAGATACTTTTCTCAATGGTGTTCATTTTGGAGCAAGACTTTGTTTGTGTGCATTTGATTTGTCCTTTCTGCACAACACTTGTGTTAAACGTTTCTTTCCAAATTTTATGTTCATTTGATCTTCATTCTTGTCTGTCTGAGCCCAATCATGTTCATGACAGCAAGCTGGAAGGAGCCAAGATCTGATAGCTTTAGCTTTTCTATTTATGCATATACAAGCATTCAAAAGTTTGGAGCTATATGTGACTCAAAGGTTTGAGACACATATAGCTGATAAATGTATAAAAAAGATTCTATGATGAAGCGTCTACTCTGTAACTTCACAGATTTCAACTAATTAGTGCAAAGATGTAAATAATGAAGGAATTTTAGATGTGTCTGAGTGATGAACAGAGCTGTAGATGATTCTAGAATGGCTGAGAAAGTTGTATAGCACTGAGAATGAGGTAAAAATAAAATAAACATCCAGAACAGCTTGTATTTGATACATAGTCACCATATCTTGAGGCGCAAAATTGATTCAGAAATTACTATAAATAAATAATTATATTATTCATCCTCTACCAACATTTTGAAATACCCAAAAAACTGTTGTTGAATAAATGTTCAGTCCGGTCTAGTTAACATTAAGTTTAAAAGACCCTTATCAGTCCCACAACGGGGAAATTTCACCTCCACATTTAACCCATCCGTGCTGCGAAACACCACATACACACTAGTGAAGACACACACTAGGGGCAGTGAGCACACTTGCCTGGAGTGGTGGGCAGTCCTATCCACAGCACCCAGGAAGCAGCTGGGGGTTAGGTGCCTTGCTCAGGGGCACCTCAGTCATGTACTGTCGGCTCAGGGGATTGAACTGGCAACCTTCCGGTCACAAGGCTGGTTTCCTAACCTCCAGCCCACGACTGCCCCCAAAAGTTCAGTAGTTCTCAAAAATTGTGAGAACTGAACGTGGTCCCATCCTACTTTTAAACAAGTACCACATTTACACTGTACAAGTTATTATTAAATAAGATTACAGCAATGATTAGCATGACAGGTGAGTCCAAACTTTTGAATGCTGGTGTATATGCTAGGCCATCAAAAAATAGGCATGCAGTGCAAAAATTGGCTTGTTATTCTGAGCAATTAAGAAGCACAGCTGTGAAAAGCATTGGGAATTATATGCTCAGTGAACATTGCAGTTTTCAGGTACTGGGCCCTCTTGTGACTGCTGTAAAAAGACGATCTGTGAAATTATTACACATGACTCCAACATGTCAACAGTGCTAAGACAAAATGGTCACTTCTGCCATTTTCACTGACCAAGACTTAGCAGTCATTGTAACTGCCAGCATCTCTAAGGTCCAATCCCATTTCACCCCTTGCTCCCCACCACTTAGCCCTTTTTGCGCGTTCATGCCTAGGGGTACGGTGTCCTGATTTTTTTTGAGACAGAGATGTAGGGAGAAGTGTTAGGGCTACATGGCCCTCCTAAGGGAAGTTTTTCAGAAGCACACTCTAAACAAACTTTTGAGAAAAAACGGCAAGACGTCTCCACAAGCAACCAAAGAAACCCACAATTGTGAGTATTTTCTTTGTTAAAAATTACGATAAATATTGTATTATCTGGGTCGGCTACAGAGCACTGCTAGTAGGTTGTCATATTTTGTAGGGGGAGATTTTAACTACTACCCTCTGTAACTCAGTTCCAACAGGCGAGGTGACGATTGAAAACAAGGGGTAGGGGTAAAAATAAGAAATGGGATTGGGCCTAAATCTATCCTTTTCTATTCTGGGATCGCAATAGATGAGTGCCATCCTGCTTGCTGTTTCCGACAGATTCCAGTTATGCTTGATTAGTGTTTTTGGTCAGAACTGTTCAGTCAGGCCAAATGTTGTCAGTGCAGTCCAGATGTTCCCAGTTTTCTACTGCATGGACATGCCTGTACAGTGAGCTGAAATACGGTTCAGGCTGATTTGAGGTTTATCCTAGCTCCAAAAATGGTTTTAGGGCAGTCTTTCATTCTCAACGGGTCCAGTGAGTCACGGACTTAGATGTGGCATTTCCAGTGACCCATACAGCTGTGCTCACAATAACGCTGCAGCAATGAGTCACCAAAACAATGAAGCAGATGGTTAATTGTGGGATAATTAAAAGACAAACACAAAATTCAGCAGAGCATAATTGTGTTTCCTCTGTTGTTTGACCATCCAATTAAGTCTCTCCACGCCACAACACATTTTCTGGATTTTGTTCATCTGACTCTATATAAATAAATGCAAATGTAGCATCTTTATGTTAAGATTCTTTAACATCTGTCACCTCACACCATACTGAAATATCTGTATCACGTACGCCGCTTACTTTTTAATTGCTGTTCTTTGGAAGTGTGTGGTTCAGAGGTGGCTCTTATATTATTTAAGAATTTTCTCAAACAGAAGGTGCGTGTGATTTTATCTGCCATGTACTAATATTCCTGCATTACTTTTCTGAAATTATATTATGTATTATGCATATGATACAATGACATTTGGCCTTGGACTATTAACACCTTTCATATAAAAGCATTCTGTTATAATGGCTAGCCAGGCAATTGTTACATGGTGTGTCCAAAAATAACCAGTATTAATGAATTCAGCTCTAAGGTGCACCCATTTAAGTAGCACTGAGCTGTGGAACTGTGTTCTCTGGAATGATTGAGCTCTATCCAATATCTCTGGGATGAGTCGGAGTGGCTTTTGTGATCCAGAACTAATCATCCAATATCAGTACCTGATATCAGTTATTCGCTTGTGGCTAAATGCAATCAAATTCTCACAGCAGTGGCCCACCATCTAGTGTAAAGCCAGAAGAGTAGAGGCTGTTACAGCAGCGGAGGGGGGACAAATTCCCTATTAATACCCCGGATGAGCAAACGTTTAGATATGTAATGCATGATAAATAGATTCCAAGCCAACCAGTGTTGGCAACTGAACTCAACTATGCATATCTATTTCACAAGAAACATTCCATGAAGAGCTTTAGCAGGTCTTCAGTAGATCTTGAAGAGGCATTTAGCCTGTTAGTGTTTTCTACATTTAAATTTAAATGCCATGTATAAGGGGAATGTTTAAAAATATATATCATTTAAAACGTGAAAGTTACAACAACATGTTGTAGTTTCTAGGTGGTGCACAATATTTCCAAGATCACAATTAAAACCTGTTTCTCCAATATATTCACAGCTAATTCCTCCAAATAGGCCTGTCATGATCATGAAAGCCCTCCAAAGGTGTTATAGGACCTTTATAGTTTATATTTTTGGGGTTTTTTGCCCATGATGCATGACTCTGTGTAATGTAAACAAGTAATGAAAACACTGTTTGTGATGTAATCATATGATTGTGAAAGCAAAAGGCTGAAAAATGAAAGCAAACAACTGCAGAAATTATTGCAATTATTTAAGCTGATAGCAATCAGCTGATCATGCAGTGACTGTTATAGGTCTACCTCCAATTAAGGCCTATAGGTCACCCTGACCACCAGTGAAGATGATGTGGAATAATTTCCAGATCCTTGTAAAGGATCACATTCATTGAACCACCTTCATTTAAACCATGAATCAGTCCATTGGCTCATTATAATTTACCCAGTCCATGACATCAGTTTCTTTTATAGCCGCAGAGAAGCCATTGCGTGCGCTGGATCAGATAGAACTCGGTTGTACCAAATCGCAGCAGAGGTTAATCTACAGCATAACACAAAGGAGCTTTTACTCTATAGTGTGTATCACATCTAACCTTCTCAAGGCCTTTGAATACTGGCATACATATGTACGTCACTGCTGCATGATCATAAGCACACCATATGATTCTCAAAGAACCTGAACAAGGTTGAATACTGCATAAAAGGCTCTGTTTATTTATTTCCTCACTGAACTCTTCACATAGGTGAAGGTGGCATTCTGCTATTCATAAAAGGCATATACACTGAGATTCCAGTATATTAGACATACCTTGCACCTACACTCATTGGCCATTTTAACAGAAACACTTACTATACAGGTGCACTTTGTACACTCCAATACACAAAAAGGGGTACTATCCAAGTACATTTTTAGGCCCTAATGACACTTGCCATTAATACGCATCCTGGGTGATCCAATCAAAAGTTGACAGCGCTAAATGCAGGTGTGAATGGGGTATAATGTGTCTTGGAGATACACTGTGTCTCCTTCAGACATGGCTAGTGACACTTATGACCACATAACACTGGTCTAAAGAGTCTTCAACAGTGGCCTTAAGACAGCAGAGCTGAAGCAGCAGAGATATAGCTTCAGTTTTTGCCTCCTCTGCTGTTTGTTTACAAGTCGCACTGGCAGTTTATGTGGTCTAAACATTTATAACACCCTTTCATTTACCAAACATGAACTAGCGCAGCAAGAGACAGATGCAAATGTGGGTGGCACCATAGCTTCTTCCAGTCACAGAATCCAAACACTGGACACGCATTCAAGACACATAGAAATGCCAGGTTCTCTTCACTGATGATCAGATCACTTGAGAGGGATGTTAATACCAAATGTGAACATGAGTACTAGTCACCTAGGGTTCAAACAAAATATACCCTGGGCAATGAGTTCTCTTTGAATACTCACTCCACATGCTTGCAATCATGAGATTCATCCACTCCAGAAAAGGGGTTTTAAGCACAACTGTTCTTCAACCAAGTGTTCTCCTTCATGTTGCATGCAATTACACATTTCTACCAGAGAATCCAAATCCCCAGATCTTAGATAGTGCAGCTTTAACCTTTTTTAAATAAGAAAAATAAGGTAAAGAGCCTGGAGGTAAGACCGGTGTATGGAAGCAATGCACTTTTTTACTTAAAACATAACAGCAGTGGAATATGATACAATTATGTTACCTAACAAAAGATGCTAATGATGCACCCTAGTGCCACTGTTTGTACCCTGAAAGGTATATTTTTGGTTTACTGTTACTGACTGCAATCTTGACACATCATACATCGACTATAGCTGACCTGATCTTATTGGCTGGTGGACCATTCTTAGCATAAAGTGACAGATGGCATTGTATTGTGTTGAGTTAGTATGAATTTGTCAAGTGGTGGAGCTGTTGAGGTCTTTAAACACTGTGTAAACTTACTACATATTGTATAAGACACAATTCGTTTGTATGGCCACTCACAGCTGGATATTTTGTTTGACAGACTATTTTCAGACTATTTATTTAGCCCTGAGGGCTATAAAAACTCTGGTAAACAGCCGTGAGTGCAAGACACATGCAATAACGTGCTACTATTAGTCACTGTTATTGCTATGTGGAGAATGGTCCACTATTCAAATAATAACTGGTCTTTGGTGGTCCTGTTCTACTGATAGATGGGGTAAATGGGGCCTGATTAACTGTGGTGTTTCTGATAAAATGGCCAATGAGTGTAGATACCAGGTAGGTGTCTGAAAATGGATAGCACAGATAAAAATGAGCGTAAGGATGAGGTGATTATCTAAAGGTCTCTTTTTCACTCTCTCGCTGTGTCTCTCTATTTATGTGGCATGGACCTACAGTCGTCATTGGAAATGTGTGCTTTTATTAATTAGGATTATTTTAAGGAAGCACTTTATTACAAAGATGTCATTCCTTAACAACTGTACATCTGTATATGATCCCTTTTGAGATGATGCTTATATTCTGAAATCTTTATTTTTTATTTTGCCTGAAATGTGAGACAAAGCTTTTGATTTAACCCCAAACAGTGGTGCCAATATTTCTTCAAGCACAGTCAGCTCATCCGACAGGAGATGTATGGATGCATTGAAATATGTGGACATTCAGTGTAACATACTGTAGAGAACCAGTGGATTAATTGTGCATGTAGGTGCCAAATATAACAGCAGGTTTAGCGAACTGTGATTTTTTTTCCCATTTTGTTGAAGTTTTTTTGTGATTTGTTCAATTTGGAAACTGGCATCTGCACAGCATGTCACGGTTATTGTTTGTTTTTAAGCTTTTATTAACTATATGTGTTTGTTCAGAAATCATTTGTTGGTTTTACTCATTTTTTATCATTACTTTCACTGGCATGTTTTTTTTTCCTCAAATGAACTATACTGTATATGATTGTTGTCATAACGGTGGGTTGTGAAATGCTTTGTATTGGATTGCCTTAACTAAAGATTAATAAAGATTACAAATTCTTTTACTAAAGCTAATTTTATGGTGGCCACTCATTTTATGGCAGCCAACACACAAAATGTAGTTACATTAACTTAGGTGTTATTTTAGCTTTGCTATTCTATTCAAATGTGCTTACACAGGGAGTTATGCAGTGAAAGACATTACATTTTGTGCTCATTGTCCAATTAAAAACGTGTCGCCAAAGTAGCTTTACAGGAAAAAGCAAAAACATTCATTATTTTTTAAGTTAATGTAAAAAAATATTGAGTGTTCAAGCTGAATCCACTTCTTTCAAAAAGCTATGAATGGGAAATCAAAAATAAAAGAATAATGCAATTCCTTGTCTGTAGCAACTTCTAAAGCTTAACCTGAATGTCTTGGACTCCTCAATCCACCTAAACACAGGCCAAAATTGATCTCATGGAAGAAACGAAAGTGTGCATTTCATTCGGGTGAATCTCACAACAGCACAGCCAAGTGAGACTCTCAGACTCACTATTGCACACTTAATGCCTGACTTCTGAGTCGTCTGACCACAAACAGCCTGTGGTTTGCCCTGAGTAACTGCAGTGCGTCATACTCAACTCCTGCTGATAGCTAATGAACGGGCCAAAATAACACAGCTGTTCTTGAGAAGCAAAGACAACATTCTGAGAAACTGATAATGATCGGCACATATTCTGAGGCAACAACAAATGAAATTTCCTTTCCAGCTTTCTGTTTAAGTGAGCCTTATTAATTAAAAATTATAAATTGGAAATGCACCAAAGCACAGGTGTCAAAGCAAATGAACAAACTGAGAACAAACCGCATAACAGAGTCTAGATTGAATTCCCATATGAACACAATAAAACAGCATAACTCATTTCAAATGCCAATACAAAATCAAAAGTCAAATTATGCAGCTGAAGGCTTCTGCTGTAAGCAGCAGCATAATGGAAAACTCAATGAGTATTCAAATCTGACATGAGGTATTCAGAAGTTGCTCTTTCAGTTCCCTATAAACACCAGATCAAAGAGGTCTTTAAAAAATTACTGGTTGTCCTTATATTTAATGTGAACTCACATGTATCATTGTTGCATTTTGTGACTTAGGCATCTGATTGAAAGTGCCTATTATTCTGTCCTAATCCAGAGATAATAAAACAATCAAGATTAAGTGTGTTAGGTTAGGGTGGAAACTGAACTCTGCTGGATGGTATTCTATCCAGATGCATGGTAAATGCTAGTCTAAGGGCTCCAGATGTGAACAAGAACACAAGTCTGGGGACAACTCTTTAAACCTTTGGTGCTAGACTGTGGCAAAATGCACTGCAAACAAGAGCGCACGCCTTCTAAAATCACCCCCAAATTCCTCTAGTGCCTATGTGTCAAACACGGGCCTGTGGCATCCTACTGCATTTTATATTTATTATTTAATTTTCTATTAATATTAGCCCATTTCACCATGAACTGTACTACAGTTCTCAGCATGCACTGCAACGTAATATGTGCTGCCACCCTGTCGCCAACAATGATTTATGATACTGCACTGCAAAAAAATAAAAATAAAACATTTAAGATATTTAAAGAGATTTAAAGTTAGAGATTTAAGTGATTTGTAGTCTATTATTTTATATGAAACAATTTTTCATTAAAAATGATGTATTTTTATGTTTATGTATTCAGTATCTTTTTCGCCATTGTAGATTTGGCATAGCAGCTGGCCCACGAATTTGTTGAGATTTTTTAATATGGCCCTTTTTGGTGGTTGAGTTTGACACCCCTTCTGCAGTCCATGCTCTTTAAAAGACCAGAATAATCAATAACACAAGTAAAACAATATCATTAGCTAAGACCCCGTCCTCAAAATGAATGTTTCAGGAAAACCTTTTGATTTACTGTGAACTGTGAATGGCAGAGGCCAATGGTATCCCAACATTCAGCACTAGACCAGTTGTGTGTTCTAAAGCTAATGTATTTTCCCTGGCAAGAGGCAAGTCTCTTTTTATCACACACACAACACATACCTACAAGTTTTTTTATGGATATTTCAGCCATGCAGCTATTACATCCATGGGCTAACAATAGGCTTTTAAGTCTATACTCATACTAGGGATGGGTGACATGGCAAAAAACAACATATCACGATACTTTAACACAATACACAAGATATTTCATCTTTCTGAGATTCAATAAGTTGGAACAAACAAAACAGAACCGGTAGTGCCACATATAACAATAACATAATAAACTTACAACTACAATGATTTTTATTCCATGTTTTACAAATTGCACTGTAGTAAATCCAGTTAAACAGGCCTAATTATGCTCACTTTGCAATGAAACTGATAGTTAATATGTTACCAAAATGTAAAGGTGGTAAAGAACAGCAGTTAGCATAGCTTATTAGCATAGCATATAAACCAATAAGTCCACAAGCTGTCAGACACATCGGTCACATTAAAGGCTAAGTTGAAGTTTTAGAATACATTAGACTGACCAGTTAATTTGGTCATCTTTAGCTAGTTAGCTAACTTGAAAAACAAACAGCCACCTTTAATTAGCAAGGTGATGTTAGCTACATAACTGTTACCCAGATAAACTTCCTTGAATGTAAAGCAACCCTCTATCAAGCTAATGAGAGCTGAATTATCCCAAAAAACAGTCTACCATACTTAGCTAGGTGGTCAGCTAACTGTTCTTTAAACAGCTAAATTACATTAGCTTACTAAGTTACTTACTATATATTCCAATCTACATAAAGAGACTGCTGAGTGTGCAGTGAATAGACGTACAAAGTTGGTGGGTGTCTAGCCGATTGTGGTGGACAGGTCTGATGCACAGATGCATGGTATACACAAGTTACGAGGGCCTTTAGGACTTCTATTCCATGTTATATTCAAAGTAGCCTCTGTCAAATCCAGGCACATTCAGTCTCCAGCTGAACACCCAGCTCAATGTGATTCACTTTGTTTTGCATGCAAATAAGGGTACAGCTCTGTCAATGGAATTGGCACTGAAAATATTCAGAACCACGATGACTGAGGGAAACGAGAAATTAAGCTTAGCCTGTCAGCGCTGACAAAACGCTGCGAAATGCTCTTGTGGATGATGCTCAAAATAGTGCTGGGTGGACAATTAGTCACAGATGCATCATTAGTGATTGCTATTATAACTGAACTGTCATTTTGAAGGCTCAACTTTTGCATGCCTTATTTATGAGTGACGCCTGGGAATAGTGAGTTCACAAAAGGCCCTGCCTCTCTCTGTGCAGTTTTCTGGGTTTTTTTTTTTGCCCTTCTTTCTTTGTATTGTGCACATTTTTTAATGAGAAGCTTCTCTGCGAATGGATCATTCCACCTGAGGGACCTGGGCAGCTGTCACGGCCTCAAATCTGCTTTGAGATCAGGTGCCTGACGGCCTCCTCTGCTCTGGCACAATTAGAAACTTGTTCTCATAAGTACACAGGGCAGACCGAGCAGGGACAGTGATGCTGCTGGCTTGTGGCTTACTCAACTCCTGTGTCACAGCAGACTAAGGCAGACTAAAGGATTCTGATGATATGGACAAAATACTAGCATAGAGATTATGTCAAGATTATGATACATCTAGCAATGCATTACAAATGCAATGGCTAAATCAATAAAGTAAAATGGTTAAAGATTGACCAGTATTATTTTGAAGCAATTTATCGATCATGTGATTTGATTCATCAATGATTGGTCACTGCACACAGTAACAGGGTGCAACTGGTTGGAGGGCTCATCTGCATCTTCTGTGACATCAGTACTGATACTAATATTGAGGTAACCATTAACAAATTATATATTGCGCATCCCTAGAGTACACATATGAATCAAGACCACTGGAGTAATAATACTGAGGCCCCATTAACCTACATCCTGGGTGATCCAGTCATAAGTGGAGAGTGTTGTGAAGACACATTGTAGGCCTGATTTAGAATTCCATGCGATCTAAACCATGATAGCCCTTTACATTTACAAAAATAAAGGCTCACAGGACATTTTGTAAAGAAAAATGTAAACAAAGTCATTCAGGGATGTTTGACTCTGGAAGCTGGAGAAAGTCACAATGGTTCACAGTGGTTAAATCAGACCTCTAATGTCTCTAAAAGCAAAAGTTTTTACTTGAAATGGTAACGAATACATTGCCTGAGACACTGTTTTGCAGAAGTTCTGGGATAAGCTTTTGGTCTAAAACATATTTTTAAAATCCTCAGATAACACATATAGGCTGGTCATTTTGGATGGTAAATAAAATGGCTATATTTGAGCTGTAAACATGGCGACTGCTGGTTCCTGTCACCACCACTGTAAAGACAAGAGTTGGTAAGATTCTCTACAATGCACCATTTTACATTAATACACTCTGAATGACTGTGTTTACAACCCAAAGTCTGAATTATGCAGAAATGTTGGAATATATTGAGTATTGAGTACACCTTTCCCCATAGGTCCACAAGGAATGACACGACTGACCAATCACGGTTAAGAAAGATAAGATAAGATAAGAATTTTACATTGTTACAGCGGAATACACAGTAAGCAGATAAAGAGCAGTAAGTAGACAAAGATGTGCATCATACAAAATATAAGATATACTATAGAAATAAATAAATAAACAAGGCGTCTGTTAGCAGAAATATATATATATATATATAAAATAAAAGTAGAATTAAGAAACTATGCAAATTTACAGTTTACACATACAGTTGTATGGATATTGCACATTTCTGAGCAGGTCATGACTGAATGTCGCACAGAAATTGTAGATATTGCACAGTAATAATTACAGATATTGCACAGGACGTGTGTATGTATTGCACTTGTACCAATCTATCAGCAGCAGATATTGCACATTAATTATAAGTAGGATACGATATAGGTCTATGTGGTGTGTTCATGATAGAGTGCACTATGATAGAGTGAGGTGTGAATCCATAGTGTGTTTATGACAGAGAGTGTCTGAGTCTCTGCTTGAGGAGGTTCTGATTGTATAGCTGAACAGCCGTGGGGAAGGTGAAGGAGCCTGTCACTGAAGGAGCTGCCCAGTGCTGCAACTGCCTCCTGTAGTGAGTGGCACCTCCTCTCCGCCACCTCCCCCACTGGGTCCAGCACACAGCCCAGGACAGAACTAGCCTTCTTGATAAGCTTGTCCAGTTTGTTCCTGTCTGCTGCTGTAATGCCACCTCCCCAGCAGACAATGGCTGATGCCACTTTTTACGAGTCATAAAAAGACTGGAGAAGTATTCCAAAGGACCGGAGCCTCCTTAGCAGGTGGAGTTTGCTCTGGCCTTTCTTATACAGGGTGTGTGTGTTGTCAGACCAGTCCAGTTTGTTGTTTACATGAACACCCAGGTACTTGTAGGTCTTTACAATCTCAATGTCTCTACCCTGGATGTTCACTGAAGTAGGTGAGGAGACCTTAGTCCTGCAGAAATCCACTACCAGCTCTTTGGTTTTAGCCGTGTTGATCTGGAGGCAGTTCTGCTGGCACCAGTCCACAAAATTCCTTGTAACTTCTCTGTATTGCCTTTCATCGTCATCTGAGATATAGCCAACAATGGCAGAGTCATCAGAGAATTTCTGGAGGTGACTGGTTGAGGTGTTGTGGATGAAATCCGCAGTGTAGAGGGTGAAGAGGACTGTTCCCTGTGCGGCCCCTGTGCTGTAGAGTAGTGTTTCTAATACACAGTCCTTAAGTCACACATACTGCGGTCTGTTTGTGAGGTAGTCCATAGTCCATGTGATGAGATGGTGATCCACCCCTGCTCTCTCCATCTTGCTCCCTAGTAGAGTGGGCTTGATGGTGTTGAAAGCACTTGATAGATCAAAGAACATGATTCTAACAGTGCTTCCCGCCTTTTCAAGATGAGCGAGGGATCTGTGGAGTAGGTAAGTTATTGCATCCTCCACTCCAATGCCTGGCTGGTAGGCAAATTGCAGAGGATCCATAGCTGGTCCCATCAGTGGACGAAGATGGGCAAGAACAAGTCTTTCCAGAGCCTTCATTAGATGTGAGGTCAGTTCCACTGGTCTGCAGCCATTCAGATCACTGGTGTATGCAGTTTTTGGGATAGGTACTACACACAATGTCTTCCAGAGTACTGGCACTCTCTCTTGTTTCAGGCTTAGGTTGAAAATGTCCTTTACAATCCCACACAGTTGGTCTGCACAGTGCCTCAGGATCCCAGGACTGATGTTTGGACCTGCTGCCTTCCTCACCTTCATCTTCCTCAGTTCCCTCCTCACCTGTTCTCTGGTTAGGGGCAGAGGAGCACAGGGCTGAATGCTAGGAGCTGAAAGCAGGGGTGTAAGCTGGGCTGAGGGAGGGTCAGCTACCCGATCAAATCTGTTGAAGAAGGAATTGAGGTCATTTGCCCATTGCAGGTTTCCTAGAAGCTGCCTGTTGGACTCCTTAAAACCTGAGATGGTTTTAAGACCCCTCCAAACTCCAATTGCATTGTTCTGTTGCAGTTGGCCTTCCATTCTCTTCCTGTTGCCCTCCCTGATATTCCTCCGGAGCTCCTTCTGTACTCTCCTCATTTCCTCTTTGTTTCCAGATCTGTGGAATGGGATTGTAGACAGGCAGGAGATGTACCAGATTGTGGTCCGACTTGCCCAAGGGTGGGAGGGGTGATGTGTTATATACATCCTTGGTGTTTGCATAAAACAGGTCCAGTGTTTTATTGTCTCTTGTGTTGCAAGTCACATATTGTTTGAAGTTGGGAAGTGTGGAGGACAGGGAAGCATGATTGAAATCCCCAGAAATGAGGATGAGAGCTTGTGGATGCTGTGTTTGGAGTTTGCTCGTGACTGAGTGGATGAGCTGCCGCAAGTAAACAAATGTCCCATGTCCTTTTTACAAATTAGATTTTTGACCATTTATACATTTGGAAAAAGTATCTTAGAACTTGCTCACTGTACCAGTCTGCAGCACGTCTCAATGACCACACTGCCGCATCACTCATGTGACACAGAGTTAATCTGTTTGCAACAGGCCTCAAAAGTATTGTGAGGGGACAGTCAAAGCACATGGGTATATCTGTCAACAAATTGCTTGTGCACAGTCTATCATAGAGTGCCACAGTTAGTCAATAGGTAAATTTGATGATTAATATTAAATGACTGCCATTGATTTAAAAAGAAAAGCACTCTATAATACTCTACGATGTTCATATGATGGATTCAGTCATTCCAACAGCTTCCAATACACTACAGCGCTGGTTCCCAACCCTGGTCCTAAAGTACCTACTGTGCTGCAATTTCCCTGCTCTACCACAACCACTTCAACCCAGTAAGAGCTTGTTAATAAGCTGATAAGATGGATCAGGTGCATTGAGAGTGAAAACACCAAAATGTGAAAGGCAGCGGGTACCTTAGGATGAGGGTTGGGAACCACTGCCCTACAGGAAAGATTGCTTACTGCAGTTTTTTTTGTTTCGTTGCACCATAAAGGAAGAACTCACTGGTTGCACAGTTGGAATTTTGAACTGGGGCACTGTCATGGGGCCAAGCGAAAAGGAAACAGCAGAAGGCATAATAAAAGTCCAATTAGTCAATCAAATAATAAAGAGATATATAGTCGCAACCTTACTGTGTCAACACTCACTGTTTATGAACATGGTCACCGCTGATTCACTTCCATGGTGAGAGCTAGAGAGCAGGAGGAGTGAAGGAGGACAATCCTAGATCAGTCCTGGAGAAGAAATTAAGAAATGCATAGACAAATCAATGACAAAGTGCTTGTTATGATAGCCCTTAAGAGATCATTTAGTGCCAGACACATTAGACTTTTTAAAGGAGATGTCAGCACACTGAAGCTTTAACAAATGTGTCTCTCCAAGACTTTCTCACCACTGTGACGGCTCTGTTTATTGATGAGCAGAACAAATGATTATGCAGTATATGCAGATATAACGTTTCTCCCTTTCTGTTCTAAATTATGCACTGTGGCTCACCTGCGATGCCTTTAACATCAGTGAAACTGGCTCTTCCATAAAGGCTGCCTGGATGCAGAAATTGTGCTTTTGTAGAGTAACCATCTCTTCTCTGGCGGCTGCTGGGCTACTGAGGAGAACATAAATAATAGACGAGCTGAAATGTCCAGTTTTGGACAGGTTTACAAAGGTCCAGCTGATCCTATCACAATGTAATTCTTTGGCCAGTTTCAAGTGCTCTTGTGGGTGTATCTGTGTGCAGGTTTTTGTACACTCACTTATATAATCACAAATGATCTTAGTAAATGCTTATCATTAACTCCACATTCATCTGGGATCTCAGTCTGAATTCATTTTAATGAACCATTTCAATTACTTTGAGTGCCTGAGGGAAATAAAACTCAAACTAGTCACCAAAGAGAACAGCGGCCTCCACCCTACACCAGGGATGGGCAAATCTGATCCCACGGGGTTGGCACTTTTTGGTGATTCTCCTGTTCTGACCTGGTAATCAACTGATGAGTTGAATGAGTGTGTTTGAGCAGGAACATCACTGAACTGTGCTGGACAGTGGCCCTCCAGGACTTGGAGTTGCCCATCCCTGCCCCAAGACACATTTTTAAAAATTTTCCCAATTCTGTTTGAACTTCAACACCTCAAAAGCATCTTACCTTGTTTCCTGAAGCCTCTTTGGACTCACTGACTTCATTTTGCAACTTTCAAGGCTTAACCATGATTAAATAAAAATCTTGTATAGCTCTATCATAAGGGTGTGGCGTCCCCTAGCACTTTATTTATGCTGCAACAGTGCCCTCTGCTGGTCAGCCCGGAGACAACGCGCGCAAATATGGGTTTGAAACAGCATAGCAACAGCGTTGGGCGGGATCAGATGATGAAACGTCTTTCAACGAACAAATAGCTGATCTGTAGTTCCACCAGAGACGGTACCAGTCAGTCGAAAACGCGGAAATTACGTCCCAGGAAAGTCCTTTGATGACTGTCAGAATATAAGACATGCATATTTCTAAAGACAGACCTAACGTTGACGTTAGAGCTCGTTAAGAGACATTCTCGCTCTCTTTCGGGAGGCTCAGGCGTTTCTCTTCAAGTGGACAGGAGGGCTTACTTAACTACACATCAGTGATGGCCCCAGAAGATTTTAAATCCCAGACAATGGCCATTATCAGCTGTCTTTTTCAAAATGAAAGGGATATGTTTGAAACCGATGGTCCTGGTAGCCTTGAAGACGGTAAGTACGTTCGCGTTTTGAAAAGTATTCAACAAACAGCCTGCTTAGCTACCGTTGAGATGGTTTCAGGTGAATTATCGCCTTAGAATAAAAGCTTGAGTATGACAGGTGTTTTTATTCCTTATGTCTTACTATACGAAGCTAAAGCTGGCTTCTTATTCGGGGTCGGATACTGACGCCAGAGCTGGTGCACCATATAAGCCAACTAGGTTAGCTAACCCAGTTAACTTACTTTCTAGCCTTAACCTTCGAACAAACTACTAGCCTGCAGCTCTCAGTAGCTGGTGTCTCAGTGAAAGGGGACGTTTTGACCATTAATTCATTCACTAACTGTGACTTACTGGCTGTAACGTTACGTTTAGTAGCCAAGTTACGTTAGAAAGGTACGTTTCTGAGTAGATGGTGGACATTTTTTCAGGGTGAACTGAATGCTTAGCGTACCTTCGACAGCTTTTCCTTTCACTTATAGAGAAAAGCGTAGACAGCTGTATCAGACCTGCCCTTATGTTCTCGTGTGTTCTTACCAGAAAATGCCGATGTAATGAAGATAGCTGATAAGCTCAGACAGCTGGGAGATCTGTACGACGAGACTGTGATCCAGCCACTCATGAAAGACGTCCGGGCAGCCTCGAAGCAGCAGGTAGTTTTTCCATTTCTACAAAATGACCTGGCACAGCCATGGCCTTGCACTTTGAAGGATGGTTCTTTAAAGGTTCCTTAAACTATTTGCATGCTTAAATGGTGCTAGTGATCCTGAAATGGTTCTCCAGAATGTGCTGTATATGGTCCTCTATTGAAAATGGTCCTATTAAGCACTAAAAATGTTCCACTACTGTTACACTGTCAAGCTTGGAACGACAAAAGAACCCTATTTTGGTGTTCTAACCCTCCTAAAGTTCTATATAGAACCACGCAGAACACATTCCCCATCAAGCCGAAGAACAAAGTGTACATGTCAGTGGTTCTCTAAGTGTTTATTGTTCTATATAGAACCACTGTCTTTAGTAAAGAACTTTTTTGTAAGTGTAGAACAAGAGGCTCTAATATAAAGCAATATTCTTATAGTTGTGCTATTATTTCCTTCACATACTGATTTAAAAAAACCAGGAGGTGTGGAATCTAAAAACATGCCAGTTTTACTGCCCTTCATCATTTCAGTGTTGTGCAAAGTGATTGTGTTTTTGTTCGCCATTGCTTTCCGCTCTTCTCCCTCTTGGGGGCTAGAATACAGGTACTACAGCGCACACTAGCGAACTAATCGATTCAGTGATTGAGGTGTAGACGACAAAATTCGGAGTGGTTTAATATGCAGAATACAGAAACGTATTGACTTAATTTCCTAACAGTGGCGGTGATCGGAACCTGGGGTCACAATGTCGGCAATTGAAATATGGCTATCTAGAATGACCAGTGAACTTGCACATCTTATTTTTATATATAATGCTGATGGTGGTACGTATAAACGTATGTTTAGGCCAAAGCTTTTCACAAAACTATTGTAAAACAATGTCTCAGGCCTCAGGCAGCGTATTCATAGCCATTTCATATAATAACTTTAATAGGACACTTTTAGAGGCATTAAATGCTTCAGATGTCTAGTTCCCATCACCACCACTGTGAACAGTTCTGACTTTGTGTGTTTTTCTAGAGCAGAGCATTTCACATCAAACCACTCTGAATAACTTTTACATCTTAATGTTGTTGTTGTTGTTGTTGTTGTTATTGTTATTATTATTATTATTATTATTATTATTATTATTATTGGTTGGCACTTTGGTTTCAGGTAGAGACGGCTTTCACTAATGGTGTTGAGAGCCTGAGTAAGATGTGGGTGGCAGAGAGAGCAGAGGTGGTTCCTGAGAAGCATCTCCTGAAGGCCACAATCACACTTGCTATTTACATGAAGAAGAATTGCCCTGATGTTACTGGAGTCCAGGATGCTGTGACCAGCTTCATCAACAACCGGCTGGCCAGTTGGATCATTCAGCAGGGAGGCTGGGTTAGTCCTTTTTTGATTGTTGACGGTTCTTTACATAGGCCCTTGACAAACGTCACTAAACAAGTTGATTCAACCACTTCATATATATATGTAGAGTACACACACACACACACACACACACACACACACACACACACACACACACACATATATATATATATATATATATATATATATATATATATATATATATATATATATATATATATTATATATATTTTTTTTTTTTTATCATGTGGATTCAGATGTCTGCAGTGGTGTTAAAGGGACATGATGCCCCTGTTGTTCTTTCTATTCTATAGTATGTAGTATGAGAAGGTTCAAAATTACTGTAAATGAAACTAATGTAATATGCACTATTAAAATACATTTGTGGCACTTCAAACGCTCTGAGTCATTTCCCCAGATTTACAACCTCCAAACCACCCCAACCTGACAAACCCAGTCATGTAATAAAACATGACTGGGTTTGTCCAGCCTAGTTTTTCACTTGCTCACTTTTGACCTAGTTGACATAGTTGCAACACATGATTTCTAGCCAGCAAAAGAAAAGTCTTCAGTTTTCAACTGGTAAAGTACATGTGAATATAGTAATATTTATTAAATTATTAAAACAAGTGCATGCTGATTTGCTGCTTTGAGTATGTTTACTTTTACCTTTAGTACACACACAGGATGCCAACTGTAAATAATAAGCAAGTATTTTTTTCCCTTCTTTTTTTTTTTTTATTTAGGAAAAGGCCTCTTTATCCTGTGACTGATTGAGCTCTAGGATTACCTCAACTGTTGAATTGGAAGAAGGTGCACTTTTCTCAGGATTTTCAGTTGTGAATGCAAGATGAAATAACCCCATAAACCAATGATATCCAAAATGCTGTTTATTTACGCCACACAAACAGTGAGCCAATTGAGTGTATATCCACTATGTATTGTGTGTGTGATCAAGTTTGTGTTTTATAGTGTACTTTTAAAGCCCTTGGAATCAAAACCTTTATCGAATCGATAGCCTTTGGAATTGTTTCGTCTTTACCTCCCTTTACTACAACCTTATCTTTGTGACATCATTTGAATTATAATGCAACTAATGAATCCATTCATTATGATTTTAGCTTATCAGGAGAAAAGAATTAATTAGTTAAGCATTGAACATTTAACATTATACACAATGTTTTATTTAAAAGGGGAAAAATATTATTTATCTGTTTGCACAATGCTCTTTCAAACAATGTATGCACTGTATTTTATTAAGGGCATATTGACTTTTGGTCTGGATAATGCTGTTTTAATCAATGTCTGTGTGTGTGTGGGGGGTAATGCATAATCACAAATTAATATGGTATAGAAATAAGAAAATAAAGGGGGATTCCACTGATTTTTCAAAATCTCTGCTTAATATGTCAGCCAAGGCATTCAGAGTGGTCTGATGTGGAAAAACGTTGCATTCTAGAGAAACTTACTGAGTCAGAATTGTTTACAGTGGTCAAATGACAGGTTTTCTTGATTTAAGTGACAGTAGGTACCCTCTAGGTTCTCTACAGAGAGCGCACATATTAATGCAAAATTAAAATAGAAAATGTGCAAGTTCTGTGTTTTCCAATACGTTAAAAAAAAAAACATTGTACCTTACAATTGGCAGGAAAATTCCACATTAAAAAGTTCTTTAAAATATCCATCCATATATTACATATATTTTATATATTTAAATCTACAACACATGTAGCATGCTTGTTTGAGTGGAGGTATTCAAACATTTGCATATGACTGCACATGCAGGATGTTCAAAGAAAGTAGTGGCCAAAGAAATCCTTTTTCCCTTTAGATATAAAATTATCATTATGTAAAAACTCCATGTTCAGTTGTTTTGGATAGAACAGAATTCCAATCACTACAATTATGAGGGAATCCAAGTTGGCCGAGTTTCGCTACAACACATCGTATAAAACACTCTGAATGGCTTTGTTTACATCTAAATAACTGAATTTTTGAAAAATCCGTGAAAAATTCCACTTTTGGTGATGTACATAGCAAACAGCATCGAGACAACTAAGTTGATATTGATGCTGTTTTCAGTAGGTTATTCAAAGATTTTAGGACAAGATTTTTAGGGTGTTGTGGTTTGCTACATGTACCACTACAATAGGTATTTAAAATTCTGCAATGCTCAGAGGATATTTTAAAGTCACTGCTTTGACATCCAGAAGGTGCTGTATTACTCATGTCACTGTTTTTGTAGAATGTTAATTGAACAAAGCTGAATTATTTTGTGAAATGAACCTTAAGAACCATTCCAATTCAAGTGAAGGATATTTGATACCTGTTTTTGCACATTTTTTTGCAATGAACAATAAAGACTAAAAAGAGGTTTAAAGGTGCTCTATATACTACACAAACGTTGTTATTTATTATGACACATGAACATTTACCATGACACCAGAAGAGGGCAGCACCATACTGACTAACTATAGCTATTCTCTGTGTGCAGAAGATCTAGCAGGAATAGTCCCATCCAATATTGGTCAAGAAGAAAGGATCGTTTCCCAACAGTAATAACAGAGCAAAACTGATACCTTCATAGCCAGTATTGAATAATTTACAGCCAGCATTACACATACTAAACACGTTTGACAAAATCTGACACATTGTGGCCCAACTTCAGCATGTTGGCTTCAAATCCAGTCACGTTTAGATGGATAATCACAAGAGCAGCTCTTATGAATAACCTCATGGCTCACCTGGATTTTTGTCAGACATGAGGCTAATAGCTGAAATGAAAAGTGTCACCAAGATATGAAATTCAGCCCTACAGCCAGATTCTCTAATGGAAGTGGAAGCAAGGCCCAGTCACTATAATCTGCAC
This sequence comes from Pygocentrus nattereri, assembly GCF_015220715.1. Lineage (NCBI taxonomy): Eukaryota > Metazoa > Chordata > Actinopteri > Characiformes > Serrasalmidae > Pygocentrus > Pygocentrus nattereri. The sequence continues at coordinate 23,331,477 of NC_051231.1, read as the reverse complement.
TGAACTCCACTTGTGAAGATGGTTCTAAAAAGATATTGCATTCCTGTAATGTCCTAACTTGCTGTCACAGCTTTTTCAAAACTTTTTGCAGTGGTTGAGATGTAAAGAAGTAATTAAATATGGTTTGATGTGAAATAGTTAATTGTAGAGAAACTCCGATTTGTGGGCTCTTTGGGAACCTTTGCCTGCATGTATCTTTCCACCATGAACAGATTTTAGAAAATACATTTTAGGCCAAAATCTAAACGCAAAACTATGGAAAAATGATGCATCAAGCATCAGAGTATTTCTAACCAGTGATGCAACATCTAGACACATTTAATTCTTTGGTTTTTTTGGTTTCCATCACCACCACAAGACTGAGTAAATTTCTCAGTAAAAAATGATGCATTTGACACCAAACTACTCTGAATGACATTTGGTGACATCTTATCCATTTAATTATGCAGAAACATTGAAAAATCTGTTATTCCTCTGCCTGATGAAACTAGTAGCTGTGTCATGTTTATACTAGGAATAAGGTTTGAGGGTTCCAGGCTGAGGATTTTTGAGTCCTTGAGTCATGTGAAAGAACATGACAGACACACAGTTCTGAGGGGTACTGTGGGAACTAGGATCAAGGCAGTTCAAGGCAGCATAAAGCAAATAAAACAACAAATCTGGTTTGATGGATGCCAGGAAAGCACTACCTAGGAATGCAAAGTGCCACCAAAATACTCTGAATGACATTTGGTGACATCTTATCCATTTATTTATGCAGAAATATTGAAAAATCTGTTATTCCTCTGCCTGATGAAACTAGTAGCTCTGTCATGTTTGTACTCGGAATAAGTCTTGAAAGCTGCAGACTGAGGATTTTAGAGTCCTTGAGTCATGTGAAAGAACATGACAGGCACACAGTTCTGAGGGGTACTGTGGGAACTAGGATCAGCTGAGAAACCTGCATGATGTCAAATGCAAAGGTGAGGTTCTTCCTGACAAAATACAATTAAGTTGGTCAGTGAACACTTGGGAAATCCTTTCTTTGTACTTTTGTCAGTTAAATAAAGTTTCAAGAGAATGACCAAATCAAAGATTCTTGTTTTTATTGCATTTTACAAATACTTACCAACTTTTCAGGAAAAGGGTTTTGTAAAAGTCAATTAAAAATTCATTCTTTTTTACTTAACATTGTGTATGGTTAAGTAGAGGAGGGCAGTAGGGCAATATTTTATCATATTGAGATAAACCATATCATAATACATCACAATACCAGCAACACTGCTGTATGAGCACTATTCAAATAATAACCATGTGGGGCTCCTGGCAGTTGATTAATAGGAAAAAGTTTAAGGTCAACAAATTATGCAGGGAAACAGATCTACAAATACAGATCCTTTCATCTATTTAATTTAACCAACCATTAAGTGATTTATTGCTCAGCATCAAGAAAAAAAGATGAAACCAAAAGCCTCAACAACTAAATATAGTATCACAATTTTTAGCATGGAAATTAAATAAACAAAAGGGTGGTCTCTGATTTTTGCACAGAACTGAATATGCTAACTGGGCCTAATAAACTGGACAATCAATGCAGATGCAACCAAATAAAGTGGCCAATGAGAGTACATCAGTCAATGTGTGTATTACTTCAATGGTTTGGAGGCACAACAGAACTTACTGCTTAGATACAGCTCTTAATCTTCATTGGGCAGCAAATCAATGCAGTTTTTGTGACCAAAAAAAAAAAGCATACAAACAAGGTACTTTTTGTAAATTTAGTAAGTACACTCATATATTTGAACACATCACTTTCACTGGTTGGTGACTGCACCAAGTAGTTTTGATGTATCAGATTCTTCATCATATTTCATGTTAACTGTGAGTATTTTTTTAATGTTCTTTGATGATGTCACCACTGTTCAGATGTATAGTGCAAGGTACTGCTCCTTGTGAACTGAGCATCACAGTATGGGTTCTTGGCTGAACATAAAAACAATACCAGGTCTTGGTTAATATAGTTCAAACTAGGTTTATTCATGGTTCTGTCTTGTCTGTTGTTTCACACTTGCTTCTTGATTCTCCTGCTCAAAGCATTGTAGATATCAAATGCTTGGTTGGTCTACAGTTAAGCACATAATGCTCATAACCATTCCTCACAAAGATAATCAAGCAAGGTATGATCAAGTAGTGCGCTTCCAATACATTATACATGGTAGCTGTTAGACTTGGACACTTACATACAAGAAGATATGAAAAAAATATTAGAATTGTCAAGTTGCTCTACTGCATCTTCCAGTGCTTACTGTAGTAACAGCTGTAATACAAATGAGATGAGTAAACCTTTTCTGACAACAAATCATAATAAACAATTACATAAAATAAAAATACTTGTAAAACATGACAAATTTCACTTCAAGCAGCAAAAGAGTGGATCAAGCAGATCAGTTCTGTTTAAGGCAAAGGAAGCAATTGTTTTGACTGCATGTTTATCAATTTACAATTATGGATTGCATAAATAAACTGCAATTCACCACTCTAATAAAACAATTCATCTTCCAAGGAAATGGATTGGTCAGTTGAAAACGTTACTTCGTTAAATCGTGTTCTCCATGTCCTTCCACAAAAAGATCTAGTTCAGACTCATGACTCTTTAAGAGTTCATTACTCTTAATACTGCAGTGCCATTGATTCAAAAGAAACGTGATAAAAAGCAGGACAGGTGGCTTACTGACATTTCCCCAAGTCAACTCAGACACTTTGTCTAGTTAATACCTGTCGTGGTTTAAAGCACTTAACAGTAGTTGCAGTAAGGCTTTGCCACAAACTGAATGCCATTTGGACTGTGTGGCGCTTCCACGAAAACAGGCAGTTTTCATATATTTGATGGTCCTTCACAGATGGTAGGCTACATTCATCGCACCATTGACTATGACTTTAGTGAATATTTCGGTGAAATGCCTCAGTTGATGTTTGATCTCAACATTAGCTGGAAAACAGAATATTATTTTACAGTGTGGGATCAAAATATCATAGGGTCACTGGCCTAGATGCTAAGGATAAACTGACAGCAGCTCACCCACACTTCATTCCCATGAAGACATCCACCAAAAATAATCTCTATAACAGACCTCCTACTAGACAGGGGTGTACCCCAAGGCTCCAGTGTGGGATCAAATGTCAATGTTACGTCTCACTCTCCTCTCCTGGCTCTCCCTTCGCTGGCTGCCTCGATCGGCCTGACGGGACATGTCCCTGCAACAGAAGTACTGCTTCCAGATCTTGAGGAAAGCGCTGCGGAACTTCTTAATGCGGAAGGCATACACGATGGGGTTAACAGCAGAGTTGCCGTGACTAAGCAAAATAGCGATGTAGATGAGGATCTTTTTCTCTAAGTTTGGGCTGAAGAGAGTGATGCAGTTTAGAATGTGCAGTGGCAGCCAGCTAATAGCAAACAAAAATAGCACAAGAGCAAGTGATTTAGCCAGTTTCAACTCTTTGCCATAATAACGACTGGGGTCAGTCTGGCTAGCCGTCACTTTCTTATTAAGCTGTTTGTGAATCATGTAGAAGATCTCAGCATATATAAGCAACATTAGGACAAGCGGGGGCAGCACCCAGCCAAAGAAGTTGAAGTAGACCATATACTCCATGCTGATGACTGTTTCAAACTGGCAGGTGATAAGTAGGTTAGCATCCAGGGAGTTGTTCGTTAGCTTTGTCAAGTTGTTCCAGCCCAACATAGGTGTCAGGCCTACAATGATGGCCACCATCCAGCACACGACCACTGCTGTCCCAGCTCGTTTCGGTGTCACCACCCGCTTATAGCTGCAGAACAGGGCAGAGGAAGAAAAACAACAACAGCTAAGGCACTTTGGTTCCAAGACCTTGGTAGAATAACACTGGTACTCTGTCAAAAGTTTGAGGATACTTTGACTTCTTTTGAAATTTTCCAAGCAATGCTTGATTTTCACCATTATGCAGTCAATTACTTGAAAGTTAGTGAATATAAAACAGCTATTTACTAATACTTACGTTAATATACACAGAGTGATTCAAAAAGATATTGAATCGATATTGATCTCAATTTCAAAGCCCCATTTTTATAAACGTGAGTTGCCTAAGAACCAATCACATACCAACTGAAAGAGGGGGTCATAGAGTTTCTGATGGTCAGTATGGCAGTGAAGCTCCAACAGCTCAGAGCATTCCTCGTTGGTACAAACAGTTCCAAGAAAAAGATCACTAGCATCATCAGATCTCATGTCGTGTGACTTTTTTTGTGGGGGGTACGTTAAGGATTCTGTTTATGTGCCACCACTCCCAACAACACCGGATGATCTCTGAAATTGCATTAAAAGAGCCATGAGTACAAGAACACTGACATGCTCAATCGAGTATCCTGGAGATCTACTTTCCTGCAGGCTTTTGTGGTTTAAAGACTTTGCCTAAATTTGAATTTTTGAAGAATTTGCCTAAAATTATTTACAGTTTACTTTTTAGTTAAAAGCAGGTTAACATTGTGATTAGTGCTAAGCAGAGGAGGACAATAGGACAATATTTTGTCATATTGAGATTTTTTTAATGAAAAGATTATATCATAATACATCATAATAGGCTTCTCTGAGCATAGTGTGGATATTATCAGCACTTAAAAATTACTGACCAGCTGCATGCCTCATTGAAAAAGAATATAACTCATCCTGTCATGATTGTCATTAATGATTACCGGTGGTCACCAACTCTGCTCCTGGAGATCTACTTTCCTGCAGGTTTCACCTCCAACCCAAATTTAACACACCTCATTCAGTTAAAGACTTCTATAGATAGATGGATTTGGGGCGGGGTCAATTAGGGTTGGAGCATAAGTCTGCAGCAGTGGTCATCAACCCTGGTCCTGGAGATCTACCTTCCTGTGAACTGTAGCTTAATCCACAATCTGCCACACCTGATCCAGCTAATTCACTTCTTCAGGAGTTCCTTGACTGGTTAGATGAGATGCATTGTTCTAGGTATGGGCAGGAGGCAGCATGTTAGATGCAAGACCTCGACTGCAGTACAGTAGATCACCAGTAGCAGTGTTGGTGAGAACTGCCCTAAACAGGTTTGTATTCCAAAACGAAGAAGGAGCGCCCGATTACACTAGTTTAATCAGTCGGGCTCAAACAGTTTCTGAGGTGTGCTCCTTTGTTAGAATGGAGACCTACAAGTACATTAGATAAGATTGCACACCCCTGGTTCCCAAAAATCAGTCCTGGGGACCCCCTGCTCACATTTGTGCAAACAGGGCTGGAATTGGGAATCTCTGCTCTAAGCTTTGTCACGCTTCTGGAGCAAATTACATTAATCCTGGGAAGTACTTAAGTAAGTTGAGTAAGTTACTCCAGGGCAGCAATACACTATACTCCACGCTCTAAAACACTTATGCCTAAATTCAATTTCAGTCCCTCATAGACTTTGCCAGCTATTTTTATGCAATACAAACGAGAGCAATGGAGCGTGCTACTCGCTCAGCCATTAAATTGTCACTGGTGAAACAAGCACCTAACTATATTTACTTCAGTGAAGCCAGCTATGAGCAGACTACATTTCAAGCACACACTTCTGTATCAGATCTACAGACCAAATAAACTACAATCCAAATACAGACCAAAGAAACTGATCCAAAATCTGATCCACAGTCATTTACCATGTTCACAGTTTCAGCTGAAGCAGCTTTGCTCATCCTGTCATGTTAAAATTATGCCTAATGTTTACTGACCTAGGTGATGCAGTTAAGATGGCTGTAAGGAAGCAATGCAGGAAATGCAAATTGAAATTAAGGTGCAGCATTTGCTCAGTACAACAAATTTCCATGGAAATCAAGGTCCTTTCTTTGAAAAATTGCCAACAAATTTGGATTACAGGAATGCACATGAAGCTCGGCAACAAGGCGTGTTCACACACTTCTGGGGGAAGGTTGTCAAAGAGTCTGGAAAGCCGTTCTCACACTTTCAAGGGATTAACAGCACCCTAAAAATACAGCATATTGTACTGTATGTCAAAATGTCTCGTGAGTTACACATTATTTTGAAAAAAAAGAGCAGTAATAAACACATGGTATTGAATAAGATGTCGCTTCATCTGACAGTCCACATGACTAGCTATGTTTTGATAAAATAAAAATGGGTGCTTCAAATGTGAACTCAGCAGCTCATTTCCATCAAACTGACTAGTGATAAAAATGCTTTACATGATATGATTTCCTACAAGAACTGTTGTCACATTTGTTTCAGATTATCAGTACAGAAGGTTGTGTTTGACATGTCGCAGTGCGTGTATCTTTGGCTTCCCTCAAATCTACTGATAAGGACATTCGGTTTTATTCCATTAGAATCATTATGCCAGAGATCAGGCCGTAGGCTTTTCTGGACTTCTTTCAGCAAGAAAGTGGCCACTGAAAAGTGGCTGCTTTCCTTCTAAAGCTGCTTTCATCTCATCTCAGTCCAGCTCCACCTCTCCGCCATGCTGTTTGTGTTTACTGTAAGTAGCACGTGAGGAAAATCTGTCATACTCTAATGTCACTGTTATTGTGCATCAGGCTCCTCATTATGTACTGCATATGGAGTCTGATGTCATTATCACTTCTTTTTCTGTGCTGTTTTTAGTTTCAAAGTGTGAACACATGTGGATGTAGTTTATGAATCGTTTGGAGCTGTGCTCACGGTTAGAGATTGTTTTAGTATAAATAATAGAAACAGCTAAACAAAACACTTAAGTCATTAATCCTTAATCTTAAACTGGAAAATGTAACTGATTTCAGCTACAGCAACTCTGTATCAGTGCTACTCCTGTCATAAACTGGTGTCACCGTTATTTACTATCTTTTCCTGAGCTCAGTTTATTACCAGTCCCTCTGGCCTTTCATTATTGGCTTCAACAACACTTACATATTTTAGACTGATATGGCAGATCAGTTTAGCTTGCTATAAGGCTATTATCAGGAGAAAATGCTGGAGCAGAAACTGAAGAACAAACTTGAGCTTGAACTTATATAACCAATTGTGCTTGAAAAACACATTTGAATTCTAGATGTGATGTTGTCTCTATATTTCCTCCTATAGGGCCACAGATTGAGTAGTTTGAGCAAGACCGAGACAACTTTTAAATGCTTATCTTACATGAAGTGCTTCAATTAAAAATGACTTCTTTTAAAGCACAGTTGTTTTTAAAGACAACTATTTTATATTGATACTCCAAGTTTTAGTACAGGTATTGGAAAAGAAAAACTGGTATCAGGCTTCTCTTGTTTGAGTCTATTGAGTTGGAAAAATGGGCTCCAATGGGTGTTAGGAAGTACATAGAGGTGGGCGGTACGGCAAAAATATAATATTGCAAAACATTCAAAAATGTTCACGATACACAACGTGTCACGATACTTATTTGATTAGTTGCAACTATGAAAAAAGGGCCAGTAGTGCCACATTTGGAAAAAAAAATACTATTATAAACTGTGAACACAATGATTTTTATTCAATATTTGGCATAAATCTAGTTAAACAGGACTAATTTTGCTCTCTTCATAATAAAATATGCAGTTGGTCAGTGTTTTCCCACTACTGATATGCATGATATGTTCAGAAAAGCATACTCTATTGTATTGTAACATAATTTGTTACAATAACAGTATATATTGTCATATTGTCCAGTCCTAGAAGGACGAAGGGTGAGGGCTAGAAAACTGCACAACAGTAAACATCCCACAGTAAACTCACACAGGCCAGTCACCCTTAGCAGCCTGTTCGGGATGTAAATGATCACTGTTAGCTGAGGTGCTGTGTCACACTCTGTTGCCAGGGGAAAAAAAAAGAAAAAAAAAAGACTGAAGCTCAAAATCCCTGTGGATTATACAGGACCTTTTACGGGAACACTCACAGACGGGTCGGCTGATCAGCCCCCTGATGGTCTGATAACCAATAAAGCATGGTGTTTCAAACGGCTTTCGTACATCTGTCCTAGAAACCGGAAGGAAAGGATAGCTGTTGTGTTCACATAAGCACATAAGAACTCCCTCAAAGATGAGGCACAGATAACCATCACAAAAAGTCAGGAAACAGTAAACACTCAGCGTCCTCATGACCTTGAATGATGGGTTCAGCAAACGGAATAGTCACGGGAGACACTTCTGAGTTCTCTCCTCTTTCATTTACTCCATAAACACTAAGATAACATAGTCTGGTTACTACAGTCTATGTTAGTACTGGGGATCAATTTCTAGTTTTGGAGTCATAGCCAAAAATGAAGCCTAGACTTTGCGAGGTTTAATTACACTGCCAATGAGAACGCTCCTCTGGAAACCCCTTTTAGGGTAAGAAACAGCCCCAGAGTGGACAGTGGCCAAACTTGCAAGAGGCAAAAGAAGCAAGGCAGCTTTCTTGTCTAAATCTGTGTGAGGACGTATAAAGTCACTGGACACTTAGAGGACACTGCACCATTTGGAAAGCGGTCAATAAAAAGACGGGAAACTGATCTGCTGCACAACTTAGACATGTAGTGGACAAGGGTGGTCGTGTTGTTTTGCTCGACATTACCTCATAGGTATCTTGACCCTCAGGTAGCGGTCAATGGCAATAGCGAGGAGAGCTAGGATGGAGCTTTGCGTCAGGACGAGCACCGTGCAGGCCACCAGCAAGCAGCTGTAGAAATGAGTCGTGAGCCCGATGCTGATGGTGATGGCCAGCGGGATGACCAGTGCGCCCACCGCGATGTCAGCCAGGGCCAGGCTGACGATGAAGTAGAAGGTCGTGTCCCGCAGCGAGCGATTCATTCTCACCGCCCAGACCACCATCACGTTCCCGATGACAGAAGAGATGGCGATGGCCACTTCCATTACCACGTAGAGAGCTGGTGGCAGTTCATCGGGCATCCTGGCGAAGATCGACGACCAAGGTCAGCCGGTGATGGACGAGCTTCAAACTTCCTTCACTTTCTCGTCACTTGTCCGTTAAGCGTTTCCGAGGAGCTCCGGCAACGGAGAGGTCGAGACGGTCCTTCATAGCGAGGGTGAAGAGAAAACAGACCGGTCTTCACTCATCAAAACCCGGGCGAACTCTGCCTGTCTGGAGATTTGGGAAACATGCTTTCTCTGTCTGGTCATGTTCAGTCCAGTCCCACCGCTAAGGATGACTCATTTCAGACTGTCCACGGGCAGACACCTCCATGGTACGCGGGTCTTCCGACAGCAGGACATACAACTAGCCACAACTGGTAACAAAGCTACAGTGAGTGAGGTGGCAGCAACAACACAAGCAAGCCAAACTGCCAGAGAGCCAGAGGGACGCGGGGTTTGGTTTTCCCACCCTTATTCCGACAAGCCCCGCCCTTCTATGCTGCTATTGGCAAGTAGTTCAACACATTTACATGCAGTGCGCCAATCAGACCACTGCCAGTGCTGGGCTAACTGTCACCCAATCCTAGCGCAGGAGACAAGCTACTACTAGCCAATCCTGTAGCAGGAGGGCGGGGTTTTGTCGGAATACGTGTGGGGAAAAAACAATGTAATAAAAAATTGAAAGTTGTTCGTTGTAGTTAATTAAAGATCAATTCAGTTTAACGAACCGATTCTTTCGAACGGTCAACATGGTGAAAAAGACTCGAAAGTATTGCTAAGGTATTCAGCTACTTAGCCCTTCAGAAAGTTCTCAACATCCTCATTCTTATAAATAATAATAATAATTATATCCTGCAGATATTTTGAAGAAGTGATTTCCTTATACCCTCCCCTAAAATCCACTTATCACATTTGTGTAGGTTTAGGTACCAAAAACGTAACAGAGATTATTCAGTCCCTTCAATCAAACAGGCTATTTTTATTATTAAGGCTGATATATGTAAATGAGCTGTTCTGAAAAGTTCAAGCTGAAACATCCCTTGCAACTTCATTGGAAAAGGCGGGGCTGAGGTGCTGTAGGCTGAATTATATGTAAATATGTTGGTTTACATGACTTCAAAAAATGATGTCAGAACAGGCTGTTTTTACAGCCATATAGAGATTGTGTGGACCAGGGAGTAAACTGTACATTCTGAAACAGTAACAATGTTTACATACTACATCAAAGTCTTCATGGAAGGAAATTTTAATGAAATGGGTCTTAACTAAAAGTGAAACACTGAAATATGGTGAATGCATATGTTGCTGTGTCATCGCTGACATGCTCAACTTAGATGAAAACAAGCTGGAGAGCAGAGGTGGACGAAGTACACAAATCATGTACTTGAGTTAAAGTAGAGAAACACAAGGTAAAATATTACTCCAGTAAAAGTAGAAGTCCTTACTCTAGACCTCAACTTGAGTAAAAGTCCAAAAGTATTTGCCTTCAAATGTACTTAAGTATTGAAAGTAAAAGTACTAAAAGATTAATTATGGCTCTGATGTCCTGTTATCATTTTTATAGCAAGACTCGCTTCATGAACTCATTTCAGGTGAAAATCCTCCAGTGTCTCTCTTGGTAAACCAGTCTTTTAATAGAACGTCATTAATTAGTGATGCTGACGTCTATTTAAATGATCATAAGGACAAAACACTGAAGGTAAACAGTTTCCATCAGGGAGATCCAGGTGGCTCTGAAATCACTTTTTACAAGCAAAGTTTCAGTTTAAGATTACTTTGTAAATTACTTACAAGTTAAATAAAAACTGGCTTTAAACTCAGGATCACAAATAGTTTTCCTTTACTATATTGATTTGTAGGCCTCTGTTCATAAACATAAACTAACTGAAACTAATTTACTATAAAATAAAATAGTGTTTGTATGAATTCAGAAAAAAAGAAACATGCCAGTCACGACTGCATATGTGTACATATTTCTATATTGTGCTCTATTTGCACAAAGTTAGGTTAGTTCATCATTTAGGGACGTATGTGCTCCCAAATATTTACGCTGCTGCACTGACGTTGAACCATGTGGTTGAACTGGATCGGTATGACCAACAGGTCAAAACAAGTTTAGAACAAAGTGACCGCTGTGCCCTGATTGGTGCTCTGGCTTTGCACTTCTTTTGTTTTGACATGTTACGTTTTTATACACACAAAAACCAAAAGGAACGACAGATTTCTCAAAATGTAGTGGAGTAAAAAGTCAGATATTTGACTCTAAAATGTAGAGGAGTGAAAGTAAAAAGTCGCCCAAAATGGAAATACTTAAGTAAAGTACAGATACACGATAAAACTACTTAAGTACAGTAACGAACTACATTTACTAAGTTACTGTCCACCACTGCTGGAGAGTAAGCTTTTTGCGGGGGAACATCGCTGACAGAAATCAGAGAGTGAATCTGAATATGTGGCTCTACCAAAATGTTGCACAACATTTCTCAAAACTGTGCACATTCCTACCCAAAAGGCCATCAAAATTTCCCTAAGATGACATCAAGACATTTCGAAAGACATACATGCTCAAGGTTAGGCTTCAGAACATACTGTGAAGAACATATTTTCAAGAGTATGATTAGAGCGTCAAGCAACAAGCTGACAAATTGACATCCTCCCCTTCCTCGCTCATGTTTATATGGCCATTACATTTTGCCTGCATGAACTAATCATTATGTAATTAAGGTTTTGCATTTGTACTCACATGTCATTTATTCTCATTGCCATTTTGCATTATACCCACATTATGTTTACATTATACTGAGTGACCTTTGAGCTTGACCACTTCATTTCGCTCAGGTCAGTGCACCAGCGATACATGGAGAAAAGCTCTTTGATCGTAAGACACTGTGAGCCATTGACTCTGAGCTTTAAACAGTTGACCTTGTCTTACCGTATCACAAGAATACAATATATTTTGGCAAGAAGATGCTCTGTGATGAGTGTCATGTCAATAATAATAATTTTGCACAAATGATCTAGGAACAGAAAGTATAATAATAAGTGGACTGTCTGGTAAGCTATCATAATAGCAATTGTAAGAAGCCTCACCGGATGCTGTTTTTGATACCTCTTCATTTCTTCTCCCATGCTACTTCTGAGCTAAGGCTGCACAACCAACCCAAATATGTTGGTGTGACAGAAAATTAGATTTACACAGTGCTCTTCTTCACGTAAATGTAGTCAATTGTAATGTATTTGCTTCCTCAGGTTTGCTTTAGATTTGCACTGGAACATTAGCCTCTAATGTTGCTAACAAGTAAACAAAGCAGAGACTTCACCCGTTTGCGCTGTGTAGACTGTGTGTCTAAATCCACAAGCACTTAATCACAAAGAGACTTGCGTATGTGGTTTCTGACAAGGTCTGATGCACTATTATCAACAAAAATGGACAAAGGTATGTTGTGCAGGCTAAAACTAGCTGTAGCGACCATTTCAAACCCTAGATTTGTACTTGTACCCATTTTATAGGGTGTCATACAGGGCAGAAGCCAGCCTATTTGAGAATACTGAAGCTAGACACAGCTCAACATGGTTTAAGGCAACAGTGTGATGATGTGGATGAGGACTTTATTGAGTATAAGCTTGTGAGCTTTCATTTTGTCAGCTAAATTAGCTAAATTAGCATCATAACTCCAGTGCAAAATTCATAAACCAAACTCCAGACAGCAGCAATTCCATGGTTAATCAATTATATTTGGAGATAGAGGGAATTAAATATTTAGCTAAATGATTGTTTAAAGTCAAATGAGAAAAATAATCAGCTGTTCTGCTTATAAGATGACTTGCGGTTGTCATTTGGAGAAGCACAACAGAAGGAAAAACTGCAGCACTGGCATTCACTTCATGCTCTGGTTAAAAGAACACGTTAGATTCAGGTCTTGGGCTGTAACAGGTGGTTACATATCATGATACCTGTAGAGCAACTGCTGGTTGCCAAACATTCCTGCAATTGTTTCCTAATAGTTTGGGCCACTTCAGCCCATGTGGTCTAAGCCCCCCTCAAAGGCCTCTGGGCACTGACCCCAGAGGTACAGTCAGTAATCCTTTGCTGGAAAAATGTGTCATAAAAGGGTTCTACGAACACTGTTTAGTCATTTATAGAGCTATTTTTAAATGGTTCTTTGAGTTGTAACTGCACTATTTAAATATGTAACTATAGCCTTTTCTAAAGAACTTTTGAAGAACCACTTGAGCTGGAATTGGACTATCTAATGTTCTATCATAAAACACCAGCTGGTGAGACTTAGACCATTCACTAGAGACGTTTTGTCCATCAGTTTTCAAGAAAGAGAACCTTCTAAGAAAGAACGCTTTGTCTAAGCCTTATCTCCTACACAGGATGTTATTTTGTCCCACAGGCTTTGTCAAAATCTTGCCTCCTACACAGGATGTTACTAGTATATTGGTATAGCATCAGCATGAATCAACTATAAAAGGCTGGTAATGCTTGTCTGAGAATTTCTCTGTTGGTCAGAGAAAGGGCTAGAGCTAGTTTAAATAGGGCATGCTATGAGCATGACTCAGCCAAACACTTCTAGTAAAAGTGATTGAGAAAAAGCTGTAAGACTGAAAAAATGACTAGTGACCCAGGAGAGCAGTAAGGCAGTTGAGCAACTAAACCCTCAAGAGAGAGCCACACTTTGGTGATAGTTTTAGGAGCATACATTTTTGTTTAGAAACTCAGCTTACCATGAACCCACTGCTGACTGCTCTAGAGAACCCCCACCTCTTTGCTAAGCCCTAGTGGTGAGCACACATAATGTTTGTATTAGAGGTGGGCGATACCGGTGATTTTGGTATCAATCTGATACGAAGTAAACACAGGGCCAGTATCGCCGATACTGATACTTTTTAATATTTAAGCTTCATAGATCCAAAGGATCCAAAAGACCTAGGAAAGAAGTTCGCAAAACATTGTATATGACAACAAAATACTTTATTATAACAATCAACATTTTTGTTTTGAAACAATGCAACAGTAACAAAACAAAGTTTGCCTTAACATATAGAAAATACATCTTTTTTTGAGGTAAAAACAACCTAAAACAAAATCTCCAGTGGTAGAGGGCTGACAAACCACAATACAACAAAAGTAACACACCACAACAAATACTGTAAACAGTTTCAAACTTATTCTGTCTAACAATACAATAAAATAATACAAAAAATAAGGAATTTCTTCCATTCAGTGCACTTCTGGCTTTAACCAAAATAAAAACAATAAGTGAACATTAAATAAAGTATAAATAAACTTTTTTTCTTAAATAAAGTGTAAAAAATATAACTTAAAGCTAATTAAAACAATCTTCTGAGGTTAGAGAGCTGAAAAAACACAATACAGAAGAATCAACACACCACAACAAACATTGTAAACAGTTTCAAACATGTTCTTTTTTCAAGTCAAACAATAAATAGAAAATAATACAAAGAATACAGAATTTCTTCCCTTCAGCGCACATCTGGCTTTAAACAAAATAAAAACAATAAGTGAAAATGAAATAAAGAAAGTATAAATAAAGAAAGAATATGTTAAGGGCCCACAGAACAAAGGATTACAGGTTTTTATTTAAGAACAGTAACATGTTCACTTTTTTGGGTTTCAGTGCACATGGCCTGATGCTCAGTAGCTGTCCTGCCTTTGCACTGAGGTTGCACCAACCCCTAAATGTCTCTTTGCAAGTTTGCTCAGACAGGGGAATGTTGGTGCATTGTTTTTCCACCAAAGTAGTGGATCCTGGTCCCTGGAAATAGGCCTTTCTTCTCTGTATCTGCGCATTTCAATTAACACATCAGTGCCAGCTCTCCGATGGTGCTGAGACAAACGGACTTCCGAGTCAAATTCTGCCCAAATCCCACCTTTTGCTGCAGATGTAGACGTTGCAGGAGCTGGAGCAGAGCTGGTGGCAGGGGGAGGGGGAGGGTGCGCTGCTCCGTGCCGTGCGCACTGAGCGCAGTGCGTGCGGGAGAAAAAAGGCTTGAGTATCGATCTTTTTACACGAGTATTGATCAAGATCAATACCAGCGTTGGTATCGATATTATCGATATTTGGCTCGATCCGCCCACCTCTAGTTTGTATTGCAGGAGCTTTCGCCGTGAGAGTGGGCTCCTCCCAAGAACCCCATGACCTACAGGCGTAGCACATACACGTGAGCTATGGTGTTCTAAGCTGTAATGATGCTTTTATTTGTTGACATTTAATTTTCACATTTGAAAGTGTCTTTTGGCTAGAATATTGACCTACACTCTTCAAAATAAAAGTTCCTCATTAGGAATTGGCCTGGACAAGTGGTTCTAGAAAAGGTTTTAATTGGTATAGAACTTTTACGTTATGTGAATCATCTCTAAGCTTCAAAAATGGTCCACCCTCAGAGGTGTCATTAACAAAAATGGTTCTTCAATTAACCATCCAAAATAGTTCTTCTACGGCATCACTCAAGACCCCTGTTTGGACCCCTTTTTTAATAGTGTAGGAAAAAAAAACGTTAATTAGTGTAGAACTACAACATAGTTTGGAGGTTCTTTGGGTTTTAAAAAATTCTTCACACTTGTAAATCTTATTTACAATAAGATAAAGTTTCATTGAAGACTCACTTTTATATATATATTAATTTTGTTACTCTGATCTAATTTGGTAGAATGTTTCATAAAGTACATAAATAGCCATACCTCAGTGATTACATCTATGTCAGCACTCATCACCCTGGAACATTTAAAACCATTATTCAAACCACAATTAGGCCAAAAGATTTTCAAGTGTAAAGTTGAAAATATGTGCTCTTAACTGTGAACTCATCTTATATGGAAAAAAATATATATTCCAAATGTTTTTATCAAATATATTTTGCAATGTATGATAAAGTTTACAGAAGAAGGAAAAAAAACTACTTTTAATGTAAGTCAGTGGAACCGGACTTTTTTCCAAGTCATTTGGGGCCTTTTCTTTTAGTCCATTCATCCTGAAATTTACATACAACGAAAAGAGCAACAGGCATTTTCAAATTATGTCAAAAACTGAAAGGTTTTCTTCCGAACAGTGATATATTTGTTAAATATATTTTTAAAATACATTTCTTTGTATTTGTTATCATAGTATGTAGTATTAATTCATAGATATAACTAAATAGACATGAATTGAATTGGCATTGTACTTTGCCTGTGTTTGGCATTATACTTTGCCTTAACTATGTACATGCATTAAGACATTCACACAAAATTAGTTTCAAATAAACATGATATAAAATCACAGTTACAGTGTATCAATACCTACAATACGTGCTTTTGTCATGTTAAAGGTTAATCTGTTAGCATTTAAAATGAAGATACTGTATTATAAATTCATTTCAAAAGGCATTCCAAAGTATAAAGTGCAGTAGCCAAGTATTTTGGTTATTTTTCATACTTTTTCAGATGTATTTGATAAATACATTCACATGCATTTATTTTTGTATGGTACATTTCTATGCGTAATATTTTCCCATACATTTTAAAATGCATTTTAAAATATATTTAGCTAACATGGAAATATATTTTGAAATACATTCTAGTGTTTGGAATGCATTTATGCCTAGATGTATCTGACATGCATTGCAAATATATAAAAACACATGTCCATATATTTTTTTCATATAGGATGATGTAAATAAACCCCACTCTTCATATCAAAGAAGACTGGTGATTTTTTTTGTTCAGTGGACAACTGTTTCATGTTTCATCTTTGCTCCTTGCAAAATTAGGCAAGGCTTTCCCAAACTATTGGTGGGCAGATTACCTCTGAAACCTCTGGCATAAAAGCAGAACGTGTGCTGCACTCCAGCATGAGGAGGTACCTCGCTGACTGAAAGAGCTCAAATGTGATCGGACATGTGTCCAAGCTCATTTGGGAAGGAAATAGGCCTATTCTCCATATGGAAAGAAAACACAAAGCGGATAAGCTGAGAGGAGAGATAATGGCGGAAAGGCATTGAGCTGATTCCTGCCTGTGAATTCTTGCTTGTGTAAATGTGCGCTGGGGAAAAGGGCATAAAAATGCCAGTCATTCCTCCCATTACTCCCACTGACACCTCTCTCATTTTCTCTCACACGTTTTGAGGGAGAAAAAAGAGAAAAAACACCAAGAACGGGCCAAGTAAGCAATTGTTGCTCTGCACTGCTGGTGCTGAAGACTGAAGGACTGGGATGAATCCATTGACTGAATGAAACATTTTGCTATTTTCTTCCCAGAATTTGGGTCCCAATATGACAATTTTTCACCACTCTGGCTTTGTCTTTGAAAGCACTCTATCACAGATGGGCGACCTGGTGTGCATCACATTTAGCATTGTGGGTGAGTACGAATGGGGCCGTTTGGAGCCGGTGCTCCTGCTGATAAGTTGAGATGAGTTGCTGAGAGGAGACGACAGCGTAATGGTGCGGATGAGACATCCTCAAGATGATGATCATTACACAGACACAGCAGGTGAGTATCCTACTTCCCT
The DNA here is from genome assembly GCF_015220715.1 of Pygocentrus nattereri. Lineage (NCBI taxonomy): Eukaryota > Metazoa > Chordata > Actinopteri > Characiformes > Serrasalmidae > Pygocentrus > Pygocentrus nattereri. The sequence continues at coordinate 23,314,112 of NC_051231.1, read as the reverse complement.
CACCAGGCATTTTTCCAGCCTTGCACAGATAGATGCCAGACACCTAAGCAGTAGAGATAAGGGGAGAAGCCCAGTCAGTCATGCAAACATCTGTTTATGTTATCACCTCTAGTTTTTCATTAAAAAAATGTTTTGTTTATATTGGGCCATACTATCAAAGATACAGGTACCAAAATGAAGTGAACCGCTTTCATTCCTTAAAGAACCTTTCAATAGCTGTTTCTTTGAGAAAAAAAGTCAATATGATGTGCGAGCGTAAAGTTTAAAGAACCATATGATTGTAAAGTGTCTATCAACTGAAGGTTTTCTCTGTAAAAGATGTGTTCACATATTTTCACTCAGAAAATCAACAAAACGTCATTGGACTCCATTACATATACCGGTATTTAATTAAAATCCAGTGTGGTCTATTTAGAGAAAATTTCCTCGAGCAAAGGTCCAGAATGTCAAAATGTCTAACTTGCATCATAATTCAGTGCCATAGACAGTTTACTGAAGTAGTCTAGCTCTATCAACATAAAGTACAATTCAATCATATTTCAACAACATTTATTGTCAGTTTTCTCTGCACATCATGTGAAATTACTTCCCTCTGACTCACTTTCTTATCCAAATGCTGTGTCTCACCTCGTCCCTCCCCTGTGCGTGCGTCACTCACTCCAGTAATGCTCATCGTAATGCACAGATCTGATTGGTCTGTGAGTTTCCCGGGCCACTAAACCAAGCTACTGTAAAGGCTAGAAAAGTTATCTTTTTAGCTAAAGTCGAAATTAAATAATTCTCCATAGTTTATCAGTTATAGGTCCATAGGACAGCGTCTGAGTCTGGACTCGGACCACGGTCCGCCTGTCAGTGACCTCTGATATAGACAATCATACATATAACGAGTAAAAATGTTTCGATTTTGTTTTCCTTTCAAATGTAATACAACGTTTTTCATTACAAATTGCATCATCATAACTTTGAAAAGTGTAATTTCTGAAATATTAACATGAATTTCTAAGTATCTGGCATTTCTCCCTCTTTTGCTGTAAAGACAGTGTGTGCTCAACACACTACACGTTTGTGTAAGTTAGTGTATGAAAGAATATGCCTATTTAGCCTATAGTAGTTTGGCTCTGCCTATTCAGCTGAAGTTATAAGGAATGTTTCAGCCCAGGCCTTTTTAGAATGAGGCACAGTACAGGGCAACCAATCAGAACAGAGCTAATTTACGTTAGTCTATAAAAAACAGACTCCAGTAAAATCAGCCTGCTTCATTTTTAACAGGGATACAGTGTGGTGGGAGCTGAAAGAAAAATGTAGGAAAGGAAGTAAAACCAAAAAACAACAAGCAAAATAATGAGTTTATTTCTAAGAATGATACTGCTTTCAATGCTTGTGGGGTGCTCCCAGTCAACCACGTCGAGTACCCACCTACAGTGGTTTGAGGAGGGCAGACCTTGAACTGGCAATAAGGTGTTGGGAGATCTGTGCATGAGGGCAACTGAGGCTATGCCCTCTGGGCTGAACCAACACAGTGGATACTGTGGCAGAAAATTTTAATGATGGGTGCATGAGGAATGTCACAACACACAGTTAGTCACACCCTGCTGCATATTGAGCTGTGTAGACTAGTCAGAGTGCCAATGCTAACCCCTGTCCACCATCAAAAGCCCCTATAATGGGCATGAAACAGAAGACAGTCCAAATGAATCCCTGGGTCTGGGCACTCATTTGGATGCCAATTTGACACATGCCACCTACCTAAACATTGTTGCAACCCATAGTGGTACCTGCAGACCAGGTACACCCCTTCATGGTGATGGTATTCCTCAATGGCAGTGGCCTCTCACTGCAAGATAATGTACCCTGCCACACTGTGCAGTGTGGTTCAAGGTGTTGCCATGGCCTCCAAATGCTACTGCTAACATCTTTGTGCCAGATACCACAGGGCACCTTCAGAGGTCTTGCAGAGCCCATGCCTTGGTGGGTCAGAGTTAGTATAGGGGTATGTGGAGAACCAACACCTTATTAGGCTTATTAGCCGTAATGTTTTGGCCCAATAGTGTATTCTTTTCCATATAGGAAACCAGAATGTCCGCTAACACTATGAGAACTTATTTAACAGAGTTAGCAGTGGTGGACAGTAACTTAGTAAATGTAAATCATTACTGTTTTTTCATGTATTTGGGTGACTTTCTACTTTTACTCCACTACATTACTTTCATGGAAAGAAGCATAAAGCAAGATCACCAATCAGGGCACAGCGTGCACTTTGGTTTTATTAGACATCAGTGTCAGACTTTTCTATTAAGAGACTGGTTTACCGACAGTAACACTGGAGTATTTTCACCTAAAATGAGTTAATGAGGTAAAAACGGTAACAGGACATTAAAGTCATAATTAATCTTTTAGTGCTTTTACTTTCAATACTTAAGTACATTTAAAGGCAAATACTTTTGTACTTTTACTCAAGTGGGTGTATAAAGGGAGGACTTCCACTTTTACTGGAGTAAAATTTTACCTTGGGTATCAAGTACATGATTTGTGCACTTCGTCCACCACTGAGAGTTAATGCTAAAAGTATTATAACTAATGACAAAAACCAGATAAGCGTAGAATGTGGTAGTGAGAAGAAAGCATAAAACTGTTCAACGAGTGTGGTCCCCAGACCTCAGATTAGGTAACACTGGTCAAATTCTTTCACTGATTCAAACTTCATCATCTTCTCCAAAAGCCCCAAGGCCGTTACTGGTTCTGGCTTCACTCTTTGAGGTCTTATTTAAAAGATAGTTGTGGGATGAGCGATCCGCTGTCTGTACTTACTGACATCTGACTCATGATAACTTTCACTCTTGGCCCTGGTGGTCGTCCAGGTGAACATGTTTCAAAATGCACTAATGGAATTCTGTTTCATCTGACTGTGTGCTCTGACTTCACTGCTCTTACTCTTTTAGTTACCTAATGATACCAACAGGTTTAGCTGTGCTAGTGCATAGGTGATAAGGAGGGATAGTCTGGCTTAGAGGGGAACTTCACTTATTTTAAAAAATTTTCAATTCAATTGTTTACATGTAAACAGAGCAATTCATAGTGATTTGACGTGAAGTGCAGAGTTCCAGAAAACTTAACAGAGCCTAAATCCTTCCCATTGGCGGTGATAGGAACTGCATGTTTGAACAGTTTAATGTCTTTAAAAGCTACCTTACGGATAGTTATTATGAAAATGTTGTAAACACTCAGCATGATGCCTGAGGCGTTGTTTTATGATAGATCTAAGATAAAGTTTTGGCCTTAAACTTGTTTTTTAAATATTACATAATATGATATAATAAATGGCGTTTATTTTTGTTTTCCAAAACTTGGTAAGTTAAAACTGACAATCTCCCCACCAGCAGTGCCACATATAAAAGCTGCTATCTAGAACTATGAATAGAATTATTTTTATTTAATGCTTTACACCCTGACTGTGCTAAGTCCAATTAAACAGAACTAATTGTTTCCTTGTTGAAATAAAACATGCAGTTGATCAGTGTTCTTGAAGTACTGATGGTATCTATTATATGCTGAGAAAAGTGGAATTCCTCTTCAATGGAATGGCAAGCAATTAAGCGGAATCTGTCTTAAAGGGGAATTCCACTTGTTTTTTTTTTTATGCCTCCATAATTTAGTCAGCTGTGTACAAATTAATTCAGAAAGCTTTGATATGAAATGCTTCATTGACCCACATTTCCTTACAGTGGTGGTGATAGGAGCTAGAGGTCATGATGTCTACAACAGAAATAAATCCATTTTATGTACTATATAAAACAATCGGTAAGAAAATTTTAATAATTTTTTTAGTCTTTAGGGACTACTTTGCTATAAAAATACCTTGCATGTACAACCCTATTAACAATCCTGCATTTTAGGCAACAACTTTATCTCGTAACTACCATTAAACAATGTCTCAGACATTGAGTAACATTTATAACCATTCAGTGGGGTGGGCATTAAAATCTTTAGCCGTCTGGTTCCTATCACCATCACTGTGAATGATTCTGACTCTGTAAGCTTCTCTAGAGCAGCGCATTTCACACTAAACCAAGCTGAATGACTTTGTTTACATATTAATTACAGTGGTGGATGAAGTACACAAATCATGTACTTGAATTAAAGTAGAGATACCCAATATTACTCCCATAACAGTAGAAGTTCCTCCCTTTAGACCTCCACTTGAGTAAAAGTACAAAAGTATTTGCCTTCAAATGTACTTAAGTATTGAAAGCAAAAGTATGACTTTAATGTCTTATCTTTTTTATAACAAGACTTGCTTCATTAAGTCATTTTAGGTGAAAATACTCCAATGTCACTCTTGGTAATCTTTTGATTGAATGTCATTAATTAGTGATGCTGATGTATATTAAAATTATCATTAGTATGAAACACTGAAGGCAAGCAGTTTCCAGCCGAGTGACTCCAAAATAACTTTTTGCAAACAAGTAAAGTTTCAGTTATAGATTTATTTGCAACTTAGTTGCAAGTTTAAGTTTAATAAAACTTGCTTTAAACACAGGTTCACAAATGAGTTTTCCTTTAAAAGTAAAAAGTTGCCCAAAATGGAAATACTTCAGTAAAGTACAGATACACGAAAAAACTACTTAAGTACAGTAACAAATTACATTTACTTAGTTACTGTCCACCTCTGATTAATTATTTAATTATGCCGAGATTTTGAAAAAATAGTGGAATTCCTCTTTAACCCCCAAACAGGGCTCTGATAAATTTCAGATTTGTCATTGCGATCTTCTGAACTTGATTTTAATCAAGTAAAATTCCAGCAGGTGCAGTTCAAAAGGTATTGAGAAGTTTTAGAGTAGTTTTATGTGTTTACTGTGCTATTTTTAAATTTTATTATATAAAGTTCAATTATATAAAGATTTATAGTTCTTTAACCATTCAGGTTTAGTACTTGATTGAGAAAAACAATTTGTGCCATTACTCTTTCCTTCTTTCCTTTCATTGTCAAACTTAGGCATAGCAGCTTCTTACCTAGTGCTGGGTGATAGGTTAGCTTATTCAGTATTGGAATTACACATAAGTACTAATTTTAAGAATATTAATAGATAATGAAAACAGAGGTCACTACAACACACACACACTTTCTAAGCCACTGGGTTGCAGGGGTGCTGGAGCCTATCCCATCACTCACTGGACAGGAAACACGGAAACACCCTGGACAGGTCACCAGTCCATTGCAGCGCAGTAACATATAATTACACACACCTAGGGGCAATTTAACATGTCCAGTCACTGCATATCTTCAGACTGTGGGAGGAAGCCAGTGCACTAGGTCAACCATGGCTGATGGGCTGCCCAGCTGGAAATCGAACTCAGGCCTTTCTTGTTGTGAAGTGACCATGCGCTTTATGTTATTTGCAAAGTGCAAAGATGGTTTATTGGGTCATCAAAAAAGTAAATGAAGTGGAGAAAAATGTTGTAAATATGTAAATAGTGCCATGCAGAAGAATTTGCAGCAAGAATGATACAGTGTATCCCAAAAAAAGTACGAGCTGCTAATTTGTCTAAATTGAACGGTGACTAATTTGATGGAATTAAATGTGTGATGTGCAACTTTGTTGTTGAATCACAAGCTGTATAGTGTTTTTAAGCCCTATCAGATTTATTAGAAGCATTGTTTGCTTTCTTCTTTGCTCTCCAGCTGATCTACTACCTCACAGGCACATTAATCCTCGACTGAAAGTTTTCAGAATGCCTGCTGTGAGTGGACTCCAGTCTGTGCATGGAAATGATCAGGTGTGGAGAGGACAAAAGTAAAGAACAGAGGCTAATTCTTCTGTATTGGGTTCTGACATCAGACAAAACACTGTGACTCATATCGTGGACCAAGCAGAGTGGAAGACGGTGGGCTCACAATTATCCCTCCTATATTTCACTGTATAAATGTCAAAGGGCTCCTGGTTCGATCCCAACAGGGATGAAAAAAAAATTTACGTCAGAACCTGCGGCGTGGGCAAGATATTGTCTCTTTCTTTCTCTGTCTTTGAAATCATGGTCTGGAGGGGCCGGTCATAAAAATGAGATTTACCGGCTTATTGTTACGGTTGTAAAACCTAGAGGTGGTTCAGCAGAACCTGGCCCTGCTAAAACAGTCAAACCAGATAAATGAACTGTATTAAAAGTAGATAAATAAATAAATAGAAAACATCCATTAAATACAGAAATAAATCTGTTTTCTGATTATTTGATTGATATATTCATATTATTATTAATAAATTTTTCATCCTGATCTCTGTCTGCAGCACACAGTCGATAACCACAGGAAATCATTTCAACATGTTTCTCTGTCCTCAGCTATAAATCTGAACATTTATTCTCCTGAAACCCACTAATGTGTCAATCGGCAGGTGATGAATTATCAGAGAGGAACCCTCAGGGCCTACAATGCCTTTAAGGCCTTCAGAGAAGGCCTAATGATATCCGGGAACTAAAAATGCATGTCTGTAATTTTCAGAAAACAAACAGAAACAGAATCGTGCTTTTACTTAAACTCTACAACGTTTACAACTTTTGTTAAGTTCTAGGTGGAAACAAAAACATTATATTCTTTAAATGCCCAGCAGAAAACTGACCGTAATCAATAATTGTTTTTCTCTGTGGTACACATAGATAGTTAGATATGAATGTGAATGTGAGCATCAGCCTATTCAATAGGATGTTATAAATGGAAAACAGCATCAGCAGCTCTAGGCTTTTTGCTGTTTTAGATAGGCTATTATGTGACAGAGGAGGGTGGGGGATGGGGGTGGGCAGATTGCTTCAGCACTGGTGAAGCATGACTCTTTTCAAAGCATCTTTTGAGGCCCACTCTTGCTGTTGACTCCTGCTGAATAGAGAACTCTCTTAACAAGCAGACAGAAAACACAGTCATTTCTGAGTTCACTCAGTTGCAAAGTCATTCACTCGTTGCAAAGTCACACAAACAGAAAATTGGTACTTTTAAGATCACATTTGACCGACAGCCAATTTGATCAGACAAGACTAAATTCCCCAACTGTCAGTTGGTCTGCGTGGAGCTGGAGAACAAACTGCTAGCTGTGCAACGAGGAGGTGGAGCTCTCTACTGTGACGTAGCAACAAGCTGCTTGTTAAGAAACTGTAATTTGGCGGAAGGAACTGCGAATATTAAAACATATTAAATGCTGCATTCACGGTCCAGTTTATTAATTTCTTACTTTATCTATTTAACTGTTGTATAAAGGACAGAACACTCGAGGCTGTGTGTAATTGCTATAACATCACGTGATTTCGCAATAACACACTTCCTCTCATGTTCCATTGCTTAATTAGTTTTATTTTACCTTTTTTACATCAGTGAAGGTAGCTAACATTAGCTGTCTGGCTGTGATTACATGTTTACGTTTGCGTATGATTGGTTGCTAGGTAACAGACATGGTGGTTGATTGACTTGAGATGAGATGCTATATGATAAGATTCGTTGCATCTGTATTACGAATTTTGAAAAATCTTATCTTGACCTATTAGATCTTAAGTTAAGACAAGAACATAGGACGTTTCCCCCTAGACTTCTTTATGAAACTGGGGAGGATTTCCAATGGTTGTATTATGTATTTATGTAATGCATCCTGGGTATTGCAGTGAGAGAACATGGATAAATGTAAACACAAAAGGAAGGCAAAAGTGTGAGTTCTGTCAGTTTGATGAGGGATGCAATATGACAAATAATAAGGCGAGGTGGAATGTCCCTTTAAGCAGGGCTCCAAAAAGCTAAAATCATGTTAAGAAGTCAGTTTGTCAGACGTTTGCTGGTCATATCTTATAGTTGCTATCTAATATTATTATTATTGCAGTATAAGTCGATGAGATATCAGAAAAGACTTTGCTTCCAATCAAAGTTTTGTTAGAACTGAAAAACTGGACCTGAATGTCCAAATTAATGAAGTATTATGAACTAAAGCTATAGCTTTGCACTTCTGAAGGGGATGTCAAGAAGGGTCTTACCACCTTCAGTTCTTCATAGCAGCAGACTTATTGGACAGACAGCGCTGGAAAACAGAATAAGTGACTGAGTGGGTGAGTGTGGAAATATGAATGAGTGAGACTGGAATTTAAATGTGACGTTTGCCTTCCCGTCAGTCCTACAATCTAATCTAAACAAACTAATCAGTTACGCACCGAAGAGCATTCCACGCTGCAATCTGACCATGACGGGTGCCAAAATAAATATCACAACTTGGGCCAGACACCATTCATATTCACATTCTAATGAGAAGGTATGCAAGACCTGCACAAACACCAGAATTATTACATTCAGAGAAGGCCTTATGATTTTTGGGTACAAAAAATGCATGTCTGTCATTTTAGTTCATTTTTGGTCAATAGACTTATTAATATTTTTATTCCATAGACTTACTTACTAATATTACTCTTGTTTCATAGTTAAGTGCTGGATGGAACCAGGATGGTTAATTTCTTGTAAAGCTGAGTGAAGAAATGGCCAGGAATTGCGGTGTCTAGGTTGACCTAGCTAAGCAAGCTCTCCTATTGGCTTGGACTTCAAAAACTCAAAAGAAGGCCAAACACATTACCTATCAGCATAATTACAACAGAGGAACCAACCAATCACGTTTTGATTTCCAATGGAAGAGACCAACTTCATGAGAAAAATGTCACTTCAGTCCTTCTGGAAGTTCTGGATGCATCACTAACTAAATATGAACGGCAGCCTAATGAATGGCTTGTTAGCAGTAGAAATTAGCAGTGGCAGCTCTATACCACAGCTCACTATTGAGAAAGAAAAGGGTGATACTACTACAAGGTAAACTACATGCTATTATATCTGTCGAAAGCTTCATGTAAAACATGTAATGTGTTTAGAAGCGGCAAATAACTGTCCAAATTTCCCAGTCCACTTTAAACAGTGCAACTGTTACACTCGTGTATTTCGGCACCAGAATATAACTGCTGCAGTATGTAAGATGGAATGGAAAATTCAAATAAGAAATAACCTCAGCCTCTTGTTTTGACATTTCTGAATATCTAAGTTGCTTCCCTTTACGACTCGCCAGCCCTTTCTCAGACTGCACCAGCTTTGCTAACTTCAGCTAGGGTAATGCTGTTATCAGCTACATGGTATTTTGAGTATCCAAGCTGACCCAACTTGAAGACCACACAAGGTAAGCATGTTTTAAGTGCATTGTGCAATAGAATGTAGATGCTTTTTTAACTTTCAGTATATATTTGACTCAATCTAACTGTTAATTAAGTGAGATTTTGACACACTATCCTCTACTTCAAAACATTATCATTGAAAATACAATGTACACAGTTTTTCCCCTTACTCCAAACATAATCCATTTGCAAGGACATTTGGTTTCTGAAGTTTGCTTCTGTAGTTTTGTCACTGTGCTTAACATATATCACATTCTTTTTTGTCACAAATTACATTAACATAATTCTTGTAGCTCCAACACTAAAGAAGCCACCAAACATGTCTTGGCTGACTGAAGATATGGCAAAAGGGGAAAATGTACTTTGTCATATTCTTCCTAACTACATTCAAAAGGTGGGGGTCATATGAGGCCAAAACTGTCTTCTTTCCAGTCAAATAGATGAGTGTTGTAATTTTAAACCCTTATAATAAAAGAAGCTGAACTCACAATTTTTTTTACTGAAAGTTGAGACATTTTTCCACAAATCTGGGCTATTAACTATAAACAGATGGCGTCACTTCAGTAATCTACTCTATAAAAATTATTTTTGTAAAATAATACAAAGAATGTCAATTTTTGGCTTTGAGCAGTAAATTGTAATCATATAGCAATATGTGTGATCATAACACACATTTTCTGTTTATTTATTTCATGCAATTACAGAATAATTTGCCTTAAGATTTGGTCATGAAAATTCAGATGGACAAACCAAAATATACCCTGGAGAATAAGGTAACATGCAATTCCACATTGGTCATAATAAAATGGATCAGCTTGTGAATTTGGAACTTTCTTTGTGATACTGTGTTTTTTATCACTGTATAAATGAAGTGAGATGCTGCCTCTATTGTTGGATGCACTTTTTAAAATCTGCTACTTTTCTGGTAAAATACCTCTTAACATATCAAAATGTACAGTGATAACAGCACTGAGAAATAATGCTATAAAAGAAGTACATCCTTCAAAAAGATGGCTCCTCAAGGGTTCTTTAGTAAAGAAAATGAGCAGTCAAAGAACCCATTGCATGCTGAAGATGGTATTATATAGAACCCTTTTCAAAAAGGTTCTATATAGCACCATCTTCAGACCCTTTAATCATGCAATGGGTTCTTTGAGTATGCACTGTTTATAGAGAACCATTTTCTTTACTGAAGAACCCTTGAAGAACCATTTTTTTTAATGTGTAGAGTAGATTTACTCTGTTCACACCAGTGGATCTACACGTCTTCTGAATATATATATATGTAAGGTTCATAATGGTAACATAGTGGTGACTATTTTGCATTACAGCAGTCTGCATGAATTGCAGCAATAAGCATTCCAAATTAATTGCAATGGGAACCTGTAGAATTAGAGATATAGACAGTACATAACAATACATTTATTGCAGTTTTGAGCTTCTTAGCCACAGCACAATATGCATTTTTACATTCTCAGCACATCATGCTGTTCCCAACACACTGTTATTGAATAAGAGGATGCTTCTCCAACTCTATCTTTCACAATCTCCCACTATTAGACCTACATTTTGTGTAGTACAGTTAAGGAAGACAGATTGAAATGTGTTGGTTTTCTCAATGAAGTACATCCGTCTTGACTTGACTTTATTCCTGCTACATAACATTAACAAAACCATATCATGAACATGTCATGGCAGATGTCATATGTTATCATGAATTATCAGGACAGATACAGTATATTAATATAACAGTTATCATAACTGGTAATTGTCATGACTGATGCCTTAATGTTTGATGTAATGATGCCTAACTAGAATACACAGCAAAAATTAGTATGTGACGCAAGCACTATAGCAAGTGTTAATGATACAAATGACATGGTTATATTACTGAACAACATCTGTCTTTACAATTCATGCCAGCATAGGACTGTTCATAGCACCATTACGTCAGCCAGCCTATTGTGCTTTTTTTCTGGTTGGTTTTAGTAATGAGTATTTTTGGGTCCCAATTTGGAATCCTATCTCAAAAATCTATTTTCATAAACCTCCTACTTACATGCCTACATGTTCTCAATGAAATGCACGTCTCTGCTTTTATCCCTCTGTGCAATCTCAAAAGAAAAGAATGCGTAGTTAACAGAGGAAACATGCTACTTAAATGAATAAGCTGTTAACTAAAATGAATAAGAAACTTTCACGTCATCATAAATTGACATTTTAATCACTTTACGGTATATATAATGTGATTAATCTTCATCTGGTGTTGATGTCAGTGTGACTTATGCCTTTTATTTATTATTTATTTATCATTTCCCATGTCTGCCTGACCATGACCATGCTAGGATTAGGATATTTAAGTTGGGTGTAACGAAATATAAATAGTTTCATTAGAAACTAATGAAATAGTTAGTAGTGTGAAATGAAATAGAACTCTCCAGTTAATCCAGAGCACCACCACATACATTTGATGAGAGAGATTAGCAGTGATGTTGATAAGCCAGGGTGAGATAAGCCTGGTGAGAAACCTTAAAATTTGATTCAATCACACAGCAGAAGCCCAAGTGTGAGATATGGAGTTGCCGGAGCCTAAAACATTATCAGTTTCTGAAGCCTCCCCAGAGAAGCGTAGAAGCCATGGTGCATGTTGGAACATATGAGAGTTAGCCTTAAGTGCACAGGTAGAGAGACAGGTGTTCATGTTTGTTCCATAAAGTAGTGTTTGCAACCAGGACAGCTCTGCTGTGGTTCTGTCAGCAGGTATCAATCAAAAGGTGACAGAATGAGGCTTAGATGAGTCTGGTGACAGAACTCGTAGTCAGTCTTAAGCCCTATAGCTGGATTAGTCTGAACTGGGGACAGTGATTTAAGTTGATTACCAGTGAGATCCATGATTGTAATCAATGGCAAGAATCTGTAATAACAACAGTTTTGACATGTCTGATAAGTAGTACTTCCAAAATGAATTATCTTCTGTTTTCTCTGAAGGGAAGAGAAGTCATGTTCAAATTGAGTGTAATGTAATTACATTTTGTAATAGACATGGTTACGTGCCATTTGTGTTTGTTTGTGAATGTCATCCCCTGTCTCATAACACTGATATGTATATTGGGAAATTATACAATGTGTTATCCTTCACGACTCCCTGATAATAATGCTGACAGATTTAAAAGAATTTCTGTTGACTTAAAATTAGGAAATTCTGATACCTGCAATAAACAAGTTCAATTCAGACATTAATAAAATACCGTCGCCATCCAAAAAAAGCAATTAGCTCTAAGATAGTAACTTTACAGGACAGGGCAAAACTGTCCTTCACCTTTAATAAAAGTTTATGTAAAGGAGTTTGTTTCCAAAATTGCTTGAGCTACTGAGCTGAAGTGATGTAGAAAAATCAAAAATTGCAAAAGTTGCATATTGGTTAGTTAGACACCAATTAAATTTTTTTTAATCTCTGCATTAGTAGTGAATAAAAATTGTGTTAAAATATCATAATGAATGGATCAATAAAAATGGTTAAAATTACTTGAAAATTTTTCCAGTACAAGTAAAGAACAATTTTCCTTTTTCTATGACTATATATACATATATATATATATATATATATATATATATATATATATATATACACACTTATTTTCTCATGTCCAATTCCACCAGCTAACCATGTCTCCTCCTATTACACAATGCTACTAATCTGGGAGGATGATGGCTAGTATGTGAATTTCCACATCTTTTCAAGCTGCTAATAACAGGTCGTCACTGGACAGCTCAACATGCTTGGAGGAGAACTCCCTATTCTGTTGTCAGCTATCACACTTTGGGTAGCATCAGGCTGAGGAGTGGGGAAAGGGGGGGCCATCCTATATACTCACACCCAATGAGTGTGAGGCCTATTGATATCTTTTATTCTCTGGGCCATGAATTGCTGTGAAATAGGACTTGAAATCTCCCAATGCGTAGTTGTGTAATCACTCACTCATGTCACACAGGTTGAGAACTCAGGAGCTATTAGCACTTAAATGGCTTGTGATGCTTAATAAGAGCAGCGCTTTGTAACAGTGACACTGTGTGTCCTTGTTTTTATTTCTTTCAGCTTTGAATACACATTCACTTTCACTTCAAAGGTATATATTCAAATGGCTTTTTTAAAGAATGCACATGGAATTGACATTTTTATGCAAGGTACAGGACTAAAAAAGTTCTTAGGAACATAAATATCGGTCATCAGTCCTTCCAACCCTATCACTCAAATCTCTTCTCCAGCTCAAGTAGTGCTTTACTTGAAATGGAATTCTGAAGTCTGAGATTCTCCTACTGTGTCCTCCACGTTCTCTGACACTTTGCTAGGCTGACAATTTCTCCAATCAGAGAGGTTTTAAAGGAGGTGACCCCACTCAGAAACTGTGACCCCTGTCTTGGCCAGCGTACAGTACCTGGTGGGACTGGCTAAAAGAATTTCAGGTTCCACAGGCCTTGACATTGTCTTCTATCTCCTGCTCTGCTGGAGAATTGGTGCTATATGAGTCAGCCTCTTAGTAATGGGATGTTTGGGGAGTGATAAAGAGTGATGGGACACATTTTAAATTAGCTGGACATAATAATACTTGTGCTACACACAAATTAGAGTGTTAATTTGTAGTTGAATTAACAAATCACTCTGACAGGGTCATTTTCTAGGAGAAGGAAAAAAAGTTCTATGTATGTAAGTGTGATAAGATTGAAGATTTTGAACCATTTCTATTGGCCCATTCACACACACACACACACGCACACATACATGTTTCCCTGCATACTTTGTTAGCCCCCCTTCACCCTGTTCTTCGAAGGTCAGGACCACCACAGAGCAGGTATTATTTGGGTGGTGGATCATTCTCAGCACTGCAGTAACACTGATGTGGTGGTGGTGTGTTAGTGTATGTTGCGCTTGTCTGAGTGGATCAGACAGAGCAGTGCTGCTGGAGTTTGTAAACACCTCAGTGTCACTGCTGGACTGATAATGGTCCACCAACCAAAGACAACCAACCAACAGCATCCTGTGATAAAGCAGCGTCCACTGATAAAGGACCAGAGGATGACCAACACAAACTGTGCAGCAAGAGATGAGATACTGTCCCTGACTTCACATCAACAAAGTGGATCAACAAGGTAGGAGTGTCTAATAGAGAGGACAGTAAGTGGACACAGCATTTAAAGACTCCAGCATCACTGCTGTGGATCTACTCTGATCTGCTTGTGCAAGCGCCATGTCAGTGTCTCTGCAGTGCTGAGAAGGGACCAGAACCCAAATAATACCTATTCTCTCTTTTTTATTAAAGCTGAAAGAACAAACACACTCAAATTCTGCATGCTGCCGACAGTGTTTTTAAACGGACTCTTGCAAATAAATCAAGATCTCTATTCAGATTATATAGTTTCATTACAAACTTTAATAATGCTTTGATTAAGCCCCAGACGTTCACCCACAAAAAACAGTTGAATTATTTATTTTTCTTAAATACAGATGATACATTTTCATGGAGAGTAAGGAAAAGGGAACACAGTCAGGCTCTTGAATGTTTAAAAACATCACTCAGCTGGTTCTTAAACTAAGAGGTACAAATATTTTCTAAAAATTAAACACATGAAAAAATCTGTTAAAATGGAACGTGGCTTTTACTGAAACTACCATTGACTAGCAACATGCAAGGATCAAAATAAGGTTTTCAACAAAGCAGAGTCTATCAAATGCTTGACAAACCAACCACTACTGCAAGCAGAATAGTAAGCTACATCTTTCATGCTGTGATCTATATTGTGAAATATGTCCAGTGTCTAGTTACTTTTTCCTTAGATACGTTTATATCATATACTGTCATATTTACATATCTAGCTGGCTTGTAATGAATGGCTGATATTAACAGGCTCAGTATAAATGAACTCAGTGTCAGCAAAGTCCTCAAAGGAAAGTCTGTTTACTCAGCACCCATCTTAGCAAGGCAGCTGGGCAGTTATTTCTAGCTATCCAAGGGGGGGGGGGGGGGGGGGGGGGGGGGGGGGCACCAAACCAAGTGTTTAAAAAAATAGAAAATACAATAATTGTGGGGTGACAGGGTAAAGTAAAAGACGAGGATGGGAAGAAATAGATATATTGATAAATCTCCTACAGCCTAAGATAAGGGTTAGGCACTTGTAAGGCTAATAAAACATTTGAGAACGTAATATTTTCATAAATACCACTTGTCTTAAGTACTTGTCTTAATTTTAAGAAAACTGCGGGAAAAAAAACAAGAATGAATAAAACACACACACACACACACACACACACACACATACACACACACACATATATATTTAAGATTTATATTCCTAAGAAACTTTTGTGAATCCAGCCCAAGATTCAGTTCTGTACAGTTCAGTTCAGAGTACTTTATTAATCCCAAAAAGGGCATTTCATTTGCAGCTTTCTGTGTCCATATATATATATGGTTGGTGTGTGTGTGTGTGTGTCTGTGTGTGTGTACATACACATACATACACAGTGCTGCTTGAAAGTTTGTGAACCCCTTGAGTAATTTTTCCATTGTTTTCCCATGATTCTCTTATTTTATCATTACCAGTTTTTGTATATGAAATCTCAGGTTTATGTTCTTCAATTCCATGTACTTGTTTTGAGGGAAATGTGTGAGTTGCCTGCAGACTACATGAAACATGGAATCAGAGCATGTGCAAAAGTAAATGAACCACAGCTGCATTGGTAAAGTCAATTAGGTACACATGTGGGTGCTCAAGTAATTAGTTAAGCAGACCGATCAAATGAGACATCCTTGGGAAAAGTCATGAGCCACACTGATTAAAAGGGACAGGAAACCAACCAAACCACTGTCATGCCAAGGCGTAAAGCACACAGATCAACACTGCTGAGAGGAAAGGAGACATCCGATGACCTCAGGAAGAAGGTGGTAACAGCCCATCAGACTGGGGAAAGCTACAAGACCATCCAAAGTCCAAAAGGTTCCAGCTCCATCCATCCACTGTAAGACAAATCATTTACAAATGGAGGGCACTTAGCATCACCGCAACTCTGCCCAGAAGAAACTTATACCAAGAAGCACCAGAAAAATAATACTTCAGGTAAAGGCCAACCCACACATCACCTCCAGAGAGTTGCAGACCTCTCTGGCAGCATCTGGAATAAATGTAAATGCGTCTACAATCAGGCAAAAAATCAATAGACATGGCATTCATGGGAGAGTTGCTAGAAGGAAGCCTCTGCTCTCAAGAAAGAAAGTTGCCTGTTTAAACTTTGCCAAAGAGCACTTGGACAAACCAGAGGCTTTCTGGAAGTCCATTCTCTGGACAGATGAGTCCAAAATTGAATTATTTGGCCACAATGACAGACGGCATGTTTGGAAAAAAGTCAACACTGCATATAAAGAGAAGAACCTCCTCCCATCAGTGAAGCATGGTGGTGGAAATCTGAAGGTCTTGGCCAGCTTTTCTGCCTCCGGACCTGGATGACTCCATATTATCCAGGAAACCATCCATTCCCAGGCCCATCAACAAGTTCTTGACCAGAATCTCCTGCCATCAGTCAGGGAGTTGAAGCTGGGACAGAAATGAATTATGCAACAAGACAACAACCCAAAGCATTCTAGCAAAACTACCAAGGAATGGCTTAAGAGAAAGAAGATTCACAATCTGGACTGGCCCAGTCAAAGTCTGGACCGCATTCCCATAGAAATGCTATGGCAAGATCTGAAGCAGGCAGTACATGCCAGATGTCCCTCTAACCTCTCTCAACTGGCGGAGTTCTGCAAGGAGGAGTAGGCAAAAATCCCAAAAAGCAGATGTGAGACACTGGTGTGTGGTTACAGAAGACGTTTGATTGAACTAATGGCTGCAAAATGAGGTGCCACAAGCTTTAACTAAAAGAGTTCACATACTTTTGCACTTGGCAGATTTTCAGTTTTTTTAAGAGATACGTTACTTTTGTTGGATAAATAATAAAAATATATCTTTTTTCTGTGTGTCCCTTATTTGGAAGGTCTGCTTTACAAATTGAGATTTAGATATTCATTTCATAAGGTTAAACAATGACCATGTTTGGGTGGTTCACAAACTTTCAAGCAGCACTGTATATCACTGTTGTTGGAAGAAAACCTCGTATCTCCATTTTTGACGTTTTTCGGTTTTTGACATAATTTGAAAATACCTGTTACACTTTACATTGTATATAAATTTCATGATGATCGAACTGAAAGAAATGACCCAAAATACCTTAAAAAATGTCTGGTTCCATTAACTTACATTAAAAGTAAAGTGGGTTTTTTCCTTCTCCTGTAAAGTTACCATTCCGGAGAGACAAGGTTTTCCTCTGACAGCAGAGGAAAAAGAGGAATATATATATATATATATATATATATATATATATATATATATATATATATATATATATATATATATATATACACTCATACATACAGGTACATGTCAGAGACACCAAATACATAGATAAATAAATAAGGAGTCAATGCAAGGAGATTCCGATCTCTTTGTAACATTCTGTCCCAACTTTTCCTCGAGGTTTCCGGTGCTTCCCTGCCCATTTCCAAGCTCGGATGTCACAAACTCTCATGCATTTACATACATCTGCCAATTCAACCTAGAGCAGTTTAGTCCTGCCTATCATGTTGAAGCTATAAGTAGTGTTGCAGGTTTAAAATGCTTATTAAATAAGGCAGTTAGAACAGAGATAATTCACATATGTCAGTCTTAATGACACAGTAACAAAAATAGCCCTTTTACAGACAAAGAAGTTGAGACAATGGTCATGCAACAATAAAACCACATAAATGTCATGAGTGGACCTCAGGGAAAAGTGAAATATAAGCAGTTTTTGAGTGTCTGTGTTTTTGTTCTAGACCTTTCTCAAGGTCTCATCCTCCCCAAACGGCCCACAGATTAAATCCACTCGTGCAGGACACAGGCTGCCTCACTGTCGAAAGCAGCGTCTACCCAGTAGACAATTACCTCACCTCTTCCCATCATGCTCACTGATCATTTGGGGATCAGTCTATAACCAGCCTTGACATTAAGACTCATGGAACTTTCCTCTCAGCTTAGGCTTCAGCCAGTTAAGCGAGCACCGGGCAAGGTCAGTGGTCTCGTTTAATCTATTATCCGGCAAGCTTCTGCGCCAGGTGAATGCTAATAGATGCCCCAACCTTCAAATTGTATTATATATCGATTTGGCATTTGGTTGTTTGTGGTTGACATACAGTGAAACTCATTTATTTTGGGTTGTCTGACTCAAATATGAGATATGTTAGATCATTTGTTTGCAGTCTATGCAAATGTTCCTCTATTAAATTCAAATTGCATTAATCTGCTGGAGTTTTATTGCTATTTTGTTTAAAATAGCCTATAGCACAGTAAAAATTTATCTGTTTTCATTACTGGGAGATGTTTATTTTTTGTTGTTCAGGTCCAATATGTTAGTGACACTTGTGGTAATGAAGTTATTCAGAAGAGCACTGTATCAAATGAAGTGGTCATTCTTCAAAACGTACTGGTTTGCTCTACAGTGCCTCCATTGGGCCAATGGCCAATCTGATACAAGGCTTTTCATCCACATTGTGAATCAGCCAGCTTAAATGATTCCCATCAATCTTTGAGCAGCTTTAATTATGTAGCTGCCTGGCATGAAAAGATATTAATCTGAAGGTTATAGAGTTTGGGTCTTTGTAGGACCTTAACAAATGTGAGCCGCTAAACAGAATAGATTCAGCAGCCATGCAGGTTGTAAAATGTGACGTTGATATTTCTGTAAATAAGCATAATGTTTTTGCGACTCATTACTCTCCTTTTATTAGAGGATTAGAGCATATTAAAGGGTTTTATCGTAGGGTCTTGACTTTTTCATATGAGGAGCACAATGGATGTTGTATACACGGTGTGACAGAACATTCAAACAGACCGTGCATCACTAAGCCTTTGCCTTCATGCTTCAGTTTGCCAAAAATCTTGCATCATACAAAATGCTCAGAATCAACAGCAGATGGGGCAGAATAAATGTTACTGTTCAGCATATGATCTCATGCGTGACTGCTGTATGACTTATCTTATGGTCATTACTAGAAAGTTTCTGTCATGGTTTTGATGAAACTTTGGCCAGTAGCTGCATAGGCTGATATGGCCTTATTTGCACTGCTTATACTTAGGAATGTAATAGTGGGAGTATTTTAGTGGGATGATGTTAACTAAGCCTAATAATTCCATTTATTTATAGCAGTTTTATGATGATGACTTTAGATTAAATCACATTCAGCATTTTAATTGTGTGAAATTAAACAATGACTATGTACTAAAGTGAAATGCATTTTAATACAGTAACACCATAAAGGATTCAGACAAGGTATCCAGACACTCCTTCCGATTAGTAAATGCATCTTCTTTAAGGTGTGCAAGTGTTCAAATGTCCAGCTTGTATAATTTCCATAGAAAAGCATTGCTAATTGTAGAATCTGAAGGAGCTACACTAGTCAACATGCCCAATGCGAAGCATCAGTTAGATGGGTATACAGCCTTGCAGTATTGGGCTGTGGAGCAGAGGAACTGCATTCTCAGGAGTCAAATGGCATAATGTTAAAGCCACAAACGCTCATCTTCTCTTTTTCTTTTCTGTTTTTCTGCTACAGATGTGTTTGTTCTTTTTTATTCATGATTAACCAGTCCTTTTCCCCCTCACTCCAGCATCTTAGACAACATCACAGTGCAGTAATGACCCAGAAGTTGTTAGTGAGCCCCCACTGGCTGTGATAGTTAGCATGTTATTTACTTGGTAGATACAGCACTAGCCATCTTTGGGGTGAGGTGGAGTGGCATTTGTGACCCATCCAACATCAGTACCTGACCTTATTAATGTTCTTCTGGCTGATTGCAATCAAACGCATAGTGCAATGTTCCAACATCTAGTGTAGACTTTTCAAAATATGTTTATATGTATGTTTACAGTATATCATTGTTGTTGGAACTAAACCTCATATCTTCAAATTGCAAATGTACAGGAGAAGGAAAAAACATTCCTAATTTGTAATTGATGTTAATGTAACAAGGTTGTTTCTCCAGGTATTTTTGGAGCATTTCCATTTGGCCTGTTCATACATTAAATTTTAACACAAGGCAAAAGGTAAAAAATGAACAACAACAGTGACAGTATGTGCATACATTAGAGTCAAGAGTCAAGAGGCTTTTATTGTCATTCCATCTATGTACAAGTACACAGTGGAGTGAAATTACGTTTCTTCAGGAACATCACGGTGCAACAAGGAACAAAAAACTCAGTGTGAACGTGTAGACATCGTGTGCAAACAAAAATTCAACTAGAAACAATAAATACAAAAAATTAGACAGACATCAGACACTGTAAACATGAGACATGAGGTAGTGGAATAAGTAGCAGAGATATTAACATGCTGTGATCCATGAGTCACACAGTCAGATGACATAGATAAACACAGCAGTTACTGAGGTAGAAAAAACCTGAGTAAAACAGTGAAAACACAGTGTAGCAGCAATGTTCCAGATAGCGCAAGTAGAGCATCAAGCATCAAGTAGAGCATGCAGTCCTTTTTATACAGAAAAAGCCAGCAGAGTCTTACAGAAAGATTAGATGAAGATCTTAATCTGTACCTGAGCGATGGAAAGAGGAAGCATTGACCAAAACAAATAAAGAGTTGCTCATGATGTTACCATGTGATCGGTTAATCATGGTAGAATAGGCATATTTGATCCAGAATATTCAGACCACCTAACACAACTATTCAAAAGTACTCAATAAATATAAAAGCAGTGTTAAAATGTTTTATGCTCTTGCGTAATTGGGAAATGAACGCATTGTTCTATGTAGAAAGTTTTTAGGAACTATGATTTTGCTCCATATTAAGCATTCATTTCGGACTCACTCAAGAGCGCCCTCTACCATCTGACAAACCTAGACCACATTATTGAGTGACATCTCACCTTCTCTGGTAGTACAGCTAAGCTAATGGCAATGCATTTTTTTGGCCATTCTAAGCAGATATTTGAAATTTGTAAAACATATTTTGTAAAAGACACTTTACTGTAACAGACTTGTTAATGTACAGTTTACCTCACATGTGTCAAAATCCAGTCCTCACAGGCCAAAGCACTGAGTGCCTTTATATGCACTCAATGATCTGATCATAATCAGATCTGTTATTCAATTATCAGATTATTCAAGTGGTCATGTAAACAGCATGCTCTGATTTGTGAGATCGGAGTAAGGTCTAGAAATCTGATTATGAAATCCGGAATATATAATATATATATATATATATATATAATCCGGAGAGCTGGATTATAGTTCAGTAATCAGATAGAATGAAGGAAAATCTGTTACATCAATGCATGTATGCTCTTACTCTGATTTCTTTCGGATTTCTCAGTCTTGGCGTGTGTTAAAACAGGCATGGTGACCTCAGGGTCACATCACTGCTGTTTGCATATGATGTGGTCCTATTGGGGACATCAGGCCGCGAACTTCAGCTTTCGCTGGATCGGTTTGCAGCCGAGTGTGAAGCGGCTGGGATGAGAATCAGTACCTCTAAATCCGAGACCATGGTTCTCAGGCGGAAAAGGGTGGAGAGCCCTCTCTGGGTCGGGGATAGGCTGTTGCCTCAAGTGGAGGAGTTCAAGTATCTCGGGGACTTGTTCACGAGTGATGGTACAAGGGAGCGGGAGATTGACAGGCGGATTGGTGCTGGGTCAGCAGTGATGCGGGCTCTTTACCGGTCTGTTGTGGTAAAGAAAGAGCTGAGCCATAAGGCAAGGCTCTCGATTTACCGGTCGATCTACGTTCCCACCCTCACCTATGGTCATGAACTTTGGGTAATGACCGAAAGAATAAGATCGCGAATACATGCGGCCGAAATGAGTTTCCTCCGCAGGGTGTCTGGACTCTCCCTTAGAGATAGGGTGAGAAGTTCAGTCATCCGGGAGGGACTCGGAGTAGAGCCGCTGCTTCTTCACGTCGAGAGGAGCCAGCTGAGGTGGTCCGGGCATCTGGTTAGGATGCCTCCTGGACGCCTCCCTCGGGAGGTGTCACAGGCGAGTCCACCTGGGAGGAGACCCCGGGAAAGACCCAGGACACGCTGGCGCGACTATATCGCCCAGCTGGCCTGGGAGCGCCTCGGAATCCCCCTTGGAGAGCTGGTGGAAGTGGCTGGGGAAAGGGAGGTCTGGGCTTCATTGCTTAGGATGCTGCCCCCGCGACCCGAACCCCGGAGAAGCGGAAGATAATGGATGGATGGATGGATGGATGGATGGATGGCGTGTGTTAAAACAGGCAATGATATCAGAAATAACAAAGCAGCATTATTGTAAGACAAAGGCTAAACATTTTTGGAGAGACACTGAAAACAACTACATGCTTGCGAAATGAAAAATTTAATTTAATTTATTTAATTAATTTAATAAAGCCACAGCTTGAAGTTTGAGTTTTACATTACATTATGTCACTTCTTCTTCTGTGAGCTTATTGACTGGTAGCAAAGCAGAAACCCGATTATTGAATGACTCATGTAGACCCAGAGTTTTCACATTATCTGATTACCCAAGTGCGTGTAAATGCACTCACTGCAGACATCAGTACACCGCCTCATTAAACAACCCCGATTCAGCTCACCAGCGGAGGTCTTCATGAACTAAAATCAGAGCGTTAGAAGAGGGTAAATGGTAACCTCAGTAGCTCTTTGCTCCAGATCAGCAGTTTGACATGCCTGGCTTGCCTTGTAGCTGTTTCGCAGTGATGTCTTCAGTAAAAAGCCCTGGCATAAAGCTGCTACCACTGTTTTCATTTCTACCACAAAGAAATGCACTCAGATTTGCCGTCAGTGCCGTATCCAGCACTTCGAAAAGGCCTGCACATTTTTTGTGTTAGAAGGCCTGCACATTTTTTGTGTTGTCCCTATACTTCGGATCCAGTCCACAAAGAGCTTCTAACTAGTTCATAAGAGTCTGGTGTGCTAAAAGAGACAAAACATAAAAATGTGGCTAACATTTTACATCAAGTTTCCTTCTTATTCATTACTGAATGATTAGCAAGGAACTAATAATGTTCTAGTTACTAGTACCATGTCATTTGTAAGCAAGCTTAGAAGTGTGCTATAAATGTATGTATATGACCCGTTCATAAGGTGGTAGAAAATGCTAGTAAACAGATGCATTTCATTGCGTTCATACAGGTTATGTTTTCTTTTAATCAGAACTCATAAACAAGTGACAACAGATTTTATAGAGATTAGCAGACCTCTGTGCTTGAAAGTGTAATAATAATTTTCAGACACTTGTAGCACACACACAGGGCATTTAAAAAGCAAGTCACGTGAGCTGAAAGCATGGTATGGTAGTTGGAGGAACAGGAGGAACATACAAATGTTTGCAAATGATTTAAAATAGTATATAAATGAAAAAGTACAAGACTGTAAAATAAAAAAAGAGATTCATGTATTTGCAAGACCCACATTAAAGTGGAACAAAATTATTAATACCTCACAGTCAGTAAATACTTACAAATGATCAGGAAATAGTTTTCAAAAAGCCAGCTACATATAAAACATGTTAGCAATGCAAGAACATAACTGAAGTGGAACTTATTTATTCTTAATAAATGCTGCCTTTCCAAGTCATAAAATTGTTACTGTATTGTTACTAATTGTTAATGTTTATCATTACGGTCAATTACAGTGTTTGTGTCCACAAATTATGAAATATGTCCATTTATTAGCATTTACTACTATGTATTTGGTCACTGCTATTTCAGATAAATATTACTAGTTAATTACTAGTTACTTACTAGATAAATCTTTTTTTTTATTTCTAGTATGTTTTAACTAAAAGATAACAATTAATAAACATTTAACTCATTGCCAAACAGTTAATACCAACTTTAAAGAAGAACTTATTAACATGTATAAATGTATTTATAACACGTTCTATTCTATGCATTATTTGCCAAGGCTGTGTTGAGATGGCACTTTTGTGAGGAATCTGCTTGTGGCAACATTCACAAAGCGGAAAAGGAGCAGAGTGGATTTTTATGCACTGTGGCAGTGCAACACCAGAAAATGACTGACTAAAGTAAGTAGCATGTTTTTGGAGGTGAAATTAATGGAGAAAACACACTGACAGACATTAAATCACAATGTATTGATTATTTGTTCATTAGCATCGTTTTTGGTGCTCACTGCCCAGATTAAAATGCAATTTTATCAGATTTTTTTTGCACAGTACTGTATAGCAGAGGCTGTTTTGCCAATTTTCCTTGTTTCAATATATGTGTAAAACTGCCTGGAAGACCAAAGTAATGAATAGCAGTTTATTAACCATATTTATGACACATAGAAGCTGTGGCTGTTGTCTCTATCTGTGCTTCAGGGCAGCACTTACAGCACCCATTAGTTCCAGTGCACTGCCATTAGCCAATCAGCAGCACTAAAAATACTGGCTCGGGGCACTGAAGAAACACCTTTCACCAATTGCTAGGCAAAATGAACACACTGCTTGAAAGCTACTGGCAACTTTTTCTCCAGTGGAAAGCTTCAGGTGGCAGGTTTAGTCAACAAGGCTAATGTAAAATAGCCTGATTAAACAGCCGAGAAGGTAATGCAAAATCCATGTTTAAAAACTCATGTTGAATGAAATGTTAAGTGGACATAATTTGTGCTTAAATAGGACAAAGACTAGTTAAGTTGACTATATCAGCATATAATATAAATCATATGCTTTTCGTAGTATTTCCAAGTTATCAGTCTGGTAGGTTTATTACAGTTGTATGTGTTTTATGGTGTTTTAGCTCTGTGGCTAAAGGTTTGTGTAATAGTTCTTTACGGTGGGTGGAGGAAAGACGCCGGGGGTAGGAGGTGAAGGTGGAGAGCTTTCTTTAATTGTCAAACAAAAACACTCGGCTTTTCAGTCTACAAAATAAGGCATGGCTCGCAGGGGACTTTTCAGTCCTCTTTCTCTTCCGCTCAGCTAAGTCGGCTCGGTTCAATTCCAGTCAGGTCAGCTCTACTCTTGCGCCTTCATGGGTCTCCTTCTCTCTCGGGGTTCTGCCGCCTACTGAAGGAAGAGATGATTATATGTAGGCTGGTAGAAACAAGGCACAAGTGAGCATCATCATCTACTTAGCCTGCTGGTTCAGCCAGACTCTTCTCCATCCCGCATTCGATGCTCGGCCCCTTCTCTACAGTTTGTTTGTGAGTTCAGGTCATGCCTTCACCATTGGTTATATGAAGGAAGACTAATAAAGGTAGGGCAGAGAATTCTGAGAACTTGGGCTGGAGTTCTGGGCAGCTTCTGTAACTAAAAGACCAGACTCCCCCTCATAGTTGTCATAGGATTGATGTGCTGTTTATCTCTATCTGTAGGCACCTCATGGACATGTCCTGTAACTTTAATAGGCCTCAAGGGAGAGCTACTATTGAGCTTTTATGTGCGTCATTAGAATGGAGGAACTTGCATAAATAGTGGTTATGGAAATGATTACAGTTGTGATATAAGGAACATGAATGTCATTAACTAGGTTGTGGATGACCACAGGCAAAAAAGCAGCAGGGCTGCTATGAAAGGCTGACACAGTGTAAACAGGGCAATGGCAGTGGAGTGCAAGAGAGACTAGACCACTGTGTTAGCGCAAAGAACAATGGCACCATCCTCCCAGTTGGCTCTGGGTAATCTCTGAAGATTTCTAATGGTCCATTTATCCTAAATGATTTACATAAGACAAAGAGCAGCTGGCCTTTTTCAACTGAAAAAAATTGTGGTTATGGGCGTTTTTGTATGACGGCAATGACAAATATAGAAGATGATAAACAAAACACGTTAAATAGGATAAATGTACTAAAAAAGCAAAGGCCTGAAACTCCAGTGTAACATCCTGCCAGTGGCTCCAAACAGCATTTCAGCTCTTCTGTGGAAGATTAACTCCCACAACTAACCCTGAATGCACTGATGGTCTTAATTATTAACCGGTAGAACAGATGTGTCAATGGTGTGACCCGTTAAGTGGTGATGTGCGGGTGCCTTGATTTACACATTTGTGTTTGTCCGTTTGGGCACAGCGGTGGCTAATGGCTAGCAGGAAGATAAGGGAGCCAACACATGTGTGCTGTCAATTTCCTCATAATGGACAGTGCATTAATGGAGGGTTTATCTCACTAATGGCAAACACCTTTGGGTTATTGAGACTGTGGGCGTAAGTGATTAATGGTTTTGAAAAAGGACTGGGTAGACCTCATCAGCTCCTTCACATTCTGCTTTCTCACACTTTCTACAAGAAATATGATGTGTTTTTAAGCTCTTCGGCTAACACAGAATATTGATGTGCTGAAACAATGATGAAGAATTGTTGAAGAATGGTTGAAAACAGCAAACACTCCCATAATATATGTATTACTTGCAATAGATAAATACGGAGGATCAATTGTTTACCTCTGTGAATTAGCACATGTATCTTACAAAGGGGTCACTATAATTCATAAAAGTATGCAATGCCATATTTCATAAGAGTGAAATAGAGGCTGTCAATTAGCACCTGTGATACTGCGATCTGAGGTTGCGTGAAACTTCGAATCAGATCCGAACAATAGTTTAACTTTGCTTGAATGGTTTGAATGATCTACGGTGGTCATTAGTAATAACAACAATAAATAGATGGATTTTTTAGCATTGCATATACCTATGTGTGCTTGTTGTGGAATGGATTAGGTATTTTCATTTAGGATTTATTTATATAGATTTATATATTTTTTTGTTGGGTAACACTTCATTCAGATTGTCCAATTTTGATGCTTTGTAGATACCTAAGTTACATTCAACTAAATATCTACTTAACCCAAAACCTAAACCCAACCCTCACCCTGGTCCCAGCTTTAACCCTGGTCCCAATCCAAACCCTAAGCCCACCACTGTTGAGTTTCAACAAATAGTTTAACTTGAATATCTGTAGATGTAATTTTGAGGTGCACTATCCAAATAAAGTGATACATTTTGTTATATTTATCTTGTAGGTTGTAATATGCAACTTACACAAATCAGATAATTCACATTATTTCTGCATCATTCCATCCAGAGCCATTCAGAGTGGTTTGATGTGAAGTGGTTCAGGGACAGGGACCAGGTGTTGTGAAGTCTCCAACACGAATACAGACATTTTATTTACTATCCAAAATGACCTACATGCATCTCTGAGTTTTTATATGTAATGTTCACAATGTTCAAATCATGATTAACCTAAAAAAATATGTATTTTTAGGGACTATTTTAGCCTTATAACACCCTACATGTACCTCTTCAGCACGAATAGATTATAATAATAATAGGATTATGCCAAAAGCTTAATTAAAACTATCACAAAACACTGTCTCAAATAATTGTATTCATGACCATTTCATATAATAGCTTCATGTGTGGGAGCTTTTAGACTGCATTGAAAGCTTCGGATGTCTGGTTCCTATTATCTCCAATGTGAACAATATGACTTGGTGAGCTTCAAAGGAACAGAGAATTTGACATTATACCACTCTGAATGTCTTTGTTTACATCTTAACAATTTAACTATGCAGTAACTAAGAAAAATCAGTGGAATTCAATGTCTTTTTTCTTGTTGCCCCTAAAAAGGTGTTCTCGTTTAGTTAAACGTCCCCTGTATCCTGAAGCTTAGCCCAGGAGATGATTTGGATTCATGCTTCGGTTAGTACTACAAAAAGCCCCAACGCCCTCTATTTACCACCAGGATCACTGGATTTGCATGATGGACCATGTGTGCAAAAAGTCATTAACCTTTCATTGCTGATTTACATGAACAACTTTAGATGGACTTCCAAAATAGCTCAGTTGTCCAGCCTGTACTGCGCTGCTCATTTGCATTTTCTGAGCAATATTTGGAACCTTATGACTGGTTCCAGAAGCTATCTTGTTGGCATAGAGTCTGCAAGCAGAATTTTGAAATATATTTGATTCAGAGTAGTCTGGGGCTATCCAGGGCCAGAAGAATTTATTGGACATTAGTGAAGAGTTTTTTCGGAGCCTTTTGAAATTCAATGGAAGTACAAGTCAGCACAGGAGCAGAATAACATTCAGAATGAGTCAGAAGGCTGAGAAAATGCAAAGCAAGACATGACAGCTGCTCAGCCCTCTCTACAGTGCCAGTAAAAATACTCTGGAAATCGAAGAACATCTTAAGGGTAAGTAAACTGAAAGCTGGCAAGAAGATGAATATTGACCCAAAGTTGGGGGGGTTATCATTTGAGTGGTTTACTTCTGGTGGTTTACAAAGATCTTTTATTTTGGCTTCATTCACAAGCAAAATGTGGTCACAAAGAGGGTAGAGCAACTTTGCTTTAACCCCTCTGAGGGGTTAGACTGAGCGGAAATAAGTCCTTGGGTTTGCTAATGGCATTTGGTGGAAGCTAAAATAATGGCCTGTGGTTCGGATAACAAAGCCAATGAACCTTTACCCACTTTATCAGGTATTCCAACAAATCTTTCTGGCAACCAGTCAATTAAAAAAAAACAAAACTTGCCAATATATTTGTTCCAAATCAAAAACCTTGGCTTATTTTCAACATGAGGACCAGTACACGGTGTTTAAAAAGGTGTTATATGATAACCCCCTAAAAGCGCAGACATTATCACACTTTATTTTGCACGTTGCAACATGAGAACGTGATTTAAGAGAAATCAAAACACAGAGACCAGCACTATATATTTTCAGCCAAAACTAGCTTTTCCTCCTTCGGTGACCAGAGAGAAATTGTCCTTGATGTTGAGTGGTCAGCTGTGAATGGCATATGGTGCGTTTTTGTGGCACTTAGCAGAAAAGCTGATTGTTTACAACAGTGAAGTACACTGCCCAGGCCGCAGAAGTGCTTTCAAGGTAAGTGTTACTTCATCGTTGATACTGAAAAGCATTTTGAAAAAGTATTATCTGAATGGCCCCTTACATTGAGTCTTGCAGTAAACAACTGACTGAAACCTGGTTAGACTTCAGGTCACAGATGTAAGTGGGACTTCCAGAAGATTTGTTGAATCCACTGTCACCTTCTAATTATGCTGGTAGTTAAACTAATGTATAAGGCCTTCTGTTTAGTTCCTGAAGGCCTAACCAACCAAGTCACTCTTTATTTTCATGATCCTCGATGATCTACAGATTCTTAAATTATTAACACACTTTCTGGTGATAGTTGTTCATTAACACCATTGGGGTGAGGGTTAGGTTTAGGAGTACGTATAGATCTAGGCTTGAAGTTAAGTTTAGGTTTAGCGGTTGATTTAATAGAATCTATTATATTTAACTTTAAGTACAATTGCATTTGATAGATATTTCGATGAATGTTACTTAAAGACAAACCGAGCATCTGCAAAGCATCTACAGTGGCCTATTGAAATAATGTTGATACCACAGACAAAAATCCTAACTTAACAGTGTGATACTACAGTATTTGCAGAGTCTAAAGACAACAAGCATGATGAATCGAATAAATATTTTTTAGTTTCCAGAAATCATAAGGGCTTCTTGGATGGCCTAAAGGACCCTGACCATTCCCCACTGCTATTAACCCTGGTTTAGATACTCAAACTATGGCCCAGGCCCAAAAGGGGCTCCAAGTCCTGTGTTCATCCACAGTTTGGTGATGTCAACAACATGAAGATGTAGACAGCAACAGACTAGGTTTAAAAGCAGGGATTTGGGACAGAGTCATGCAACAGTCCTACTAGTTTTTTTTAGTTAGCTAATTTGCTTTGCATCAGGTGTGAGCACTCTTTAATACTTAGGGCATTTTCAGACTTGGGCCATTTCAGCGCCTGAAGTGGATTCCGACCGCTGAGTCAAGGTTTCTTTTGCATACGTGAACAAACCAAACAAAGTCAGACCCCTCTAAACGGCCTCAAAAACGAACCGAACCGAGACCACTTCTTGAGGTTCGTTTTGTGGTTCGATTAATGTGCATTGTGAAAACAAAACGGCCCCAGTCCGCTTCAGCTTTGCTTTACAGAGAAGACCTCGAGGCTCAGCGTCCACACAGCCAGTCTTCAGCAATTCAGCAGGTAAAACAGACCAAGCATCATTTATAAGACTCTACTCAGGATAAAGTCTGTCCATGATCTGAGACAGACAGCAGCGCTGACATAGTGAAGATGTGAGAGCTCGCATTATTTTATGGTGTTAAAGGCTCGGGCTGGCCACGCAACACAGTTTTAGCTACTTTCACACTGAACTCTGAATTAATGAAAATTTGCCGGGATGGAGTTTCAGTGAAGAGCACAGTCGAAAATGGAGCCCACCACGGCTGACCCGCAGGGCCATTTTTACAATTTTGCACAATGCATTTCGGCCAATCATTTCAACATGGCCAGTACAAGAGCAGCAGGCGGGTCTGGTGGTTCTTCTTGTCATTTGATAGGTCGGATTTGTCAGAGAACTCTGCC
The DNA here is from genome assembly GCF_015220715.1 of Pygocentrus nattereri. Lineage (NCBI taxonomy): Eukaryota > Metazoa > Chordata > Actinopteri > Characiformes > Serrasalmidae > Pygocentrus > Pygocentrus nattereri. The sequence goes on along the minus strand of NC_051231.1, from coordinate 23,283,446 downwards.
CACTTTGCGAGCCGTGAGTGCTGTGAAAGGGGTCCAAGTTCTAATGGAGTGGTGGTCTGAACAAAAAGTGGACCCTTTAGAGGTCACTTACTGAGTAAATACAAAATGAACTGAGGCCATTTGCTGTTGGTTCCCTTCCAGGTTCACTTTAACAGAACTTGGTTCTGTTCTTTTAAAGCAAACTATATGTGAAAACACTGTCAGACACACACACTGGGCGTAAGGCAAGAAACCCACACAGACACAGGGACAACATGGAAACTCCAGACAGAAAGAACTCTGGTTGCCTGTCAAACCAATCAAACAAGGAGGCCCTTCTTCCTGTGATGCGTCAGAGCTACCCACTGCACCACCATGCCACCCACCCTTTAATACTAAAATGAGAAACAGGAAATCCTACTGTTGTGTGGTGCTTGTGTGGTCATGCAGTTGAGTGCGCCAACTACCCATGCATGACAAACAGCCATGTGAAACATGAAGATGAGTCTAGCAGCCACTGTCCTAGCCACCACTGTGTTACCAGTGGAGCTTTATGGTGTCATAATTGTTTTATTCTCTACATATTTGCATGGGATGATTTCTTGTAGTTACTCTGAAAAGCTATATTACAATTAAGAACACATGCTAACCAAGCTAGCTAGTGAACACAATTGTTGGCTTACAGAATCAGTTGTCACTAGCGCAAGTTTATTTTCACTGCATGTGAAATGTTTGTACAGGCGACACACATCTACAAGCTTAATAAGAGCTCTTTGAGAGGACCTTTCAGTCATGCTAACTTATGTTAAGGCTACAACAAGCTTGTTGTCCATCGGAAAATGTTCACGAGCACTCTATCACCCCCTACTTTAAGCTCCACCTCTACAAGGTGTTGGAGCGCTTTGGAAATTTTCCTCCCACATGAAGTGTTTCCTCCTACATTAAGGCCAGAACTTCTAATGGTTGTCCCCGGATGTTCTCATTACATCATGTCTGGCCCTGCGAGATGATGTTCCAGGATGGGAGTAGATTTATAGGATGGTAAATAAACAATAATAGTCATAGCTGAGAGCAAAATGCATCAAAATAATTAACAGCAAGCATGTTTTTTAAGACAATTGGTTGTAAATGTTTTACCTTTGTTTAGAGGTGAGGAAGTCTCTGTTCAGGGTAAATAAATGGAGGAGATGGTGACGTCTGGTCATTAGTTCTGCATTCATGCCACATTATTGTGTTTCTACTCTAAATACATCCTAAGTACTTGAGAGTTGAGATAGTATCTCTGTGATTTATTCATCCATGCTTGAACCAAGTGCAGGCCATAAATCAGTAGTCTCAAAGGAATTAATATGCTTTGAAAGGAAACATGTTTCATTTTAAGTTGAAAAGAAGTGGACAGCTAAAAACTGGAAAGTTTTGTGACCTTGATCTATGCAAGCACACAGAATGTTCCATCCATCCATCCATTTCTAAGTCGCTTCTCCGTCAGGGTCGTGGGGGGGTGCTGGAGCCTATCCCAGCAGTCTTCGGGCGGAAGGCAGGATACACCTTGGACAGGTCGCCAGTCCATCGCAGGGCAGACAGAAAGACAGTCACTCACACACTTACACACAGAATGTTATTTTCACCATTTGTCAAATTCATGTCTAATGGAGTAGATCGTCACCCCGCTACTTGGCAGTTGCATTTTGATGCAGGGCTGAAAAAGTGTAGTATGAAAAAACGCAATTTCCAAATTACTAAGAATTTAACTACATTTTTTAAACCTAATAACATGGAGCTTATAAACTGAATGTAGGTGAGTCAGACCAATTGGAAGCAACCTAGCATTCACATGTTAAAACAGCTGACATGCTATGTCTTCTTGTCTTCTTGGACCTAGTGCTTTAGTTTATAGTAAGTCACATTCAGTCCTGCCTCAGTGACCACACACACTTTCATTACGACCACATCCTTTGGAGCAGTGGCTCTCAAACAGTGGTCTTCAAACCCACAGGTGAGTTGCAAGGCAGCTGCATTAATGCATGTTTCTTTTTTTGTTTGTTTGTTTTATTTTTCCACAAGAGCAAAGCTAAAAAAAGATCTGAATCAGAGGGGGAAACACATGTCTTCTGCCCTGCAGTAAAGCTCCTGTGTTAGCAAAATGGCCTTCTGTACTGGCAGACTTGTCAGTGCAGTTTAAGACAGGATATGACTTACTGTGAAATGAATGATGGCAGCCACTTGACAACATGACTCCCCTGTAAGTCCTCTCTGACCATTAAAACTTCTCTTCATGCTCACACATGTGGCACGAACATATGGATGCTAGGGTACATTCACTATATGTTTTACAGTGTTTTTTTATTTATAGGCATATATCTGTAGTTCAAAACTTCCAAATTAACAGTTACTTATAAAAGAAACAGCCCTGCGATGGACTGGTAACCTGTCCAGGATCTTTCCTTCCTGCCACTCAATGACCACTTGGATAGGCCCCAGCAACCCCCGCAACCCAAAAGGATAAGTTGCTTAGAAAATAGAATTCAGAAATGTAATCTGTAGCATCCACATATGTGAATGACGTGCAGAAGAAAAACTGTCAAACTGTGTCCTAAACTTAATAAAATCATCATATTAAACACAATTCATCTTGTCATATCCTTCAAAAGACAAAATTCTTGTTTTTCAGTAATCTTTGATCAAATTTAGCTGCCCTCTAATGTCCTCTGGTGTTTGGTTACATCAGCTTGTTCCAAGAGCCATATAGAGAGAGAGTTGCATCAACTCCATTCACTCCATTGGACCTTTTTTTTACAGCAATGGCAGATCATGGAGCCTCTCAATAGTAGCACCAAATACTAGCAGCGCAGCTGAGTTGCAGCACAATAGATCAGTTGTGATGCACTTTTAAAGGGTAAGACATTCAAAGAATCAGTTAGTACATAATAAGCACATCTTAATTAAATTAACGTGTATATTAAAGCATGTCAGTGGATTCTCCTCGATTAAATTAGTAGATTTAAGGAACATTAACAGATAACAGATTAGGTTAGGATATCGAGTAAAGTTAGCAACCCATAATGTTAACCATAAACAGCCTAGTAATTGTAAAATCCCTGCTCTCAATTTCATTTCATCCACCGTTGTTGAATTTTACCAAAAGGCTTCTAAACGTGATTTTCCAAAGTTCCCCTCCTCTCATTATCTCACTTACCAAGGCGTGGTCAAGCTGTAGAAGGAGTCCTACCGGGCATGGTTGTCCTGTGGGACACCAGAGGCAGCTGGCAGGTATCGACAAGCCAAGCGATCTGCGGCTTCAGTCTTCGCCAAGGCATAAACTCGGGTGTGGGAGGAGTTTGGTGAGGCATTGGAAAGTGACTTTAAGTTGGCTTCGAAAAGATTCTGGCAAACCATCAGGCGACTCAGAAGGGGAAAGCAGTGTGCCACTAGCACTGTATATATTGGAGATGGTGTGCTGCTGACTTCGACTGAAGACGTCATTGGGCGGTGGAAGGAATACTTTGAGGACCTTCTCAATCCCACCGACACATTGTCCAGTAAGGAGGCAGAGTCTGGAGACACGGGAATAGGCTCGTCCATTACTGAGGCCGAAGTCATTAAAGTAGCTAAAAAGCTCCTTGGTGGCAAGGCTCCAGGGGTGGATGAGATCCGTCCCGAGTTCCTCAAGGCTCTGGATGTTGTGGGGCTGTCTTGGCTGACACGCCTTTTCAACATTTTTAAAATTACAACTACAGGGGAATCACACTCCTCAGCCTCCCTGGTAAGGTCTATGCAGGGGTACTGGAGAAGAGAGTCCGGCTTATAGTCGAACCTCGGATTCAGGAGGAGCAGTGCGGGTTCCACCCTGGTCTTGGAACACTGGACCAACTCTTCACCCTCTCCAGGATTCTGGAGGGCTCATGGGAGTTTGCCCAACCAGTCCACATGTGCTTTGTGGATCTGGAGAAGGCATTCGACTGTGTTCCCCGGGGTATTCTGTGGGAGGTGCTTCGGGAGTACGGGTACATGGCTCTTTGCTACGAGCCATTCAGGCCCTGTACAAACAAAGCAGGAGCTTGGTCAGACTCGTTCCCAATGAGAGTTGGACTCCGTCAGGGCTGCCCTTTGTCACCGATTCTATTCATAATTTTTATGGATATAATTTCTAGGCGCAGTCAGGGGACAGAGGGTGTCCGGTTTGGTGACCTCAAGGTCACATCGCTGCTGTTTGCAGATGATGTGGTCCTATTGGGGACATCAGGCCGTGAACTTCAGCTTTCGCCGGATTGGTTTGCAGCCGAGTGTGAAGCGGCCGGGATGAGAATCAGTACCTCTAAATCCGAGACCTTGGTTCTCAGGTGGAAAAGGGTGGAGAGCCCTCTCTGGGTCTGGGATAAGCTCTTGCCTCAAGTGGAGGAGTTTAAGTATCTCGGGGTCTTGTACACGAGTGAGGGTACAAGGGAGCGGGAGATTGACAGGCGGATTGGAGCTGGGTCAGCAGTGATGCGGGCTCTTTACCGGTCTGTTGTGGTAAAGAAAGAGCTGAGCCACAAGGCAAAGCTCTCGATTTACCGGTCAATCTACGTTCCTACCATCACCTATGGTCATGAGCTTTGGGTAATACAAGCGGCCGAAATGAGTTTCCTCCGTAGGGTGTCTGGACTCTCCCTTAGAGATAGGGTGAGAAGTTCAGTCATCCGGGAGGGACTCGGAGTAGAGCCGCTGCTTCTTCACGTCGAGAGGAGCCAGTTGAGGTGGTTCGGGCATCTGGTTAGGATGCCTCCTGGACGCCTCCCTCGTGAGGTATCACAGGCAAGTCCACCAGGGAGGAGACCCTGGGGAAGACCCAGGACATGCTGGCGTGACTATATTGCCCAGCTGGCCTGGGAGCACCTCGGAATCCCCCCCGGAGAGCTCGTGGAAGTGGCTGGGGAAAGGGAGGTCTGGGCCTCATTGCTTAAGATGCTGCCCCCGCGACCCGAACCCCGGTGAAGCGGAAGATGATGGATGGATGGATGGACCAAGGCGTGGTCTGCATTTGCAAAATGGAGTTATGACATAACTGAAGTTTGAGGAAAGACCACACCTAAACTCCTCCTACTTAATTCTAGCTTCCTATAAATACCTGTGCTTCACTCCTGCTACTCGTGACGAATTTCACACCCCAACTCCTCCCCTTTCTCCTCAACCTTGTCCACTCCTACTACTTAATTCTAGCTTCCTATAAATACCAGTCCATCACTCCTGCTACTCGTGATGAATTTCACACTCCACCTCCTCCCCTTTCTCCTCAACCTTGTCCACGCCTGGAACTGATCTTTAATTGGGGGGTCGGCCTTCTTGTGACCCGCAGAAGCCGTTCCCCTCCTCTCATTATCTCACTTACCAAAGCGTGGTCTGCATTCGCAAAATATTAGTTAAACAGAACATTGGGGCACGAGCTTGAAGAGAGGCGGTGAAGGTTAAATGAGAATATCTTTATTTTGGAGTATGAGCTTAATAAATAATAAAAGAGCAATAAAAGAGTTATTTTTGTGATATGTCACTATTGATATGGATTTCTAGTGCATACTGGAGACCTCAAAGAGTAAACAAATATAAGACTTGTGGATTGAGTGTTTGCAGGCTTTGTGATTCTGTTGACTATTATCTGTTCCTTATGTTGCAGTTTAGTTGAATTTGAATTAATGGCAAGAACCACAGGGGGATTCAACTCAGCCTAAAGACTCCCTACAATAAGACAGCATCCCCATCCTGCACCCTGAGTCTCAACAAGAAACAAATCATTAAGCTTCCCAGTGGTGTGGCTTTTCTTTGTGAAACATATGCAATGTCACGTTGTTGTTGTTGTTGTAATCTTTAGTGATGGTAAATAATTTGCTGACTTGAGCCAGCAGTTTTTTCTTCTCTGTGTCAGTGGAGAAACCAAACATTTTTTACTCCTTTCTCGGAGTGATTGAAGCACCTCCATGCAGCAGAGCAAGCCATGCTGGGGACTATATGCAAGGACAACATGCAGAAAAGGGCACAGACAAACTGCCTGCCAGGCTATTCATGTTTGAGTTCGTTATAGCTTTATTTAATGAATCCATTGCAGTAAATATGTGCATAGTAAAAAGACAAGGTACATAAAATATGTTTATATGTGTACAAACAAATGTTTATTATGCGCTGCCCTCTCTGGATGTGATGTGTTTTAATGTATGCTTTGTAATAATTATAAATAATTAATAAAAAAGATTTTTTCATATGCAAGCCAAACAAATGTCTTTGGCTCCTTCTCCTTCTGGCCTTTCTGAAAGTCATAGAGTTTACAGGAGTCATCAAGACATTAAGGCCTTGGGAAACCGAAATAACCATTAATTATAGATGTGTCAATGTTAGAAAATTAATCTGATCTCAATTTTGAAACACTTCCCTCCCTCTAAGTATATCAATAAACACTAGGATATGACTGATCTTAACTACCATACAAGTTTAAGAACATATCTACAATACTGAAAAGTCAAAGCAATGAAACAATGAAAACACATTTTGAAACCATGTTCACATTAACCCAACATGCCAACAAGGCAAGTAATGAAAGCTGTTTAATCCTCAAATAGGAGTGACTTTGACTTTAAAATATATCATATTGTTGTCACTACACACACACACACACACACAGACACACACAGAGACACACACACACACACAGACACACACACATTGGTTTTCTATATAAATGTTGCAAATCAATGCATTTATTGACCAAAAGACGCAGTTCTGTTGCTCTGTGTTTATGGGTTTAAATTGCCCGCAGAAAACTTCCTGGAAGTATCTGAAATCTATGTGCATCACGTGACCATCAAGCATTTTGAACCTCCGTTGATGCAACTCTCTCTCTCTACATGGCTCTGGTTCCAAGAACAAGAAAAAGTTATACCAACCAATAATATCATAGCATGTTTTCACTCCTCCTCCCACCACCCTGACCACCCTCAGTGAGCAAAAACACCCATCATCACCTCCAGTCAGTTATTCCAGTTTCTACAGACAGCCTCCTGTCTTCTCTCATCACTTTCACTTTTAAAGAATCACTTATCTGTTAACCCAGTTAAGCCTTAATCAGACAACCCTTGTTTATGTTGGGATTATGCAGGTTTTTTGTCTCTCGCTCTTGCAGTGAAAGTTACAGAAAAATGAAAGCAATATGGATGCTAAAAGGCTAGCAGGCTAATCAGCCCTTCCCTGGGTCTACAACTTAAAAAGGAAAAAAAAAAAGTAACAATCAAGCTTTCAACACATAATGAGTCATGAATCAGAAACTACAGAAAATACATGATTAAAATGTCTTGACAAAAACTGGTTAATTATTATTATTATTCTTTCAGCTGCTCCCTTTCGGGGTCGCCACAGCAGATCATCTGCCTCCATCTTGCCCTATCCACTGCCTCCTCTACTTTTACACCAACCATCCCCATGTCCACCTTCACTACATCCATAAACCTTCTCTGAGGTCTACCTCTTCTCCTTCTACCCGGCAGCTCCATCTCCAACATTCTTTGACCAATGGTTAATTATTATTACTATTATTATTATTATTATTATTATTACTATTATTATTATTATTGATTTGTGGTGTTTCTGCAGAACAGATAGATTGTCCTGAATTGTCCATTAGGGGTGTACTTTGTGTACTTCTGGTGCCTGTCCCAAGCCTGGATAAATGGTGAGGGTTGCGTCAGGAAGGGCATCCGGCGTAAAACGTCTGCCAAAACTATCATGCGGATCACAAATATGATTGCCATACCGGATCGGTCAAGGCCCGGGTTAACAACGACAGCCTCCGGTGCTGTTGACCAGCAGGGTGCCGGTGGAAATTGTTTGGTGTGAAAGTAGAGGATATATCCATTGCCTCCTCCTATAGGGCAAGATGGAGGCAGATGATCCGCTGTGGCGACCCCTAAAGGGAGCAGCCGAAAGAAGAAGAAGAAGAAGTCAGAGTCTGACTCTGAGTTTGTTTCAAAATGCCCGACTTTCACAATACAATCAAATAAAAAGAAGAATAAAATAATGTCCTGCTCATGATTATTCCTTGCCTGAATATTCTATTTTACTTAGAAGTATGTCACGCTGGCTGTGTTTACATGCAAAGATTTTTGCCAATCTGATTGAATACATTCTGATTCTAGATGAAGACTGACGTGATTATTCACACACTCACCTGAACAATCTGATGGAAAACCTCATTCACACTACGATCAGTCTGATCAGGAATTGTGCACAAGCGCAGAGAACCGCTGGGTGTTGACGTTACCATGACAACGAGTCCCGTCAGAGTGAGACCAGTTTACAGTTGACGCACTTGCATTTTTAAATACTTTAAAATGACGTCAGACTCAGGAAAACTCTCGCTATGACGCGACGCGCATGCGCAGAACGCATTTAAACTTGGCGATTTGAAATGTACTCAGGTGCATTTGTTTACATGGTTATTATTCTTCTATTTATCGGTTTATTTACAGGATTACCCACCTCGTTCAGTCGGATAGAAATTGTATTGGACCTAATGGACTAGTCCGCTTGAAGTGCATACATGGACGTATTGTATTCTGTTTGAGCTATTATTCAGATTATAAATGGTTTATCAGGCTTCATATAAATGTGGCTATTGAAGAAGAAAAATGTGTTCTGATTTTCAATTCACTTTGCTTTTAATTAAAGCTGGCTGCTGTTTAAGTGTGTTGAGAGAAGCTTTGGGGATCTATTTAAGGAAAAAACGATTTAGGTGGCTATTGACTTCTAGTGGTTAACTTTAGCATCTGAAGAAGCAAAATTTAGAGAGCAAACGTGTCTCGACTACATCTGGGGCAAGCTTTAAAAAAAATGAGCACAATCGAATTTTCACTGAACTATTCCTTTAAATCAAGCTAGCATAATGCAAAGACACAGGCCTTTAAGTGTTAAACAAGTATTCAGTGTTTTGCACGTACGCCACTCCTTTGCTTCTGATGGTTGTATCGTGTTTAATGGTGCTACGGCATCCAAACAGATTTTATATGCAGATTTAGTTTATGTCTTAGTTGATTTCACAACACATTTGATATGACTTTACCTCTTCATGTGTGTCATTGCAGGAAAAAGTTTTAGTACCTTAACTCACCTGGAGAACAATGCTAATTTTTCGCTCTGCTACATGCTTGCTAAAATCCCACAACTGCCCTATCCATGCTCTTGGTCAAGCTTTACAAAGTGTTGGCCAAAACCACATTCAACCTCATAGTTTTTGTTTTTTTTAGCACAAATTTGTCAAAGCATGCAAATGATTTAGAATGCAGTCACTATAGAATTGAGGAGCTAGTTACTGAGTTACACTGTGTTGTAACTAATCAGAACAGGGTAGACTGGATCACAATAAGGGAACATCATCAAAATGCAGAATTCGAAGAACTCGCCACCAAGCTAATCCCAAAATAATACACTATAATCTCTCCAGAGTGACTTCCCACATGCATTTAAAACAGAATTTAGTGAATAAGTGCTTTTTGCCAACGTGCTGGTAAACACGTCCAGTCTCCTAACATTTGATACAAAAGTGGGTAGAGTTTGGTAAGGTCTATTTAAAAAGACCCGTTTTTCTCAAAATGTGTATCTTTGCTGTGAAACAGGTCTTTTACTGAGTAGATGCAATAAGTCTCATGTTAGACAGCTGCACTAGCTTTGGGCCTGTTTTTGTCGGCCTGCGGGCCAGAGTTAAATCCCCACATAAACTATCTGCATTTCATGTGGCTGTTTACATAATGATAAAACCGTGTTAACAGCAGTAGAGTTGTCACTATGACACTTCCTCTAAACCCCTCCATATCCAGAAGGAATATGTTTACATGAGCGTGAGCAAACACACTGGCTGCTCCTTTACTTGATGTTAGGGGGGATGTTAGGGTGCCAATTCAGTTGAAGTATAAGTGAAAGTGAGCGTGTGTGTGTTTGTGTTATTTTGAATATATGCTCAAAGATCCATCTTCTCTTGATGAGATTAAAGACCGGCCACTTCATTAAGTGCACCTGCTTGCATCTACACTCCATTTTATCAGCTCCACTCACCATATAGGAGCAATTTGCAGTGCCACTGATGTGGTGGTGGTGTGTTAGTGTGCAATGCGCAAGTACAAGTGGATCAGACACAACGCTGCTGCCTGAATTTTTAAACACCTCAGTGTGACTGCTGGGATGAGAACCAAAAATATCCAGCCAACAACATGACCATTGATGAATGAGGATCGCCAAAACAAACTGCAGGAACTGATGAACTACTGTCTCTGACTTATATCTACAAGGTGGGCCAAGGTAGGAGTGTCTAACAGAGTGGACAGTGCGTGGACACAATGTTTAAAAACTCTAGCAGCACTGCTGTGTCTGATCCACTTGTACCAGCACAACACACACTGACACACCACCACACCATTATGGTGTGAAACTGCAGAACTACAGAGTGACCATATATGGTAAGCAAGTGTAGGAACCAGGAGACAGTTTTAATGAAGTGGCCAGTTGGTGATCTCTTATTTCAAAAAGTGGGTAGGCCATGTGCCCTCATACCTCCCACTACACCCTCCTTGATTTTGCACTAGTGGATCCCCACATACACTAGTACAATATGGAGGTGCAGACTTGGGTTCTGCGGTTGGTGCTAAACATGTCCAGATGATCTCTGTCGTTCAGAGATTTGCTGATTCAGATATTTTAGATTGATTTTCCCTGTTTATGATTTTTTTTCTGAAAGTTCAGTAAACTCTGTGCAATCGCTTTTGAAAAACTGCTGACAGAGATATGGAAGAATCCAGATTAAACAGCCTGCGGGGTACAGAATACTATATAATTGGACCCAAGGTACACATGAATAAATCCATTTCTGTTGAGCAAACTGTATTAATCAAGCAATCTTAATTAATATTAACCTAACTCTCTCTCTCTCTCTCTCTGTAGGGGGAGCAGAAGTTACTTCTGTGCCTCTGAAAACTGCAAATTCTTTGTGCATTGCTTTTCTCCCCTGACCTGGAAACTGAGGTCCAGCACTAATGTCCAGTGACTGAACACTTGTTTGTATAATTGCATTTGTCATGCACCTCAAATCTGAAAATGCATTACATGCCCTGCTGCGGGGGAATAATGATGGGCATGCACCCAAGCCTATTACGCAAACAGTCACATGCAAGTCTAATGTGCATTCAGAATGTGCTAATTGAGCCATCTCACTACTATTAGTTACTAAGTAACTACATTAATTTTTAATTTTTACCTGCATTCAACTGGCTTATCCATGCACTGTGCATAAATGCCTTTTTACAGCAACTTGCAATTAGATAGCACAACACAGGTAATCTCAGTACTCCAGCATTTTAACTGGTTAAGACACTGGTTAAGACACAGAAACACACAATTTCTCAGTGCTGTTGTTGCATTTATGCTGATATACAAAGAAAGTTACCTAACCAAGCTGAATATTTTAAGTTAATTTACATCACAAACTTTTTTTAAAGAAGAAAACAAAACATAGCAATATAGGTTAAAGATCATTTGAGTTATTGTTACTTTGATTAAACAGATAAATAATAAGCATTTACCCATCTAAATCAGCTTGGGTGCTCACAAGGAAAAAAATAAGTATATTTAACCACAAAGAAAACTTGTGCATCTTTTATACAGTGATAGGAAATATGGTAAACTCTGACTCTACATGATGGTGGGTTTTACCTACATAAACATAGACATCTGATTCTCAGAATGGATTGCTGGCAAGATGCTCAAGCTGTAAGATGTTAAGCTGTAGACTCAATGTTACGTAGCAACTCTAAACAAAGAGTGCCATTAGGTTCAAGGGGATTTCTTTGAGTAGCTAACACTGTAAACAATAACATATGTTCATAGTTGTGCAATATGCCTGGGTGTATAAACAAGTGGCAATGCTATATGCAATATGTATTGATGTATATAATTATGTATATATGTATATATAATGTCCCATAAAGTGGCAGTGCAATATGCAAAATGTATGAATGTCTAATGTCCCATAAAACCTGTCCAACCTTGCAACACCTGCTATGAAAGAGCAACCTTGCGGGCGCAGCATGGAAAGGTCAGTTAGTGAACATGAATTTCCACAAGACATTATTCAAATAATTATAAGAATTCTTAGAATCCGAAGCATCTATGAAATGTATGACTTTTTTGAAATATACTGAACCTGAGGCTTTTATTTTTTTGACCAGTGCACCATGTGTGGTTCACAAATATTGGACCACTCTGAAGACAAACAGCTCTTTTTGCCATTCAATTTGGTGTAAAGTGCTCTGTCACCTTGATCTCCACACACACGGGAGGGTTTATCAGGGTTACTGATTGGGCTGACTGGACTGCTGTTTGTTCAGAGGATCAAAAAAAAAGAAAAAACAACAAAAAAAGCATCAAATCAAAGCCCTGCTCAATCAAGCTGAAGTCCTGTGATCTCTGCCTATCACTGGCTATGTGTGCTTTGATTAACATTTACAAAGCAATTATTATAATAGTGGCCTATTTAGTTCTCCTGTGACATATTTTATCATAATCAAGGATGGATGGAACACCTCCGGGCCCAGAATTCATTGTTCTTTTGAGCAACCTATCCTGGTTTTCTGGGTTACTAAAGCACTAAGATGTCATCTTTTGTTGACTTCAGATTCACTGCCTTTCACACGGTGTGAACCTTTTGTTATAACTATCCTTGCCAACAAGGTATGTTCATTTCAAGGTGTTAAATAATAGAACTATCTGTAGACTGGTGAAGAGCAGCTATTGGGAGTGGCTGATATGCAAGGAATGAACTCAGAGGCTGACAGCATGAGATGAAATCTCTGGAACAAATACATGCCATATGGTGCTGTTCTCACCACGCTTCCACTGAGCTATGCAGCTGTTTATTGACTCCGAAGCTGAGCAGCTGTTTTCTGATTGGTAGGAATGTGCACAATTATGGACCTGCTTCATTTAACCCTCAATGCTGTCATCTAGGAGAGCTGCTCATTGATGCCATCTTCCATGGACAGCACATTGTTTTGTCGTTTGCTAATAATCTCCAAACATTTGCACTGGTTAACAAAAAGCCTTTCTGTATTCACCTTCAGTACTTTCCACAGGGGTGTGAACAAGTGTAATAACATATTTTGTTCATTTACAGTAATTCAGCATGATTACACTGAGCTGTGCTTCCGTTCTTTGAAAATACAGCGACTAACGTGTGTTGGAAATGCTCGCTGGTATTAATGCCATGCAAATATATCCCAACACTCCTTCTTTGTTAGAGGATCATCTGCCACTCTCTGTGAAACATGGCTGCTCTCAGCCAATCACTGGAGTACCATGTATCATCATAAACCATTTGAGTGCAACCTCAAACAGGACCAATTAAGAATGACGCATCCATTTCGAGGACTGTGCTGTTTGGGCAGAGAGGATTGGAGAAAGGAGAACGACTGACTGATTTATCATTTCATTAATGAAGAGTCTAATGCCACGCCATCTGTTGCCTGCCCCTGGCGAACGCAAAAGACAGGCACAATTGAAATGTTAGAGGATGACTGAGACAAACTGTCATATGAAAAGATAAGATAATCAATATATGAGCTTGGAGGGTTTAATCCAATGTCAGAGTGAATACAGGCTGTTCAAACCTAAAATCTTTTGTAAATGAGAGAAAAGTTTAAAAAAGAAGGTTTCAAAGAAGAAACCTTACATTGACCTAGTACCAATTATGTGGTTATTTTAACCCAGAGCAGATTTTAAGATCAGAGCTTTAGGGGTACTGAGCACCCAAGGATATATCAATAATAACATTTACTTATCAGAAACAAACTTCCGTTAAGGAAAAAAAGCCTTTTTACTCTTGTTTTTAGGGATGCTGGGACTCAATTTAGAGGTACTTGAGCAGCCCTAAAAAGGCTAGACACACCTATGTTTTAACCTTTGAAAGGTTCCTCGCACTCATAGATCTCTTTTTCACACATGGTTCTTTATAGCAGTGGTTCTCGACGGCCAACCTAACTTGCAAAGTATTGCAAACATGACCCCTGAGAACTGATTTGACAACCACTGTTTTGAGTAACCAAAAGTTGTTCTTCTATGATGTTTACAGTCATTGCTGTATTGTAAAATCAGCATTCTAACTAATAACAATGACTACCTTGTCTAAGTTATATAAATGTGTAACTGGCTAATTGTGTAGTGCTCTTGAATGGGTGCTCGTTTGGGGATCTAACAAGTTACATTTTGACTTACAGATAATTTTCTCAGCATTCTCGATCCAGGGCTGTGTCTCATGATGCAGTATGTCTTGCTTACCCAGCTAACTTTATACTTAGTTGGATCTAACCCGACTGAAAGAAACAGTAAGACTCAGGAGGCAAGAGTGAAGGAGGACAATAGCTTGATGGAATTTTACAGGTTGAAAAATAACAGTTCAGTAGAAATTAAAGAGTCTTTGGCATAGGCCTCATCCTCAGTCCAATCAGACAGGGGCCCAACTGGTGGTGGGGGAGGAAAGAGGGGAACATCAAAAGGTAGGCACCTGAAAGCAGCAGAACACGTACATAAGCCAACTGATTTTAAAGACAAGTGGAGGCCCATGATTGGTCAGAAGATATGACTGAATGAATGATGTAGCATCAGGGTCTTCCTGGCAGAATTTTGGCAAAATCTTGGCACTGTTGTGTTTTTACCATTATAAAAACTTCCTATTTATTTAGGTATGATTCTTTTTTCCTTCTTTGGCTAATCCTTCTGATGTTCCACATCCACAACTGTCTAACTTAACACTTAACTATTTCTCAGTTGCATCAAGCTTATCTGTTAAAAATCTTGGTGTTGTGATAGACGCTGATCTGTCCTTCGATGCACATATAATATCACTAGAACAGCCTTCCTGCATCTCCGCAATATTGCTAAATTAAGAAATGCATTATCCCTACAGGACGCAGAAAAGCTAGTTCATGCATTCATTACTTCAAGGCTAGATTATTGTAATGCCCTGCTGTCTGGATGTCCCAGCAAAAGCTTTAACAAGCTTCAACTAGTCCAGAACGCTGCAGCCAGATTCCTCACAAGAACCAGAAAGTTCGACCATATTAGTCCAGTTTTATCAGCCCTGCACTGGTTACCAGTTAAATTTCGCATTGATTATAAAATTCTATTACTGACCTATAAAGCTCTAAATGGACTCGCCCCTCAGTACCTGAGTGAACTTCTCTCCTACTATGAACCATCACGCCTACTTAGATCACAAGGCGCTGGCTTACTACTGGTACCTAGAATTAATAAAGTTACATCAGGGGGGAGAGCTTTCTCATACAAAGCCCCCCAGCTCTGGAATAATCTTCCTGTTAATGTTCGGGAATCAGACACAGCCCCAGTCTTTAAGTCTAGGCTAAAAACTTACTTGTACAGTCAAGCCTTTGGTGATTAGTCTTCCCTGTCAGGTCTAGACCTGCTGGAGTCTCTGCTGCTCTGTTTTACTGTAATCTGTGGTCAGCCACTCTTTACAGAACTGACTCTGTTTTTCTTTCCTTTCTCTGCCGAGCTGATCAGCTGCCCATCCTGTGCGGACCGGTTTGACCACCACTGAGCTTCTTGCTTTACAACGCTGTGCAGTCCTCACCCTCAGATCTTTTCTTTTCCCACTTTACTATAATACTTCATACTAATAATGTTTGCTATCCCATGTCGACCTTAATAGGATGGGTTCCCCTTCTGAGTCTTGGTTCATCTCAAGGTTTCTTCCTCTTTTAGGGAGTTTTTCCTTGCTACTGTCGCTGCTGGCTTGCTCATGGGGGCTCGGACCCAGATTTTCTTTTCTTTTCTCTTCTCTCTGTAATACTGATTGTTCTGTAAAGCTGCTTTGTGACAACACCTGTTGTAAAAAGCGCTATATAAATAAATTTTGCTTGCTTGCTTGCTTCCACATGTTTGCATGTGCATGAGGATTAATCACAGCCTGAACATCTAAACCTGTCCGAAAGTCTGTCTATGTTGACTCTGCTTCCTTAGACAGACTCCAGATTCACTACATCTTGTAGTCTAACTACAAAGCAAAACAAACCGCATAGTGTCAAATATCCCTAAAGCAACCCAGAAAAACAAGAAAATTACTTCGTCATCAAGCTTTCTCATCTCCTCGTTTCCTTTTCTATTTTTTATTGGGCTCCAGATGTGTACATAATTTTTTTTAATGAGATATGATTAAACAGTTGTATTTTCCCTCATTTGAGCATCTTTAATGACACAGTGTTACAGTAATAACACAAAAGTTATTAGAGACCCTCCTGACTACCAGAGAACTACCCTAAGTAACTTAACATTTTTCACGCAGGTGCAGCCTTTTGTTGGGGTTAAAACAATTTTGCCACCCACCCTTTGCCACCTTTCCTTGCTCCAGCTCTCACTCCACCTTCCTTCTTCCACTCACATACCAATATACAGCCATTCAACACAGCTTGTATGCACACTGATCAAAATTATTTTCAAGGTATATTTCTTGTAGCCATCACCCCCAAAAGAGGCGAAACACACTTAAACTTTAAAGCTACACTATGTAAGATTTATTACTGAGCCAGGAAGGAAAAAACACACTAAAATATTGTGGGTGTGTGCGCTGTCACCCTGTAAAGCCTGAAATAATGATTTAGAAGACAGAGGTGTCGCATCACATTTTGTGGATGTTTTTCAGACCACGTCAAATGTCTTTATGTATTAACATCATAGGCAGAGGTTCCCAAACAAGGAATCGTTCAATGTTTGGGTCTCAAATGCAAAAAAATCAACAATATACTGATGACAGATAAGATGACAATAGTGTCTGATTCACTTACATCCTCGGAGGAGTTCACATTGAATTGCCTTAAAATGTGCTTGCAATCATGTTATTTACAAATGTGGTTCTTTAAAAAACAGTCCATTGAAAAGGACCCAGAAAGTAATTCCTTTATGGTCCGCCAAAGAACCTTTTTGATGCCTGTATTTTTAAGAAAGTGTGTATAGAGCACTACATATAGCCCATGCAGTCCATGCATTCATTATAAGGCAAATAGTTGTTTGAGATTCACCCACTGTTTTTTTCTCAATCATAGCCACACAATGGTTGACTTTCCACCCACCATATGGACAAGACTCTTTTGATAAAACTACCATCTGAATGTCTAAACCATCTCATCCCCGCTGCATAATTCAGTGAATGTGACAGGGGAAACGTCGATCTCTTTATGTGTTCATTGTTATTCCTGTCAGGTTAGTCCAGGGCCAAGGCAAGAGCAGAAACTTGTGCTTCACTGGTTTATGTGGCCTTCCCTCAGAGATGAACGCTCAGGCAGATGAAATGAGCGAGGCAGGAGAAACGTGTCAAATTCATGCAACACTCATTTTAACAGTTCTATTTACCAGACATTTGTTTATTCATTTAATCAGCCAGAGCTTTTGCATTCCCTGAAGGTAGAATTGGAACCCATTAGGCTATAATGTAACCATTTAACTGCAAATCAGATTCTTGCACCTTTTTTTCTTGTTCATTTGTAACCACATGTAACGTGGGAGCAATAATGTTGAGGCAAAGAGAGCCCAGTATCTCCAAAGTGTAAGACTGGGACTGTGAGTCATTTATGTTTGCAAATTGGTAATTTATAGAATTGACTTTGGTGGAAACTTCAGGCTTATTGGAGCGTGGGTCTCATTCTTGATTAGTTGAACTTTAGGGAAGAAAAAAAGTAGGGAGAAGAGAGAGGAATGAAGAGGGGTATACTAGGTTTGGCCTCCAGTTCCTGGCAATATTTTATCAACAGGATTAGGTTATTTGCAAAATGGTTCATAAAAATAAATCAAATGAATCTGACATAGGTCTGAAACAACAGCTTTAAGTGTTCATTTTATATCTGATCTGGTAGCCAACAAACTACTTTATCAAAATTAATTGCACTCATTATGGGGGCCTATTTGACTGACTCTCTGGACAGTCATATAGGTGGGACAAGGAGCCTTTGAGTCTGGTCTGATTTAATTCTGTTGAAAGTAAAAATGTTTCTGTGTTTGGATATTCTTGTGGTAATTAAGGCGTTTAGTACTAAAATATTAGACTACCACTTACTGTGTCCAGACATATGATTTAAAGAAAGAGTTCTTAAATTTAATTCACCCACTCTCTTAAAAATAATGGCTATTATTTGCTTCTTACATTCCATGTACAGTTCAGGACAAACATTTACAATGTTTACCTAAGCTAAAGACATTTAAATTAGCTGCGTACATTTTATGTTATCATACATTTGTTTGGTCAGGTGGGGTATGTAGATTGTTCACACCAGAGATCATTTTAAATGCTTGATTAGAGTCAACTAATTTGACTGTCTTTTTAAATAATTTGGAAGATTCCAGAAATTCATGTAATTTTTAAAAGCTGATTGGCCAATTAAATAAGAGTTTAGTGGGTGTGTACCTGTGGCTTTATTAAAGGGTCTACTTTTAGAACCACTACCATTTTGGCCATTTTGACTATGGGAAATTCTAAGCAATTTAGCCAAGACCTTCAGCAATTACCAGCTGAAGGTACCACAAGCATCTGTGCACACAATTGTATGCAAATTCAATAATCTTGGGCCCACACTAACACTGCATCATTCAGGAGGCAGGTACAGATGAACTGCCAGGGCTGAATGAACAGTGCTGTGTATAAAGGAAAAGGGCTGAGGGTTTTAATCCAAAGAACACTGCAACAACTGTGAAGCATGGGGCTGGTAGCATCATGTGAGGATGTTTTTGCTGGAAACAGGAATGACTCGCTTCAGAAAACGGATGCCATTTGGTCACAGCTGGGTCTTCTTTTTTTTGCCTTTTATTTCACAATTTAAAAGAAAAAGTTACAATTTTAACAATGTTAATTCTACAATATCTTGTAACAATCTAACCCCACTCCCCCAACCCACCCTACTCGCCCTTCCCATCCTATTCACCCTCCCCACCCTTCCCACCCTTCCCATCCTACTCACCCTCCCCACCCTTCCTACCCAACCCTAGATACCCCCCGGTTTCTGCCTGCCTCCCCAATCCAAATAAGTAAATAAATAAATAAAAATCAATTTTATAAAATGAAAAAGGATACGGACATCCTCTAATCAGTATTTAAGTTAGATAGGCATTTAAAACAGGAGATGAATGGTCGCCAAATCCCGTCAAATAAGTCTCCAGTACCTCTCAGGCTAAATTTAATCTTTTCAAAGTCCAAGAAAAACATGACATCAGTTAGCCATAGAGCATGTGATGGTGGGGTAGTGGATTTCTATGCCAAAAGGATCCTTCACTTAGCTAAGAGGAAGGCAAAAACAACTGCATCAGCTACTTGGGGCTTGCAAGAAAAAGATTCTGCCAGGACCCCAAATAATGTAAGCAATGGGCAGAGGGTTATGTTGCATTCAAAGGCGTCAGTTAGTGAAGTGAAAACCGCAGACCAGAACCCATTAAGCTTTGTGCAACAAGTTGGCAGGTGTTCCACCACAACGAGGGCATGATGGGTCTACCCCTGGTGTAAATGCCTGTCAATCTAGCATTGCAAAAGTACACTCTATGGACCAGTTTAAACTGTATCAAATTCAGATGAGGACAGGAAGAGGAATAATTTAGTTTTGGACCAACAGTCCTCTGCCAAACCCCCACCAAGTTCCAATTCCCACCCAGTAAGAGACAAGATGTTATTATAAATAAGCAAGATTATCTCTCTTGAGCTAATGGGCAAAGTGAAAAACTTTTCCCAAGCTAAATCAGGGGGTCGTCCAGGGAATGGGACAAAAAGGGTCTGAACGCAGTGGCGAACCTGAAAGTAACAAAACATTTTAGTGCGTGGAAGATTAAATCTTAAACACAGTGAAGCAAAGCTAGAGAAGGTATCATCATCATATAAGTCCCTAAAAGTGCATATTCCCAGTCTATTCCAGGTGCTAAAGGTATGATCCAGGATGGACGGTGTGAACAGGTCATTTCTATCTATAGGACTGAGGGTTGAGGCTGTTCTAAAATGGAACTGTCTACTACATTGCACCCAAATCTTCAATGTAGCTACTACTAAAGGGTAAGAAGAATGCCAAGAGGGAAGCAATGGAAGGGAAGAAAATATTAAGGCATTCAGAGATGTGGACTAGCATGTTAGTGATTCCAAAACACATCAATTGGTGTTCAGTGATTGGGTCCAGAATGCGATCTTGTGAATATTGGCTGCAAAATAATAAAATAAAAATTTAGGGAGGGCCAAGCCCCCCTCAACTTTAGACCACTGATGAGTCTTCTTACTGACCCAGGGGATTTTACCACTCCAGATAAAATTTATAATAGCCTTGTCAAGACTCCTAAAAAAGACTTGGGTAAGAACACAGGAAGACATTGAAATAAGAACAAGAATTAGGGGAGAACATTCATTTTAATGCTTTGGATTCGGCCAGTAAGCGAAAGGGGAAACTCCTTTATGGATGACATCAGGAGAGTATAGTTAGCCTCTTGAATGGAAGATAAAGAATGAGTGATATTAATACCAAGATATCTAAAGCCGTCTGGGGCTAAACGAAAAGGAATACTGCTCTGATCTATCGGACATGAAAGAAAATTTAGAGGGAAAAATTCACTTTTTTAAAAATGTAATTTATACCCTTATAATTAGGGGTGTACTTTGTGTACTTCTGGTGCCAGTCCCAAGCCTGGATAAATGGTGAGGGTTGCATCAGGAAGGGCATCCATTTTGACAAAATTGCAACAAAGTGATAATATGGGAGTGGCCTTTACAGAGCCCTGATCTGCATCCCAGAGAAAAATAATGAAACTGAAAAAGCAGGCCCGCAAATCTGAATAAGTTACATTGGTTCTTTCAGGAGAAATAGGCCTCTAATAAAAAGTACATACCGTGGGTAACTTAATACATGTAACATAAAATGTGTGGAGAAAAACTGAGTTTGAATGCGTAGTTCTGGCATCCACTACACCTTTCTAGGAAAAACCTTTACTTGGTATAGAATTGTTACTTTGTGTGGAGGTTCTTCACACTCACATATCTGTGCACCTGCACTCTTATTCCACTTGAACTGAAACATTATAAAAGTGTCATGGTATGAAGATCACTGTAGTAACTGGAGAGGTTGTTCAAAGTGATGCATGAACTACTATTTCACAATAATCTTTGCTTTACAAGGCTTTAGGGAAAGTCACTCCCAGATCAATAATGCTAGCTCACTTAAGGTTCTTCATTAGTGAGAGCAACATTGCATCAGAAGATGGCCCTGCTCCACTTCACCTGAGAGCCCTACAGAGTAATTCTGAGGCAATGGCACACAGTAAAGATTAGCAAGCACGCAAGCCATCCCATTGAGTACCCATAAATCCAGCTTAATTTGAGGAGACGGTGGAGGCCAACTCCTGCAGAGAGATTACTGTGCTACCTGCATAACAAGTCATTTCAGTAATTTCAATAGCCCTGTCAGATACCAATGGATTTCCATCCCTGCGCTGATTGCTTGCTGTGATGGCTGTCTCACTGCCCCTAAGTCCAGTACAATTTTCTACCCAAATGCCATATTAAGATACTGTATTTTATTGGGTTGCTTCCACAGTGCTGGTTAGTTCCGTGTACCTGAGCTGCTGGGTTAATGGCTATGTCTCAGTTACTGTGCAGACAATGCTGACAAGGATCCTTCCACTATGGCCAGGTGTAGATATTCAGTTGCTGGGTCACTTTAACTAAAGAAAAAAGTTAGCAAACCGGCTTTCTTTCTGGTCCTCCTCCATTTCACTACAAAAATGAAAACTTCAACAAACAGCAAATGGCAGATATAAAATGTTTGTAACCAGTTTTGTACCCATAAGTGTCAGTTTCGCTAGCAAAGCTATCATCATGCTACATTTTAAGCATGTTTTAACCTAGTGTGCTGTCATCATGCTACATTCTTAGCAGGAAAACAATATATTTTTATGCTTTGTCTCAATACTATAGCAATAATGGTATATCACACTGACATTTGTCATTTATCTGATTTATCTTCATTCACAACTTCAGTTTTACGCATCAATCAATCAAACAAGTCACCGAATAAAAAAGAGCACAAACAAAAAACTACATCACTTCATTAACAGCTACTAGCGCTGCTCTGTAGGCGACCCTGCCAGGCTACAGTGACAGCAGAGGAGGGGAAAGTTCAGCTCCTCACTGCTTAAATACATTTCAGGCATCATACGCCTTAAAAGAGTGGGCAACTATTTATTATCGTCACCAAGAATTCTGCGAGATATAGTTAGTTAGCTAGTTAGTTTAGCTCTTGTGCTGTCATCATGCTACATTCTTAGCAGGTTTTTACCTCATGAAAGCTTGTTAGTTTAGCTCTTGTGCTGTCATCATGTTACATTCTTAGCAGGTTTTTACCTCATGAAAGCTTGTTAGTTTAGCTCTTGTGCTGTCATCATGCTACATTCTTAGCAGGTTTTTACCTCATGAAAGCTTGTTAGTTTAGCTAGTGAGCTGTCATCATGCTACATTCTTAGCAGGTTTTTACCTCATGAAAGCTTGTTAGTTTAGCTAGTGAGCTGTCATCATGCTACATTCTTAGCAGGTTTTTACCTCATGAAAGCTAGTTAGTTTAGCTAGCAAGCTATCATCATGCTACATTCTTAGCTGGTTTTTACCTCATGAAAGCTTTTTAGTTTAGCTAGTGTGCTGTCATCATGCTTCATTCTTAGCAGGTTTTTTACCTCATGACAGCTTGTTAGTTTAGCTAGTGAGCTGTCATCATGCTACATTTTAGCCAAGTTTTTATCTCATGACAGTTAATTTAGCTAGCAAGCTGTCATCATGCTACACTTTCAGCAAGTTTTTTACCTCGTGACAGTTAATTTAGCTAGCTGTCATCATGACAGCAAATTTGTGATGTAGCCACAATATAATATTGTACATTAATACGCCTAATTTTGTTTATTGTGAAAATAAAACAAATTTGCTTTCAACATGAATGTGACTTTTCTTATATTTAACCTTCTGGTGTCCATCAACTCTTCTGCATGTCAGATTTGATGTTTCTATATATATTTCTTTTTCTTTAACACAGAGCAGAAATATAGTTCAAACATTTCCTGAATCTGTATACTCCATTCCCATTTCATCTTATTACAAGATCATATGTGACTCAGTTATGAGACTATGAAGAGGTGTTGAGATACATGTCATCTGCCTCTCACCATGTGCAGTTGGTGGATTTGTGTGTCTATTTTTTTGTGAAAAAAAAAATTTCCTGGACCTCAGGAAATCACTAATGACTCACCCGTCTCATTGGAAGTACACTGGGGACACATAAAATGACATGCAAAAAGTTTACAGCTGCTGAAATTGCTGCAGCAGTTTTGGATGGTAGCATAGGGATCATCCATTTTCCAAGCTGCTTCTCCGTCAGGGTCGCGGGGGGGTGCAGGAGCCTATCCCAGCAGTCTTCGGGCGGAAGGCAGGATACACCCTGGACAGGTCGCCAGTCCATCGCAGGGCATCATATTATATGCAATTGCCTTTAAAGGCAAATTCATCACGATATGCAAAAATCAGGAAAAAACTCTTAGATCCCAGAGGGTTAATCTCACTTTAAGGTCTTATGTTTATTTATTTGGAATGCTTGGGGGGAAGGTGTGAGCCTAACAAAGATTCTTGTGCCTAGGGGCCTTGGAAGACCATCATCTGTTCATCTGATCTAATACTTATATTACTAATTAGTTCCTACAGAATAAATCATGTCATTTTTTATTTAATGGTATAATAACTGACAGGACAAAAAGGTTTTGATGGGGTAGTACACATGTGTCATGTGGCCTTCATGAACTGAAGCGTGTCAGGTGAGGGTAAACACTAATATCCACAGCACTTTGGCCCAGAAGGTCCCCAGTTTGCCTGGTGTAGTGTAGTCTGCAAGGTGAGATTGAGGGGCAAATGTATCTTGCTAATGTTTGTTGCATCTCTACTGTTGTGCTGTGTGCTCAAGTGCACTTCTAAGTAAGTCACACTTCAGCCCCACCCCACCAATGGCAGTCTGAGCACCATGATGTGGGCTAGTAAGAGTGACCTCTAAAGAGATATCCCTGCAGAAAATCATAGAAGAACCACTTTTGGTTTCCCCAAATAATCTTTCAGTGAAGAGTTCTTTGCCAAAAAGTGTTCTTTGAGCACTTTTAGTACCATGTTCGTAAGAGTGTGAGGGTAAAGAACTTATTCTTTAAGAGAACTTATTCGTAAAGAAAAGTTATAGTAACAGACCACATAATGTAGGTTCTGGGAAGAAATTTGGTTTCTAGAAAGAACGGACAATTTGTTAAAGAAATGTACGTTACATGAAGGTTCTTCAAGCATTTGAAAGGCTATTTACTCTTACATTCACAAACATGGCTCTTCAGGGAACTAAAAGTCATCCTCATATTGCATCATTCAAAGAACGTTGCATGGTAAAGAATGTAAGTGTACCCTCAAAGGTGCAACAGCAGTTTTAAGGTCCAGTTGTGTACCTTAAATAAGTTTTTCCTAGTGAAAAAATAGACATTTGTGTCTTTTTACAAACTGATGTTTTAAAACAGAACAATAAAATTAAAAGCCTGGAGACGAGACAGGGTGAGTCAGTACAAGTTAGAAAATATCTAATTTCAGTGGATTGTGGTACAGTTACATTCCCTGACTAAAAGGTACTGAGATGTACCCCTGAGGGTCCCACCACAGTGAAAAAAGGGTACTGCCACAGTGAGTGTCGTACCTTTTTTTCTAAGAGCATAGAACAGAATTATTGATGCTGATTGGCCAAAGTTTATTAGTGAAACTGCAGTAGAAATATCCATCCATCCATCCATCCATCCATTATCTTCCGCTTGTCCGGGGTTCGGGTCGCGGGGGTAGCATCCTAAGCAATGAAGCCCAGACCTCCCTTTCCCCAGCCACTTCCACCAGCTCTCCAAGGGGGATTCCGAGGCGCTCCCAGGCCAGCTGGGCGATATACTCGCGCCAGCGTGTCCTGGGTCTTCCCCGGGGTCTCCTCCCAGGTAGACTCTCCTGTGACACCTCCTGAGGGAGGCGTCCAGGAGGCATCCTAACCAGATGCCCGAACCACCTCAGCTGGCTCCTCTCGACGTGAAGAAGCAGCGGCTCTACTCCGAGTCCCTCCCGGATGACTGAACTTCTCACCCTATCTCTAAGGGAGAGTCCAGACACCCTGCGGAGGAAACTAATTTCGGCCGCTTGTATTCGCGATCTTATTCTTTCGGTCATTACCCAAAGCTCATGACCATAGGTGAGGGTGGGAACGTAGATTGACCGGTAAATCGAGAGCCTTGCCTTATGGCTCAGCTCTTTCTTTACCACAACAGACCGGTAAAGAGCCCGCATCACTGCTGACCCAGCACCAATCCGCCTGTCAATCTCCCGCTCCCTTGTACCATCACTCGTGAACAAGACCCGAGATACTTGAACTCCTCCACTTGAGGCAAGAGCCTATCCCCGACCCAGAGAGGGCTCTCCACCCTTTTCCGCCTGAGAACCATGGTCTCGGATTTAGAGGTACTGATTCTCATCCCAGCCGCTTCACACTCGGCTGCAAACCGATCCAGCGAAAGCTGAAGTTCGCGGCCTGATGTCCCCAATAGGACCACATCATCTGCAAACAGCAGTGATGTGACCCTGAGGTCACCAAACCGGACATCCTCCATCCCTTGACTGCGCCTAGAAATTCTATCCATAAAAATTATGAATAGAATCGGTGACAAAGGGCAGCCCTGATGGAGTCCAACTCTCACTGGGAAAAAGTCTGACTTACTGCCGGCCATGCGAACCAAACTCCAGCTTTGTTTGTACAGGGCCTGAATGGCTCGTAGCAAAGAGCCATGTACCCTGTACTCCCGAAGCACCTCCCACAGAATACCCCGGGGAACACAGTCGAATGCCTTCTCCAGATCCACAAAGCACATGTGGACTGGTTGGGCAAACTCCCATGAACCCTCCAGAATCCTGGAGAGAGTGAAGAGTTGGTCCAGTGTTCCACGACCAGGGCGGAACCCGCACTGTTCCTCCTGGATCCGAGGTTCGACTATAAGCCGGACTCTCTTCTCCAGTACCCCTGCATAGACCTTGCCAGGGAGGCTGAGGAGTGTGATTCCCCTGTAGTTGGAACACACCCTCCGGTCCCCTTTTTTAAAAAGAGGCACCACCACCCCAGTCTGCCAATCCAGTGGCACCGCCCCCGATGTCCACGCAATGTTGAAAAGGCGTGTCAGCCAAGACAGCCCCACAACATCCAGAGCCTTGAGGAACTCAGGGCGGATCTCATCCACCCCTGGAGCCTTGCCACCAAGGAGCTTCTTAACTACCTTAGCGACTTCGGCCTCAGTAATGGACAAGCCTATTCCCATGTCCCCAGACTCAGCCTCCTCACTGGAGAACGTGTCGGTGGGATTGAGAAGGTCCTCAAAGTATTCCTTCCACCGCCCAATGACGTCTTCAGTCGAAGTCAGCAGCACACCATCTCCACTATATACAGTGCTAGTGGCACACTGCTTTCCCCTTCTGAGTCGCCTGACGGTTTGCCAGAATCTTTTCGGAGCCGACTTAAAGTCACTTTCCAAGGCCTCACCAAACTCCTCCCATACACGGGTTTTTGCCTTGGCAACAACTGAAGCCGCAGATCGCTTGGCATGTCGATACCTGCCAGCTGCCTCTGATGTCCCACAGGCCAACCATGCCCAGTAGGACTCCTTCTTCAGCTTGACGGCATCTCTCACCTGGGGTGTCCACCACCGGGTTCGAGGATTACCGCCCCGACAGGCACCAACTACCTTACGGCCACAGCTACAGTCAGCCGCTTCAGCAATGGAGGAACGGAACATGGCCCATTCTGAGTCAATGTCCCCCACCTCCCCCGATATCTGGTCAAAGTTCTGACGGAGGTGTGAGTTGAAGATCAATCTGACAGGTTCTTCTGCTAGACGTTCCCAGCAAACACTCACTATGCGTTTGGGCTTGCCTGGTCTGACCGGCATCTTCCCCCACCACCTGATCCAACTCACCACCAGGTGGTGATCAGTTGACAGCTCAGCTCCTCTCTTTACCCGAGTGTCCAAAACACATGGCCGCAAGTCCGATGACACGACTACAAAGTCAATCATTGAACTGCGGCCTAGGGTGTCCTGGTGCCATGTGCACTTATGGACATCCTTGTGTTCAAACATGGTGTTCGTGATGGACAAACTGTGGTTTGCGCAGAAGTCCAAAAACTGAACACCACTCGGGTTCAGATCAGAGAGGCCATTCCTCCCAATCACACCCCTCCAGGTCTCACTGTCATTGCCCACATGAGCGTTGAAGTCCCCCAGTAGGACAATAGAGTCTCCAGGAGGAGCACTTTCAAGCACCCTTCCCAAGGACTCTAAGAAGGCTGGGTACTCTGAACTGCTGTTCGGTGCATAAGCACAGACAACAGTCAGGACCCGTTCCCCAACCCGAAGGCGTAGGGAAGCTACCCTCTCGTCCACCGGAGAAAACCCCAACATACAGGCACCGAGTCGAGGGGCTATGAGAAAGCCCACACCTGCCCGCTGCCTCTCGCCATGGGGAACTCCAGAAAAGAATAAAGTCCAGCCCCTCTCAAGGAGATTGGACCCAGAGCCCAAGCTGTGTGTTGAGGTGAGCCCGAATATATCTAGCCGGTATCTCTCAACCTCGCGCACCAACTCAGGTTCCAAAAGCCAGTTTCAGCAACCGAGGATCAGAACGCCAAGGCCCACGCCTTCGGACACTGCCCGATCCACAACGCACCGAACCCCTACTACTGCCCCTCCCATTGGTGGTGGGTCGATGGGAGGGGGGACTCATGTAACTCCTTCGGGCTGGGCCCGGCCGGGCACCATGAGTAAATGCCCGGCCACCAGACGCTCGCTGGCGAGCCCCTCCCCCAGGCCTGGCTCCAGGGTGGGGCCCCGGTAACCCTGTTCCGGGCAGGGTACACAAGTCCTGTTTTTGTGTCTTCATAGGGGTTATTATGGATCACACTTTGTCTGACCTGTCACCTAGGACCAGTTTGCCATGGGAGACCCTACCAGGAGCTTTTGCTCCAGACAACATAGCTCCTAAGATCATTCAAGCACGCAAACCCCTCCACCACGATAAGGTGGTGATCCAAGGAGAGGCAGTAGAAATATATTTCCCATATTCCAGACTTGAGATGGGAGTGAAGGCGGATCTCCCTACTGATCCTGGCATCACTTCACAGCAGTGTTTCACAGCAGCAGCTGCGAGAATTTCCTGCAGATACACCCCCCAGCCCAAGGGGACACAACAGAGGAATATCAGGGTTGTCTTGTCGTGACACCACATAGAGCTACAGCATTATAAACATTGCCTTACAAAGTCCTTTGAGCAAACACATGGTGTATTTTCTTGAGTGTATTGTGTTCCCATTTGACATTTTTAAAATTACTTTTACATTTATAGTGCGTGTCAAATGTTTGGGGTCAGTTTGCTTTTGGCAAGTAATGTTTACTTTTCAGCTAAGCAAACTGCAAAGATTTTGTTACCACAAACAGCCATGTCCTAATGTATTATTGCTTATGCTTATATTTTGTAAGACCCCATTTCAAATTTATCATTCTACAGAAATGTCCACTTTTCTATCGATTCACAGGTGTCATTGGTGTTACCCATCCTCAATGGTGTTACACATAAGAAAGGTAACACCAGAGGCATTTTTAATGAAAAATGCATTTTACATAATGGCTGCTACAGAGCATCAATTATGAAATATCCACTAAAATATGTAATTTAATCCATTTGTATTCTATTTTTTTCACATTTACCTAAGAATAAAGTATGTCACACCAATGACGTCAACTAAAAGCTTCATATGAAATCAGGAGCTAAATGAGAAAATATCTGATAACTGAAAAGACACAGTGGACTTAACATGGGCTTTTTATAGATCCTCAGAAAATAGGTAAAAGGAAGTCAAGTGATGTCATCATTGTGATTTTTATTTCAAAATAAGAGACACAACTCCTGGGGACAACAACCTTCATTATAAATTTTATAATATATATTTGCCATCTGTTTTCTTTGTCATTTAATTTATATATTCTATAGTCATGTAGAGATTGTTGTAGTTAAAATTGCAGAAAAATGTGTTTTTTTTTCTTCAAAATATGGGGCTCACCCTTTATACATGACTGTGGTGACAAGCACTTCTGTGGTGCTTGGAATTCTATATAATTGATTTACAAACCAATATTGCTAGATTGATGCTCAAGAAGGTGTTAAAATAACTTATTGTTTTATTCTAAAATATAAATAAATTGTAACCATAACATGCTTTTTTAAGTGTAATATATCTATAAACACTAGGGCCACAAAAATGGATGTTTCTGTAGAATGACCCAGTTTTTTTTTTTTTGCAAGGAAAATGGCATGATCTAAACAATGATCTATGTAATATCAATTTAATGTGACACAGAAACTATGGTCATTTATTAAAAACATTGTGAAAGTGGCGTAACTACTAGTGGTGACTGAAACCCCTATAATCTTCATTGGATCCATCATATAAATAACCACACCTCTAACTCCCATGTAAAGAACCAATTTCTTTACAACATACCTCACTAGTTTGCATCCATCAACACACAGAAAGAACTAATGTCTGTTTATTTATTTATAATGTTAAAATTTAAATTGGTAGCCATAAACATTTTAGGTTAATGTTACATGCTAGTGGGTAGCACGCCTTGAGAGCCGCAACCATAACAATAACAGTAGCAAGTAAAAACACACATTTACTTTATGAAACTTTATGACACAAAATGTAATATTTGGGGAGTGAGCTTTCATTTTGCCAAATTTCAAAATGTATTAAGGTTTTTATATTGAAAATAAATCTAAGCAACCCTTTTTGTGGGCCTAGGTCTGCCGGGTCCAATTGTAAGTCCCCCACTGCCAACAACTTACCATCTTTAAAGCTCGCAAACTGGCATGTTAAGATTTCTACACTAAGATTCAGAGAAGGGGAACATGGGTGAACAACGTTCACAAAGGTTTGCACAGGTGCCACAACATCCACTTCCAAAACCTCAACTATATGTCATGCAAATCTGTAGAACTGCATGCCAAGTCAATACAAACATTTATATGACCATCTTTACAAAATTGCAAAATGTCATGTGTTTCTGTACATTCTGGTTTGGACACAGATCTATGATGTACTCATTCATGTTCTGGTTTAAAACCTTTTAAGTCGTGTTGACCAAAACACGAGTAAAAAGCAAAACAAAAGTAAACCTTCAGTACTGATTTGTCTTCTTAGACAACATCTTTGACAGCAGTGTGGCTGAGATTTATATCATCTGCCTGATTATTCAATAGCTCTCAGCTGGTGACTCATCAGGCAGCGAGGCTCTACAATGCAGCAGCCAACTGTCCGCCTGGTCAAGGTCAGTGGCTAAATTGAGCGACAAGTGGGAGAAGGGGTCACAAATGCAGATTACCTGACGGCCACTAGCTAAGTGCTTTCCTGTATTTTTTTGTGGCCTGTATTTTTTTAAGTGTGATTTTTAGCTACACAAAGTTTTCCATCTAATATTATCCTAACTAAAATAGAGAATTGTCCCATATTTTTTACCTTTGTGTTTTGGCTGCATATCAACTCATTTAAATGCATTTTAATCAGTGTTTGTTAGTAACAACAGTGCATAATAACACAGTGTTTAATGAGTATTTTAGTTTTCAGTTAAATCAAGAAACATTTTTACATTTCTACATTGTTTTTCACATTCAACAGTACAATTATATAGGACTCCTATTATAATAGAATTATCATTCACCATAGCCATGCTAGTGCAAATGTACTGCCACATGTTACAGTTCTTGGTGCAACAATAACATCTGTTCATTTTACACCACAGCCATTAGCGTCTAATAATGTCTCACCCTAGACAGAATACATTTCTGTCTCCAAGTTTTGAGTTTCCAGCAACTCCTAGAACCTTATTAAGAATTCCAGAATCACACGTAAAAGACCCTCCAAAGCCCTCCAAAGGAAGGAGCCCAGACATAATAGGAGTTCCATCTCTGTGGGAAGAACATATGAAATGGATCATGAATTTGACAGCACATATTCCTTCAGGGAGGATGATCACCTGTGTCCCAGTAGCACCATCAAACCAAAAGCATTAACATTACTACCAGAAAACGTACTGAGAGATGTGGTGAAGATGCAATTAGTTTAGGCCGTCATGCTTGCTGAACAAACAGACGTCTGTTTTGATTTACTCTACAGCACAAGCCTTTCCCATAACTAGATCACATCTCATCTTGTAAAGGCCTAATTTACTAACTTATAGCTAATTTAATAATCACTTTGTTCTCATTTATATTGTCTTCATTGTGTTTTTGAAGTGCGCCTTAATAACTAAGCAACCCTTTAATGATGCTATTCTACATTGTAAAAAAGTCTGTTATTTAATGGTAAAAGAATTTTCTCAATGATGACAAAATTCTGTAAAATTACAGTTGTTAAATTCTCAGTCTCAGAAATATTGCTTTTTGATCTAACTTAAAAACAGCAGTGTTAGAGTATTGAATATATGTGGTTTATTTACATGCATTTTGTCTTAAAAAATGGGTATTGACCATTAAATTTTACAGTACTCTGACAGTGAAAATAATTATTACTTTTTACAGTGTAGTCAATACTGTCAATTCTTCTGTTTTATCTGTAGATAAAACATTTGAAGTAAAGCATTGATTTTTGGCACTATAAAGTCACACCTGTGCACCATGTCCAGAGTGCAATCGATAACACAAGCCAAACAACCTAGTTAGCAACACAATATCTTCAGCTAATGGAACACTTTTCCCTTTGCAAAATGTAATATTCATTTTCATTGAACGTAATGTGTTTTCTTCACATGTACTGCATACGTTTACATTCATTTGAGTTCTTTGGGGTACTTTTCAGCCATGCTAACTTACAATACATCCACTGGCTACTGACAGGCTTGTCTATCAGACATTGTCTATGAGTGCACCATTGCAACCACATTCTGCTTTTCCTGCTACACGTATTTTAATGAAATGATTTCAGTAGTCCTTGCATCATGCTGAAGAAATGGATCAGGACAGTACATGTATCAGTTTATGGCTGTTCACCAACAAGAGCATGGGGAATATTCATAATGCTACAATAAGTGGCCCAAGTACATCATTTTGTAGCAGACATCATGAGACAACTTACAAGAATGACTCCTCCCCAAACTGGTCTTCTTTCTCTTCTAAGCTCGAGTGACAGTTAAAATTATCATGGCATTTGACACACCTTTTCTAAGAAGCTGCAATGCCTCAAGACATTTTTGAACTTATTTCCTGCTTGAGTTCCATGCATGAGTATTAACTCTTAGATGTCTAGAGTTATTACTGTCAATTTGCTACAAAATTTAAATGTACTCATGTAAATACAAGGTGAAAATTCATGAACAAACTTAACAAGGCTTGACAATGCCTTTGATGTGCTAATGCAGGTGGTAGCTAGGCTTTTGTTATGGTATCCCAGGTGGTTGCTAAGGTGTTCCTAGGCCAGTGGTTGCTAAGATTCTAGAAAAGGGACTGGTTCTATTTAGATTTCATGGTCAATGGTCAAGCTTGTAACAATAGAAGACACCTTTTTGGTGCTATACAGATCCCAAAACATTCTGTATAGAACTATACAGAATACATTCTACATCAGTCTGAAGAACAATTTCACCATGCAACCTTTTAACCCTTAAAATCCCAGGCTTTTCACATACTAAGGCTTATTTTTCAGTAACTACATGGACTTCAATGCAAACGGGTTGAGCTATTCTTAGGTTATAGAAGTGTGTAATAAAACTTAGGCCCACCAATGAGCCTATAGCCATGTAAGGTTTTAAGCATGAATCCGTTCTATATAGAACTCATTGTTCTAAATAGAACCATTCCCTGTACTAAAGAACCTTGAAGAACCATCTTTTTTCAGAATGTGCTTACAAATACGATACAAATCTTTATAATGATTGTGATGCCTAAGAGTTAAACCAAGGGAATGTGGTTAGATACTAGAAATAATGGGATTGTACAGAATTTGAATATGAAGGACAGTTTATGGCTGACTGGGTCTTTGTGTCAGCGGTTGACAGTATGACTGTGTCAGTGTCTTGCCAGTGACATTGCTTATGTGCCACCACTCCCTGAACCCTTAGCAGGCTCAGTGCCCAGAATCCTTCAGGCTTGTGGTGGGATGGCACATCTCTCCATTCCAATCACACTCTGCCATCAATCAGCCTTTTTTCCTGACCACACAGACCAAATTGTATCCAAGAACCGCGTCCTTGCAGAGAACATTTTCACAATGAAATGATACTGGCTGTCCCACAATGTAGTGATGCTAATCTTATGGACAGGCAGTGCCATCCATACATCATAAATAAACCACTTTGAGACACAATCACTTCAAGAGGCCTTTGAAGGAGAATTTGACATATTTTCAGAATATTTTCATAGTTAAATCATGATGATGTAAGTCATTCAGTGTAGGTTGATGTGAAATATGCCATTCAAGAGAAACTTGCTGAGTCAGAGTTGTTTGCAACAGTGCTGACAGGAACCAGATGTCTGAAGCATTTAATGATTCTCAAAGCTGCAGCATATGCTACATATTTCATGAAATGATGGCCTCCACACCCAAAGTGCACTAAATGTCCAGTTGGTCTTTTCACAGTTTGAGTCTCAGAGCAAAATAGTGGCTTTAAGTGCACACTTTTTGTCACGTTTAATGATGTAAAGTCACATTCTCGTAACCCTGCCTGCCCTTGAGATTCTTGTGTTTGCAGACACAAACTACTTTTATTCATTCTGTAACGGGGAGCGAGGTCGCGGACGCATGTGCGGAGGTAAGCAACTTTTATTGAGGGCAAATCCAAAATCAGGGTCATAACAGTCCAGGGTCAAAGAGCCGATACATACAGATCGGGGGACAGACATGACATAAACCAGAATAAACAGCAAACAACATCAAACAAAGACCGGCAAACACAAGGGGCAAACACAGGGCTTAAGTACACAGGGAAAACGAGGGACAGGTGAAAACAATCAGGGGCGGAGTTACAAAACGAGGGGCAGGACTACAGATACCAAAACAAACACACATGGGCTAAACCAAAACACTAACACATGGACAGGACTGGGAGGGGCCAATCGTGACACATTCAAATGAACTATTCATGCTTCTATAAGTGATTTTTATAAGTGCTTTCCAAGTAAACTTAGCCAGGAATTCATTTTATCCAAAAAAAAAAAAATAACAATGACGCTGCCACAGTGTTATCCTGCATTCTGGTCATAGAATGCATGATAACCTTGATTGATCAGATATTTGACATTTTGGAGTGAACATTGTGGCTGCTTTCCACTGTGTGCCTTTGGTGCACCTTCAGCTGTGCTGTTTCAACATTACAGATTGGCAAGTAGAGCTCTGAGAGCAGCAAACAGAGTTTTACAGTCTCCAGCTGACTGACCAAATAGTCAGTGCACTCAAGTTACAGTGCGGTGTGTGCAATTGCTTAGAAACATTACAAACATTTTACATCATGTAAAATAGCCAAACCAGTGATGTAGCAGTGATCCATATGCATGTAGGAAACATTTTGTCACTTAACCCAAGCATCCAGGTGGCACAGTGGCACAGTGGCTAGTGCTGTTGCCTCGAGGTAAGACGGGCTTGGGTTTGAGTCCGAAAAAATTGTGTGGAATTTTCATGTTCTCCCTGTGTCTGTGTGGATTTCCTCCCATGGTCCAAAGTCAGGAGAATTGGAGATGCTAAATTGCCCTTAAGTGTGTTTGTGTGTCTGCCCTCTGCTGGACTGGCGACCTGTTTCCTGCCTTCTGCCCAATTAGCAGTGGGATAGACTCCAGCCATCCCCATGACCCAGGAGGATATCAAGTGGTCACCCAGGCATCTGTTTTTGCATGACCTTAGTGTCTATTGGTTTATTCAGCATTATGTAGCAGTATTTAATAAAGAGACTTGCTGTTCAGAAGTAGCTTTTGTTTGATTAGCAATGGTAATAATGGTAATTTCTGCTAAAACCTCTATGGGAGTGAAGAAGCTAGCAGAGGTGTACACCCACTTTCCAACAGTGGATTTTGAAAGCTGGAAAATGTGAAAAAAAACATAAAGCTAATTCATTACATACTTCTGGCATTACTGCACTAAACACAACATAACTTCACCATTATTGTATTGGTTTGGTATGTTCCATTGTATTCACCACAACTTTAAATAATTTACTTCTGTTGCCTATCACATGTGAGTTATTCACCCAGATGTACTACAACCATAAACACAGATGAGCCAAAACATCATGCTGTTGGGCCTCCATGTGCCAAAACAGCTCTGACTTGCTGAGGCATGGACTCTGAAAGACCTCTGAAGGTGCTCTGTAGCATAGTATAAGAATCAGACTCAAAATCAGAATACTTTATTGATCCCAGAGTGAAATTGCAGAAATGAGCTTTAATGGGGTGTCATATTAATCGGTATAAGAGACTATTTTGTGGAAATTACGTGTTTTAAAAATGTTAAAAGTGTGTACACATTAATTGTGCTAATCTGTGTTGCTTTTTGGAGTAGTTTGTGTGGGGTTTATTGTCTACTGTCAGTCATATTAAGCCTTTTGCAGCATTTTCAGGTGGAATCAAATCTCAAGTGGAATCCAATCTCAAGCAAAGCATCTTCATAGCTCTTGTTCTCAAGTGCCAGTTTTGCTTCATGAGTGGCTAATAGCACTCAACTTTTGTTATACCTGTGCTCACACAATCGTTTACAACGAAAGTTATAACACTCGGTGTGCAGGTGCACTTCTGGTTTCATTGTTCAGGCCCATATATGCTTCATGCTGGAATGTATTAATGAGTTTAACCACTTTGATTAAAAGAACGTAAAGCAAAATAGCAGCTCATATGAACAAAAGCAAAGCACTTCATCCAAACAAATCGCTCAAACACTTCAAATCAACCTTTGCCTTTTTCTGTTGTTTATAGTTTGTGCTGTAATGTCCACTTCACCAAGATGGACATGGACATTCAACTGCTGTCACTCTTTCCATTTTGTTCTCAAAGGCTGCTGCTTAATTTGTATCAAAGCTGTATGCTGTTTGTCCCCAGCCCCGGTTCTAATGAGGCTCGCCCACTTAGCTGTTTGTTCTAGCCTTCTGTGCCCCTTCACCTCCCTCTTTTTCCCACACTCTTTGACTCTTTTATGGGTAATTCTTAGCCTAGTCTTCTGTTACAATCAGCCTCTTCCCTAGTTTCTCTGTCTTTGTTGTTTTTCCAGTGTAAGGGACCAGGCTTGGAGTGTTGGATTTGATGTGGATTCCGTCTGGGCACACTTGGCACAGCTTTCAGGCGTTTTAGCACATGACTTCCCTACACAGTTGTACAACTTTAAACTTTCTAAATTCTTGCAGTTGTATGATCTTGAAGGGCATCTGCTGCTAGAATGTTAAAGCTTATCCAATTAAAACTGCAATATTTGTTCCAAGCATCTGCACTATATGTTTTTATTATATTTCATAATTTTCGAAGTCTCTTTTTGATCTTTCTGATCGATATTTGCTCAGGAATGTTTTACATGCTTCTGCAGATCATTTCTAGGCCAAAGCATCAAGCAGCTTTTCATGAATTATGGGAATTTAGTGCAGAACAAGTTTATGGAATGAAAACTAGATCAAAGACTTCAAATCAAGCGCTGTCACTGTACATCTGAGGAAAACTATCTGAGTATCTTCTGAGTAAAGCAAGCAAACATATGAAATGAACTTATACAGAAATTGACATTAACACGTAGAAGAAGAAGAAGTTACTGTTATTTTATATCAATAAGTGGCTGAAAAATCTAATTCAAAGTGCAAATTCTAACCTTTCAGTTGACACTGTATTTATGTTCCTAAGTAGAAAAGGTAATATTTTATTATGATTAGAATTTGATGAAAATGGTCTTGTTTTGTAGGCTTAAACCTATTCATCTATGTAGTTACATAACTAAATAATTACATTTAAAGTAGTTATGTAACATAAATAGATGTAAATGTACAGCAAACTGACATTCATGACTCAACTCAAGGGTTAAATTAGTGAATGAAGTAACATTAATATCAGCCTTGAATTACTGCTTGTGTGATCAACATCACTGCAGGGTCATTCATTGCTATTGCAGATTGTGTCTTGATTTTATACAGATTTTGTTTATAAGCTGTGCAGAGTTTAAACGCTGAGGCCTTGACGTTGACACTGACCTCAGCGGCTCTTTCAAAGCATTTGGTCTCAGCAGGCTGAGCATGAAGCCAGCTGCAGGATCGCGGTTGGCAAGAGGAACTGCTTCCTGACTCCCTGAGCTGGACGCTGCAAAACTGAGAGCACACACCCTCTTTTGACTCCATAAATAATCTCCAGATATCCTTGGAATGCTCTGCTGGACTGTGAGGTGAGGTCATTGAGGGCTGGAACTCGGTAT
This sequence comes from Pygocentrus nattereri, assembly GCF_015220715.1. NCBI lineage: Eukaryota > Metazoa > Chordata > Actinopteri > Characiformes > Serrasalmidae > Pygocentrus > Pygocentrus nattereri. The sequence goes on along the minus strand of NC_051231.1, from coordinate 23,245,881 downwards.
GTTTCCCTTTTCACTCCAAGGGACAGTTAATTCAAATGTAAGACAAACAGGTTTGAGAAAAGATCATGAAAAATGAATATTACAACAGTATGGCTACAAGAATATAAAGAAAGAATATAAAGCTTACATTCCTTTTCCACAGGAAATCCATTCTTCCAGCCCAAAAAACTAAAACCATTAAACTACTAGACCTGAAAACAGACAATATTACTTAGTAATAAACCTGCAGTCAAAGCCATTCATTCCATCCAATTTGTACAAATAATATACATATAATAAGCCATGTAGAGCTTTTACATGCTGCTGAAGGCGGAGCAACAGCACTGGTACTTTCTTCCTCCTTGGTATTGGTGGCTTCTGATTTGTAGCTCTACAAACTCTGATTGTCATTATAAGAGTTATGAGGCGAGTTATTTTGGTAAAAATCATTTTTCATTAAAAGACAATTATGATGTGGTGAGGTGGCCCCTACGAAAGCCCAGGGCCTTCCAAAGATTGATTGAACATCTTCAATCAATAAGTTCATAAGGTAATCCAATACTGTTTGGCTGGCAGAGAATGCATGGCACATTCAAGACTACATCATCATTAAAAGCTCATTGTAAATTAACAGGACAGAGCTTTGGCCTAGATCCAGCTTCATTACACTTTTATGAATGGTCAAATTGAGTCCAGCCTTGTATATTTGGCCTGTATTTTGCTCAGATCACCCTGTTTTAACTGCATGCTAGTGACTCATCTTTGATTCACGTTGAATCTTAATAATTTGGCTGTAAAAGCAGGAATAATTGTTGAATAATCATTTTTGGCATTGTTTACTGAAGTGAGGGAAGAAAAACACAGTGAACCCAACAGGCTCTCGTAAGTGACTCTGTAAGGCAGTAGCTGGCATAGTAGAGACAGAACAATATCATTATTTAATTTTTTTTTTTTGTGTTACTGATGCCAATAATGCAAAAAAGAAAGAAAAAAACGACAAGGTTACAAGGATTAGATTATGTCTAATTAACTGTTATCTGTTTAACCTAAGCATTTATTGAGATGGTAATAATCCTGAAAACAAAATCATCTTTACAGGCTGCTTTCTGTTATACGTATATTTACATCTCTGCCCTAAACCCTAACCCCGAAATTTCAACTTGTGAAAATAATACTTAACTTTTTTGGCTTTTTAAATGTTTTTAATGATTTTTTTGGTTTCTTTTAAACTAAAATGTAACGATTTAGATTTATGATTAGTTTAATTTTTAAATGAAACAAAAATGCTGTTCCATATATTTATATCTCTACCAAAACACAAAGGCTGTGTTCCAAATAGCTTACTACATACTGCTTGCTTACTGATTCTGCCCAAAAAAGTAAGCAGTATGCAGTATGTGACCAACAAGAATTTATCCAATACAATAATACACCAGGATGACATACCACTCCTGCAAATTTTTCCAGTATGCAGCCAGAGCCATCTCCATGATATACTGCATCCCAAAATGCAACAGGGCCATTCCAGGAGGACGTAACCACCTGTGATTTTTTATAGCTCTGCATTCAGCCTTTCCTTTATATCTTTAAAATGAAAGAAATCTGACTAAATGCTGCTCCACTCTACAATGCTGAAGCCACATCAGCTCTCTCTGCTGGTCTTGAGGGGGGTTTGATGACTTTGTCTATGTAAAAGTTTCTGCATAATGTGGATAAAACAGTAACGCAGCTGAACAATCGGCTTCTCAGGCTCATGTGTGGAGTCACACTGTTTATTCAGTCAGATTAGCTCATATTATTAACTACAAGTGTATTGAAAATGAAAGACTCACAAACAGAGGAAAAAAGGTGTGTTCAGAAACCACAGGTGTACCACACAGATGACGAGAGGTGCTTTTTAAAGTTTAAAGACAGGTAAAAAAAACAATGTCCCACCTTCTGTCATGGTATGGGTGTATATATAAAATCACATAGGCCCATCTCTCGACAAAAATATGAACACACACACTGAAAACTGGCTGGGAGTGGTTGCTAAGCAGTGAGTGGAGGGCTGAGGAGGATAAAGTGGATCTTGAGCTGGTTGCCACACAGTACAGCAGACAGCCTGTGTCGTATACAGAAAACTGTACAGTACACTACTGATGAAGAGTAGCATGCAGTATACAGTATACACTGATGCAGAGTTTTAATCCATAGTCAGAGCCTTACTTTAGCCATGTTTTAGAGCAGGAAGTCAGACTGCATTCCTGTCCCTCTTTGCCACATGAGTGAGCAGTTAGATCCCATTATTTTGTAGTAAGTGTGTCCCAAAGCCTGATCAGTGTGTAACATTAAGAACCTTCACTATAGAAACACATTTTTTGCAATTAGCTAAACTTTGTGTTTTAATGAAAAATATAATTTTAATTGTGTTTAACTGTTTTGCGCTGTGTTTGCTAGTCATGTACTGGTTAGTGTTTTTGAGTTATGCTCAAAATCACATAAAATTGTCACTCCCAAAACTTCATAAAGTTTGGTAAAGTTTCAATAGTGTTACGATTGTTTTAGTAGTGACAAAATTGAATGTTCATTCATTCATTTTAATAAAATGAACATAATAAACCCCTTAAATGGCCAGGGGCAGATGGCTGGCCCAAAGTTTTATTAAACACTTTTATAACCTGAGAATAGCTTAGCCAGCTTGCACTGAAGTTCCTGCAATTACTGAATAATAAGCTTTGGAATGTAATAAGCCTGGGATTTTACGGGGTTAAGGTATACGGTCACTTAAAGCAAAATAATTTTAGCCTGAATCCAGTCAGTTAAATTTCATTTCTTCAAACCATTTTAGTAGAGTAAGCCATTATAAAAATCCTTTAAAATGAGTTATTTTTTGAAAAAAAGCACTTCTCTTAAGATGAACATCTAAACGTAGGACATCATGCTCCCACTACTCAATAATTCTACTACCTCACAGGAAAAAATCCACAACTAACAACATCACATCACATAACATGTTATGAGAGTGTGCTATTTCATTGTAATTTGTTAAAGGATTGGATTGGATTCATCCTTTTTTTCCCCTATGACATCCGATTTGAATTGGCCAAAGATGAGTGGACTTATTGACCCCAGTTTTACTTAAAAATCTAATTTATAGGAAGCTAAGGAGCTCTGTTTGTATTTGCACCACTTTGATAAAGACAAATGATTACTTTGTCTAATAAAAAGAAATAAGACAATAATAATGCCACCATTTACTTCAAAGTTAGGTCATGTCAACATGCCAACTCCATCTCTCGTTTACTCCATCTCACATCGTTTATTTATGTGAACTTGTACAAATCCCACAGTGGAAATAAAGAAAGGGTTGCTCATGCTCACAGCCTGTCCTGTAGCTCTGAACTGTTCAAGAAATAGTTCACATTGATGAATACAAGTAGTTGCTGTAGGAAAAGACTTGGAAGACAGGTATAGCTACAGTGGCAAAATGCCAAGATAATCTACACAGAGAACTAAACTGCTTCCCAAAATGTCTTATGATTTCTACAGTTGCATTAAAGTGAGTTATTGAGAAGAAAGTGGCATGTTTGTTTATAAAGAGCTGCAAACACTAAAATGTGTGCATCCACAAGTTCTATCAATCACTGAAGTTATTTCAATCACTGTAGCATATTGCAAGTTGAACTGCAGTAAACCCGCTGCTGTGTATTTACTGTTTAGCTCAGGCCTGGGGTGTAAAAGCATACAGTGCATGCTCAATTTACACTCTTAAGTAAACTTTAGGGAAAACACAGTTAAACTTATCTAACTCCCAGTGGTGGACGAAATACACAAGTCATGTACTTGAGTTAAAGAGATACCCAAGGTAAAATCTTACTGAAGTAAAAGTAGAAATCCTCCCTTTAGACCTCCACTTGAGTAAAAGTACAAAAGTATTTGCCTTCAAATGCACTTAAGTATCAAAAGTAAAAGTACTAAAAGATTAATTGACTTAATGCAACTTGGTTACAAGTTTAATAAAAAAAACTTGCTTTAAACACAGGTTTACAAATATGTTTTCCTTTACTATGTTGAATCTGTAGGACATTGTTTATAAACATAAACTAGCAAAAGCAAATTTACTATAAAATGAAATAGTGTTTGTATAAATTCAGAAAAAAGACACATGACAGTCACGACTGCATATGTGTGCATATTTCTATATTGTGGTCTATTTACACAAAGTTAGGTTAGTTCCATCATTATGTTGAATAAACACTGTCGAAATTTTTTGAACCGTGTGTTTGCACTGGGTCGGTATGACCAACAGGTCAAAACAAGCTCATAGCAAAGTGCGTGCTGTGTCCTGATTGGTGTTCTTTCTTCATGCTTCTTTTGTTTTTTACATGTTACGTTTTACACACATAAGCCAAAAGGAACGACAGATTTCATAAAATTTAGTGGAGTAAAAAGTAAAATTTTTGACTTTGAAATGTAGTGGAGTGAAAGTAAAAAGTTGTCCAAAATGTAAATACTTCAGTAAAGTACAGATACACAAAAAAACTACTTAAGTACAATAACAAACTACATTTACTTTCTTTACTGTGTACCACTGCTAACTGCTGTGGACAAGTGCAGGAACATACAAAGAACTTTTTAGGTATGCAGGAATGGCTCTGATAGAGGTTAAACAACATAATCAGCCTAGCAGTGCACATTTGTCTGATACTACTTCAAATGTTACTGCCCAATGTACTAAGCCTCTTGCAAACGTCGAAGACTTGTTTAAAAAAGCTAATCGAGATATTACGTGTGCAGCTCATTACATATTCAGCTTGATTTACTAAAGTTTGAGCAACTCGTGGAAGCTGGATTTTTGCCCATACAAAGAGCAAAATATGCTGTGAAGCAGCCATTATATTTGCACGCAGTCTGTGTTATCAGTTCAAAACTGGGGCAAAATAATAATCCCTGTAAAATGTTTTGGTGGGAAAGCACTTTGTTTATTAACACTGCTATCACTTCCCTGAACTTTCCATTTTGGTTTTGTCTTGAGCTTGCTGGCAGCTCTAGTTTGCCTTTTAAACTCTGTGCACAGTAAATGGGTAGGGATTCGTGCAGTCTGCGTGATGAGCTGCAGTCTTTGAACATTAAATTCAGGTACACTTTGGATCTTTATCCTATTCGTCAATGGTCAGGAGGCCCCACAAAATGTCTCATGATTGTTTTAAGAGTGTATGGTTTAATGTCATATGTAAACATGTTGTAAACTGAAAACATACCATTCCCTGTCCAGGCAGTATTTGAACAGACTATTTTGAATGCACTGTTTTTGTGATATCATGAAATTTATATACATCAATATAACTTTATATATGGCCTACAGCAGATTAGCCCCACCCATCCATATTGAAGTTATAATGTTTCAGTCAGGCACAGCCAATGAGTACACATCAGCCAATTAGAACAGATGTCATTTACATATATGCACAAGGCACATTAACTAAACAGCTGGTTTAATCCTAGAGGATAAAGAGGGGCTGGGAAATGATTATGTAAAAAATTATTAGATAGTTTTTGGTACATAAACCCACATAAATGTTATTTGTGATTTTCAGGCATAAAGACCTTCTAAACAATTTAGTGTCACTAAGAATGGTCCACTAAGCAACAACATCTAGTCAACAGCTTACTGTGTACTGATTTAGGTTTTCTTTTGTCTTTGAGCCTGGTTCAGGATTTTCTTTCCTAATTCCATTTTGCTGGTCTTGGTTTAGATTAGCTTTTTCTTGTGAATATCAAAAAAAGTCATTTGAAAGTAAACAAGAACAAATTTACTGAATGACCTTTTGGCTTGCTGTCAAGTTTGTAGTGACACGCTCTCTGAAATGTCTTACTGAATGATTCTCTTGCAGTTCTTTGGAAAGGGCTCCTTATTGGACTTGTAGTTTGACTGGGAGTAGGAGGCACCTCTGACATAAAATATCAGAAATAGACATCATGAGATATTTAGATGGAAGGAAATCCAGTACAGCGGAAACTCATACATGGGCAAAATCATATGCATCATAAACATAATATTAAGGGTTGGCCTGCATGTAAACAGTGCTGTAAATACTTTTTATGCCCTTCATGGTAATGTTTTAGGCCCACTTCTGCCTGTGGGCTGTTGTGTGTATATAAACTTAATTAATGATACAGTTCACCAGTGGATTAAACAAAGGTAATTGGGTTGTACTGAGAAAAGATCTGTTAATTAAGCCAGGGACAATATTTAAAACATGTTTTATCTAGATGGGGACTACTGATTTCACTGGATATGTACAGGATCTTATACTGGTTACCCTTCTTGTTGAAGTACCAATGAAACCAAACTAGAAAGTGAAGCTAGTAATAGTACAAATGCAGTGATCACAGAATTATCATGCGATGTGGCTAGTTAGCCAGAGTCACTGTCTGTAGTTCTTTCATAAAACCAAACACTAAGTAATAAGGAATAAATTGAAATGATGATTTATTTAATGGTAAATAAAACGTGAGAAATCATGTAACCACATTAACGAGAACTACGTTCAAGGTTCTGTAATCGTGGGAAATGGACACAGTTGATAGTTTGGGATCCTGATTTGTGTACTGTGCTGCCCCACTGATGCTTGCCTTCTATACCATAAATGGACCAGACCCTTCCTACCTGTAAAGAGTCAAGAGGCTCTGCCCTGGTGATGGAATTACCTTCCCCTGACTGTCCGAACAGGAGACTCTCTCACAATCTTAAAATGGAAACTAAAGACCCCTCTCTTTGTGAAGTGCTTGGTAAGTACTTACACTATTCTAGCACTTGAAAAGGTATTGTAGTGCAATTACGTAATGTTTTAATTCTGTATCTTTCTTACTAGGTTTCAGCACTAGCTTTTGTTTCTGGCAGTGTCTTACCCCAATTGTAGTTTAGACTCTAACCTATTTGTCCTAGCTGGGATATATTCTACAAGTGGTCAAAAAAGCACTTTTGTAAGCCACTCTGAATAATTTGCACAATATGTCAAGACATTTATGCATTGAAATGCTTGTGGTGAGGCTCAGGTAATAATAATAAATATATATATATATATATATATATATATATATATATATATATATATATATATATATATATAAAATATACACATATGCAAAATATAGTGAAATATACATAAAATATAGAGATAATATACAGAAGACATAGAGACAGTATACATTTTAAAGTGACTTGAGTGACTGTGCTGTTGTTCTTTAAAGTGGCTTAGTGTTAAGGTGTTATTGTCCATAGCAGAGATGATATGATACAAAGTGACTGACTGAAAATGGTAGTTGGGGAAGGACCCACAGCTTCACAGCTTGTTCTGAATCCTGACAGCCTGTGGGTAGAAACTGTTCATTAGCCGGGTTATTCTAGCCTGGATGCTGCGGAATCTCCTGCATGATGGCAGGATGGTGAACAGGCCATGTCCTGGGTGGCTTCTGTCTGACCGGATCTTTTTGATCTTCCTGAGGCAGTGAGACTGGTAGATGTCCTGTAAGGCTGGTAGTTTGTTGCCTATGATGGCTTCTGCCATCCTCACCACTCTTTTAAGGGCCTTGCGGTTGTAGGCAGTGCAGCTGCTGTACCAGACAGTGATGCAGCCTGTGAGGATGCTCTCTATGGTGCACCTGTGGAAGTTGGTGAGGATCTGAGGAGGCAGAGCAAACTTCCTGAGCCTATGCAGGGGGAAGAGACACTGACGGGCAGATCTCACAATAGTGTTGGCGTGATGGGTCCAGGTGAGGTCATCAATGAGGTGTACGCTAAGGAACTTCATACTGCTGACTCTCTCCACTTTGGCTCCATTGATGAACAGGGGAGAGTGACCACCCCTCTGCTGTTTCCTGTAGTTCACAATCATCTCCTTTGTTTTGCTGATGTTGAGACAGTGACTGTTGTCATGGCACCACTCTGACAGAGCGCTGACCTAGTCTCTGTAGGCTGTTTCATCTCCATCAATGATGAGGCCTAGGATGGTGGTGTTATCAGCAAACTTGAAAATGGTGTTAGACGTGTGTTTGGCTATGCAGTCATTTGTTTACAGGGACTACAGGAGGGGGCTGAGCACACATCTCTGGGGAGCCCCTGTGCTCAAAGTGAGCGTGGAAGAGAAGCTGTTCCCAACTTTCACCACCTGGGGTCTGCTCATCAGGAAGTCCAGTATCCAGTTGCACAGATGAGAGTTCAAACCCAAGTCTGTGAGCTTAGGAATGGGTTTGGCAGGGATGATTGTACTGAATGCTGAGCTGTAATCTATGAACAGCATTTTTACATATGTGTTCTTTCTGTCCAGGTGTGTGAGAGCAGTGTGTATTGTTAGTGCAATGGCATCGTCTGTGGATCTGTTGGAGCGGTGTGCAAATTGGTGAGGGTCCATGGTGACTGGAAGTGTTGAGCACATGTGAGCTTTGACCAGCCGCTCAAAGCACTTCATAACTGTAGATGTCAGTGCAACAGGGCAGTAGTCATTCAGGCAGGTGACAGACAATTTCTTGGGGACTGGAACAATTGTGGTTTCCTTAAAGCACTTGAGAATCACTGACAGTCTTAAGGAGAGGTTAAAGACGTCAGTGAAAACCTCAGCCAGCTGGTTGGCACATGCTTTAAGTACCCGGCTGTCGGGACCGGGTGCCTTGCGTGGGTTAACTGCCCTTAAGGATCTTACCACCTCAGACCCTAGAGCACAGCTCTCCTCATCTACTGGGAGATTCTCAGCAGGTAAGGTGTTAGTTGCCTCAAAACGAGCCTAATGAGCATTGAGTTCATCTGCAAGTGAGGAGGAAGAGCCCCTATCACAGATCACACCTTATTTGTAGTCAGTGATGGTGTGCAGGCCACTCCACATAGTCTGAGATCAGATAGCTAGATTCCACTCTGTCCCTGTAGCTCCTTTTGGCCAGCTTGATGATCTTTTGAAGCTCATATCTGGCCTTCTTATAGCTAGCCGGGTCACCGGCAGCAGCCCGAGCTCTTAGTTTGGCTTGAACCTCAGCATTGATCCAGGGTTCTGGTTGGGAAATGATCTGACATTGATTTTCGGTACAATGTCTTCAGTGCAGTGTATTCATTGATGTCTGTGCCAGCCGCATCACGGAACATCATCCAGTCTGTGGATTCAAAGCAGTCTTGAAGTGTGTAGATGGCCTCCTCACTCCATTGATAGACCATTCTGAGCACTGGTTTTGCCTGTTTAAGTCTTTGTTTGTATGCGGGCAGAAGAATAGAGTTGTGATCAGCTTTGCCGAAGGCAGGGCGGGGGAAGGGTTTGTAACTGTCCTTGATTGCGTTGTAGCAGGGGTCAAGAGTCTGTTCTCCTCGGGTGAGAAATTGAATGTGCTGGTAATATTTGGGCAGAACCTTCTTCAAGTTTGCTCTGTTAAAGTCCCTAACCACAATAAAAGCAGCTTCAGGGTGAATGTTCTCCAGTCCATTAATAGTCGTGTACAAAACCTCCAATGCACGTGACTTATCTGCCTGCGGTGGGATGTAGGCGGTAGTGAGGATGACTGAGCTGGGCAAAAAAAAGGGTCGACTTTGACTGTTATGAGTTCAATATCTGTGACTGGCAAGAACCGCTACATTGTGGTTGGGATAGTGTAGTGGTTAACACCTCTGCCTTCTACGCTGTAAACTGGGGTTCAATCCCCGACCAGGGCAAGCACCCTACACTATACCAATAAGGGTCCTTGGGCAAGACTCCTAACACCACCTTGGCCTCCCTGTGTAAAATGATCAAATTGTAAGTCGCTCTGGATAAGGGCGTCAGCCAAATGCCATAAATGTAAATGTAAATGCTACATCTGTTCCCCATTGATAGTTCACCATAACACATACCGCCTCTGCCCTTAAAAGAGTCCAGAGTCCTGTCCTGGCGGTAGGTGGTGAAGCCGGCCAGTGTGATGCGTTGCTTGGTGTAGCAACTCTGTTGCCCGCGTCTCTGTTGAGCAGCAGCTCTCGATGTTGCACTGAAACCTGATCTGCGTGTTCAGCTCGTCTATTTTGTTCTCCAGTGACTGAACATTTGCAAGCAGAATACTCGGAAATGGAGGGTAGAAGCTCCCTCTCCTTGTCTTGCACAGTATCCCGGTGCATCTGCCCCTCTGTCTGAGTGTGAATTTGCATTAAAGTCCGTCCTGAGCGATGACTGGATGTTCAATATGAGTTTAACGATCATACTGAAAGATCCCAAAAGTGGTTTATGCAAAAACACAAAGAAACAGCACAATAAAACACAAAAAAAACATAGAGTTTACCTGGAGCTCTCACCAACGCGGCCATTCTACGGCGCACCGGAACTGCCGTCAATACTACTCGGTGGAAAATCACCATAAATCGCACTCCTCCTTGAGTCAAACCAAATCTAACACAGCTAATCAAGCAATAATCAGGTGGGGTGGCTTAGGCTTAAAGCCTGGTTTGGTCCAATGCCATACCCTCATCATTCATCATGCAAACAGACTTCTTCTACCATTCAAGGCTTAATTTTCATGCCACTCATTTTATGGTTACATTATAGAAGACTGTTCCTAATTTTAAGATGGCACATCATAATGCAGTCCAAGGCAGGAAGGATGAATTGCAAATAACAGGATGGCTTCTGTTGTAAAAAAGCTGCCCTAGCCACTTCGGATTCCTCCTTGCTGTCCACCAGGAATCATAGTCCATTTATCTGATATCCACAAGGAAAGAAAAGTATTCGAGGCAGTGATTTGTCTTTCCACCTGACTGGAGTACACTATAATGAGGACACATATAATATTCAATGTTGATTAAGCATATGCTCTTCCAAAATTAAGGGTCACTGAGCTGTTTCTCAAGAGATGTGGAAAGAAAATGTGGGGAAAATAATAAGTTAGAGGTGAAGATGTTTTCGGTCAGCTGAAAACCTACAATATTTTCTTATCCTTCAGTGTAAAGTATAAAATATGACCAGTGTCTCTTGAGAAAAGCTGCTTGAACATTATAATGATCACTGTGAATCCAGTGGTGATGATAAACATCTCAGAGAGAGTTCACACCTCCCACAAATTATTGGATTCCATTATATGCTGGGCAGGAACAGATAAGGCTGTCAAGAAGAGTTTACAACTTCAGATGGCTCCGTTCATATCCATCATGGTTTATGGACCCCACGCGACCAGGCTTTTGCCCAGTCTGCACCTTGACACCCACACACAGCCACTGAACATACTGTACTTTTTAATTTATGATACATTCAGAGGCCTTTGGTGTTTGGATAATGAGTTTACATAGTCTGTGCTTGACTCTGTGAGAAGATCTTAGTCGAGAGTAGAATCTCTTTTTAAGATATCTACAACAACTGTAATACACGTCTGTAATATATATGTAATATCTAGCTTTCTGAAGTTATCATCACCATATTTGTTCTGACCACATCTCCTCAACTCTCAAATAATGACAGTGTGTTCCCCCTTCACACAACAAATACAACCCCAATTCCAATGAAGTTGGGACGTTGTGTAAAACATAAATAAAAACAGAATACGATGATTTGCAAATCCTTTCCAACTTATATTCAATTGAATACACTACAAAGACAAGATATTTAATGTTCAAATGGATAAACTTTATTGTTTTTTGCAAATATTCACTCATTTTGAATTTGATGCCTGTAACACGTTCCAAAGACGTTGGGACAGGGGCAACAAAAGACTGGGAAAGTTGAGGAATGTGCAAAAAACACCTGTTTGGAACATTCCCCAGATGAGCAGGTTAATTGGAAACAGGTGAGTGTCATGATTGGGTATAAAGGGAGCATCCCTGAAAGGCTCAGTCGTTCACAAGCAAGGATGGGGTGAGGTTCACCACTTTGAGAACAACATTGTTGAGAACAATGTTTCTCAATGTGCAATTGCAAGGAATTTAGGGGTTTCATCATCTACAGTCCATAATATCATCAAAATATTCAGAGAATCTGGAGAAATCTCTGCAAGTAATCAGCAAGGCAGAAAACCAACATTGAATGCCCGTGACCTTCGATCCCTCAGGCGGCACTGCATTAAAAACCGACATCATTCTGTAACGGATATTACCACATGGGCTCAGGAACACTTCAGAAAACTATTGTCAGTGAACACAGTTCGTTGCTCCATCTACAAGTGCAAGTTAAAACTCTGCCATGCAAAGTGAAAGCCATATATCAGCAACACCCAGAAACGCCGCCGACTTCTCTGGGCCTGAGCTCATCTGAGATGGACTGACGCAAAGTGGAAAAGTGTCCTGTTGTCTGACGAGTCCATATTTCAAATTGTTTTGGAAATCGTGGACGTCGTGTCCTCCGGGCCAAAGAGGAAAAGGACTGTCCGGATTGTTATCAGCGCAAGTTCAAAAGCCAGCATCTCTGATGGCATGGGTAACTTGAGCATCTGTGAAGGCACCATTAATGCTGAAAGGTACATACAGGTTTTGGAGCAACATATGCTGCCATCCAAGCAACGTCTTTTTCAGGGACGTCCCGGCTTATTTCAGCAAGACAATGCCAAGCCACATTCTGCATGTGTTACAACAGCGTGGCTTTGTAGTAAAAGAGTGTGGGTACTAGCCTGGCCTGCCTGCAGTCCAGACCTGTCTCCCATTGAAAATGTATGGCACATTATGAAGCGTAAAATACGACAACGGAGACCCCAGGCTGTTGAGCAACTGAAGTTGTACATCAAGCAAGAATGGGAAAGAATTCCACCTTCAAAGCTTCAACAATTATTGTCCTTAGTTCCCAAAGGCTTATTGAGTGTTGTTAAAAGGAAAGGTGATGTAACACAGTGGTAAACATGCCCCTGTCCCAACTTCTTTGGAATGTGTTGGAATTTGTGGCATCAAATTCAAAATGAGTGAATATTTGCAAAAAACAAAGTTTATCCATTTGAACATTAAATATCTTGTCTTTCAAATGTATTCAATTGAACATAGGCTGAAAAGGATTTGCAAATCATCGTTTTCTTATGTCCCAACTTCACTGGAATTGGGGTTGTACTTCACAATCACAATTTTTACTTTCTGTGCAAAAGTCAGAGACCATCTAGTAGACCACCGCAACTGTCAACGTCAGGTTAACTGTACTTGAAACTGAGAAAGGAAAAAAATCCAGCTCTGCTCTTACTACAGGTGTTTCTGTACATCCTACCATTTAGGGGTGAGCGATATGGCAATATAATCATATCACAATACTTTAAGACATTTTCACAATAAATCCAGTGAAACAAGACTAATTATTAAGGGTGTGTGTGTGTGTGTGTGTGTGTGTAATAGACAAACATCAAACATTAACTCTGACTCTTACAGACTGATAAACGATTACTGAAAGACGCCTAACTCAGACATTGAGGTAAGGGGCTCCAATTGTGTTTCATACTGTTTGTATGCTGTATCATCTGGTGTATTTGTAACATATCAGTGAAATACCTTTGGAAAAATTACAACTTATATATCACTCACTACCACTGTTTTCCCATGAAATACTGATATTACAGATTTTGCCATGATCAATTTTGCTGCTGCCTGTTAACCCACACTGCCGATGTGTTATGTTCCACCTACTTGCATCACTCAGCCATGTCAGAAACTGCTTTGTGGTATCAGCATCCTCATCACTGATTCTGACACTGTGTTTAATTGCCAGTATTGACAACCCTACCAATCCTGCTGTCTTTGGAATGATATATGCTGTTGGTGTTCTTTAAGTCTTGACAACATCCAAGATTTCTTAAAAAAGCATATTATCCATCACAATAAAAATGTGTAACGATTACATTTAAATTTTGTCTTTATCCCACTTCTGATACCACTGTAAGAAGACAAATCAATGATATGAATCAAAAAGGATGAGTATTTGTCAAGAAGCTGTTACAGAGAAATGGAAACAGAACATAATAACATTTACACTACACTCTTAAAAGAGATGGTTCTTCAGAGGTTCTTTAGTAAAGAAAATAGTTCTATATAGAATCATGAACACACAAAAAAACCCTTTGCATGATTAAAGGGTGCTGTTAACACTGTGAAAGCGTTCTTCAATGTGCGGTATGTGGTTCTGTATAGAATCTTTTGGAAAAACATTCTATATATCATATAGGGTTCTTCTATTGTTACAATGTCAAGCCTGTACGGATATAAGGACCCTTTTTGAAGCTATAAAGAAATCTTTTAAAAAAGGTTCTATACAGAAGCATATAAAACATCTCCATCAATCTGAAGAACCATTTTATGACACAATGAACCCTTTAATCATGCAAAAGATTCATGGTTGTATAAAGAACCATTTTCTTTACTAAAGAATCACTGAAGAACCATCTTTTTTTAACTGTGTAGAACACTAAAACTGGACATCAAAGACGTGGAGTAAGGTTTTATGGATGAAGGAGTTTAAATTTATAATTGGGATTAGATGGATCATAAGAAGCAGAAAATACAACCAAATTCAAGGGTGAAGCTTTGAAGTGTGAAAAAATGTCTATTTATTTGAAAAATCAAAAGCAAGCCTTCTGAAAAGAACAGAAGCTACAATAAAGGCAATGGGTGGACATACTTAAATACTGAAAAATATATATTTAGCTGTTGATGCTTCTGTGTAACTATGTCAAATAAATGTTTTTTTAAAAAATACATGAAAAATATATGAAAATGTGGACCTGTACTATAGATTTTGGTTAACCTTTTAACTCAAAATCTTCCTTGTGTAAATAACTGTCCCTCTTTAATCACTGTATGTACTAAGTAGTGACAGTGACTAGTGGTCAGTCTAAACTTGCCATTTTCCTGCCCTTTTTATTGCAAACCCGAATAGTACCTGCACTAAACAAGCACTCCTCTTTCTAAGGAAAACGCTTTGCAGGTTTCCCCAGTGAGAAGACTTACTAACCTGACATTTATGTGCAAGCATGACCAAACAGGCAGTGAAATTTAAATTCAATATTCTGATTTTTACTTCACTTTTATTCATAAATAAATGTAAAAGTTTCAGAACAAACTGAGGCGTCCCTGAGAATGTTATTATAATTCTCCTATTAGCATAGCTGAACCACAAACATACTAATTTGTCATCAGCTGTCTGGCACATTTATTAAACACCTTGATTGCAATTGTGGGGATCACTAACTGCACTCCCCTCAGAGGAAGATCTCTGAGCTAGACCTGCCTCATAATCATGTAATGGATCATTACTTTACCTGCCTGTTAATGAGATGAGATGGCATTAAGTGATGGGGAGTTTTAATACTCTTATCCTTAAGCCTATTTTATGTTCATTAAACATGCATGAAGGTAAACACACAAAAGCACAGGACAGCAAACATGAATACTGTGCTGCCCTCTAGTGTTACCATAGCAGCCTGCTGAGGTTGGTTAAAGACTAAAGATGTAGTACTGACTTAGGTATGGATCCAACAAAGTCACTTATAGACATTTGACTCAACATCAAGGTTATAACATAAATATGTAGGGTTATCTGAGGGGAAAAAATCGGTTCACTTGAGATACTGCTACACCAACCTTGAACCTACAGTACTGTGGAAAAATACGATGCCACCCTTCACTCACGTATTTTCCATTCAAAATGGCCATTAAGTACAAGTCACTCACACTTCAGCACCAAAGAAAGACAAACAGAAAACATACCATTAATAGAAAATTACACAGAAGCCTCAACAACTTCATGTAATGTCAAAATTTTCTCTACGTAGTCAGTCCATGCTTTGAAATGAAATGAACCAGGAATGGTCTCTGTCTTGAACAGTACTATACACTGGGTATCTACTGGAATAGTTACATAATAACCAATAGTCTAGTAGCAAAAGCTTCCTTATTAGAGCAAACACCTTAACTAATGCCTGGGTTAGTGCATCCTAAAGCTTATTATTCTTTAATAATGGACTATATTGTAAACTGGCTAAGCAATTCTTAAGTGACAGAAATGTGTAATCAATATTTAGATCTGCTGGAGGATTAGAATCCTTTTTTAGCTGGATGTTTTAACAGAGGAAGCCCGGTAATGTAATGATTTGTAAGGAGTAAAGGATCTGCACAATTATTCCAAATTTCCAAATTGTGGGGTGATTCCAGTTATCAAAAGCAATTCCAAATGATGGTGCATAATTACAGCGTGCGGAAGGGAATACAGCAGATTGCAGCAGTCTGGTCATTTAGATGAGGATTAAGGAATTGGGTCTAATCAAGCTCAATTTTAGCTTTTAGCCTTGACTTCTGGTTGCACAAAAAACAAGAAAAGAAATGGAGGCACCTAGCAGGACTACTACTACTGAAAGAGCTCTGAATTAAGTGAATTATAATTAGGTCACTCCAGAATTATTACCTCGCAGGCTTGTAAAAGCTACAGACGTGGCAGATTTGTTCTGGATTAAAATCACTTGTCAGTAATCAGTCAACTTGCAGCACCTCTTCAGGTAAAACTAATCCAGCTCCAATAGGGCTTATATGATTAAATTCCCTACAACAAGTAGTCACTTCTTTATGCAATGAAACCTGAAGAGAATCAAACTCTTTCATTTTCACATTTAATAATATAAATGATTTGGCAAGAGGCATCATTACACAAAACAAAACAAAAAAAAACTTAAGAGTTGGGGAGAAAACCTTGTGTTTACTAAAGACTTTCCAGAACAGTTTCAGTACAGACTGTTCAAAGAAATAGAGGCCCGAAAGGAGAAACATCACTTCAAATGGAAAGAAATGCAGTGGAACACCGCAGACAGGCTTTTAAAGAGGAACTTCTCTCATTTTTTTTACATTTCTGCATAATTCAGCTGTTCAGAAGTAAGAAAGTCATTCGGGGTGGTTTGGTATGAAGTGGTTCTTTATAGAGGAACTTACAGACTGATTTCTTTACAGTGATGGTGAAAGAAACCATTGGTCACAATGTCTACAAAGCAAATATAGCCAGTTTATTACCTATACAAAACAACCAGTGAACCTACATGTCTTCTGAGCTTTTATATGTAATGTTATTGATGGTAAAACAGAGGTAAATCTGTAAAAGTAAGGTTTCTTTGAGGATTATTAACCTTAAAACTCAACACTACCGTTATCTAATGTCTCAGGCATCAACAGTGTGGTCGTAACCTTTTCATGTAACAAATGAGGTAACGTTTGGATGAATTAAGAGCTTCTGGTCTGCAACGGAGCATTTCACATCAACAGATGACTTTGTTAACATCCTGATACAACATACTGAATTTTGCAGAAACTGTGAACAAAATTGGTTTGAATTCCCCTTCAATACAGGCAGCTCTTATTTTCGCCGTTTCCACTGTTTTACCTCTGACAAGTCTTTCATCAAGTAAGAGTGCGTGTGAATGTGGGTCATTAGCTGACTCCTTTGCACGAAACCTTTCTGACATATTGAGCAAATGAAGGGCTTCTCCCCTGTGTGAATTCTCTCATGGTCCTTCACGTGACTTTTCTGACCAAAACCTTTCCCACAGAATCGGCAGCAATATGGCCTCTCCCTCGTATGATTGTTTATGTGACTCTCAAGCGTCTGGGCAAGTTTGAAACGCTTGCCGCAAACTCCACAGACGTGTCTTTCCTCATTTTTGTGACTCGCCATATGTTTCTCCAGCCATAAGTACGTTTTGAAAGGTTTGTTACAAACCTTACAGTAAAACAGACTGTCCGCAATGTCATTTTGAGTCTGTGATGGACGATCAGGTAAGGCATTAAGAAGTCTGTAACCTGAGCTCAGGTCACCCTCATCAACTTCAAAGTATTCGGTGCTTTCTTGTTCCTTCTGTGCTGCGGATGAATCAGAGTTTTCTGTGCAGGTGGCTTGGGAGTCACACAGCTCGGCTTTAACAGGGACCGGATCCCCATGCAGACCTGTGCACTCTTTCTCCTCTGTATGCATAGACTTAAAGGGGAGACAGGGAAGTGGTTCTTGGTTGAGGGCTGTGTCCATGTGAGTAGTTGTGCTTGGTGCAACAGTTAGTGGCTGTTGTGGTTCCAGTTCCTGCTGTACTGTGCAAAGCTCCAACTTCACTTGTATCATGGGCTCGGAGTCTGGTAGCTCTTGGGTGGGTTGGCTCTCATCTGCATGACAGGGCTGTATATCTGTGAGAATTGAGGAAAACACTGAAACCAGCACATTTCAAAGCAAGACCTCTGTATATGCTGTTCATTTTCCATAGAATCAAATAGATGATTCAGAGTCATCTATTCTAACCCACAGAAAAGAGAATTTACTGATCAGCATCCAGGTAGAGCGAGCACAGCAGTGACACATCAAAGGGGAATTTAAAATGATCTGGATTTCAAAATTTCTGCAAAATTAAATTATTAAAATGTGTACAAAGTCACTCAGAGTAGTTTGATGTGACATGCTTTATTCTAGAGAAAGGGATTAAGACAGAATTGTCCACAGTGGTGGTGATAGGAACCAGATGTGTGAAGAGTTTACTTTCTCTTAAAGCTCCCTCACAGAAAGTTATTAGGCAAAATGTTTATGAATATGCTGCCTGATGCGCAAGACATTGGTTTTACGATAGTTTTATGCATTCAGTCTACAAAGTATTTTTTGAAAAGCCATTTGTGGAGTACATGCAGGGCATTGCAAGCAAAACAGTACCCAAATAAAAAGCACTTTCTTCTAGATTTAATATTATTATACCAATTATCATCATTTCACCAACAGAATCATAAATAAAACAGTTTCTTCATTGTAGACATGGCAACCTCTGGTTCCTATCATGAGCACTGTAAAGAAATCTGAGCCTGTACAATCTTCAAATATAATTGGACTTTGCCTTTTAAGTATTTTCTTTGCTTCACTAACTTTAAATGCCACAATTGTACTGCGCATGCATGACATCATCCCCTCTGAGCATAAGAACTTTCAACTACTACTACATCGCTTTCAGTTTACATTTAGTTACCTGCTGATGTAACCAATAAATAAATATATATTACAACGTGGCTGCCGGGGGACAGCAGTAAAAATATTACAGCCACAAATTACAACATCAGATACTCCTAATTCCAGAGTTAAATATCCTGTTCATTTAATACTTTTTCCCATTCAAATTGGTAATATTCTTTTTTATTAATGTTGAATTATAATCATCTTTTTATAATC
Source organism: Pygocentrus nattereri (assembly GCF_015220715.1). Classification (NCBI taxonomy): domain Eukaryota; kingdom Metazoa; phylum Chordata; class Actinopteri; order Characiformes; family Serrasalmidae; genus Pygocentrus; species Pygocentrus nattereri. The sequence continues at coordinate 23,226,784 of NC_051231.1, read as the reverse complement.
TTTCATAATTTCATTTGTGTTATTTCTATATTACATATTTCTAGATTTCTATATTCTATGTTATTTTTGTCAATCGCTTGTAAAGCATTCTGGATTGCAATCTGAGCTGTGTAAAAGGTACATAGATAAAGTCTGATTTACTGAAAAAAGAAAAGCACACAAACAAACAAACAAAAAAAAACCCAACATACACACAAACAAAACACATATTGATAAAAGATGTTTTTTTTTTTCAAAAAAGTAGAAATTTTACACAATTCATAACAAAAATGTGGTCACTAAGAGCTCAGATGATTACAAAATTTCACAAATCGTTAGATTTCACTCCCATTATCATTCTGTGGGCTAGTTTACAGGGCAACAAGTGAACTTCACGACTGTCCCCGATTCTTCTTCGGTCGCCACAGTGGATCATCTGCCTCCATCTTGCCCTATCCATTGTCTCCTCTACTTTTACACCAACCATCTCCATGTCCACCTTCACTACATCCATAAACCTTCTCTGAGATCTACCGCTTCTCCTTCTACCCGGCAGCTCCATCTCAACATTCACTCTTGCTGCTATCCTTCTGTCACACATCAGCCCTGACACCCGTCTCCACCCACTCCATCCTGCCTGCACCCTCTTCTTCACCTCTTTTCTACACTGTCCATTGCTCTGGATGGTTGACCCAAGATATTTGAAGTCATCCACTTTTACGACCTCTACTCCTTGCATCTTCACCTTTCCACCTGCCTCCCTCTCATTCACACACATGTATTCCGTCTTGTCTCTACTGACCTTCATTCCTCTCCTCTCCAGTGCAAACCTCCACCTCTCCAGATTCTCTTCCACCTGCTCTCTACTCTCACCACATATTACAATGTCAACGACTGTCCCCAATATGCTGACGTATTTGTTAACAAATGGGCACCTTGTGTTTACTTATTACCCTAGTTTCATTTTTAATGTAATGTTGTCTTCTCTTTTAAATCTATTATTTCAAATCATGTTTTCCGTGTTTTATTCTCTTACATCGTTTAATTTTCATTTGAATTATCTTCCTATTTTCTTATTCGTAAAGCATTCTGAATGATCGCAGTGCTTACACACTTACTGTGCACATGTTTTTGACTCTCACTTTGTTTCGTAGAAGGATAAACGAAACTTATTGCATGCGTTTCTTTCATTTCCATCTAGTTTGTGTGACGGTGCAAGAAACAAAAACCTGCTGCAGCTGCACTCGGTCTACATGGCAGCCTCGCTGCATCTTCTGAGCCCTTAGCCACAAAGCTAACTAACTAGGTTAAGTCCAGCTCGTTACCTCTCCGTTCTTCTCCACTGCTGTTGATTCTCACCAGCATGTCCCTCAGGTAGCGATTCTCTTGTTTTGCTCGCTCTATTTCTTCTTGATATTCAGAAATCGTGTCTTTAACTACCTGAAATATCTCATCGGCTGCTGCAATTAAACGCTCTGTGAAAAAGCCATTCAAAAACTCCAATTTTTCCATTGTAAATTAGTTTACAAATAAATTCCTTTCCTGGCCGAAATATGCATCTAAACTCGGATATGAAACAGTTGGCTAATTTTCCTTAAAAATTACGTTAAACACAAGACCATAAACAAGAAAACCCTTCCAAACAGTGTGAATTAACTTCCGGTCGCAGTCGACGGTACATTTCAAAATACTAGTAAAACTAAACCATAAGTTATTTATTTATTTATTTTTACAAAACAGTTTAAAAAGGATTAAAAGGAATGTACGAAACCAAATGATATTTGATTGGTTAAAAACACTGCCATAGTCGATCTGTAATGTTGTGAATATGATCATCATAATCCATATAATAATAATAATAATAATAAATCATCATCCACTGTTTATTTTGTACACGCAGAATTTGATTTCTTCTTTTTCGTTACGGCTATCTAATGTTTTACTTCATTTTTTGAGCTTATTTGTCTATTTTTTTTCCCCAATTGTGTTTGAGCTATTCGTGTCTGGGACCAATCATGTTAGAGTTGAAAATTTGCCAGTTGGCCAACACGTTGTCCCTTATTGATTAAAAATTAAAAATGGATGTAATCGAAGGTGATGTATAGAACAATAAACCTATCTATAAAAAAACACCGACACAGAAAGGGCTTTTATTTTGCATTATTTGTGCATATACCGTCTAAGTAACTCACCGTTATGTTTGGAGATGGTCTAAACTGAGACCACTATTACACAATCACAGATAACTTAACAATTGACGACTTAATATACTTGATGAATTTAGTATATAAAATGCAGTAGTTTTTAAATATTTATTCATATATTTGGCTCTTGGCTCTCTGTAAAGGGGCAGTTTCTCTGGGCTTGAAATGTCTAAAGTTAAGAGGGATTTATTTTTTTTTTTTTGCTCAAAGTGAAATCCGTTCATATGGCTGGACTGCATCTTAATGCAATGTCAGACGGGATCAGAACTTCAAATAAAATTGTGCTTTAACACATAAGGATTAAGCCAAGCCCAGGACTAAACAACACCGTCAAGGCAGTCCTAATTTAGGAGTGAGAGTGTAAGCCACATCTAACTCAGACATGTGCAAAATAAACTTGCCTATACAGACTAAAGTTTAGGCCTGTTCTAATAAGTTGAACCACTGAAAACAAGGCTGCCCAAATGGTGGCCCACATCTGATTTGGTCCACCAGGAAGTTAACCTAACCTCAAGCCCACATCCAAAGAGAGAACGAACATATTTTTAAACACTACGAAACTCACTCAATCGTGAAATTGTATGTTGAAGTATTTAGCAACAAAATACAGAGTAAAAAATATGCTATAAAATACATTTTAAAAACCTACTGAACTGTTTGCATAGTGTCTTTGTGGCAATTGTAGGGGCTACTACTCGCGACTGGAGCGAATCCGCAACGGACAGGCTTTAAGTCACTCAACAAGGTCTAGCCTTTTAAGAGACTCGAGGGGGGAGGCACTAGTTGGTTTTAGTTCAGTTGTTGTTTTGGAAGCGAGTTGTGAGTTTCGTTTTTGTCTTGTTAAATTAAAGTTTTCCCTCCACGGGATTCTCCACTAACTTGAGCCTCCTTACTTCACGACCCGCTTCACCATCAGCCCACCAAACTCATTAGGCCTCATTCAACAACCGTTCCAAAGAAGACTGACGAAGACTTTTTCTTAAGACTTTTCTCAAGGACAAATTTTAGGGGGGTGTCGGTGAATAAGGTCCAGTGTACATGGGCAGCCTCGAGACAAAAAGTTTGGAAAGGCCCTTCAAGAAAATATTTCAAAGCACAAATAAGAGCAATTACACCAATAGAAAAGTCTGTTTTAATAAAGCCCATACGATAAAAACATTCTTCCCCATTTCAGGATAAAAACAAGACAATGACATAACAAATACTTGTTGTGTTCTGGATCAGAGTGACAATTTAACGCTTGAGGCTGTTTCTCTAAAGAAGCAACCATGTCCTTTACCAGCATCACAGTTAAAACGTTCATTCAAATGCTTTAAAAACTGATGAATTCATTTTTATCACATAAATTTGTAGTCATTTTTTAGTTATTGTGCTAAGATCAGTCTTAATACCTTTCGAGGCATTTTTGGCATCTTGAAGATATGGACTGCTGAAACATCATTCACTTTGTTTCCGATGTCTGCTATTTGTTCTGATGATGATTGCGAATATGCGCCCTTACATGATTGAACTGAGTGAAGTGTTTCCCACATATTGAGCAGCCAAAAGGCTTTTCACCTGTATGGATCCTCTCGTGCTCCTTCAGATGACCTTTCTGATTGAATCCCTTACTGCAAAACTTGCAACGGAAGGGCCTTATTTTCTGGTGCACAACCATATGGTTTTTCCAGGTCATACGATGATTGAAATGCTTGCCACAGATCTGACACTGGAGAGGATCCAACGAATTTTTGTGACATTCCATGTGAGATATTAGCTGAGAAAAATCATGAAAAGATGCGTCACAATAGGGACAAGAATGAACATCTTCCTCTTTTATACCCACCACACAACCATCTTTTGCAGTTTGGTTTCTCACTGCACTTGAGTTCAGATTTTCGGAGCAGAGCAGGGCATCACAAGGTACCAGGTTGATTGAGATATAGGAATTCATCTTTAGACCTTCACTCTCTTTTGTTTTTGGAGGCAAGCACAGAGTTTTTTTCTGAACGTCAGTTGACTTTACAGAGGAAGAGCTGCTGCATGTCGAGGCACTGCTCAATAGCTGTGGCTCTGCGTCCTGCTGAAGGGCGCAAAGCTCCAGTTTCACCTGAATTAATGAAGACTCTGAACTCACTGGTTCATTTTGGGATTGCTGCTGTTCAGTACAAAGTCCTGGATGGCTGGCCTGAATATCTAAAGGAAAAACAGTACAGGATTAGAACCCAGCAAAGACTGAGCGTGTCTGCAAACAACAAAGCCACCACACTAACCCGTCTTCAGTGAGCCTTCAAGAACGACTGGACATCGGGCTCCAAATATGTACAAACCTCAGGGGTCATTTCTGTAGCATTGTGCCAATCAGGAGTGAGCAGTGACCTAATCAAGAGTGTGCTGAGCATCAGCAGCGGAACCAACATGTTTTTGTTTGCTCTTGCCTGCCACCTGGTGGTATTTCTCAAGTGAGTTTACGTACAAAATAAGGCACCAGTAAAAAACTTTTGCCTGATTCTGCAATTAAACTTAACATATTAAACAGTTCAGTTTATTAAATTTAGCTGCTTTTGGAACAAAACCATCTCCAAAATGATAACTTTACAACAGAAGGAAAAACATACAGAACATTCCAGACTAACCAGTTATTTTGAGCCATTTCTTTTAGTCCATTCATCATTAAATGAACATACTATGTAAAGAGAAACAAGCATGTTCAATTTATATTCACGGTGGTTATAATAGGAAGCAGACACCCAAAGAGTTTAATGCCTTTAAAAGCAATCTTAAAAGTTATTAAAGAAAATGGCAATGAAAGAAAAATATTGCCCTATAGATTATTTTAATATTACTTTGTAAGTAAATGTCTGATCTAAATGTGTCTTATGAGTAAATGCAGGGTGTAAATGGCTACATTTGTGCTGCACACATCACTATTCCTGGTTCCTATCACCACCACCGTAAAGAAATTGTAGGTTTCTCTACATTGAAAACATTTCACATCAGAACACACTGAATGACTTTGTTCACATCTGAACAATTTAATTACGTTGAAATTCAACAACTCTGAACCAAACTTTTCTTCAACCGTTTATTACAATGGAGCTCTGGTATTATTATTATTATTATTATCCTCACGATCCTCAACGTCCTTTTGCAGCCTTTCCTACAAAGCCTGACTTCTCAGTTTAGAGTTCTGTAAATTCAAGCGTGAAAGTGGAGTGTAAAAGTGCGGAGCCCCAAGCAGGCCGAGACTAAAAAGAAAAGCAAAAGGCTTTGAGTTCCCCTCACAAATACCCCTACTTTCACAAGGGAACACAACATGTTTGCGAGAGAATGCACAATATTTGCTGCTGCATTTCTTTTTATAATAGAAGTGCTGCCTGAACAACAAATATTGGGCTAACAAGCTGAGCCCTTAGGTAAGTAAGCTATCTATCTATCTATCTAAGTTAGCAAACATGTTTACCTGTTTCCTTGTTGTTGAGGCTCGCTGCAGCCAGCTCTCTCCTCAGGAGACAGATCTCCTCTTCGGCGCGTTTTAATTCATCCTGTTGTTCGCAGACGATTTCCTGAACAGCATGAAAGATTTCTTCAGCCACGCAGAATAATCGTTCCCTCAGGAATGAATTAAAGGCGTCTAATTTCGTCATTTCGCCCGTAGCAGAAACTCACGTTACCCACCGCCAAACTTCTCCTTTAGCTCTGAGCTCTAAACATGGCGACGTTCAAGGACGCCACTTGTGAACTAGCGCCGCTTAAAGACTGGAGTTTGTTCACCACCCGCGAGTCCCAGCGGAATTCCACTGATTTTCCAATGTTAGGATTAATTACATGACTAGACCGCAATTCCACTGAAATTTTCTGCATGATTTACGCGTTAAAAAGAGTCATTCAGAACGACCCGTTCTAGTGAAACTCATCGAGTCAAGCTTCATAATCTGAGTGACATTAGTGAACCTTAAAATAATCATTAATAACTTAAAAATGTTATTAATTTAAAACGCATAATAGTGCAGAATGGTTAAGAGAGCAAAGTAGGCTATGGAACAATGTTTAAATGGTTTGCTTTAGTAACACATTAATAGTTCTTGCAACTCGTTTTTGAATACTTACGGAATTCTGGTTAATAATGAAAAATTCAGTATCATTCCAAAGGATGGAACTGGTGTTTTCAACAATATAAAACAAATCTGGCTGCAGATCAAAGGTACACCTTAATGGGTCTGAATAATTAAGAGGAGTTACATTTACCAAAAAAGGCTGCATAGCACTAAGAATGAAATTGCAATGAATTAATATGAATTGGAAATATTCTAGAAAGTTTGAGACAAATTAACAAAACAAAAAAAAAACCCACTGTAACCAGATAAATACAGCATAATATCATTCAATAGCATCTAGTTTCCCAGCTATAATATTTAAAAAACATGTAAAATACCTTTGAGTGTGCACTTTACAATATGGAACTTTATTATATTGTCATTGTAAGAAAAATCCTTGAGTTTCACATTTATTTATTTGTTTGTTTGTAAACAGCATGTGAAAATGTAAGCTGCTCTTTGCAATATGTTCAAATTTCATGACGAGTAAAAAGTAAGGGAGCAATTGGGGATTAAGTGCCTTACTCAAGGACACCTCAGTGATGTACCGTTGGCGCTGATGATCGAACCTGCGACCCAAAATGCTATAATATGCAAATCGCTTAAACCCTATATATAATTGAAAATAGTATGAAGACAACATATCAAATGTTAAAACTGAGAAATTTTATTTGTTTTTGAAAAATATATTCCCATTTTGAATTTGATGCCCACAACATGTTCCAAAAAAGTTGGGATGAGGCAACAAAAGCTGAAGTTGTGTCATGCTAAAAAACATCTGGTGGTTAACTGGCAACAGGTCCGTAACATGATTGGGTATAAAAAGCCTCACAGAGAGGCTGAGTCTTTCAGAACTAAAGATAAGGAGGGATCCACCACTCTATGAAAGACCGCACAATCAAATAGCCACGACTCAAGAAAAATGTTTCTCAACATTAAATAGAAAATAACTTTCATCATCTACAGTTCATTATATAATTAAAAGTTTCAGAGAATCCAGAGAAATCTCTGTATTTGCTGGCAAAACCAAAAACCAGTATTTGCTGGCAATGATTTTTGGGCCCCAAGGCAACACTGCATTAAAAACAGACATGACTTTGTAGTGGAAATCCCTGCATTGGCTTAGAAACACTTCTGAAAACCACTGTCTGTTAAAACAGTTCGTTGCTGCATCCAGACATGCAAGTTAAAACTGCAAAGAAGAAACCATTTATAAACAGGATTTAGAAACCCTGCCACGCTCTCTGGGACTGAGCTCATTTACAATGGACCGAGTGGAAGTGGAAAAGTGTTCTGTGGTCCGATGAATCAACATTTTAAATTCTTTTTAGAAATCATGGACACAGTGTCCTCCAGGCTAAAGACCACTCAGCTTGTTATCAGTGCCCAGTTCAAAAGCCAGTATTCATGATGGTATAGCGGTGCATAAGTGCACATGGTATGGGTGACATACACATCTGTGAAGGCACTAATAATGCTGAACAATAGATACATGTTTTGGCAACATATGCTGCCATCCAGACAACAAAAACTGAAATTTTACTATGAACATTTTTTCTCAAATGCATGTCGAATCTATGTAAAATTTTCAGCACCCCTTTGCTTAATACTTTGGACAGCCTCCTTTTGCAAAGACAACAGCTCTGAGTCTTCTCTGAGTCTTCATGAGACTTGAGAACACATGGCAAACTATCTGAGACCATTCCTCCATAGAGAACCTCTCCAGAATCTTCAGATTCTGTGTTTAGATGCTGTCCTGCAAGAAGATCTAACTATGGCCCAGTTAAGGCTTCCACACACACACACACACACACACAAAAAAATAAGTGGTTATTGGTGTGCCATCTTACAGCTTCCAAAAAAATTTCATAACGCTTTTAAGGCCCAACTTCAAAAGGAGAGAATCCCTGACATAAACTAAACACTGTCAATTTCACATTTATGCTATAGATTTCTTAATAACTGTAGCCAACTGCCCACGATGATGATTCTGAATGTGTACCTTGACCTGGTTTGTCCAAATAAAACACATTCCACATGCCGAGCAGCTGTAGCGCTTGTCTCCCGTGTGAGTCCTCTCATGGTCCTTCAAATGACTTTTCTTCTTGTACATTTTGCCACAGGAATTACACCGAAAGGGTCTCTCTGTGGAATGAGTTTTGAGATGGACTCTAAGCACATGAGCATCACCATAGCTCTTTCCACACAAGTCACAGCGGTACGGTCTTTCTTTGTGACACGTAATCATGTGTTTCTTCAATAACCAGGCTCTACTTAATGGTTTATCACACACAGAACAGGTGAAAGCTTTCTCAGGTAAATGGCTTTGGGAGTGCGCTGCTACACTGGATAGATCATCGCATATTTGGTTACAGTGAGGCCTGGGACAGATCCCTGTCTCAGATTCCATAGAATCCAGGTGATGACCACTCTGAATCTGAGCTGAGGACAACTGTGGCACTTGGGAGTTGCATGGCTCTAACTTGATCGCGATAAAGGAGTCCCTGCGTAGACAGTCATCTTTTCTTCCTTCCATACCCAAAGCATTAAATGAAACACAGCGATCTGGCTCCTGGTCACCACCATGCTTTTCTTTGGTCAAGAGCTGTGGAGGCCCGTGTTCATCCTGTAAGGTGGCGAGTTCAAGCTTCACTTGTATTAGTGCAGGCTCTGGGTCCTGTGGGCCCTGGCTGCTGTTTTGCTGTTCAAGAAGTACTCCATCTGCATGGCTAGTCCATGTGTCTGAAGGGTATATAAGGATAGACAAAATAAAAGAAACATGAAAGGAAAAATAAGTCACCCGTTGAAGTAAGTAAAGCAGCCCATCTCTTATTTATGTTAATGATCACAACCAGTGTTGTCAAAAGAAAAACATCTGAAAAACATTTTAATATCTAACTTGAGATGCACAATCCGCTCTATAATAACCAGCCCTCATAACAAAGATAAATAAAGCAGAAGGCTGTAATATAAAGAAACAATGCAAAAGGCAGTTTTTCAGACAACAGTGTTTCTCAAACAAACAAAAAAAACTTTAATAAGGCTGGAAAACATCTTTAACCTTTTTTGCACCTGCATATTAGACATTGAAAAACAAAGAGTGTTCCTAGTGTCTGGAGTGTGTTTAAGAAAAATTTCACCAATTTTTGCTAAATTAAAACATTAAGACACAAAGTCTTTCAGATTAGTTTATTTCCAGAGAAATGTATTAAGTTAGAATTAGAATGGTGATAGGAACCAGACATCTGAAGTATTTTATAACTCTAAATGCTCCTGCATAAAAAAGTTTTTGGCCAAAAATGTTTAAGACAGTGGAGAGGTATATGCAGGTATGTACAAGACAATAGTATGCAAAGAAAACTTTTATTTCTACATTACATAATTAAAAACATCAAAACACGCATGTTGGTTCACTGATCATTTTTGGCAGCAAGTACGACTGTATTTGTGTTGAACAGCTACATATCCGCCAACCCCTGGTTCCCATCAACACCACTGTGAAGAAAGTTAATTTACAATGCACCATTCTCAACAGCAGAATTATACAATAATTTGGCAAAATTGGTGAAATTCCCTATTATGCATAGAATAAAGGAATAAACTACCAATGGTACAAAAAAGCCATCTGAAATAACCATATCCTGTTTGCAGACCAAGCACAGATTGGAGTATCAAATACTTTTAACTTTATCGGAAATGTAAATGTTCTGTCTATTTGCCTGACAATTCATAATAATTATCTTATGCTCACACAAAACATGTTATACATTTTGTACTTGCTCATCCTCGTTCACTCTCTCTTTGCTGAATGTCAGTCACCAAACTGGGCAATAAGTGCTTGGCTACTTGAAAATAGTCCATTGTAAACTGAGAGAATGGCTAGTGCTTCATTTCAATTGACCCCACATTCTTTTTTATAAGTGCCCTGATTTGAACCATCTCAATTTCTTGCCCTTCTAATACCTGCAGCTGATTGCGATGCTGATTGGGAATATGTGACTTAAGGGGAGTCGACTGAATAAAACCTTTTCCACAAATTGGACAGGTATAGGGTTTTTCTCCAGTGTGAATCCTCTCATGCTCATTACAGTGGCCTTTTTGAATGAATGCCTTCCCACAGAATTTTCACCTGTGTGTGTTCTGAGGTGGATTGTAAGTGAGTGTGGATGCCTATAACATTTCCCAGATAGCTTGCAGCGATAGGATTTACCTTTTTCATGTAAATCCTTCTTATGCGGCAACAAACAAACACAGTTTGTGAAAGGCCTACCACAAACCAATCTGTCTGCATGACTCCGCAGGTGTGATGTCAGCTAAGGCAAATCAATAAATGCTTCTTCACAAAAAGGACAAACACAGGGGCCTTGCTTAACCTGTGCACTTCCCATTTGAGCACTACTTGGGCTGACCATATGCACTACATTTGAGTTCAAGGTGTCAGAGCATGTGAATTGGGAGTCACAGTATTCTACTTTGACAGCGATCATCTCATTCATACGCAAGGCATCATCTTCGTTTTTCTCAACCATAACCGGAGTACCTGATAAACACTTAAACTCCTCACCATGGGCACTCTGTGCACAAGGAGAAGTGCTTGTAGGGGCATCATTCAGTGGCAGCTGTGGCTCAGCCTCCTGCTTTATGGTGGCAAGCTCCAGCTTCAGCTGCAATACTGAAGGATCCGAGTTCAGGGGCCTTTGGTTGGAGTCTTGCTCAAGAGGAGCTCCACCAGCACGACTGTGTCGTACATCTTAAGTTGAACACAGAATTATGCATAAGTGAAGACAAAGAAAAGGTGTACTGATACTTAATCACACTGATATATTATCAATTACTTTTGGAGATCATGACAACGTATACTGACAGAGAAAAACAGTGTAAGACAACCAGATATACACCAATATGGGAACCATGGGCCAATGCTGATCATTTCCATGTATACCTATCTGCACATGTATACTTATACACATACAGGTACACGTTCTGTGCTGTACACAGGGTTGCAAATGAAATGTATGAATTCTGACCAGACCTACCTAAATGGCAATACGGAACAACATTTCCTTGTCAGATTACAAATGCAGTAAAATGAATAAAACAAACACTGTTGCTGTCTATTTTTGTTGTCTGTCATATTTTTATAGATAACAGCAGCTGCCCTTCACACAGAAATGATCTAAAATGACTAAGATCTTGTTTCATTAACTGCCATTCAGACATGTTTATTCTCACCACTGGAGTGGTTTTGGAGATTCGACATCTACACGCAGTGTTTATGAAAATGGTCAAGGCATTACAAGGATGAAGCTGGGCTGCTATTCGCCCGCTTTTTCTTAGAATTTTCCCATTCCACCTTAAATTTTGCAGTCAGTATCATCCTTGTCTTACCGGTGGTAGGGAACAATCTAAAGAGAGCCTGGAGAACAAGAAACCAACTTCAGCCTCATAAAGCAGTGCGAGTTTCTGGGTCAGCTAGCTAGGTCATCTATCTCTAGACATATGAATGAAAACCCGTTGGAGTTGACCCAGACATGTGTGGTTACATCACAAGCATAACGGGGAAGCTTATGGTGCTTTTGTTCCTCAAACAGCTTCCTAGTTCTCTATAACTGAAGTACTCAGGCTTTCGCCTTGCAGGCTAGGCTGACAGAAAACAACGCACGGGACACTCTCACAGCCTGAGGAGTCCTAACACACTCACAGTAAGGCTTAACGGTGGCAGTTGTATGCTAATAAGACGGGGACATGAACACTGAAGTCATGACGCTGACTAACGTTACCTGCTGCTCGAATCTCGCTGCTAGCGCTAAGGCTAATCTCGGTCAGTATTTCCCTCAGGCGGCGGTTCTCTTGCTTAGTTCTCTCTATCTCTTCCTGGTACTCAGAAACCGTGTCTTTAACTGCTTCAAATATCTCTCCAGCGACTGACATTAACCGCTCGATAAAAAAAGAATTCAAGTGCTCCATTCTAGCCATTTTAAAGAGACTGTCAAGTTTTGAGTGCCGTAGTTGTTGATTAAGTTGTGGACAGGCGCTCGTGAAGCATTCTTCTTCCACGGTGTTACCCACAGCAGGAAAATACAGTTTTCAGGTCTATACTGACACCTACCGTGCTGTAAAAGGGGGTTGCATATCAGCCCATCTAGTCTTGAGTAACATGTCAGTTCGTCGATGCAGCAGAATGTCCACTCATCTACTCGACCACCATTCTCTGTCAGTCATGTGTCGCCTGTGTGTTAAAGGTGCCACAGAACATTTATTCAGCATTTTAGATTGTTCTCTGATGTCTACATTGAAGGTATGTGAGCTTTTCGGGGTGAAAAAAAAAATGCCCAAATGTGATTTTGCTCGGAAAAGAAAAAAAAAAAAAAAGGGGGCAACCCTACGGTTTGGCCAGAGGCGGCTTATGAGGAGCCTGGCCTCTTCCTATTTCCTCTGTTATATCAAAAACGATTGCAAAACGCCAGAGTGAGTCCTCAATAAATGGGAGTAAATAGAGCTAAAATACAAAAAGTTAAAATAGTTGCTAATCACTTGCCCCGAAGCTTTTCTTTATTTTTAGAAAGTAGAAGGATATATTTCACAAAAAAAAGCAAAGAAAACCTACCTGTATATTTCTGGAGCAAAATGGTTCAGGGCAGGGAGACCACTCTATCCTACTAGATAGACTAGAAAACCTTGTAGGGGTAACAGGAACAGCTCTTTCCTGGTTCAGGTCCTACCTCACTGATCGATATCAGTTTGTTAATGTAAAGGGTGAATCATCTGTTCGTGCAAAAGTAATGTATGGTGTTCCACAAGGCTCTGTTTTAGGACCTATATTATTCACAATATATATGCTACCATTAGGCACCATTATCAGTAAACACGGCATAAATTTCCACTGCTATGCCGATGACACCCAGTTATATATATCAAGCAAACCGGATGACAAAATTAAACTTGGCAAGATTGAGGACTGTATAAAAGACATAAAAGATTGGATGTCAAGCAATTTTCTGCTACTTAACTCAGATAAAACAGAGGTCCTGCTTCTTGGTTCAAAATCAGTTTCATCAAGCTTATCTGTTAAAAATCTTGGTGTCATGATAGACGCTGATCTGTCCTTCGACACACATATAACTAATATCACTAGAACAGCCTTCCTGCATCTCCGCATTATTGCTAAATTAAGAAATGCATTATCCCTACAGGATGCAGAAAGGCTAGTTCATGCATTTATTACTTCAAGGCTAGATTATTGTAATGCCCTGCTGTCTGGATGTCCCAGCAAAAGCCTTAACAAGCTTCAGCTAGTCCAGAACGCTGCAGCCAGAGTCCTCACAAGAACCAGAAAGTTTGACCATATTAGTCCAGTTTTATCAAACCTGCACTGGTTACCAGTCAAATTTCGCATTGATTATAAAATTCTATTACTGACCTATAAAGCTCTAAACAGACTCGCCCCTCAGTACCTGAGTGAGCTCCTCTCCCACTATGAACCATCACGCCTACTTAGATCACAAGGCGCTGGCTTACTACTGGTACCTAGAATTAATAAATTTACATCAGTGGGGAGAGCTTTCTCATACAAAGCCCCCCAGCTCTGGAATAATCTTCCTGTTAATGTTCGGGAATCAGACACAGCCTCAATCTTTAAGTCTAGGCTAAAAATTTATTTGTACAGTCAAGCATTTGGTGATTAGTCTTCCCTGTCAGGTCTAGACCTGCTGGAGTCTCCACTGCTCTGTTTTACTGTAATCTGTGGTCAGCCACTCTTTACAGAACTGACTCTTTGTTTTTTTCTTTCCTTCCTCTGCCGAGCTGATCAGCTGCCCATCCTGTGCATCTGATGCTGTTGCCTCTTCTGCCTTGATTGGTGCCGCTGCTCACCAGCCTTCTGGACCGGTTTGACCACCACTGAACTTCTTGCTTTACAGCGCTGTGCAGTCCTTACCCTCAGAAAGCTCTCTTTTCCCACTTTACTATAATACTTCATACTAATAATGTTTGCTATCCGGTGTCCACCAGAGGAGGATGGGTTCCCCTTCTGAGTCTTGGTTCATCTCAAGGTTTCTTCCTCTTTTAGGGAGTTTTTCCTTGCCACCGTCACCGCTGGCTTGCTCATGGGGGCTCGGATCCAGATTTTCTTTCTTCTTTTCTCTTCTCTCTGTAATACTCATTGTTTTGTAAAGCTGCTTTGTAACAACACCCGTTGTAACACCCGCTATATAAATAAACTTTGCTTGCTTGCAGGGAGTAGCGTTGCTGCTACTGAGTGCTGATTGGTTGGCGAGCAGAGCTACAATTTTGCTCAAATGCTTTATCTTAACCCATTCAATTTGGACTCTCTCGGTAGCGCCCTCTAGAGTTTCAGAAACCGGGAAGAAGTTACAGAGTGGTAATACTCATCTGGACAAGTTCTCTGGTTTGGCCCTAGCATAAAAAAAGCTGTTACCCTGTAACAGAGGCTCACAAATAATTTGATGAGCTCTGATCTGATTTATGATTTATGGTGAGGCACCTCGATGGCTCACACAGAAGCAACATGTTAAAATATACACAGGCAGGAAAATAAAATGAAATTTTGTAAAATTAATCTAGGTCGTCATACTACATTACCTGTACTAGCTACTTGCTTTTGATATCGACAACAACATAAAGCAAATTAAAGTTGTTAGCTATGAAACTTTCAATTTAAGATGATCTGGCTTCAACCATCAAAGAGCAGCTAAAATCATACAGCATGGCTGCTACTTACAGGTTGCTGGAATTGACCTAATTTTGAATAAGCAGATCTGGGCAAGGACGAATTCCAAATGAGGTCGAGACTGAAGCTGCTAGTTTATGATAAGATGCCTTTATTGTCATTGCACAGTGTAAAACGAAATTGAGCAGCAATCCAACGGCACTTTCTACACACAAAATAATTAAACATTAAAAAAAAAAAAAATGATCTTATGATCTTGAGACCAAGACCGAACTCGAATACAACATTAGTTCTTTGGGTACTGAAAAGGTTCTTCAGACTGATGGAGAATGTGTTGTATATAAAAATGTTTTTTGAAAATGGTTCTACATAGCACTGAAAAGGGAACCCTTTTTGTTGCTATAAGGAACCATTTTCAAAAATGTTTTCATATAACATGTTTTTCTTTCTTCATTTTATTATTTATTTTTGGTAACTGCCAAAATGCCCCCTCACCCCTCATATAAGACAACAGTGCTTGCTGAAGGGATAACTAGGACAAGTTACTTTATTATAGAAGACACAAACACTCCCAGCAAACAGTGCAATCCCAGGCTCTCTACAACCAAGTAGTGGTGCAAATCAAAAGCTAAAAAACACCCTGTGGAGTTATGCATGTCATCCATTCAGAACTGACACCAGAATGTAACTGCTGCACCATTTAAGGTGGACCAGAAAATTACCTTCATCCAAGGTAACCAAACCAGTTTTTATAGAGAGCTGGATTATGGAGTTTTTTTTTTTTTTTTAAAGATTAATATTACCGTGTATATCATGACAACCCTAGTGCAACCAAAACAGTACATTACTTTATGAAGGTGTAATCCAAGAATTCACTATGTAATGCCATGTTCCAACAGATGCAGCCAATGGAACCCTGACACAAAATAAAAACATCACTTCACCCATGTGTGATCTTACTGCTTATGTTTATTGTTACTTAGCCTGATGATGGTTACGAACATGTTTCTTCACTTGACTTGACTGAATAAACCGCTTCCCACACACCGAACAGCTAAAAGGTCTTTCGCCAGTGTGAATTCTCTCATGGTCAATTAGGTGACCTCTCTGTTTGAAACATCTCCCACAAAATCTACAGTTGTATGGTCTCTCTCCTGTATGCGTTCTACGGTGGTTTTCCAGTACTTGTGCATAACTGTAGCTCTTCCCACACAGGTCACAGCGATATGGTCTCGGTCTGTTTTTCTGATGAACGACCTGGTGTTGTTTCAGCTGTCTATGACTTCTAAAAGGTTTTCCGCAATGCCTGCAGCAAAAAAAATCCTCAGCAGTCTGGCTCTGCACACGAGCTTCAGCTTGACAAAAATGATCAGATAATGTCTTGCATCGGGAAAGATGGTAACCTTGATCATCTCTTAAGACTTCCCAGTGATTCTCAGTCACATTTTGTCTTTGCATCACAGATGGTGCATCATTAGAGAAGATGACTTGGGAGTCGAGTGGCTCCAATTTGATTGTGGATCCTGTGTTATGTGGGCTGTAATCAACTTTTTCTTCCTTTATGGTAATTCCTAAGCAATTATGCAGTGGGTCTTTGGTATTCACAGTCTCTGCTGAGGGAGAAGAAGATGAGGTTGGATTATTTAGTGGCCCCTGTGGTTCAGTATCCTGATGCATGGTGGAAAGCTCCACCTTCACTTGTATAAATGAAGACTTTGAGTCCAATGATTCTTGGCTGAAGGTTGGTAGCTCCTGAGGAACTGCATGACTTGACTGATCACCTGTAGGGTCTGTGCATACAAAAAAAACAGAATATATAAAAGCCTCAAATTATTGCCTGTATACATTAAGTGTAAGGCTTAACACAAACCCTGCAATCAGACAATGTGTCTTCATGATTTTCTATGTGTGATGTAAGTAAGACAATCCAGTGATGACAAACTCCTCACCACAGGTAGACTTTGCACAAGGTGAAGGATAAATACACTGTTCAGTGCTATGGCTCACCTTCTTGCTTCCTGGTAGCAACCTCTAGCTTCAGCTGTAATACTGAGGGATCTGAATCTAGTAGTCCTCGGTTGGAGCTCTGCAGAAGTGGAGCTCCATCAGCATGACTGAGCTGTACATCTGAGGGTAAATGCAGAATAAAACAGAATGTGAATATACAGAATATACAGAGATACAAATGGACAGATGGAACAATAAGAAAATCTGACAATGCTTTAGGTAGAGATGCACAACGCTTTTATCAGAATAATATGAATTATATCAGTATCTGCAGATATTTACTTTTAAAAATGTGTCAATTATTTTATAGTTTTAGGCAGTAAATATAAAGAGAAAGTGAAAATGTAATTTATATCCTTTTACATATTTAGAACACAGGAAAATACTTCCAGATATCATCATTTGTTTTTCAAAACAACTCTTCATATTTAGAGTTGTTAACATGTTAACAAAATCATACATGCAGGGCGTTATAAAGCAAAATAGTTCTCTAATAAACGTTTATCACTATTTACGCTTATAAACATGAATAAAACATCTCAACGTGTCTACAGGTTCAGTGCTCATTCAGGATCTCAAATAAAACAGCTTTATTTGTGTTAAAGGCATTGTAAACCCTGGTCCCTACCAGTTGGTAAATTTCTCTAGAATTAACCATTTCACGTCTCCATTAATCCTGGGTGACTTCTTGCATTTCAACAACTGTATTGCGCTGATTTCCTTTGAAATCTGTGGAATACTCCTTTTTAGAAAGTGCATTGAATGGAATTAGAAACAATACAGATGCCATCAATTATTCGATCTACTACCTGGGGGTCCTCAGTCATAAGTCATTTAAGGCCCCTGAGGCACCAGGGCCCCTTGAGTATATATTAGATTTGTTTTCAAACAAGGAGTCTTGAGGTCTACTTACTTTGTTTCTTTAGTATTCATCAAGAACACGACTTGGATGGGTGTTTAGAAACGGACCTGTGTTGAGCCGATGCCCTATTACCAAATTAAGCAAGGACCCCATAATCAAAACAGCTTGCTGACGTTTGTTTACGTTAAGCTCTCACGCCTCCTCAGCCCTAACTGGAAAGCTGAGTACAGAGTAGCATCGGCAGTCCTAATGCACACAAAACTAACGCACTCATAACAGTAATGTTACTATCACAAATGAACATAACGTCAATTAAAACGCACTAACCTGCTGAGCTCGGTGTTTGCTGCTCGCTGCGGGCGCTACTGTTACTGCTGTTGATCTCAGTCAGTCTTTCCCTCAGGCGGCGGTTCTCTCGCTTAGCTCGCTCTATCTCCACCTGATACTCCGAGACTGTGTCTTGGATGGCTTCAAATATCTCTGCAGCGACTGACATTAATCGCTCGATAAAAAAGGAATTCAAGTGCTCCATTTTAGTCATTTTAAAGAGCTCTGAAGATGCTGGGTACAGTTCAGAGTTCAACAAATCACGACGCGATCCTCCTCTTCTGTGTAACCCACGGCAGGAAAAACAACTTTAAGGCACACACTGCCACCTAGTGTAAAAAAGCATCTATTTTCTTACTGAGTTCGAGTATACTATTATTTAAAAATATTAATATTTTAGCTGATAGCAGGAATCTAGCGGGCTTGGTTAGTTTATACTGTAATGAAATATGGCAACTTTTTCTCTGCTGGAAAAAAGACCATTAAGATTAAGTGACCCTTATTAGTCCCACAACGGGGAAATTTCACCTCCGCATTTAACCCATCCATGAAGTGAAACACCACGTACACTCTAGTGAGCACACACACACACACTAGGGGGCAGTGAGCACACTTGCCCAGAGCGGTGGGCAGCCCAATCCGCAGCGCCCAGGGAGCAGTTGGGGGTTAGGTGTCTTGCTCAAGGACACCTCAGTCATGTGCTGTTGGTTCTGGGGATCGAACTGGTGACCTTCTGGCCACAAGGCTGGTTTATTTGCATACAAGTACACTTTCTAAAATTAATGAAACGTTCTGGGCGAGTGATTAGAAACTATTTTTAACTTTTCGTTTTTAGCCATTGAGCCATTTACTCCATTCATTGTGGACTCACTCGCAGGCGCCCTCTGCTGTTCAGCAGTCCTGATTTTGACATAACGGGGGAAATAGGAAGTGGCCAGGCTCCCCATAAACCGGTTCTGACTTAGGCTACATTCACACAGCAGGTAAAAGTGGACAGAATCTGATTTTTTTTGCTGTTCACGTTCTCTTTTAAATGTGATCTGCGACATCGTCTGAACAGATCTGGCTCCTAAACCGGCCCGCATGCGCAAAAAAAAAACAATGCTTCACGAGGCGGAGGTAAACAGTCATGACGGCCAGAGATCGCCGGAGCTTCAGTTTCTTCTTCGCCAGAATCGCAGGAGCGATTATGAAGTTCCACTGGTTGACAGCTGGGCTCATCACCCAGAACGCGTTCGAGTTCACAGTAGAAAGGGCGCGTTATTCGGTCACGGCCACTTCTTTGGTTTGTGTCCTCGGATTGTTTAAACTGTCCTCAGCGCTGGAGCCTCGGGCTCCTCCCGCCGCTTCGTTCAAAACCTCTTCAAACACGAAGCAGCTGCGATGAGTCTCCTCTACTTTTTCTGTGCAGAAGCATCAGCCTAAATATTAATGAGTCTCAGCAGCGAAATGATGACGAATATCGAGCTAGACAGACGTAAAAGTCGCATGAATTCCGATCTGACTGTTCAGACTAACCACGTTTACATGCAGCCTGATAATCCGTTAATAATCCGACTAATGGCTCAATCGGAATAGAATACATCCATGTAAACACCACAATCGGAATAGACTAATCTGATTGAGGCCATTCGGAATACAATTTCTCTCCGATTGAACGAGGTGGGTAAACCTCTAAATAATGCTTGAAATAGAAGAATAATAGCCATGTAAACACCTGAATCCGATTACACTCCAATCGGAGGGTGTAAGAACGTTCTGCGTATGTGCGTTCCGTCATAGCGAAAGGTTTATAATGTTCAACATGGCAGAGCAGAAACTGGTCTGTAGAGGAGACGAGGTTTATACTCTGAGCTTTAAAAGACGGCAGTGGGCCGGACGTCCAGCTTATGTGTCTCAGAGCAGGATGTACATTTGAAGGACGTTTTTCTGAGCCTGACATCAGTTTAAAACAATTAAAACCACAAGCGCGCCAACTGGAAACTCCTCTCATGCCGACTGAACCTCACGTGATGTTCGCTGTCATGGTAACGTTTACTCTCAGCGCTGCTCCACGCATGCGCATCATTTTGCATCGGACTACTTGTAGTGGGCATGTAAACGAAGATTTTCATCAGATTGTTGAATAGAGTGAGCATATAAACATCTCAGTCTGAATCTGTAATCCGATTGTATTCAATCAGATTGGCAAAAATCTTTGCATGTAAACATAGCCACTGAGTCGCATTGCCGCGGATCGGATACGGATCGGATTTCAGTACCACATATGAAAGCGTCTCAAATCGGAATTGAAAATGTCAGATTCAATGCGTTTGTTGCTGATCACACAGCCACACAAATGACAAATCTGTGTAACATATGAGGAAACAGATCGGATTTGGGCCACTTTTACCTGCTATGTAAACGTAGCCATAGAGTGGACATGAATCAGGCAGTAATCGGATTTCTGCTTTGCAACCGGCCAATAAACTCACAGATTAAGACGTGACCTAAGCACAATGCAAAACTCAGTTTCATGTTGCCAGAAAACTTACCACTCTGTGATGTCATTCAAAGAATTACCACTCTGTGATGTCTTTCGGGTTTCTCGAACGCTAGAGGGCGCTCCGAGTCCAAGTCCAAATAATGGGTTAAGATGGAGCAACAAAATCATAGTTTATAAATGCTTAAATATTTTCAATGTAAAAGAATACATTAATGTCCTGAACACAGAACAGCATAAAACATTTTAACATCGCTGTTATATTTTTAAGAACATTTAAACTCGATTTACAGGAGTTTAATTTGGCACCTCATGTACGTCCATAACATGCGCTTGCCAACCAATCAGCACTCAGTAGCTGCAACGCTAGCGTCCTTCTGCCCCAAACCCGTTTACTGTAGAAAAAAGGAAACATACAGGTAAGTTTTCTTGGCTTTTTTAGTGAAATATAAACTTCTACTTGACAGCTTGCTCGCAGACGCCCTCTGATGTTTTGCAGTCCTGATTTTGATATAATGGACGAAACAGGAAGAGGCCAGGCTCCTCATTAACTGGCTCTGGTTAAATGCTGCTTGCTATTTGAGTCAGCGTTTTGTTTTTGCACATGCACAGACTGAGCAAAACAAAGGAAATCAGAGTGAGGGTTCACAACCCAATTACTGAGCTAAAATCCAGCTCTCTGTATTGACATTTTTCAGCGCAATTCTAGGCCTTAATCAGATCTAAGAAACTGGAGTATGTTGTTTACATGACCACAGGAATAATCAGATAACTGCTGAAATCTGATAATGATCAGACTATTGAGTGCATGTAAACATGCTCAGTGTCATCACAGTACTGAGCATGCATTATGCAAATGCAGTAGTGTTGTCTAGCTGGCTTTCTTCTGATTTAGTTAGCTAGTGAAAAAAAATTCAAATAGTCCATCTAACGTACCCCGCTTTAAATACACATGATTAGAAAAGGATTTCCTCCAGAAAAAAGTACTGTGTACAAATAATGCAACAGTACCCTCAAAGGCACAACAATGGTTTTAAGGTCTAACTGTGTCCCTGAAATAGGCTTTTATGAGGGTCATGCTACATGTTTTTGTACATTTTCATTTGTACATTTTCATAACCAAGTGTATTAAAACAGATCAATGAAATGAAAAGCATGTTGACAAAAGAAGGGTGTGTGGAGTCAGTACAATTAAAAATATGATTACAGTGAATTATGGTACAGTTATGTTCCCTAACAAAGGTTATTGAAGATGTACCCTTTAGGGTACCACCCTAGTGATAAGAGGGGTTATCCCTGCCGACTTTTTTTTTTCCTTTGGGTCCCCTGATTTTATCCCAATAATGATTCTACAAATCAGCTCCTGACATATTCCTGACAGTCTGGAATTGCATTAATATAAATTCCTTTATTAAATAGTCACACATGATCACCTTCCAGTCTCCAAGAATTTGCATGCTAAAACAAAACTTGACATCTGTTTCAGTGTTAAACAGAAAATCACTAAAGTCTTGAAATTCTTTAATTTATTCATATATAATGAAAGATGAAAAGACAAGAATGAACAAGACGGAAAATTTAGCCAAAGTTATGTGTTTTACATTTATGACACTAGGCAGCTAGGATGCTCTTATCCAGAGCGACTTACAGTTTGATCATTTTACACATTTAGGCGAAGTGTTAGGAGTCTTGGCCAAGGACTCTTATTAGTATAGTGTAGGGTGCTTGTCCAAGCAGAGGGTTGAACCTTTGTTTTTGCCCAAATTTAGTCGTAGCTTAATATCAGCATCTATGACAGGACCACTACTGCCACACAAATCGCATGGTTTACTACACGGACATGTGGCAGAAGCAATACATCACTCGATGAACATTTAAAACACTACAATCCAACTTCTCATAATATTTACACATTTGATTACTGAAGAATAACCTGACGTTTACAATTGTGCTTCTTCACTTGACTTCTCTGAATGAATCTTTTTCCACAAAGTGAACAGCCAAAAGGCCTTTCGCCAGTATGAATTCTCTCATGGTACTTCAGGTGACTTTGCTGATTAAATCGTCTTCCACAAAACCTACAGTGATAGGGTCTCTCTCCTGTATGAGTCCTACGGTGGATCTCAAGAACTTGGGCATAACTGTAGCTCTTCTCACACAAGTCACAGCGATACGGCCTCGGTTTCTCTTTCTGATGCACAACCAGGTGTTGTTTCAGCTGCTCACGATTCCCGAAAGGCTTTCCACAATACTCACAGTAAACAACCCTTTCAACAGTCTGACTCTGTATGCGAGGTTCAGCATGTGACATGCTCTCCAAAGTAACCTGACACTGAGAATAGGAGGTGCCTTGATCATCTCTCATGCCTTCAAAATTGTTATTAGCAATAATTTCATTTTGCATCGCAGATGGTGCATCATCAGAATAGATGACCTGCGAGTCCCATGGCTCCAACTTGACTGTGACTCCTGAGTTATGTAGATCATCGGCCACTTCTTCCTTGTTTGTAGTGTTTTCTGAAAAATGGTAAGATGGCTCCTGGTATGCAGTCACAGCAGAGGGAGAGGAGGATGAGGAAGGATTGTTTAATGGCCCCTGTGACTCAGCATCCTGATGCATGGTGGAAAGCTCCACCTTAACTTGTATAACCGAGTCCATTGACTCTTGATTGAAGTTTGTTAGCTCCTGAGGAACTGCTGGACTGGTTTCATTATCTGTAGGGAATATGAAAGTAAAATGTTAGGTTTTAATGGAAATATGGTTGATTATGACTCTACATAACTTACTTGACTTCGACATAAATTGATCTTAATAAAACAAGTTTATAACAGAATGTGTAAAAGTAAGGTAAAGCAAATCTGAGTTAAATATTAAGAGTCTGCTGTCAACATGACTCCTGAAAACACTATAAATTACAAATAGGTCTGAGTCTGCTGCTGAAGATTTGGGCTATTGGTGTTTCTGAGGCAAAGGCAGGCATGATGTCACACTGTTTACAGGATTAAAAAAAATTAGGGTTTCTTTTCTTTTATATAGGTGTGCAAACATGAGTTACCAAGTAGATACCAAGGTTTCTCCATTTGGAGATATCTCTCTGAGGTTCAGTGGAGTCCCAGAGCCTTAGAAATGGCTTTGTAATTATTTCCAGACTGATAGAATTAAATAACTTTATCTTTTCCAGAATTTATGTTGCTTGTTGACACACTGAAGCCTACTTCCAATCCTGGAAGTGTCCTAATTAAGTAATGTTTAAATTAACCAGGGCTGGCTATTATCAAACTTGGGTCTACCTACTCAACTAATTAGTTGGTTGATTTAACTAAAAAGCATTCACACTGGGTGTGAAAAGGTGTTGGATTGGATAACATATTCAAAGAAATGAAAGCTCATTTAAAAACTTGATTTTGTGTTTGCTCAGATGGTTAAACAAGAAATCCAAAGTGGCAAATACTCTTCTTTCCTCACTGAATGGATAGAGAACAGCATAGAATTTCAGACAAAACGATTTTTTAAAAGAAAGAAGAAACAACACAGCTTCTGGAAGTCAGCTGACTGTGGATTTTCACTAGAATATTAAAGACCCTTAATACGAGGCAGATCAACAGTAATATTACAGGAATCTGTGGAACTCTACTACGGCATGACAGTCATGTTCGTGCTGAGCTGGTCGACCAGCTAAGCCCATCACAGGGTGTGGTTTCACGTAGTCCGGCTGGTCAGCCACCTTAATGACTAGCTTACATCATCTGAAACAAGGCGCCAAATAAAGCTAGTCTGAGCCAGAATTTTCAGCAGTAAATCGCGATGCCGAAATTGACTTCTTATTGGAGTGTCCGTTCCACCTTAACGGGCGCAGCGATACCATTCTGATGCACACACACATATTTAAGGTGGGACGTAACATTCGATTAAGAAGCTGACGAATAAAAGCATCACTTTCGTTAGTAACTCAGCAGCTAACAACACTCGTCGTGCAACTAAGTCCGTGTGACTAAATGAATGCAGTCCTCTCCAAATCTAAAAGCAAGTGAAGTGAGATTTAAATACCTGCTCCGTTACTCGTGCATTTTTCCGTTAGCATTTTTTTCAGGTAATGGTTTTCCTGTGTAGTGCGCTCTATTTCTTCTTGGTACTCGTTAATAGTTTCCTTAACTACTTGAAAGATCTCTCCAGCCACAGCTAACAGACGCTGAGAGACGAACGAATTCAAAAACTCAAATTTGTTAGCAGCCATGTTAGCAGCTGCATCCATAGCAAACAAAAACACGTCTTGTTCGATTAATGCTGTGCAGGTAGATTTAACACATTAGCGCCATCCAGCGGTCAGGAATAGGAGCGCTCAGTGTAGCGGGTAGCTCTCAAGACGGATTACGATTTTACAAAAATACCTGAAGTACTACTATCAGAAACTACAGGATTTATGCAGTGCGCTTTCATGATTATCTGTATGCTCGTCTGCGTGTACTTTAGTACTCCCTTCTGAAAAACACACATAGAATCTAGTGATCCCTGATAGTTTTGTAATGTGCTCTGGCTTTTTTACTGAGTTGTGCTGGAGCCCATCCCAGCGGTAATCGGGCGACCAACCACATCCTCTAAAATAGCATGAGGTTAAGCTTTGGCCACATAACCACCCCTACCTGGAACAATGAGGAGAAATGGTTCTGTTGAAGTAAATATTCCAAGCTAAACATTAAGCACTTGTTCTAAATTTAATCTACCTTGGGCACAATGATGTCTGCGATTCCTGCAGGTTTGCTACATTTTTCAATAAAGCAGTCACAGTGATAAATTTACACACACACACACACACACACACACACACACACAAGTTGTTTCTAAGCCGCTTCTCCCTCAGGGTTGTGGGGGGATAAATTTACAAATCCTACAAATTATAACATCATTGTACACAGCATGGCAAATAATTGTTAAAAAAATAGTATAAAAACGTATTTTACTCTCAGTCTTAATGGTACCTTCACAGATGAGCATGTTACTCATGCCATAGACACCAATTCCTCATCCATATCATGACAGACTCTGGCTTTTGAAGTTTACACTGGTAACAATCTGGATGGTCCATTTCTTCTTTAGCATGGAGGACACAAAGTCCATTATTATATAAACAAATTCATAGGGTTGACTTAAATGCACGTTTCCACTGTGCATTTAAGATTTTATTTGAACAGTTTATCAAAGTATTCCTGAGCCTATTATCGAGTTAATTTTAAACAAATTAACGGACATGTAAGCACAATCCTCTCTGGCAGAACTACGCTGAATACGATGTGCTACACCATGATTGAGCCAGATCACAGCTCACTAAGTTGGTGTAGCTATGTGTTCAGAAGACCTGTCACTCCAAATCAGTTGACCAGTAGAGACGGTGAATGAACACCCTCTTTCAAGACCCCTCCCCATTAAAAAGTGCCACAAGTCAGACACAAAAATGATTCCAGAAGGAAAAAATATATCCGCAAAATTAGTGATACATTTATATCAAGATTACTACTCACTTTCACTCATGAATGAGGAACCTTGTTCTTAAACTACTGAATTACTCATCCTCGTCCATAAAGGACTAGGCTTTTCCAGGATGCTCCTTGTGTGAATGTACCAAGCGTGAGTGCATCGCCCATTTAAGATGTCTTTTTTTTTTTTTTTTTTTAACTTTTCACCATGTTCCTAGCATTAAATGACCCCTGTCTTGTAACGTGTTACAGGCATCAATTTCAAAACAAGTGTATATTTACATAAAGTTTAAAAGGTGTAGCTTATCTGTATCTTGTCTTTGTACTGTTTTCGTTTAAATACAGATCAACATGGATTTACAATGTTTTGCATTTAACTTCTGTTTCAGAAAAGAGTTTTGTATTTGTATTAAACTAGGCAATTTACTCTCACCTCTTCACAAGTATATGAGAATGTTAATTTACACAAATTAGAGTTAGGTTTCAAGACTATTGCTAACAAAGAAAGAATTCTACAATATGCACATATAATGGAATAATCAGGGTTCAATCAGAAATTTGTACCATTGTATGAGAGACTGTTAAACCAACATGCTTGTTGACAAATCTTCCTGATGAAACATACAACCCCAATTCCAATGAAGTTGGGACATTGTATAAAACATAAATAAAAACAGAATACGGTGATTTGCAAATCCTTTTCAACCTATATTCAATTGAATACACTATAAAGACAAGATATTTAATGTTCAAACAGATAAACTTTATTGTTTTTTGCAAATATTCACTCATTTTGAATTTGATGCCTGCAACACCTTGCAAATAAGTTGGGACAGGGGCATGTTTACCACTGTGTTACATCACCTTTCCTTTTAACAGCACTCAATAAGCATTTGGAACTCAAGCGAACTGAGGACACTAATTGTTGAAGCTTTGTAGGTGGAATTCTTCCCCATTCTTGCTTTTACAGCTGCTCAACAGTCCGGGTCTCTGTTGTCGTGTGTTGCGCTTCATAATGCGCCACACATTTTCAATGAGAGACAAGTCTGGACTGCAGACAGGCCACTCTAGTGCACTCTTTTACTACGAAGCCACTGTTGTAACACGTGCAGAATGTGGCTTGGCATTGTCTTGCTGAAATAAGCCGGGACGTCCCTGAAAAAGACGTTGCTTGGACGGCAGCATATGTTGCTCCAAAACCTGTATGTACCTTTCAGCATTAATGGTGCCTTCACAGATGTGCAAGTTACCCATGCCATGGGCACTAACACACCCCCATACCATCAGAGATGCTGGCTTTTGAACTTTGCGCTGATAACAATCCAGACAGTCCTTTTCCTCTTTGGCCCGGAGGACACGACATCCACGATTTCCAAAAACAATGTGAAATGTGGACTCATCAGACCACAGGACACTTTCCCACTCTGCATCAGTCCATCTCAGATGAGCTCAGGCCCAGAGAAGCCGGCGGCATTTTTGGGTGTCGTTGATATGTGGCTTTCGCTTTGCATGGCAGAGTTTTAACTTGCACTTGTAGATGGAGCGACATACTGTGTTCACTGACAATGGTTTTCTGACATGTGCCTGAGCCCATGTGGTAATATCCATTACAGAATGATGTCAGTTTTTAATGCAGTGCCGCCTGAGGGATCGAAGGTCACGGGCATTTAAAGTTGGTTTTCTGCCTTGCTGATTACTTGCAGAGATTTCTCCAGATTCTCTGAATCTATTGATGATATTATGGACTGTAGATGATGAAACCCCTAAATTCCTTGCAATTACACATTGAGAAATGCTTTTCTTAAACTGTTTGCTCACACAGTTGTTCACAAAGTGGTGAACCTTACCCCATCCTTGCTTGTGAATGTCTGAGCCTTTCAGGGATGCTCCTTTTATACCCAACCATGACACTCACCTGTTTCCAATTAACCTGTTGACCTGTGGAATGTTCCAAACAGATGTTTTTTGAGCATTCCTCAACTTTCCCGTCTTTTGTTGCCCCTGTCCCAACTTCTTTGGAACGTATTGCAGGAATCAAATTCAAAATGAATGAATATTTGCAAAAAACAATAAAGTTTATCCGTTTGAACATTAAATATCTTGTCTTTGTAGTGTATTCAATTGAATATAGGTTGAAAAGGATTTGCAAATCATCGTATTCTGTTTTTATTTGTTTTACACAACGTCCCAACTTCATTGGAATTGGGGTTGTACATTCATTTTGAGAAAGCAGGAAAACTATGTGGCTCTCGAGTTTTAATAGCAAGGCAACAGATGCTACTATACTCTGACGTGTATCAGATACAAAATAGCAAGGAATGAGAACTGCAGTGTCTTCTTCCGTTCCATTCACTCATCTATCACTATTTTGTGTGTACGGTGTTCCACCAGTGAACAACCAAGGCATGATCATGATGATGATGATGATAACGATGATGATGATGATAACAACAACAGGGTCAATTTAAAAGGAACATAAGCTGTTCCATGTCAGTCTACAGTCCAACGTAATGAAAGCGTCTGCATTGTCTCCGTTTGTTGCCATGTTTTACATTAGGCTATATATGCGCTATAAATATTAAAAAAGGGAAAAGGAAAGCTGGTGGGTTTAATTCTGTCTGATTCAACACGTGTCTTCATATTCAACAGTTACTTTTTCTTTTCCTTATAATTGTAGCCACTTGATCATGATGAATCCGGAGGTGTTCCTTTCCTTGGCCCAGCCAAGTGAATCGCTTCCCACAGACCGAACAGCTGTAGATTTTTTCTCCAGTGTGAATCCTTTCATGCCCCTTTACATGGCCCTTCTGATTGAATGTCTTACCACAGTACTTGCAGTGATACGGTCTCTCGCCTGTATGAGTTCTAAGGTGGATTTTGAGTACATGTGCATAACTGTAGCACTTTCCACACAGCTCACAGCGATACGGCCTCTCTTTCTGATGCACCACCATGTGCGCCTTCAGGAGTCGGTCATATTTGAACGACTTACCACAGACTTCGCAATAAAGCAATCTGTCTGCAGTTTGGCTCAGCAAGTGAGATGATAAATGAGTAAAATCACTGTACGATTCCTTGCACTGAGAGTAGGACTTGGACTCTGGTTCATCTTTTACAACCACCAACTGATTTTCATGTCCACCATTAGATCGCATTGAAGTAGGATTCGAGTCATCAGAGATGACCTGAGAGTTCCAGGCTTCTAATCTGGTTGAGGAGTCCGTCTGTGAGCAGTCACCCTTTTCCTCTTCAGCGTTTAAAGTTTTAACTGAAAAAGAGTGAGGTGGCTCTTCAAGATAGGCAGGCGCTGCATAAGGAGAAGGACATGAAGACACATCTTTTACTGGCTGTTGTGGCTCGGTGTCCTGCTGCACAGTGCAAAGTTCCAGCTTCACCTGTACAACAGAGTCCAGTGGGCCATGGTTGGTGTTCTGAGGAGAAACTCCTTCTGCCTGCCCGAGCTGTGAATCTGTCAGGAACGTAGGTTTGGTTAAAATCTCATACATTTTAGAGTAGTACACTGGCAGTCAAAAAATTACACGGTCATACACTGATATTTAGCAGTTTTAAATGTGGTTATTCAGTTTGTTCGATTAAACAAGGAAAAGTACAAGAAATTATGTATATTCCAACAAGACTGCAAGATGCCACAGTTCACCCATGATTTTGTTGCAATCCATTGCAATCTTGTAGGGCTACGTTGGCAAATGTGTGTGGAAGAAAAATCCAAAATTGTGGATAGTCTGTGGACAAAAGTGGGAAGCAGCCATAGTGGTTGGATTTTCCTTCTTCACACATTTTTTTGGCTGAGTAAAAACCCCACATTAAGGACTATATTAATACTACCATAATGTATAGGACTGCTTTAGTTTTTACTACAGTACAATACATTAACCTTATAGATTACCATGAGATTATGTGGGATAAAAATATTACACCAAAAATAGTGCATTAAACAGGGGAATATACATCTTAGAGTTCCTTTTAGTATCTCTATAAATGTGTAAGCATAGAAACTATGATACACTGATATAGCCTGACAGATTAAAAATGGTATTAGAACAAAAAAAAAAGTGTCATTATTTCCTCAACCTGACTAACTTTAAATCTACAATCCCGAATTTCCAAAGATCTACCACACTTCAAAATGACAGTTCTTCAAGGGTTCTTAAGAAAAGGCAAGGGGTCTATTTTGAACCATAAGTCAGAACAAGAACAGTTCATTAAGTGAAACAACTCCACTTAGTGAAATAGAACCATTTTATTTACTAAGTTCTTTGCATGGAGAAACGTTTATTGATGCAGAATGTGTTGTACACGGCTCTATACAGAACCTTTTTGAAAATGGTTCTATACAGCACCAAAAAGGGTTCTTCTATTGTTACAAGCTTGACATCACGAGAACTTAACATAACTCACAGAACCATTTTCAAAACAACACATTCTCCAAGCAGAGAACACATTTAATCATGAAATGGTTCTCTATAGAACTCATGGCTTTGTAGAGAAACACAGTCCCCCTTGAAGAACCATGTTTTAAGTGTGTAAGTTAGTGCTCTTTTGGAGGCAGGCATAAATTCTGTTCTTTAAAAATAACCCATCAGTAAGCGAACAGAAACCTGCTCAGTTTGTACCTGGTCTCGTATCAATTCCTGCGCGGTTAAATTAGCGGAGGATTTACCTGAGCCATTGTTTATGCTAACTTCTGCTAGCATTTTCCTCAAGTAAAGGTTTTCCTGTTTGGAGCGATGTATTTCTTCTTGGTACTCGAAGAAAGTGTCTTTAACTGCTTGAAATATCTCTCCTGCGACAGCCATCAGTCGCTCGTAGAAAAAGGAATTTAAAGACTCCAGTTTAGACATTTCGGCTGAAGACTCCATGGCAAAACAGCTGTGTAGCGGTTCTGCTTCTTCCATGAATGGCGGTTTTAACTGCGATAACTTCCCTCTATCGCCACAGCATGGACGGGAACAGAACTGTGAACTGTGAAGTGCCTCAGATATCTTTACAGTGGGTCAGAAACCAAGGATCGTCTGGTTCCTATGAAAACAACATATTATGCGTGTATATATATATATATATATATATATATACACACACTACTTTTCCAAATGTATTCACTCATCTGCCTTCACACGCATATGAACTTGAGTGACATCCCATTCTTAATGCATCCACAGGATTTAATATGATGTCGGCCCACCCTTTGCAACTACAACAGCTTCAACTCTTCTGGGAAGGCTTTCCACTAAATTTAGGAGTGTGTTTATGGGAATTTGTGACCATTCTTCCAGAAGTGCATTTGTGAGGTCAGACACTAATGTTGGACGAGAAGGCCTGACTCGCAATCTCCGCTCTAATTCATCCCAAAGGTGTTCTGTCGGTTTGAGGTCAGGACTCTGTGCAGGCCAGTCAAGCTCTTCTACACCAAACTCGCTAATCCATGTCTTTATGGACCTTGCTTTTTTGAATTGGTGCGCAGTCAGGAAGGAACAGGAAGGGGCCATCCCCAAACTGTTGCCACAAAGTTGGGAGCATGAAACTGTACAAAATCTTTTGTTCTGCTGAAGCATTAAGAGTTCCTTTCACTCTGGAACTAAAAAACAACCCCATACCATAATCTACCCCACCCCCCAAACTTCACACTTGGTACAGTGCAGTCAGACAAGGACCATTATCCTGGAAACCACCAAACCCAGACTCGTCCATCGGATTGTCAGATGGAGAAGCGTGATTCTTCACTCCAGAGAACATGTCTCCACTGCCCTTAATTCCAGTGGTGGTGCTTTACACTGCCACATTCAACACTTTGCATTGCGCTTGGTGATGTAAGGTTTGGATGCAGCTGCTCGAACATGGAAACCCATTTCCATGAAGCTCTCTACGCTGTTCTTGAGCTATTCTGAAGGCCACATGAAGTTTGGAGGTCTGTAGCAACTGACTCTGCATAAAGTTGGTGACCTCTGTGCACTATGCGCCTCAGCATCCGCTGTCATTTAATGTGGCCTACCACGTTGTGGCTGAGTTGCTGACGTTCCCAATCGCTTCCACTGTCATAATACCACTAACAGTTGACTGTGGAATATTTAGTAGTGAAGAAATTTCATGACTGGAGTTGTTGCATTCTATCACAGCACTACGCTGGAATTCACTGAGCTCCTTACAGTGACCCATTCTTTCACAAATGTTTGTAGAAGCAGTCTGCATGCCTAGGTGCTTGGTTTTATACACTTGTGGCCATGGAAGTGATTGGAACACTTGAATTCAATGATTTGGATGGATGAGTGAATATAATGTGTAATACAGTGTATGTATATATATATATATATATATATATATATATATATATATATATATATATATATATACACACATATACATTGTATACACACATATATGTACAACCCCAATTCCAATTAAGTTGGGACATTGTATAAAACATAAATAAAAACAGAAGACAATGATTTGCAAATCCTTTTCAACCTATATTCAACTGAATACACTACAAAGACAAGATATTTAATGTTCAAACGGATAAACTTTACTGTTTTTTGCAAATATTCACTTATTTTGCATTTGATGCCTACAACACGTTCCAAAGAAGTTGGGACAGGGACAACAAAAGACTAGGAAAGTTGAGGAATGCTCAAAAAACACCTGTTTGGAACATTCCACAGGTGAACAGGTTAACTGGAAATAGGTGTCATGATTGGGTATAAAGGGAGCATCCCTGAAAGGCTCAGTCATTCACAAGCAAGGATGGGGCGAGGTTCACCACTTTGTGAACAACTGAGTGAGCAAACAGTCCAACAGTTTAAGAACAACGTTTCTCAATGTGCAATTGCAAGGAATTTAGGGATTTCATCATCTACAGTCCATAATATCATCAAAAGAGAAATCTCTGCAAGTAAGCGGCAAGGCAGAAAACCAACATTGAATGGCTATGACCTTCGATCCCTCAGGCTGCACTGCATTAAAAACTGACATCATTCTGTAATGGATATTACCATATGGGCTCAGGAACACTTCAGAAAACCATTGTCAGTGAACACAGTTCGCCGCTCCATCTACAAGTGCAAGTTAAAACTGCCATGCAAAGCAAAAACCATATATCAACAACACCCAGAAATGAACTTTTGAACTTTGCGCTGATAACAATCCAGACAGTCCTTTTCCTCTTTGGCCCGGAGGACATGACGTCCATAATTTCCAAAAACAATTTGAAATGTGGACTCGGCACACCACAGGACACTTTTCGTCAGTCAATCTCAGATGAGCTCAGGCCCAGAGAAGGTTCTCTGAAAATTGTGGACGTCATGTCCTCCGGGCCAAAGAGGAAAAGGACTGTCTGGATTGTTATCAGCGCAAAGTTCAAAAGCCAGCATCTCTGATGGTATGGGGGTGTGTTAGTGCCCATGGCATGGGTAACTTGCACATCTGTGAAGGCACCATTAATGCTGAAAGGTACATACAGGTTTTGGAGCAACACATGCTGCCATCCAAGCAACGTCTTTTTCAGGGACATCCCTGCTTATTTCAGCAAGATAATGCCAAGCCACATTATGGCACATTATGTCCCAACTTCCTTGGAATTGGGGTTGTATATACACAGTATCTCACTTGGGTTTAGGTCTGGAGACATAGTTGCCCAGTCCATCATATTTACCCTCAGCAAGGCAGTTGTCATCTTGGACGTGTGTTTGGGGTTGTTATCGAGTTGGACAACTGCCATGCGGTGCAGTTTCCAAAGGGACAGGATCACGCTGTGGTTCAGAATGTCACAGTGCATGTGAGGTTGAATAATTTTGCAAGGTGCTGCAGATCCACCTGCTGAGGAATCAAACCTCTGTCTTGATGGCCATTTCCTCAAGTGAATCACAGCTACATATAGCATCAATGTGCATTATATAATGGCTTCTTTGTGTTGAAGTTGTTAGTCTTAAAACTGAAGCTCATTCTAGATTTTGACATTAAAGGTTCAGCAACATTTATATTTGAAACCTCTGCATTTTGGTTTGGTTTCCATGCAAAAAAAAAAAAAAATAAAAAAATAATAATATATATATATATATATATATATATATATATATATATATATAAAAATTAAAAAAAACATCCCATGTAGCAGCGCAAAAAAACTAGTTTTTATTAATCAAAACAATCATATGAGGCAAAAGAGGTAGAGGACAAAAAAATATTGTTTGTTAAAGTTTAGTTTCTGAACACATGATGGTTCAAAAACAAGGCACACATTCAGCAAGTGAACTCTATGCGACTGACCAAAAAGGTGCCATAAAGGATTCTTACAGCCATGCCACAGAAGTTCCACTTTTGTTTCACTAAAGAACCAAGTATGTTTGGACAAGGCATTTAATGATTCTTCCCAAAACCTTTACATTAAGTGGCAGTTCCTGAAACCTTTGAAAGGTTCACGATTGTCTTTAAAGAACCACTCAGTGGAAGTTTTTCCCCCCCATTGGCTTTGAACTAAAAAGCCCCTTTTGGCACTTTAATTTTTCAGAAGGTAAAAGAGGTGAGCAGGGCACAACCTAATATTTTGGTTTATGGTTAATATTTTTTTTTATACACAATCAAGTTACACATCTCTGCTACAAATGAAATCATAATCTTTCTGTTTCCATCACCTACCATTTCTGAACAATTCAGTCAAAAAGCCATATATATGATTACAGTAAAGAGGCAGTGTCATTGATGACATTAATTTTTGCCCACAAAGTAGAACAGCATATATCAAAGTGATAAAATATCTACTGACATCTGCAGTACTTTTTTTGTTAAATCTTTGCATTCAATGTCAAAAAAGTACTAATTCTATTGTTTTTCTTGTGAGGTTTATTTGTACCACTGTGTTAAAACTAACCCTGCCATGTGGAGGCTATACTTCAGTCTGGCTTGCTCTCACTAGGAGTTGTTGACGTGCTTCAAAATGGTGCTATACTGAAGCCACCAAGAAGGGGATTCCAAAAAATACAGGTGTTATATTGTAACTGATAAATATATACAAGTTACTTTTCTAGTACTTTTATGGCCTTTAGGGTGAATCTTGAAAAATAAACTCAAAATTCACAGATGACTTTGCTATTTGGGATACAAGAACATGACTAAAATTGCATTTTACTTGAATGTGTTAACTTTATAAAATAACATGCTATATTTAACCCCATGTCTGTTTGTGCCCCGCTCTCCACTACTTGTCAAATATTATCAAAGTTCAACTCTAAAAAAATCCTTATTTTCTGACAATCTTTGCACACTGGTCATGGTGATTCTGAACATGAGCCTTGGCTTGACGCAACCAAATGAAACTCAAGCCACATTCTGAGCAGCTATATTTCTGTTCTCCAGTGTGGATCCTCTCGTGTTCCAGCATATGGCTTTTCTGTGTGAAAGTCTTAGCACAGAATTTGCACTTAAACGGCCTCTCGCCAGTATGGACTCGAAGGTGGTTTCTCAATACATGCTGGCTGCTGTAATTCTTTCCACACACTTCACAAGGATATTTATTTTCGCTCTGGTGAGCTATCTTCAAGATGCCCTGTTTTGTTGATTTTTTGATAATTATACCAGTTTCCTCCGGGTGATAATTCTGAATGTGGAGCTTGACCTGATTCAGCCAAATGAAACGCTTTCCACATTTCGCACAGCTATAAGGTTTTTCACCAGTGTGAATCTTTTCATGGTCCTGCACGTGGCCCTTACGATCAAAAGTCTTATTACAGAATTTGCAGTGATATGGTTTCTCTCCTGCATGAGTTCTGATGTGGTTTTGCAGTGCATGACTGTGACTATAACACTTCCCACAAAATTCACAGCGGTGTGCTCTCTCTTTCTGATGCGTCAGCATGTGTTTCTTCAATAGCACATTGTTTTTGAAGGACTTGCTGCAAACCTCACAAGGAAACAGCACTCCTGCCAGGCTGTTTTCCACACGAGATGGTGGGTGACAACAGTCACCAGATGACTGGACACACTGAGAAGAGGGACGCTGACCAGGTTCATCTTTGTGAACTCCCACAAGAGTACCACTGCTTCCATTGTGGACTGCACTTGCGTTGTCAGAGCAAGTCACTTGTGAGTCACTCTGCTCTACTTTGACCGTCACATATGAGTCCATACACACATCAACATCTTTGTCTCCTCCTACTTTATTTGAGACACTGTGGGGTGAACTGTGAGTTGTGCCTGCATGTTCAAAGCTGCTTGCAGGCAGAGCACATAACTGCTGCTGTGTCTCAGGATCCTGGTGCACGGTACTAAGCTCCAGCTTCACTTGTATTACTGGCTTCTCAAATTCCAGTGGGTCTGGGTTGGAGTTCTGCTTCTCTAAAGGAAACGGTTCTTGCTTAGTCTGAGCATCTGGAGGAAAAGCAAATTTGTACAGGTAAAGATCACAAAATATTAACTGTGTTTTTAGCCTCTTAAACTGGATAAGAAGTAGAATTTACTTGAGCTTAACAAGGCATGAAAGAAGATGAAAAGAAGAGCTACAGTAATATAACCTGGGGGTGTAGAAGCCCCCCAGTGGTCCTTAACCCCCTGATCAAAAGAAGAGGCCAGATCTAATCTTAAAGGCTTTTACTGAGTGGCTATGCTATAACTAGTCTGAAATTTAATCTGGACGATAGCACTTCATTTTGATGAATACATATGTTTTTGTTTACATTTATAAGTACAAATTCAAAAGACATTAGGTGTGTAAACTTGAAATGGATAAATGCATCATCTGTAGAAATCTAAAATATTTTGAAGCGAAGACAAAGTTAGTCTGCTGGGGTAAGACGCCCCCCCCCCCCCCCGATGGCTAGAGCCATTTTACCACAGCAGTAAGAAATGTTAATTAAAAATCTTTGACACACACACAGAGCAAAGGTGCATTGTTCTATCAGAAATTCCATTCGTAGCAGTAAAACCCAGTAAAAATGAGAAATATAGATGCTGTTAAACCAGCGTCTTTACTTCTGAGAAGTTTTAATCCAAACCTAACACAGAGCTAGTTCATGTTGACCACCAGCTAGTGAGCGAGGCAGTTAGTTTAGCTGGGTTAACTTGGTCAGCTCACCTGATTCACCGCGGCTGACTTCGGCTAGTCTTCTTTTCAGGTAAATATTCTCCTGTTTGGAGCGATATATTTCCTCCTGAAACTCAGCGAGGGTGTCTTTAACTACCTGAAATATCTCTCCTGCAGTCGTCGTCAGTCGTTCGTGGATAAAGGAGTTTAAAGATTCAAATTTCCCGATGTTAGTACAGGACGCCATGGCCAAACATCCCGCTGCAAAAGGGATTGTTGTTCTTCCTCTTCCTTGGATTATGGCGGCTGGCAAACTACGGGTACACAGCGCCACCTACAATGTTTTTGTGCAATTAGAAACAAAAAAATAAATAAATAAGAAAAGAAAAGAAAAGAAAAAGAGAGATGAAAGTAAGAGAAACCACGGAACCCTGGTTAAAAAGGGTGCCCTGGTTAAAAAAAAGAAAAGGCTAATGACATTGCAAACGTTTTGCATTCCCTCACCGCAAAAAAATGCGTTCCCTCGCGAATTCAAAGAGCTGTTTCATGTCTGAACTTAAGCAAAGCAAACCTTTGCAAGCGATTGCAAACCTTCCCATCCTGATGCAAAACATTTGCGAGAGAACGCAATGTGATTTTTAAAATTTTTTTTGGCCCCTCACGGGCTCCGTAAGAAACGCTAATCTACATCTAATTGTAGCCACCCCATGTGATTTATGGACAAATCAAAAAAGCCAACACCCTGAATATCCTAATATAATACATGATAAAATGGTCTATAATTTTTATTGATGTTAGAATACTTGTGTACCAATGTTTATAACGTTAACTTACCTTCATTGATCTGTGAACAAAAACCCGAATCCGCGTGAGGGAAACGCTTTAGTCTGCTTGTAGGCTACACAAACTATTCCATAATAAAAGTCATTTAGCTCATTTACTCTGAGAGGCAGTGCAGCACACAGCAACGTCTAAAGTAGAAATCCGTTTTTCAAACCAGCTCCTTTCATCATGGCAGCTATGTTAGTGTCAAGCTAGCAGGGTTAGCTTGGCACTATATGGGATTTTTATGTCGGCTCTGGTTTAAATACAGACCCATTTTTAGCTCATAAAAGCCATGTAACATCCTTTACTTTATGTCTTAGTTTTTCTTTATTTAAATGCTTCAAGTCTGTCTTTTATTATTGTAGCGTTAGCCTGCTGACCTGCTCAGTCTGTTCTAGCTAGTGAGGGCAGAATCCATTTGATATCCTTAATCCTTTTATAGAAACCATCCATCCATCCATCCATTATCTAAGCCGCTTCTCCGTCAGGGTCGCGGGGGGATGCTGGAGCCCATCCCAGCAGTCTTCGGGCGGAAGGCAGGATACACCCTGGACAGGTCGCCAGTCCATCGCAGGGCTTATAGAAACCAGTTTAAATAAATATATATTGTTTTTGGATTAAGTGCAGTACAGTATGGGAAATGTTGAATGAAAATCATTGTGCTCACTTTCTCATATCCCTTCCAAAGCTCTGCCTTTTACTTTTTACAAAGTAAGAGTACAAAGCCAGACCATGTAGAAACCCTGGTGCTCAAAGTTAAGAACTGACCATGGAATCAACCAATCCTGTTTTGATGGTCAGTGGGTGGGGCCAATTATGTGAGAAAAACAATCGCTCTAAGAATTCTGAAAAATGACTGAGTACCAGTGGTAACCTGACCAGTACATTTCAGTCAGATTTCATAGATGGAAAACAGCAGCAGGTGCTCTATGGCAGGGCCCTTGTTGAAAGAATCACTGTAAAAGCACAAATGTATGCATAGATTATGGTCTGTCTTTAGCCAACGGTTTATCACAGACATAGCCATTTTTTCCAGCTTGGAAATTGATAGTCCACTGTCCTTCAATCTTTAAGACTATCACGTGTCTTACAAAATTTCAGGCTTTCAGCTGTCACATATGTAGTTTTGGAAGTGTGTCTGTACAATGGGTAAGCAAAGACTGCAAAGCAGTGATTGGAATGTCTAAAAAAAATTGTTTTTTCTGAAGCCCTATCTATTTGGATGTGTGAACAATCTGATGGACAAATCCCATGAAAACCAAAGTGGGACCCAATCACAATGATACGTCACAATGAGCAGGCACTGGTGCATGTAAGCAAACACTGCAAGAGAGCATTCAATTTTTGTTTATTCATTTTCTTATTCTTTATGTTACACCTCAAAACGTCTAGTAAAACAAAACAGTGCAATGTACGACAGAAAACAGGTTTAGGGCCAATCATACAGGCCAAGTAGAACAGCCTTAAAATGACTGATTTGGTACGTTCATCACAACAGGGTCAGCAGCAAACTTATTTTCATTAAAACACAGCTGTGAACAAGAATGTTGTTGCCTTTCTAAAGCCAAAACCAGAGATTGCCAAAAAAGTAGAGCGCTGTCCTGAAAACACAAGCCAACTGCCAAAGCAATCTGGGTGACGAGGGAGATACAAAATTGATGTATGCAATTATAATCACAGGCTCTGTCTGTGTAATATTTTGTTGTAGCCCTAATATTGGGAATGAGAGAAGAGACAGAGCATCAATGTCTTTTTCTTGAGAATGGCAACATCAATAGACGCTTATTAATAACTTGCCCACAGTAAAATGCTAGATGAAATAGAACCTAAAATGAACAAAAAAAAAAAAAGTCTCTGCATGGTAGCACATACTCTGTTAGCATGAATACAGTGTTAACTTGTGTACACATCACTAATTCATAATAATTTTCTACAAAGCCTGCAGTGCCTTCACAGAAAGAAAAAAAACGTAGAACTCCTGATATGCAGTAAATTAAGATTGAGATCTTTCAAAACTATCACTTATGTTGCCGACTTCTGATGATAGTAGCCACTTCATCAGGATGATAATTCCGAATGTGCACCTTCACCTGATACGTCCGATTGAAATGTTTTCCGCACACTGAACAGCTGTAGGGTTTTTCACCTGTGTGGATCCTCTCGTGTTCCTTCACGTGAGCTTTCTGATTGAACGTCTTCACACAGAACTTACAGGTGTACGGCCGTTCTCCTGTGTGAGTTCTCAGGTGGAGTTTGAGAGCATACGAAGTGCTGTAGCACTTCCCACACAAATCGCAGCGATATGTTCTTGCTTTATGATGCACTACCATGTGGGTCTTCAAAAGCCCTCCTCTGAAAGGCTTGGCACATGCCTTGTAATGATGTACATTTTCTGTAGAGGGGCTTCGCAAGTTAAACGTTTGATGAGAAAAGTCAAACTGAGTGGAAGGGTGGGGGCCTGCCTCATCTTCAGCGTTCCTAAACTGGCTCCATAAACTTTCAGTTTGGATCGCACAGGAATTCAACTCATCCGAGCACTGCTCCAATTTGACTGTGACATGGGAGTCCGTGCATACACCAACGTCCTCCTCGTCTGCGGCACCCGTTTTGTAGTGGGGTGGTTCACTAGCCTTGGCGGAAACGGCAGGGACACAGCAAGTGGATGCTTCGCATAAAGGCTGCTGTGTTTCAGAATCCTGCTCCATGGTGCTAAGTTCCAGCTTCACCTGGATCACTGAAGACTCCAGTGGCTCTTGGTTGGAATTCTGCTGCTCAACAGGAAACTCATCTGCCTGGTTTGTCTGTGCATCTGTGAAGAAAAAAAAAAAAAAAACACTTTACACCAAGGATTGGATGACCTCACCACAGAATTGTTTCTATTTAGTAAAGAGACTAA
The DNA here is from genome assembly GCF_015220715.1 of Pygocentrus nattereri. Classification (NCBI taxonomy): domain Eukaryota; kingdom Metazoa; phylum Chordata; class Actinopteri; order Characiformes; family Serrasalmidae; genus Pygocentrus; species Pygocentrus nattereri. The sequence continues at coordinate 23,185,936 of NC_051231.1, read as the reverse complement.
AAGATTTTATTTTAGTCCCCAGGTAGCTACAACATCCATGTCCAAAATGTTAACAGGCTTAATAGGAAATTTAACTACAGTTTTGTTTAGTTTGAACATTGCTGTGTGGATTTGATTGCATTTAGCCACAAGAGCATTAGTGAGGTCAGGTGCTGATGGTGAATGATTTGTTCTGGATTGCAACTCTTGCCAAAGGTACTGGATGGTACTCCATCGCCACAGACAACACAGCCCAATGATACAGGGTTTTAAATCAGCCTAGCTGATGCTTGCCCTTGGGTGTGATGATCTTAGGCTCATATGCAGCTGCTCCTGAGCATCCCATTCTATTGGTAATGCTTTTTTTTAGGGGGATTACACACACTGCACAACTGAACCCCTGTGTGAGCAATGGGTACATCTTAAAGTAGGTGGAATAACTAACTGGAAGTGGTGCCTTCCTCTGCACATATAATGTACCTGTGCACTGTTAATATAGATGCCTGGACTAGATTAAAGCAGTTCAGTGAAAAAAATCATATTCACACATTTTCCCCAACAAATAAGCAGTACATAAGTTAAGACGGGTTTATTTTATACTTTTAAAACGATTCTTCAAGGTTTTTTTAGTAAAGGGAATGATTTGATATTCTAGAACTTAGTCTGTTTTATATAGAACCATTTTATGGTTAAATGCTTCTCAGCACGTGAAAGTATACTTTTTGAGGGAAGGTGTTACATATGGTTCTATTGTTATATTTAGCTCCTGAAAGGGTTCTTCTATTGTTACAAGCTTGACATCGTAACAACAGAAGAACCCGTTTTGGTGCTCTATAGAACCATTTTCAAAAAGGTTCTACACAGAAACATATACAACACGTTCTTCATCAATCTAAAGAACCATTTCAAAATGAAATGTTTCTATATAGTCTACATAGAAAAGAATCTTTCCTTTTAACCAGTAATGAAACCCAGAGGAACTACCTTTTTCAGTAGTAACGTTACGCGTGGTTCTTCAGTTTTGTACCGGTACAATGTACATATCTAAAAGCAAAGCTTAAAATAAATATTATTATTGTTATTATTATTATTATGTAGTAACTAACACTAAACTAACAATTAACCCTTTGAGACAATCCACAATTAACGTTAACTCAACTAAAACGAGACGGTCATGAACATTTAATTCAGAGCGTTGTTCAACTGTAATATTGCATAACAATAAAGAATACAAATATAAAATACAAAAAAGTCTTTTCGTTTTGTAATACAGCTTGTCGAGGTCACACATTTAGCTTATACTACAGCGGAAACCGAGCGAATGATTCACCTGCTCCAGCGCTAATGCTAACTTCGGCTAGCATTTTCCTCAGATAAACAATCTCCCGTTTGGAGCGGTCCATTTCGTCCTGGTACTCAGAGAGAGTGTCCTTCACTGCTTGAAATATCTCAGCAGCCACAGCCATTAAACGTTCACAGAAAAACGAATTTAGCGTCTCTAATTGAGTCATTTTTACAGCGCAGGCCATCGCAAACGAAATCTCCGGCTTCTTCTTCCTGGTGGTTTTAAAAGTCTCGGGTCTTGGCAACAGCGCCACCTGTCGAAACCTCAAAGCACTTTCCTCCACACGCAGCGCCTCCTGCGGAGATTAGCGTTTACCTTCATCTAACGCTCTGATTTCAGTTCGTTCAATCCTGAGTCAGAGTGCTGGAGGCTGACACGTGCTCTAAAGGGCCCACAACCGTCCATCTATGAATTGTACAAACTGAAAAGTGAATAGAACTTTTTGAAACTCTGTCTTTACAAACCATTAACCTCTATTCCAAAACAACTTGGACAGTATATGAGCTGCTAATAAAAACAGAAATCAAATACTGATTAACTTTTATTAAACTGAAAACCATGAAAACACTGTGATTTCTAGGGTACAACGTCATGAATTGTTTTTTTTGTTTGTTTGTTTGTTTTTGGAAATATACGCTTACTGCTAATTTTATGCCTGCAACACGTTCCAAAAAATGGCATCTCATAGGAAACTCAGGATTAGAGAGAGTGATCAGCGTGATACACACTTTACCATGTTAAAATCATCTCAAATAGTCTTAAATCATGTTAAATCTAAACGCTTTCGGAAACCCAGCTTTTAACGGCTGATATGTTCCTGTCGTGCATTAGCCCATCTCAGATGAGCCTGGCCCAGAGAAGTCGGCAGTGTTTCCGGACATCATTGACACTGTGCATAGTACAGCTGCATTTGTGAATGTAGTGTTTACTGACAACCTTTTGATGGTGTTATGCACCATAGAGGGTGAAATACCCAAAGTCAAAACAATTGCGTGTTAACATTGGTCACAAAATGCTGGATTATTCGCTAACACAATTTTGGGGGAGTCTCAACCCATTCTAGACCTAAACTAGGCTTTTCACGAATGCACCTTTTACACTCAAGCATGCTTGCATCACCTGTTTTTTTTGTTTTTTTTAACATTTAATAATATTCCAAGTCTTAAATAGCTGCTTTTGCTCTTTTTTGGAACATGTTATAGGCACCAATATCAGGATGTGATCAGGTGTATATTCACACAAACAATTAACAAGACTAAGTAAAACGTTAAACATCTTGTTTTCGTATTGTTTTTGTACAGGTCAAAGTTGATTTACAAATCATCACTTTTTGCTTTCAAAAATCTGTTTTATTTGAATTTCATATACTGTCCCAACATTTTTGGAATTTACAATTTGCATGTCAAACTCTTTTATTTCAAAAAGGTAAGGAAAATGTGGCTTTCCAGAATATGACCATTTAAAATGTTCAATACTTCATGGGCTGTATTCTTGGACAAGGATTACACCTAGTCTAGAATAAACTCCAATGGTGTTTTACGATTAAAAGTCCTATTTAATCTAGACATAAGATTAATTTGAGTTCAGGAAGTCAGCAACATATTTACCAAATACAATTACCAGCAATCCAACTCTCTGTAACCACCGCAGGAAAAAAAGAGATAAGAACATATAAATGTCATATATTTAATGTCCAATAAGGAACAGCACATTTGTTTTCAGTGTTTAAAAAAGTTCTATACAGAATTTTACAGTGTGACAAATCTTGGTGAAAGGCATTTTCATGTTGTCCCAATTACTGATTATGGATGGAATTATGGATTCGGCAGACAGACTGTGGGTAAAACAAAAATGCTAAAGGTTTCTAATATTTGCGAAGTAAATAAATAATGATCAGTTCTGATCATTTTTACCAGCATTATAAACACTGCATTTTATTTAGCATTTTGAAGAAATATAAAATATATTTCTTTATAAATTTTGATGTAATTTTCTGATATCATTATGAATTAGGTATCTTAGGTATCTAAGTTATTCAAATATATTCACTATTATGGTCCCTTATTCATCAAAGTTGCGTATAAGAGAGCGCATATTTGACCACGTTGAACTACTCTGCATCCGACCGACGACGTGGAAACAAGGGGAGATTTGAGGGCAAATAATAAATCAGCTTCAGTTCATGACATTAACAGGTTTCCAGCACCTCATTTACATATAATTTATGTAATTTACACCTAGTTCAAGCAGAAGTTTCAGTAAAGAGCCAAAAAACAGGAGCATTCAGTGGCTAGTGAGCCAATGAGCAGAGTTTGAGGTCAAGCAGTGAGTGACCGCCTACTGACAAAAATTTATAGTGTTAAAATTGTGACAAGCAGAAAGAATAAAATGTGAAATAAACTATAGATTGATGTGATTGTAAGGTGTGATCATTCTCTTAAAATAACATTTTTTAAACACTTATTATTTGAATTTACTTATTTTATGATCAGATTTGACTGTGTGCGACTTTGATGAATAAAGGTCATTGGGAGTAAGCCTCTGCTTTAATAAACATACAGTTCTGGTTTGTACCAGCTCTGTCTGCAAAAATCTCCTTCAGAACTTTCAGGGAACCAACCAAACACATCTTAAAGAACATCTAGCAGGAGGAGAAAGTAAGATGACCATAAAAACAACAAAGTGTTAACACTTGAGCAAAAGCAATAAATCTCAGGATGAGAGGCAGTTGGGGGGCAGCCCCCCCTCTGACACAACTATACTTATTTTTAACAGATCTGAACTTCTTCAGACTTTTCGACCTCGCTTCTGCATTCGACTACTGGTTCACAGTGATAACTGTAACTGTTCGCGATGATGATTCCGAATGTGTATCTTGACGGCATTCGACCTGCTGAAACACTTCCTGCACACTGGACAGCTGAAGGGCTTCTCGCCCGTGTGGATCCTCTCGTGCTCTTTCAGGTGACTCTTCAGTTTGAAGCGCTTTTCACAGTAGCCACATCCAAAGGGCCTCTCTCCCGTATGACTTATAAGGTGCACGTTCAGAACTTTGGCACAGCTGTATGACTTCCCGCACAACTTGCAGCAGAAGGGTCTTTCTTTCTGGTGAACGATCATGTGCGTCCTCAGGGTCCCCTTTTTTTTGAAGGACTTACCACACACCTCACAGCTAAACAAAACCATGTGACTCTGCAAGTGCGAGGCTAGATGAGAAAGCTCATCGAACGTCTGGTCACAATAAGAGCACGAAAGAGCGTCTTGTTCATCTCCAGCCTGAGCGGTCACTGCTTCGTCCAGCACTTCGGCCAAGTATCTGTCACTGGAAGAAAAAGGCTGGGATCCATCCGATTCTGCTTTCACCATAATATCTAAATCTCTGTCCTCCTCTTCAAAGACTACAGGTTTCTCTGAAATATTCCGAGTTGGCTCTGGACCATGAGCAGGCTTTGCGAGGCTAGAAGTGCATGTATATGGATTAATCAAAGATGGCTGTGGCTCACATTCCTGCTTTAGAGTTGCAAGCTCCAGCTTTACTTGTATTACTGAAGGCTCAGAGTCCAGAGGCTTAGGGTTTGAACTGTGCTTCTTAACTCCATCCGCATGGGTGGTCTGGGAGCCTGTGGGGAAAAAGAACAGGATTACCCTAGAGTAGGATACTATTTCTAGTGCAGTCCTACTCTTGTGGCACTGTGATGATATCTATTAGAAAAAGTGAATTAACTATAACTGAACTGAACTTTTTTTTATTAATTTTTATTATTTATTAATGCATAAACGTTTGTACAATGACAAATCAGAATGAAAAGGGCCCGTATTTGCCTTGAATTTTATTGGTTTCCTTAAGGTCCACTCATAAATTTGTGACATTGGTGTGGTTCTACACATCAAACGTTACATGTTACAAAGTTAAAGGGCCCACATCAAGGAAAAATGTAAACATTGTTAAAAAATTCATAACATACCATTCATTCCTGAGTCTATATGGTCCATATAAGGGAAAAATGAATTGATTTTGAACTCACTTTGAATTCATTGTTTCTGTGATGTCACAAGAACCAATTCATTTACATATATTCACCCATTTATCCAACAGCAGTTTAGCTTCCCCCAATTCATATTAAAGTTCTGAAGAGTGCTTTTTTTAATGAGATGCCTAATATGGCAGCCAATCAGAACAGAGGTTATTTATCTAACACCAGTCTTAAAGGCACAGTAATAAAAATAACCTGTTCAATTCTTAGGGATAAAGAGAGGCTGGAAAATGGTACCATTTCTGAAACACAAAACCACACAACAAGTGGACCTCAAGGGGAAAACGAAAAGCAAAAAAATTCTTTAAGATGATAAATGTTGAATGATTACTTTTCTGATTGACTGTCCTGTATTGACTTACAATAAAGGAAACTAAGTTTTTTCCTTCTTCTGTAAAGTTAACATTTAGGAGTTTTTACAACAGTGCCATTCATAGACTGCGCTATTCACACAGGGCTATCAGAGAAAATAGAAGCCTCCCTCCTCTGGAATCTATATATATATACACACACACACACACACATATACATATACACTCACCAGCCACTTTATTAGGTATAAGGTTCAATTGCTTCTTAACACAAATAGCTAATCAGCCAATCACATGGCTGCAACTCAATGCATTTAGGTATGTAGAGGTGGTCAAGACAACTTGCTGATGTGCCAACCGAGCATCAGAATGGGGAAAAAAGGTGATTTAAGTGACTTTGAACGTGGCATGGTTGTTGGTGCCAGACGGGCTGGTCTGAGTATTTCAGAACTGTCTCTAGGGTTTACAGAGAATGGTCCGAAAAGGAGAAAATATCCAGTGAGCGGCAGTTGATGTCTTGTTGATGTGAGAGGTCAGAGGAGAACGGGCAGAATGGTTCAAGATGATAGAAAGGCAACAGTAACTCAAATAACCACTTGTTACAACCAAGGAATGCAGAACACCATCTCTGAACACACAACATGTCAAACCTTGAAGAAGACAGGCTACAGCAGCTGAAGTCCACTCCTGTCAGCTAAGAACAGGAAACTGAGACTACAATTTGCACGGGCTCACTGAAATTGGACAGTAGAAGATTGGAAATATGTTGCCTGGTCTGACGAGTCTCGATTTCAGCTGCGACATTCAGATGGTCAGGTCAGAATTTGGCGTAAACAACATGAAAGCATGGATCCATCTTGTGTTGTATCAACAGATCAGGCTGCTGCTGGTGGTGTAATGGTGTGGGGGATATTTTCCTGGCACACTTTGGGCCCTTTAGTACCAACTGAATATCATTTAAATGCAGCAGTCTACCTGAGTATTGTTGCTGACCATGTCCATCCCTTTATGACCACAGTGTACCCATCTTCTGATGGCTACTTCCAACAGGATAATGCACCATGTCACAAAGCTCATATCATCTCAAACTGGTTTCTTGAACATGACAATGAGTTCACTGCACTCCAATGGCCTCCACAGTCACCAGATCTCAATCCAGAGCACTTTTGGGATGTGGCGGAATGGGAGATTCGCATCATAGATGTGCAGCCAACAAATCTGCAGCAACTGCGTGATGCTATCATATCAATATGGACCAAAACCTCTGAGAAATGTTTCCAACACCTTGTTGAAAGTATGCTATGAAGAATTAAGGCAGTTCTGAAGGCAAAAGGGGGTCAAACCTTTTACTAGCAAGGTGTACCTAATAAAGTGGGCAGTGAGTGTGTGTGTGTGTTTGTATATACATATATACATACACACACACACACACACACACATTCATTCTCCATTCTCCAAGCCGTTTCTCCCTCAGGGTCACGGGGGGTGCTGGAGCCCATCCCAGCAGTCATTGGGCAAAAGGCAGGATACACCCTGGACAGGTCGTCAGTCCATCACAGGGCAGACAGACCCAGGGGCAATTTAGCATGTCAAATCGGCCTGACTGCATGTCTTTGGACTGTGGGAGAAAACCGGAGAACCCGGAGGAAACCCACTCAGACATGGGGAGAACATGCAAACTCCACACACACACACACACACACACACACACACACACACACACACACATATATATATATATATATATATATATATATATATATATATATATATATATTAATATATAATTATGGAATGTATAAACGTATAAACTGATCAACTTTGATCAGCAGTGTAATGGATAGCCTATAATAAAACACATTAACAGGCTAAATGAGAACTATCTACTGTTACAATTATTGTATTTGCTGCAATAGTTATTATTAGTATTATGATTATGATGATGATCATTATTATTATTGCTGCTTTGGTTAACCAGGTCAAATGTTCTACTAATTATACAATTCTATAACCTAAAAATAACTCTCAGCACTGCAGTCCATCTAGTTACCTAATAATAAGCCTGGGATCTCAAGGGTCATGTTTACATGTTACGTGGACCTCTTTTATGAAAAGAGATTAAGGAAAACAATATTTACTATGAAAGTGTGTTTGTGTGTGTTTACTATGAAATTGACCCTTTAACGGACTCTTTACAGGTAAACCTTAGTTACTGAATGAACAACAAAAAAAAAAAAATACACAAAAACAATGAATTCTAGAGCTGATCTGTTAAGCTTAAACTTTTACAACTCAACTCTTTCAACGTAACGAAACTAACGCAAAGAAAATGCAGGCACTCGACCAGACAGAGACAAATGTGTACAAATGATCATTTTTCGTCCTACGTCCTGTGTATTATAAGATTAGCAGTAGATAAATATTACTGTGGTCACGATTTAGAAGCTGTATGTAGTAAGAACAAAATCTAAAATCTAACCTAGGCTATCCTCACGTCGCCTCTTGCCCAGGTTACTGTAGTTGAGGTAAGGGCTAATGTACCTGGTCGTTGCTCAACTCTGCTAGTGTCGATTTCAGCGAGCGTTTTTCTCAGACAGCGATTCTCCTCTTTAATGCGCGCTATCTCTCCCTGGTATTCACTGACTGAGTCTTTAAACGCTTCAAAGATTTCTCCGGCCACTGTCATTAAGCGCTGCGTCAGAAACGAATTCAGATACTCCAGTTTGTTCATTTTGGACAGACACGGTGCCCAAGACGGACTCCTCTTAGGCGGCTGCTCTTCGGTTGGTATGCGGGGTGTAGTAGCGTTTTAGTTGGTGTATATCGCCTCCTCCGGCCTGGAGCCGATAAAAACTTTTTAGGAGTGTTCGTGCTGGTTCTTCAGGTAGGATCTGTCCGCTATAGCGCGGAGCCACGCCGGTGACATCCTGTATAAATAAAGATAATGCGTGGCCACGACTTAGTAAGGCGTGGGAATGAGATGATTAAGAAGAAGCCATGACTTATAGCGTCTTTAGTAAAGACAATGGTTCTAAGAATGAAGAATGTGCTGTAGATAGTTCTGTATAGAATCTTTCTAAAAAGGCCCATAAAAGGTTGTGCTAGTGTTACACTATGTGAGTGTAACAATAGTGGAACTCTTTCGGGTGCTACATAGAACCCTTTTCACTAAAAGTTCTGTGTAGAATCATCTACAACATATTCTCCATAAGTCTGAAGAACCCTTTCACAATACAAAGAACCCCTTTATCATGAAAAGTGTTTGTGTTTCTGTATAGGACCATTTTCATTACTAGTGGACCCCTGAGGAACCATTTTTTTAAGAGTGTATAGTCTGTGACAGAAATCTACGCTTTTCTTTTTATTCACACTCTTAGCAAGAAATGTTCTATATAATACAAAAAAATAATAAAACAATAGTGGAGCCCTTTCTGGTGCTATATAGAACCTTTTCCAAAAGAGGTCTGTATAGAATTATCTACAACACATTCTCCATCTGTCCAAAGAGTCTTTTCACGATACAAAGAACCCTTTCATCATTCCAAGGGTTCTTTGAGTGTTCATGGTTTAATATAGAAGCAATTCTATTACCAGAGATCTTTTTAAAAAGTGTAGTATGGACTTTGCTCAACAGCACATTCTTCAGCCTCTTTATCCATCCATCCATTTTCTAAGCCGCTTCTCTGTCAGGGTCACGGGGGGGTGCTGGAGCCTATCCCAGCAGTCTTCGGGCGAAAGGCAGGATACACCCTGGACAGGTCACCAGTCCATCGCAGGGCAGACAGACAGACAGAGACAATCACTCACACCCTTGTGTTTGCCGGTAACATGTCCAATTGGCCTGACTGCATGTCTTTGGACTGTGGGAGGAAACCAGAGAACCCAAAGGAAACCCATGCAGACACAGGGAGAACATGCAAACTCCACACAGAGAGGACCCCGGTCACCTGGCCGGGGAATCGAACCCAGGCCCTCCTTGCTGTGAGGCAACAGCGCTATCCCTATTTATCCCTATTTCTAAATATGTTATGCATGAGATGAAAGCTAGAAAAGCTGCTCCTAAATTTGACAGTTAGAGATTTACTTTACTCTGAAATGAACTGAAGCAAATTCTACCTAAGCACACTGTTTAAAACCACTTATCTTGGCAAACAGGGTGTTTTGCCTGTAAAAACACTAGATCTTATTAGAATAGATGAAAATAAACACAGTAATAATACAGCAAAAAGTAACAAGAATTTCTTATTTGGAAAAACATATTCGACTCTTGCGAGCTAAGGAGAACAAAGTACGGTTCCAGATGTCTCCCTGACCAGGTGTTACTACAGGTAACTACAATTAATACTGGTACATACACACAGGTAACTACAGTGAAGACAGGCCTGCTATAAGGAGAGGTTTGGAAATGGTTAAAGAAACAAACTGACATATAAATGCAGTACTTATGATATTAATGGTATTTATTTATTTACAGAGTACTGTAAAATCCCTTTTCCTCTAATGTTGGTGTCACTAATGTGGAGCCCCTGGAGGCCCGCAGCCATGAGAGCACTGCTTGGAGGCTGTGAGTTTTTTTTTTTTTTTTTTTTGCCTGTCTTGTCTGGCAGATTTGCAATCAGAATTATGGTCAGACTGCGTTACTGTACCAAACAGATTTACTTTTCCAAAATGAGCACTATAGATTATAGGCTCATCTTGTCAGTGTTTCTTTTTCTTTATTTATTTTTTAATTATTTGATTTCATTTTGTTTATACATTTGATATTTTAATGAAAATGTGTTAGCATCATGCCAGACTTGACAGGCCAGGGGAATCTGTAAAGAAGGGAGAGGAGAGATAAGCGGGGGGTGGGGGGGGGGGGGGGGGAAAAAAGGGAAATAACATAAGGGCAGAAAAAAAAGAAAAACACAGCGCAAATGCCACGGCGATGGTTCACCAACTGCTGCTCCTGAGAAAAGAGAAGAAAGTGTACCTGAGACGTACAGCACTTGGAGATACTACACAAATGACTGTGATGTATGTGTATGTGAGTGTGTGTGTTTGTGAGTGCAGTACAGTATAAATTTGTCACAAGATGCACTCAATATCGAGGGCAGAAAGCTGCGACAACATCCCCCCAGAGGCCAGAGGAAGGCAGAGAAAGACCAGGGAATCCCGCCCGCCGCGCCCCCCCCCAGGAGCAGTGGAGACCCTGGGCCGTATCTCCCAGTGACCCCTGCATGCCCACCCCAGCGGAAGGGAGAGGGGGACTCCGGACAGCACCCCCCCCAGCCATGGAGCGCAGGTCCAGGGGAACCAGAGGAACCAGAGCCGCCCCCAGGATGCCCCTCCCCATCACGAGGCAGCAGCAAAGACCCAGCGCCTCATACGCCCGAGAGCCAACCACCACCCAGCAGGGCCCCATCCCCGCCGAGGGGCCTTGAGCCGCCCCGGAGCCCAACCACCCAGGGGAGCGGGCCAACCGTCACGCCGGAGTACCAGGCCAGGCCCTGAAGCCCCAAGGCGCCCCCCATCTGGGGGGGAAGTAGCAACCACAGGGGAGCAGCCGGGAGAGGACCGGGGACAACAATCCCCCGACCCAGAACCAGCTGTCCTCACATACACTCAACCTCATATATACATCTACATACCTTCACTCCCTTATATTCCTCCACTCCTATATATACACCTACGCACACATACCTCCACACCTATATACATTCCTACATACATACATACACCCACATATATACATACACATCACCCCAATATGTACAAACACCCACCCATATATACACCCCCCCGTCCCCCTAGATGAGGTGGGGGCGAATGGAAAGGCCAGCCAGTAACAGTTTGTATATGGATGCATACATGGGACGAACGTGCACACGTGCGGGGGGGCGCACACACGGGAGGAACATGCACGACTGCACACGAGTCCGAGGGCGCACGCCAGGGAAGAATGCGCGCGGGTGCACAGACGCCCACACCCACCCAACCATACAATGCCACATGGCTGGCACCGCCATACCGGCCACCCTCCACGGCGGGGGTGGCGGGGGCCCGGGCAGCAACCCCAGAACGCCAGGAATGCCCCCGGCCCAGCCCCTGTTCCGGCGTTCAACACCCCGCCCCGGTAGGGAGCAGGAAACGGGTGAGGGATGACCTTCCCACCCTTCCACCTCCAGTGAAGTGTTGAGTGCAGGAGTTGGTGTATATGAATGTGGGGTAGGGTGTGATACTATGGTGTAGTTAAAATTGGGGGGACAGGTGTGTAGGCAAACATGGGCTAAGCACCGGGCCACTGGTCTGCAGTGTCCATCTACACCGTCCCCTCAAAAGCCCTGAATGTCTAAAGTGCAGTAAAAACTGAGGGACAGACAGTCGTCAGGAGACGAGTGAGGCTATGACAGCGGGTCAACCTCATTGCCACCAGGATCCTAAATGTATGAGTACTGTGTGTGTTTGTGTGTGTTTGCTTGGGTGGGGGAATAATGTATGTATGTGTGTGTATGTGTGTGTGTGTGTGTGTGTGTGTCTGGGGGTGGATGGAGGGGGGGTATGTAGGTCCAGAGGCAATGATCCTCTGGAAGAGGAGAGCCAGCTGACTAGCTGGCTCATGAGGCTCCGCGTTTCACTGTCCCCCCGCTCGAGGCAGGATGAGGTCGGCCCGGGGAGGTCACGGAGACACCCTATGCCGCCACCCCGCCCAAGCCCCCACCTCCCCCACCGCAGAGAGCAGCCCGCCCAGCAACACCAACCACACAGCACCACATGCCCATGCGAACGCGGGCGTCCGCACATCCACACACCCCCCCCCACCGCACACACCCCCGGACCCACACACAGCCCCCCCCCCCCCCCCCCCCCCCCGCACACACACACCCCCACACATACACACACCCGTCCCACATATACATCTACCCTCATGTGTACCCACACATTCACTTAGACATATATGTACACCTAGACACATTCATCCTCTATATACACCCACACATCCACCTGCTCTCATATATACACCTACACATAGACCCCCACATCTATATACAGGCTGTGAGTTTAGTTCCAATGCCCCAGACCACCACATTCAGAAAGTTTTACCATCAGGCTTTGAAACTGCTTCTTGCTCTGTCACTGGTGTGTGAATATCCACCACATAACACAACAGCACACACTCTGCTGTAATTGTCTAACTAAGTGCTTAACTGTCACGATTGGCTCCTCCCACTCCTTGTGCTTTTTGTTTAGGTCTTCCATGTGCGTTTGTTTTGATTCATGCCCCTTGTTTTGTGACTCCACCCCTGATTGTTTTCACCTGTCCCTTGTTTTCCCTGTGTACATAAGCCCTGTGTTTGCCCCTTGTGTTTGCCGGTCTTTGTTTGTGGAATTGGGTTGTCTTGACGCTGTTTGGATTGTCTTTGTGGTTTGGTTTAGTTTAGTTGAAATCTAATGTCTGTCCACCCACAACTCTGTCTGTATCAATTATTGGAACCTGGACTGTCTTGACTATGACCCTGGATTTGCCCCTAATAAATCTCGCTTATCTCAGCATATGCGTCCGTCTCCTCACTCCCCGTTACATTAACTAACTGCTGAGACTCTACAGCTGATCTACTATGCTGTTTGGCTATGCTGACTGAGCATAGTCTCAAACCCTTTCGTATAGGCTATTTAAACTGTAAAACAGAATTCTCTTGCTGGTATCAGACTCCAAAAGTAAACTTTTACATTCAAGGCACTAACTAGCATTAAATGAGGTCCACTTTGCAGAAAAGTGACCAACTTCATACAATTAATAACTTACCAAATATGTGTATTGCACCAACTGCAAATTTCTGATTTGCCAGTTTTCACCAATTCATAACTCCCTTTTTTTAACCCATGATTTTTGCTATGTACTGTTTCCGTTCATTTGTTCATTCCCATCCCTCCATTCTTCCATAAACTGCCATTACTGTCTGATGTACTAGGGGTGTAAGAATATGCAAATTTGACAAAACAATGCATATTGTTGTTTTTGCATCATGATAAGATGAGCTAAAAAAGAAATGCTAGCTTAACTTTAACATTTATTTTTGTATTTTGTTCTTTTTTGGTAATTCCCCAAATTATAATTTTTTTCAACCATTGTTTCTAAAATGCATGAGCACTCACTGATGGCACAAGTCAGTTTCTTAGACGATGTAAAATAAACCAAAAAGAGGTGGACTCTACAACCGAAGAGAGGGATGGACTTTACAACCAAGTAGAGGTGGATTCTACAACTGACTAGAGGATGGACTATACAAACGAATAGAGGTAGACTCCACAGCTAAATAGAGGTGCAAAAATGGTAGCTATTAACATCCCTATGGAATGAGTTATTTGTTCAGTCTGTTCAGAACTGGCACTTAGCAACTGCTTAAACCCTGTGAAGAACAGTAGCTGCTCTACGAGGCTGAAGTTGGCTAACTATTTGCCAGCTTTATATTAAAAATTTCCATTCCGCCTTAATGGGAGTAACAGTAACATGTAACTGCTGTTTCATTTAAGATGGGATGGAAAATTTGAATAAGAAGCTGGCTAGCAGCGCCTTTTCCATTTGCTCTGGTTACTGATACATGTCTTCACAAATTAACTGGTATGGTACTTCTAGTATTAGCACAGGTCTTCTAACTCTCTTTGCTCATTATTATTGTACTCAATTGAGAGACCTTGCCATTTCAAACAATTTTCTGGGTAAAATTCATAACCAAAAACAAATTCATATATTTCTCCCACAACTGAAGCCATCATAGCTCCGTGTGGGGGCCCCTCCTGCTCCTGACCTCCCAGTAATCTATAGGAATCAGACAAGTAGATCGTGGAAGTGCATTTTATTCATGTGCCAATGTACACGTTTGAATTAAGTAAAGTGTGGCGTGACACACTCTTTTGCTAACATGACAGATTCTATTGACTGAAATGGAAACATTTGCTCTCAGGTGTAATAATATATGTTCTCAGGTTTCCTGTCTTATGCTCATTATCTATAAGTACATATTAGCTTTTCATTTACTTAAGTATGCATTAGTAAAGTAAAGTAAATATGCATGAGTCACAGTTTTTGGAAGTGCTTTTATAAGCTGAGCAAGGAATCTTAAATGGAAGGAGAAGAAATGCGAAAACTCATTTGTTTCTCTATATAATTTCATGATGAATTAAGCAATAGAAATGCCCTTTCTTTCTCCTGTAAAGTTACCTGTGCAGCCATGTGTAAAAGTTAAGGCTCCCCGAGTCAAATTACCTGTTTCATTGATAAAAAACAGCCTCCACAGGGAACACACTTCTGCACAGTTTAACACATAGTTACTGTGTATTTGCTTAATGTAACACAGTGTAAACAAAAAAACATAAAACTTTTAATAGCACATTTTAATTTTCATATTTTTTCCTCCAAAGCATGAAAATTAGCAAATAAATTGAAATTGTGTACTAACATTCACAGAAAAAGTGCCATATTTAAACAAATTTAAATTTATTACTGATGGAGTATATATAACTTTATATATATACATATATATATATATTTGTATATATATATATATAACTATACGATATACGATATATAACTTTTTACTAAGTAAAAAAATAAACAAAAAAAAAACACGTTATTAATGTATATATATATATATATATGTATATGAACACAATAATAACATGTTATTACAAGCATGTAATGTAATACAATACATACAAATAATATTAACAAAATACATAGTAATTTTAATAAACTACCTTTTTTAACAAAAACAAGGAACTCCTAATACTTTTAAAAGTATTTATATAGTTATATATTTTTGCATTTATTCTAAGATTATGTGGTGTTTTTACAATATAGTCTTATAAAATAATATTACAATATACTCATTTTAGTCTTATAAACATTGAAGATGTGCAGCAGCTGGAACACATGAAGAATATTGGTTCTGTCCAAAGAAAAACAAGTATCTCCAAAATGGTAACATTGCAGTAAAGAGATTTTATTCAAATTAATGCTGGAGAATTTCTATTTGTTCGATAATCATGAAGCTCTAACACAATGTAAAGGGCAGCAGCTGAGCTCAAATTATGCCATCACTAACTAACTCTGTGTTAGTTTTTAAAGCTGCTTTGATTGATTTAGCAAGCAAGCAGTTTATTTATATAGTGCTTTTTACAACAGGTGTTGTCACAAAGCAGCTGTACAGAACAATCAGCATTACAGAAAGAAAAGAAAAGAAAAGAAAAATCTGGGTCCAAGACCCCATGAATAAGCCAGTGGCAAGGAAAAACTCCCTAAATAAGGAAGAAACCTTGAGAGGAACCAAGACTCAGAAAGGGAACCCATCCTCCTCTGGTCGACACCAGAGAGCAAACATTACAAGCAATACTATGAAGTATTATAGAACAAAGTGGGGGAAAAAAAGAAAAGATTTGATTTATGATTAAAATCATAAAATTAAAATAAAATTAAAAATTAAAGTTTATGATTATGCAGCAGCAGCAACAGTGGGGGTTAAGCTGTGAGCAGTGGCACCTGTTCAGGGCACAAGGTGCCAGCAGCATCAGACGCACAAGGTGGGCAGCTGTTCAACTCGGCAAAGAAAGGAAGAAAATGCAGAGTCAGTTCTGTAAAGAGTGACTGTTCACAGATTACAGTATAACAGAGCAGCAGAGACTCCGGCAGGTCTAGATCTGACAGGGAAAACTAATCACCAAAGGCTTAGCCTAGACTTAAAAACTGAGGCTGTGTCTGAGTCCCGAACATTAACAGGAAGATTATTCCAGAGCTGGGGGGCTTTGTATGAGAAAGCTCTCCCCCCTGATGTAACTTTATTAATTCTAGGTAGCAGTAGTAAGCCAGCGCCTTGTGATCTAAGTAGGCATGATGGTTCATAGTAGGAGAGAAGTTCACTCAGGTACTGAGGGGCGAGTCCATTTAGAGCTTTATAGGTCAGTAATAGAATTTTATAATCAATGCGAAATTTAACTGGTAACCAGTGCAGGGTTGATAAAACTGGGCTAATATGATCAAATTTTCTGGTTCTTGTGAGGACTCTGGCTGCAGCGTTCTGGACTAGCTGAGTTAAGTAAGAAAAAGTTACTCGACATCCAGTCTTTTGTGTCTTTCACACAGTCCTCAATCTTGCCAAGTTTGATTTTATCATCCGGTTAGCTTGATATGTGTAACTGAGTGTCATAGCAGTGGAATCTTATGCTGTGTTTACTGATAATGGTGCCCAATGGTAACATATATATTGTGAATAATATAGGTCCTAAAACAGAGCCTTGTGGGACATCATACAAGGACAGATGATTCACCCTTTACATTAACAAACTGATAGCGATCAGTGAGGTAGGACCTGGACCAGGACCAGGAAAAAGGTTTTCCAGTCTATCTAGTGAGATAGCATGGTCTATTGTGTCAAATGCTGCACGAAGACCAAAAAGAACTAGCAGAGACACATTTCGTTTGTCAGAGAATAATAAAAGATCATTTATAATTTTTACTAGTGCTGTTTCTGTACTGTGACGTGGCCTAAAACCAGATGGACATTTTTCAAATAGATGATTCCTATGCAAATAAGAGGTTAATTGTTTTGCTACTGCTTTTTCCAAGATCTTAGATATAAAGGGGAGATTCGATATAGGTCTATAATTTGATAAATCGCAGGGATAGAGGTTAGCTTTCCTAATCAGCAGTCTAGTCACTGCAAGTTTTCTTTCTTTTCTAGTTCATTCAGTATTTTCAGAAGGAGACATGAATAGTAGAGATTATAATTTTTTAAGAAAAAAGTAATCGTTCCATTTCGGCTTCTTTTTATCCTTTCATACACTCTTAAAAACAGTGCTGCAGTGGGTTATTTAAATGATGCCACATGAGAACCGTTTCAATTCAGCAATAACAGTATACGGACATGAGATCTGTACAGTCAGGATCCTAAAAGTGTTAAAGTACTTTCAAATAATGTAAAAGAATCTATACCCATATAGGACAAGTTTGTTATGCAGAGATTCTTTAAACTTCACATACATGGAAGAACAACTAACCACTGTACATTTTTATGTTTTTTACATCAGTTTTATGTTTAAGAGTTTATCAGTTTTGCTTCCCTAATAATGCGAGGCTTTCATACAATGATGACATTGAAGCTTTATGTTTTTGTCCATGTCTTCCAACTAAGCACTTTAAGATATTTTAATTCCAGTGTATGAAATTGTTCTGGAAAATAAATGCATTAATATATGCTTGTGACCTCAGACCTCTCCCAAGTGCCTGTGTTTAAGATGGGTTTTGAAATATCAGCGATACATTGTTCCTTGAGAACAAGGGCAGATGAAGTTTATCAGCTAAACAATGAAACATGTCTGGAACATTATCGTTGTTCAAACTCTTTAAAAGTGCTGACGGATGTCAGCTGGGTAAAATGTGTGTGAAGGAGAACAGAACAAGGAAAGTGGTGTCGCCCAGGGCTATATAAAGGGGGAGATTCCTTCTGGGTGTTGTACACAGGCAACATGGGCAAGCTTCTGGTTTGTGTTGGTAAGTTGCAATATGCCTTCATACTTTTGAGCAACCATTTTACCACACATTGTACCTTGTGACTACAGAAATATGACTACAGGCCTTGTCAGGATGCTAAAAAATCTCTTTTCCTGTATATTGCAGCAATTAGACCACTACTATTGACATTTTACTATCTAACAGCTTGGCTGCAGTATTACCGGGAACTTGAAAAAGTGAATGTTACTTTAATTCTAGGGTCTACAGTGGCTAGCTGCAATGAGTATTCAGCGCGTTTCTATGAAATTGAACTGCTTTTTGTCTATGACTGGTCGTCATGCTTGATAGGAGAAATAATGTACATTGTCTTGTTTTTATTTTCTAGGACTGGCTCTCCTGCTGCATGTGCAGCTAGGTAAGTTCCTTGTATCAAAAGCTTTCAGAATCTTAGTTGGTTCTCCTTGTTGATGGTTTTATATCTCTTCATGTGACCATTGTGCCTCCGTAAAAAGTATAGTCAAGGTAGAAAATACTTTAGTAACTGTAATTTGTAACTATTCTTAAATATTATTGTTGAAGATATATACTTTACTCAAGGAAAAGTGAAATTGCATACTTTTACTCACTTAAATGCATCTTACTCTTTACCAAAGTAAATCTCCATGAGACAAAGACCGTGAGGTTTTTACTCACTCAAGTTCCAACATATTTTGATCTTTTTAAATTATGAAACTGCCCACAGTTATGCCAATTTGTTTACTAGTTTGGACCATGCTTTCAACATATAACACTAAAATGTCCAAGTCAGCGGTCCACCAATACATTTATTAGCTTGAGGATTTAAACATCATTCACACCATGCCAGTTTTGGTGATCACGACCTGCAGATAAGTTGACTCTTGTTGTGAGAGTAGGGTGAACAATATGAAAAATTGTATCTTCACAAATGTGTGACACATTCATTTTTATTTGTTAAACCATTCCCTTTTTACCTTTGAATAAGTGAAATTTTGACTTTGTCCTCAGTACATTTTTGGTGTCACAGCAGTTGTTGTTAGCTAATCATTGGAAGGTTGAGAAAATAGATAGAGGTTGGGATCAGTTAATTGTACTATATTTATAACATTCAGGAATGGCACAGAGACAAAAATACATTTGTTTGGCCATAATACAAAAACAACACTGTTTTGTGTCACCAAGTAATCTTTTTCTATTATATTAGCCTTGTAGCTCCACTGCAAAACTAATTCTTTCCCAGAATTGTCAAACCGAATCCCTTACCCTCTCATTTTCTTCATCTTAATTCCTTATACCTAGGATCCTCCTACATCCTGTCATGTTACTTCACCAACTGGGGACAGTACCGACCTGGAGCAGGAAAGTACTTCCCTACCAACGTTGACCCATGCCTGTGTGACCATCTGATCTATGCTTTTGCTGGCATGAACAACAATGAGATTGCTACCTACGAGTGGGATGATGTCAAGCTCTACGGCGAGTTCCAGGCCCTGAAGAACCAGTATGACAGCTTACTTTGTTTAGAGTTGATATCCAGCCAAGCTGATTGATTCATTTTTCTTCCCACTTTTGATCAAAATGTTGACGGCTGAATGCTCTTTGTGTTTTCAACAGGAACAGCAACCTGAAGACCCTTCTGGCTATTGGTGGCTGGAACTTTGGGACTGCCAAGTATGTAAAGCCTTGAGTATAACCTGATTATAATGGTGCAGAATGCACTTTCCCAATTCTTATTCATTCATTTATTCACTCTCTCTCAGGTTCTCTGCTATGGTGGCTTCTTCTGCTAATCGTCAGACCTTCATCAGCTCTGTGATTAAGTTCCTGAGGCAGTATGAGTTCGATGGTCTGGACATTGACTGGGAGTACCCTGGATCCCGTGGGAGCCCTGCTCAGGACAAACAGCTCTACACCACTCTTGTGCAGGTAGGCACTAGCATCCTGATAATGTACTACACAAGTTGTGAACCCTTGTTTTGGAGGACGTAGTGCTTAGAGATAGTTGTGATTGGCTGAGAGGCACGTCAACAATGGTCAATTAAGCAATAAATTAATTAAATAAGATGACAACACACTGACATACGATCAGCTATGCAGTCTCTGCAGTTACTATATATTGTTGTTGTTGTTTACAGTCTCTCTTTAATTGGTTTACATCTGTGTTTTTATGTGCAGTTGTTCGGTGTCCTAAAAGTACAAATACTGCCCACTATATATTCAGAAAAGCACTGTGATTTATCACATTAATGACAACATCTCAGCATATTGCTTTAGACCAATTATTTTCTGCTTACCCACATTACCATATATGTCTCTTTATAATAGGAAATGATGGCTGCTTTTGTGGCTGAGGGAAAGCAGACCAACCGTCCTCGTCTGATGCTGACTGCTGCTGTCTCTGCTGGCAAGGGCACCATTGATTCTGGATACCAGATTGCCCAGATTGGCCAGTTTGTACCCCTTCTTGATTCATTCTAGGCATTCTGACATACAATGTTACAACAAGCTGACTACAAAATCCATCTATTCTCTATGTAGGGTTCTGGACTATTTCCATGTCATGACCTACGACTTCCATGGTTCTTGGGAGACACAGACTGGAGAGAACAGCCCTCTGTACCAGGGACCAGCTGATCAGGGATCTTACATCTACTTCAATGTCGTATGTGTTCCTTCTATGGACATAACCAGAACAAAACTAGTCTCTGTCTGAATTCTGTTGTGTTCTAAGTGCCTTCCTCCACCGCTTCAGGACTATGCTATGAACTACTGGAAGAGCAATGGTGCTCCTGCCGAGAAGCTGCTTGTTGGTTTCCCCACCTACGGACACACCTTCATGCTGGCCAGCTCTTCCGAAACTGGTGTTGGAGCTCCCACTAGAGGACCTGGACCTGCTGGAACCTATACCAGACAGTCTGGATTCTGGGCTTACTATGAGGTGAGGATTTTACAAAGAGTGCAGCTGTGTCTTGAAATGTAATGTCTTCAAAAATTGCACAGAAGAAGAATGATTTGGACATGGTTCTGGCCTGGATGTTCAATTCTAGAAAAACCTGTAATTGGTATAGATGCTTTCTATACCAATAACCTATAATGTTCTCGTTCTAGATTTGTACTTTCCTGTCTCAAGGAGCCACTCAGGCATGGGATACTCCCCAGGATGTGCCATATGCCTACAACAGCCAGAACATCTGGGTTGGATATGACAACATCAAGAGCTTCCAGATCAAGGTAAATTTCCTAGTATATGTTATACCATTTATAAATTATCCACTTTATTCAAAAATATAAACTTTGAGGTCTGTCAACAAGTACTTTCCATTTCCAATGTCCCACAGATTGACTGGCTGAAGAAGAACAACTTCGGAGGTGCTATGGTGTGGTCTCTGGATTTGGATGACTTCAGTGGTACCTTCTGTAACCAGGGCAAATACCCCCTGATCAACACCCTGAAGAGTGGCCTGGGAACTGGCCAGAGTGCGTCACTTAGAACACTTAGAACTGTATATTACTGTTCAAATGTTTGGAATGACTCATCACATCTACAGCTCTGTCCATCATTCTGAATTCATCGACCAAACTGGTTTCATATTACTGAGAATAATGATTCCAAACTATTGAATAGTAATTTCAAACTGTAACTAATAGTAACAAAGGACGATCATATTACTTGTTCTGACACTCCCTCTCTTTCTCTTCCTCCACTGCAGGTTGCTCTGCCCCTGCCAACCCCTTGCCCCCTGTCACTGCTGCCCCAGCTCAGCCTAGCAGTGGCGGCAGCGGAAGCAGCAGCAGTGGCGGCAGTGGAAGCAGCAGCAGTGGCAGCGGAGGCAGCGGCTTCTGTGCTGGCAAGACTAACGGATTGTACCCCGACCCTACCAACAAGAACAACTTCTACAACTGCAACCAGGGCAAGTCTTACCTTGAGCACTGTGCCACTGGCCTGGTCTTCGATGCTAGCTGCTCTTGCTGTAACTGGGCTTAAATCCTCATTTAGAACTTAGCATGCCAGCAGGCAGCTCTTGATGTGATTCATCTGTTTGGTGCTTAGTCATATTAGTCTCCGTTTAAAAATAAAACTAGCAAACCCTGGCTCTGTCTCCTGTCCTTATTGTTTTGTGTGTTGCTTCCATCAAAGTGTAATCAAACAAAATTAATAACTGTAAGTATTTACCATCTAATGTTTAGTATATGATTATGTACTTCATATCCATTGAGAGGGAGTCAATTTATTATGTGTCCATTTTTATTACAAATACAAATCAAATGCTTTTGTGCTTATGACTCAAACAAAAATGACACAAAAAACACGGGAGACCCCAAAACACTGATTTTAACAGCATTTAAAAAATCTTTCATTTCAGATAATAAAACATACAACAAGGATTTTAAACCGAAGCTTGATGTTATATACATAATTGAATAAAATAAAATACTTGACACCTAACTACAACAGTAAGGCACCATCCAGGGCCACCAGCCACTTCATAAGGATCACCATTCTTGTACTGGGCTTTCAGAACAGCATGGTTTCAATGAGGTGCTAGAAACAGTCCTTTAAGATTCTGGATTATATTGACATCCTTTAATTTCAGTAAATCTCATCCTACCGTCTGCGGAAATCCCAGTTCATCAGATCTTTAATTGTCTGGTTAGGGTGAGCTTGTGCCCACTGTGGCCTCGGATTCCTGTTCTTGGCTGAGAGGAGCGTAGTTGAACAACTGCTATTATAAAAGGCAGACAATGACTTAAAAATTAAAGTTTTAAATATTAAACATGGGGGACTACTGATGTCATACAGTGTTGTACAATAAGCTACATGAATGAAAAACATAGAAAACATACATCTTGACATGACTGTGTGCACTGGGCTAGTACAGATTTATAGTATGCCCATATTTCTTATACACATTGGCTAACCACATTAGCTGCGCTCCAAGGCCTAGGCTGCAGCTGAGATATAGCGGGTCCTTGGTAGGATGACCCTATGAAGACTCCTCCTTAGTAGCTGATTGGTCATACAAATGGAACAGTCCTAACGAAGGTCCTGTCTCTTGTAATTGCAGCATGAAACTTATGAGGGAACTGGTAAGAGAAAATGGAGCTCATTGCATTGTGTTTGTTGCTATGGTAGTTAATATGCCAATGTGTAGTGCAATAAACTACATATACACAAGTACTTCTGATTAAAATACGATATATGGACTAATGCTTCAATCAATCATTTTACACTTCATAAGGTAATGAAGACGAATTCAAGAACGCAAACAACTTGCATTTTAAAATAAGCTCTGCTCCAGCGGTTGAGTTTTCTGCCATTTCTGTGGTGCTGTTTTTTTTTCCTTTGTGACATTCGTGTGCAGAGAACTGTGGGTAGCTGAAGGCCTGGAAAGATACATCAGTTGCGTCCTCGAAATCACTCAGAACATAGGTTGCATCTCTAGGCTATATAAGAAGGGTCTTTCACTTTGTAACAACCTATGGTATAGTGGCTGAGAAATGCAGTCATTGTTGTCCATCAAATGGTGTTGACAGGTACACTATAACCCTCTACTTTAAGTTCTGCCTTCGCAATGTGTTGGACTGGTTTAGAAATCATAGAACTTTCTCATGTTTGTCCCCAGAAGTTCTCGTTATGAGAACAGAACTGGCCTTGCAGGACTAATTGCATGACTTTGCAGGTGTACAGGTGTTTCTAATAAAGTATGTTGTGACATACATTGGACGTTTTTATATTAATAGATCATAATTCTATAATTAGTTAATTTCTATAAGTGAGTTGCATGCCTGATGTTATATTTAATATAAAAAACCTTGTTATCTCTTCACTGAAATTCCAGTTATTTCATACTGAATCTGAGAAGACAGATTGTGATTTCCTCCAGAAAGGTATCTGAACAAGTCTTTATGTTTAAAACTGAAAACTGAAGCTAATTATGACTTGTTTCTAGCAATTGTGCTCAAACTTTTGACTGGAATTGTGTATGGGAGGAATAACAGGTGATGCTGTACAATCCAGCAAGTGTTGTAAACTTTACAGCTTTAAACAAGCTGAATAAAAAATGTACAAAATACAACCATTTACAAAGAATGGTATCTTACAGTCGGGTGCTATTTTTGTTTGAGATCACATAGACATTTGCGTCGTTCATCCCTGCTTGGCCATAGCGTTCGTTTCTGTGGCATTCCAGGTAAGGACCCCAGTCCTTGGTGGGGGAGCACACTGACTTGAGACGCTACAAGAAAAATGAATCATGAAATTGGAGCAGAAGAACATATAAACTCCTAATGTATTTGTGCTATTTTTATAAGGTGCATCAGAGTTCCCTCTTACCTGCCAGGGGTTTCCACTGGCCTTCACAAGCTTCCAGACTGCCACAATTGGGATCCACACCAGGCAGAAGACAGTCATGCACCAGCCCAGAGCAATGCCCCACTGTGGATACTCAACCGAGCCATATGTGGGCGCCGTGAATGTGTACAGTGACCAGCCGAGAATGACCTGCACAAACATAACTGATTAATAATAATAAGCCTTATTTTACTTATTTAGCATCTTTTGTGTTTACAAGTGGACCCCAAAGTGCTTCACATGGTATGTAAATAAAACATAAAATGCATAATTGTTTAACAGAAGTAAAAAAGTAAACTCTTATATCTTGCAAGTGTGCAAAAACACAGAGCACAAGACCACAACAGCAATGTTATACAGGGCCACAAATATCATTGGTTGAAGAAGCTTGTAATGCTCAATATGGCATCTGTTTACAAGGAAAACTGTTGGTTGTACTGGTCTATGTACAGTTGTTGGTTCTGTTTTATTCTGGTTTGTCATGTCTGTCCCCCAATCTATCCGTGTTGGATCTATGACCCTCGACCATCTTGACTATGACCCTGGATTTGCCCAAAATAAACGTTGGTTATCTCTGCATATGTGCCCGCCTCCTCGCTCCCCGTCACATTATAAAAAGATGCTTTAGCTTTTAATCCACAGCACAAGCAATTGGCAAGCAAAACATTAATTAATATTAGCAAAAGGTTTTAATTCTTTATGTAAAATTTAAGTTATATGTCAAAATTTTGCGAGTAGGAATTATATTTTCAGTTATACCATTTACCCAAAATTCTAAATTTAACTAAATAAAATAATTTTGTGAAATTATTGAAATGTAAAGTAAAAACCTCTGTTCACAACCTTCCTATTTTTATTTTGTCGGAACAAAACCTTGTATCTCGAAAATGGTAACTTTACAGGAGAAGGAAAAAACATGCTTTGCTTTTAATGCAAGTCAAAGGAACTAGACATTTTTCCAAGTAATTTTAAGGCATTGGTTTTTGTCCATTCATCATGAAATTTACAAAGAATGTAAAGAAAAACATGCATTTTCAAACTATGGACAAAAATGGAGATACAAGTTTTTGTTCTGACAGCAGCAACATGCTGACAACTGGCAGTTAAAATCCTCTATAAGGCAAACAAATGTTACTACCAACACAAGCACTATGCATGTTACTACCAACACAAGCAGTATGCATTTGCATGGTTGATCTGAGAGGTTGAGTTTATAGTATACGCACAAGGAGAACGACAGGAGTGATGAAAAACCAACAAGCTCTCCACCAGATCCAAAAGAGGGCGTGCTTGGTCCCTATCATCATCTCAATGTCTTTGATGAACCGGTTCCCTCCTGAAAACAGAATTCCAGCTCAGGAATAAAGGCAGGCCAGTGTGGGACAAGATCAGCAAAACAACATTTGAAGCCATAAACTGACCATATATGCAGGATAGCCCAAAGACTTCCAACAGTCCAGCAACCAGAAGAATCCATCCAGCACAGAAGGTATCAATCAGGTTCACCCAGTATATACCTGCCTTTAGTAAGAACATTTTATTACTAATGTTGTATGACAGGTTCCTTTCAGTTATACAGACTTCATTTTTTGCATTTTTAAAAAAGTTTATGTTCCTTGTTTATCCATTATAAGGAAAAGAACATATCAAACTTTATGTATTATACTTCAGTTTATTTGAATATTGCATGGTGAAAGTTTACTGAGAAAACTGATACTTACCCCAGTGACACAGGGCAAGCCAAGCAGGAAGAGAACTATGCAGATGAGAACAGTAATGAGGCCTCGTTTGGCTTTCAAGACTTTAGGATAGGCATCCTGGAGACACGTTGTGATGACCTCTGCCAGATAGATCACACGTTAGTCAGATGTTTGAATGGGGGTTATTGACATTCTGCAGGAAGTGCTTTCAGATACAGTGGCCACATATTGGCTTGCAAAGGCCACAACAAGACCAAAACTGACATGAAAACATCATACATTTGTATTCATGTTCAGAAACTAGGTCATGTTTATTAGTGTGAACTGAGCAGATGAAGATCATCCAGCTGGCTTTACACAGGCAACTTTAGATGCTTTAGACCTACAAGAATCCAAATTGCACTTGAGTTACATAATGTAAAGCAGAGGTACACAACTCCAGTTCTGGAGCGCCAGTGTCCAGCACAGTTTGGAGGTTTCCCTGCTCAAACAAACCCACTAAACCTGCCAACTAATAGGCAGAGTGTAATCAAGGGTGTTTGTGTGGGTAATTCACGGATCTGGACACTGGCCCCCTAGGAGCTTGCATCCTGCAACTCACTTGAAACTCAGTTGCAACAGCTGCAAGCATTTCAACTTTTTTCATGAAAAAGTTTCATGAAACAATCCAATCAAAGCTAGTCCAAAAGGTGACAAAACCATGCCATCACGTCAATTCATGTAATTTAAAACAACTGATTTCGGATAGTCTGCCCTGAGATGGACTGGCGACCTGTCCAGGGTGTATCCTGGCTTCCCCCCGAAGACTGCTGGGATAGGCTCCAGCACCCCCCCGCGACCCTGACGGACAAGCAGCTTAGAAAATGGATGGATGGATGGATGGATGGATGATTTCGGACAAGAAATATATCAGCCGGTTTAAAAAGAAGCCCCTGCTGCATCTCAAGCTGCCACACTATACATACTACATTAATAAATGCACTGCTAATGGTGCTTTTTTAACATGCTACTTAGTATGGCAGTGCCCCACCCAATAGTAAAAACCCTAGATAGACAGATAAAAGATAGATATATAGAACAGTATAAAACAGCAGTGAAAGCAGAAAAAATACACAAAGATGACTAAAAAGCTTCATATTGGTAAATTACACCTTGTGGAAGACTTTATAGTGACAATAATATAGTGTAACAAAAACCGGGGCAATGATATAGGGTATAAAAACAGAACACATACATGCAATTTGTACTGAGCATATTTATACCTGCTTGGCAAGGAAAGTATTTGCATTTCATTCTCAGAAAATCTCACCTATTCCTGCAAACTGGGAGTCTAAACCGAGAGTTATGAGCATGAAGAAGAACAGGATGGACCACAGTGGGGATATGGGAAGTTTGGAGAGGGCATCAGGATAAGCAATGAAAGCCAGTCCAAAGCCTTAAATAGAGAGGATGAAAGTCACTAGGTGTGAACAAATGGGTTCAAAAGCATAGTAATGCTATAATGCTATAAAACACATCAATTGCATTTGAGTTTTGGCTATTTGGTTACTGCCATTAACAAAAAACATTCACCATTGTCTGCTTCATACCATCTTTTTTGTAATAAATTGAATTAATTACATTTGTAATTTAGTGGTGTTGATAGGAACCATATGTCTCAAATGCTTAATGCCTCAAAAAGCTTCCTCACAGAAAGATATTACATAACAAGTTTAAAATTCAGTGCCTGATGACTGAGACATTATTTTACGATAGTTTTGATATCTGCTATTTTGATATTTGATATTTTAGAGCAGGAAGTGATACTGCATCCCTGTCTCATGTTGAGCACTTAGATTCCATTGTAGATTTCAAGTAAATATGTCCAAAAATCATTGTGTAACATTAAAAACTTTCACTACCACAACACAATTTTCTGCAATTCAGTAAACTTTGTTGTGTTTTAATGAATAATATTATGATTTTATGTATCTGTTCATTCTATGTTTACTGTATTATGTTTTTGCTGTTTTTTAGAGTTATGCTCACAATTAGCTAAAGTTGTCAATGCTGAAACGTGGTAAAGTTTCAGTTGAGATATTGTTTTGGTAGTGGCAAAATAGAATGTTTCATAATTTATTTTAATATAGTAAATATATTTCATGTATAGGTTTACTCAAAGCAAAATGACTTTCCTCTAAAGTCCAAGTCAGTTAAAAGTCTGAAATGTTTTCAGCTCTAATTTTGAACGAATTCGGTTGAATGATCTATATAGAAATTTTGAAACATAAGCAAAATTCTCCTTCTCCATGTGTGACAGAGAAAGAGTGAGAGAGAGTGAGAGTGCACTTACCAGCCTGTGCTACCTCTGAAACTGGCTTGCCATAGACATGCGCCATGTGTCCGAGGATGGAGAAAATGGCAAAGCCAGCAAAGATGCTGGTGCTGCAGTTTGTGATACAAACAATGATGGAGTCTTTGTAGCAGTTATTATGAAATTTGTTGTAGGAAGCTAATGCGGTTAAACCGCCCCATGCAATAGACAGGGAGAAAAATATCTGAGTGGCTGCATCCTTCCAGACCTGTGTGATGAAAGAAAGCACACTGAGACGACAGGAGAAGCTTATTAGGGAAAAGTGACAAATACAAAAGCTGCACAATAAACTAGGGGTAAATCTAACGCTGAATCTTTTTGCTTGCCTCAGCTTCAGACAGTTTGGTGAGGTTGGACTGGGAGCCGATGTAATACTCAATGCCGTTTCTTGCACCTTCCAAAGTGACGCCACGTATCAGCAGGATCAGCAGGACAGCATATGGAAACGTGGCTGTGAAATACACCACCTGAATATATACACAAAATGAATGTATGACACAGAGTGGCCCCAAAAGTATTTGAACAATTTAACAACTGGAAAGCTTTTAGCACAACATCAAATTAACAGTTAACTCTCTGGGGAGAAAGCCTGTAGAAGAATTTCAAACAGACTGCACTAAGGGTTCTGTAGAGTACAGAGGTGGAAATGTTTTTCTTACAGTAGAGTGAGTAAGTTTGTGTTCATTGATGAATGTATTTTGGATTCAAACCTGCAGTCTGCATAGAATCTGTTCAACAATAATGACCTGAAACTCACCTGATGTCTAATGAGAGAATACCTTGCCAAAAAAAATTGATGGCCTTGGAATAGCCTATCTGGAATAAATCCTACTTGGTTTAACATGTTGCTTCCTAACACAATAAATGTAATGCATTTTTAAGTATGACACCTATGAATGATACATTTTAAGGCCACTAGTCAGACATTGTGGTAGGAATCATAACACCCACCTATTCCAATCAACCAATTTTTAATGCATTAACAGTGATTTGTTATCATTACTACTTTTAAAAAGCAGAATGCGTGAGCCATTTTTCTTATTTACACTGTTTTACTGATTGATTTATTTATTAGGTGAGAGTGGGGTACAATCTAAGGCATCATAAAACGTACTCAGAAGTTATTTAACATGGTTATAAAGGCCTGAGAAGAACCAAATATATGTCCAATTGCTATCAAAACGAGCCAACAATGTCACTGCAGTAACGTCATGTTTTTTGATGAGAGTTCACTCTTGTATTATTTTAAGCTTGCTATTTTGTCCATATTAAAATGAAGTCTGGTATAGAGCTGCTTCCATTGTTTTCCATTTCTAACAACCTACTGACTAGGCTGTTGCCTGAATTCACAGTCAGCGACATATCTAGAACTTCCAAAAAGCCTAGAGTGATGTTTTCTCTCACAAAGCTGGCCCAACCTCTTGGAAATCAAAGCATGATTAGTTGATTCTTCTGTCACTTTCTAATTATTAATTTTTCCTCTGTCACTTTGTAATTTTACATTTTTAATGTTTAGTTCCCAGAAATCATTAGGCCTTCTCTGACAGCTTATAAGGCCCTGAGGTTTCCCTCCTGATATTACTGGACAAGTAGACTCGGGATTTTTGAAGAATCATTAAGTAATATATTGGAAACACTCACTTTGCCTGAGGACTTGATGCCTTTGAAGAGAGCTGCCGCAATCAGGATCCAGCCCAGCAGCAGGCAGAGGGCCAGATGCCACACTACCGGCCCCGTCTCATCCATACTACTGGTGCGCTGCAGGGCCACCACACTAAAGGACAAAGCCTTGAGGTCATTTTAAAATAATGCCAATGTTACACAAGCTTGTCAGACAGATGGAAGCTGACCAGCACAGGAACACCACTGATCAGGTGATGGACCATGCTCAGCACAGCAGTGGTCCAGACATGTTACACCAAGTGGGATGGACATGTTGAGCTGATGTGATTGTATCAGACACAGTAGTGTTGGAGTTTTTAACACACTGTCTACACTCATTGGCTGCTTTATTAGATTTGCTTTGTAGGTATAAAGTTAAAATGTGCAGCTGATCTTTTTAGATGCAAAGCACCTCACAGACCTGACTTACTCACTCGATCACTCACATTCAACAAGCTAAAAAAATCTCCACAAGGGGGTGCCATTAGCTGTCAAAAAGCTTTTGAAGCCTCATAACAGCACTGCTTTGCAAATAATTTGTGTCAGTCATCCTCTAGAAAACACTGTTATGCCTGATACACTCATATCAGGACAATGCTCCACTACCTAAATAACATCTGGTCAGTAGTGGTCCTGTGGTGGTTCCTTTCCATTGATGGATGGGGTAGAGAATGCAGCAGTAGATGTCCTACAGGTATTTGAGATATATATCTGCTAATTTATCTTCCCACTGACAGCGCCTCCTTAAAATGCATTTTTGCCGCTGCTTGCAACAACATAAGCATATGCAAATGAGTGGACTGGTTGAGTGGTAACATGTTGATTGGGTGGCTGGACATTCCCCCCCTTTGTATTGTCTTGGAGAACAGTTTTGAAGTAAATGCATCCTAAAGTCTGAAATTCAGTGTGTGCCTGTCGCTTAATATATTTTCTGCAAATAAGTACTTTTTTGTAAATTAAAATTTAGATTTTATGTGTGTACAGCTGTTCAAAGCTGTGTCTGCTAGTCATGTACTGGCTAGCGTTTAGCTGAAACTGTCACTACTGAAACAGTCACTACCAAAACACTTGGTAGTGTTATGACTGTTTTGGTAGTAACAAAGTAATTTATTTGAATAAAATAAGCATAATTAAGGTATAGGGTCATTCAAAGCAAAAGGATTTCTGTCTAAAGTCTAAGTCAGTTAAAAGCCAGAAATGTGTTTAACCAATTCGGTAGAAGGATTCGTATACACACTCATACATGAAGTATACTCACTCCCAGTAGCGCTCACTGGGGCTCTGTAATGGCACACTAGCTAAGAACTCTTCTAAGCAGCTCTGATTCCCATCAGCAATCATGCTCGTGTTCACAGCCATTAGACTCCCATTGTAAGCAGTCATGTTGCAATATTCTGTTGAGACAGAAAAGTGAACAGTTTTAAAGTAGTATGCTGGAATTGTTTTATGCTTAAGCAATAAAATAGCAGAAACCCACAAAAAAGAAAAATGGGAAAAGAGATCTCCTTAATATCTATGTAGTTTCTGCTAGACAACAAGAAGATCAGATGAAAAGACAAAGGAGACTTTTGCTTAAAGGTGCATGAGTCAAAATAAAAGGATACACAAACTCCTAGTGGTTAAACAGGTGAGCTACAACAGTGCTGGAACTTTTTTTGGAAGTTCATCTAGAGTTTGCCAGCATTACCGAGCATTGCCACGACTTTTCTTCCTGGTGATGAGGTAGGTCGTTTTTTTATTAAGGATATTGCCTTTTAACATTATTTAGATAGATATGATGCTTGATGAGGAGATACTCAAAGTATACACAACACTTTTTAAAACCTTCAGCTCTTCACATTGTGTGCCAGCTTTTCCATAGCTTACAACCAATTGTTAACAACCAGTAAATACCATGGCTATGGACTAATTTATCTCAGGGTGGTTGTGTTTGCCTTCAGGAAGCAAGCTAAAATAGATAAGCATAAACAAAGGGCTACAAAACTGCTGTCCCCTGGCAAAGTATTGATTTATTTTAATAGCCGAATTCCGATAACATGCCATTACATTTCATTTATTCAGAGGGACGTTTCATCCGGTCATGCTATTCAAGTACTGAGCAAGCATCAATGTCCAGTGTCTCTTTTGTCCAGGGGGCATTCCAAAGCTGCAAACTTATACACACTTGGCATTTGGTTCTTACTGATTTGCTGCTCAAGGATAGTCTAGAGTGTCCTTGCTGTTTGTCTTTGTAATGAGCTATACTGAACCAAACATCACCTCTGCAGCAGTATTTAAGGTGGAAAGAAAACACAGAATAAGAAGCCAACTTTGACCTTATTTAGTTTTCTTTGTTACTTGCACATGAGTCTGATTACATCTCTCTGAAGATGATTCATCCAAAGCATTACCTCACTTGGCTCGCTGAGTGATTAAGATTTATTTACTTGATTGGGATGTAACATCGGTCAAATAATTCTTGCACATTTACATACAGTTTTTACTTTGCTGAAATGTTCAATCGTAATGCATATTTATAAGTAGTTCCCTACATAAAATGATAAGTAGGATATGCATATCCCTCCTGAATTTAAAGACCCTTTTTTCTAATTCTATATCTCCTAATATAGAATCTCCTATGTTATGATATTAACCATTAAGTCCCCTGGGCCACTAAAAAGTAACATATTAAGTATAAATGGCACTGGAAGTTTCTATCAGTGGTGGATGGTCACGTATTTTCCAGACATTCTTATTAAAGACATTTCTTTCACAAGGTTCAATATGAGGAGCAAATTTCCTTCCCTATAACCAGGTCCCAAAGAATGTTATCTGCTCATGCAAGATTAGATGGAATGCTTAACCTTTTGTGCAAATAGACACCCATTAGTGTGTGGTATTTGTACTTCTCAGCTAACCTGTCTGGTATGATTTTCCAGCCATGGAAAAAACAGTGCTTGACGAACCTCTAGCAGTGATGTTGCAATTCATGTCAGACCAGTTTGAGCAATCGCTCCATGGAAGCGGCTCCTGAAATGAGGCAAACAAGTAGTAGATACTATATGCGATGATGACGTTGTAGTAGATTGACACAAAAGTGCTGACCAGCATCATGGTAATGCCAACACCTGCAAAAAGATGCACAATTTCCACTTAAAATACAGTCAGCATTATTTGTCAGTACTAGAAGGCTGTCACTATTATATACTGGTAATTGAGTACTGACTATTTTGAAGATTAATCAAGTTAAAAATAAAAATCTTTAAAAATAGCACACACACACACACACACACACACACACACACACACATATATATATATATATATATATATATATATATATATATATATATATAATTTACACACAATATAAAGGCCAACAAACATTTTCAGATTATGTCAAAACTAAAAAAACAACAAAAATGGAGATACAAGGTTTTCTTCCGACAGCAGCGATATATATATATATATATATATATATATATATATATATATATATTTGGTTTCCACATAAACCTATACACTTGACAAAGTACATATTTCTTATAACCAGTTTCCTCTTTAGATTGAATGATTCTCCCTTTCAAGCAACACATTGTTTGAACCATCATTATCTATAAAAGGAAATGAAAACTCAAAGATGACAGAGGATATCAAGTGATTACTGATTAGACAGTAAAGAGATTGTGTCTTACCCTGGAAGATTGGCACAGCTTTCCACACGTTAATGGGTCCTTGGCTGCAGAACTGTCCTAAAGAGCTTTCCATGAAAAAGAGGGGCAGCCCCGCAACAGACAGCATGATTACATAGGGGATCAGGAAGGCCCCTGAGAAAAGAGAATCAAGGGACAGTTAGTATAGTGAAATAATCAGAAGTGTTTTATTATCCACTTACAAGGAACATCTTAGCTATAGCTCCCCCAGAGACAAACATAGTAACAAGTATATAAATAGAATACCGAAAGGGAGGAAAGGGAAAAGCCTCACAGAGTCTGTAGTTAAATATTACCTAACCTAATATTACCTTGGAATAATATACATGATCAGTAATGATTCTCTACTGGAGTCCAGTTTGAAGGTGCCCTCAATGGAAATGTTATAGGTATTTTGAACATGGACAAAACATAGTCTTGGGTTTTACAGAATACTGTGTAGTTTAGACAGTACTGGCTCTGCAGCCACCAGGGGGCTCTTAAGAACTTCTGAGTAAATACTGTAACATGATGCTGTCTAAGATGCTTGATTGAGGGGAAAAAACAGCTAGTACACAGGCTGTGAGCCAATGGCGTGAAGGAGGAGGAGTTGGCAAAAAATCATACCTAAATGTGTATAAAGTAATGCATATACAAAGGTAAATAATCAACATTTGTTAATTCTGCCACCAGCTTTTGGCCTTCAAGTCTTGGTCACACCAGATGCATGTAAAATGTGCCTGACAAAAAAAGTCAATTTACTTGTATGGGAAAGGATGTGAGGATGTGAAAAAGTTATCTACTTCTGGTAACATTCATTTTTGCTTTGCACTGAAGTTTACTGAAGTTCAACAGCCAATAGAAAACAAAAAGGCGGGCTGCATCTTCTTCTTATTGAAAAATACTAAACAGAGAAACTCCCCCTCAGTCAATAATGCTGCTTGTCACTTACAGACAAAAATCAAACTAGTCATCTGGCAAATTTTAACTGTTTACTCAACTATACGTCCCCTCCAAAAACACCTCATATCAGTACTGTCATAGTCGCCCGACTTTTGCTTTGCTCCACCTGCATATAAGTCAATGGAACCAGACTTTTTCCAAATAATTTTGGGTTGTTTCTTTTGGTCCATTTAATATGAAATTTACACACAATATAAAGACCAACAAACATTTTCAGATTATGTCAAAACTGAAAAACAACAAAAATAGAGATACAAGGTCATCTGGCTAATTTTAATCGTTTACTCAACTATACGTCCCCTCCAAAAACACCTCATATCAGTACTGTCATAGTTGCCTGACTTTTGCTTTGCTCCACCCACATGTAAGTCAATGGACTTTTGCTTAGCTCCACCCCCATAAAGTAAATAGTGAGGTGATGTTCAAGTGTGACTACAGATTCTGATTGAAAGTGTTGAGATCAATAATTATCTGTAATTTGTCATTTATTTCAAACCCAAATGAGCATCCAATCATCAGCAATACACAACTAGCCAGGTATACATGTATATAATGAAATTTACACACAATATAAAGACCAACAAACATTTTGTAGAGAACTTGTGGTCGTCATTATAGCTAGCAAGCTAGCTTGAATACATGCAAAAAAAAAATCCTGTTTAGACCCCCCAAAGGCTAGAGCTGGCCCTGAGTTCAGATTTAAGTCTTAAGTTTCATCTGGTTCTTAAAACCATCACACATAATTAAATGATTAAGATGTAAACAAATTTATCCACTCTAGAGAAACTTGCAGGAGAGTTGCTCACAGCAGTGGTGATAGGAAGAATTTAAAGAAGAATGTGAAGAATTTAAAGTTGCTGCTTAACAGAAAGTTAGTACATAATGGTTATGAATACATCATCTGATGCCTGAGACACTGTTTTACAATAGTTTTGAGACCAAAAATGTATTTTTATTTTTTTATATATTTGTAGTGGAGGAGTTCTAAGGCAAAATAGTCCCCAATGAAATCACATTTTTCTGGATTTATCACTATTTTGCCATTGTCGGCATTAAGTATAAGAACTTAGAAAACACACAGTAGGTTCACTGTTTATTTTGTACAATAAATCAAATGGCCTGATTAAATGCAGGTTGCAGCTAAACTCTGCTTGAAAGTAGCTCTCCAGGATCAGGGTTGGAGACCACTGGACTAGAGGATGACACAAACTGTGCAGCAATAGATGAGCTATTGTCTTTGACTTTACATCTGCAATATGGACCAACAAGTCAGGTGTGTCTAACAGAGTGGACAGTGAGTGGACACAAATAAAAATGGAAAAACTGTGTCTAGCTCATTCCATAAGGTGAACCTGCTCACTTACCTCCTCCGTGTTTGTATGTCAGATAGGGAAACCTCCACACATTTCCCAGCCCAACTGCATATCCAATCATAGACAGCAGGTACTCTTTCTTACTGTTCCAGTTTCCCCGGTCTGCATTCTCATCTCCACTCCCAATATGGGGGTCTGCATTCTTCTCCTACAGCAGTAATTAAGTTAGTGTGGATTATTACAGGATCAACAGACAGACATGGAATCTAAAGCATCACCACACAAACACCTGCTAGTTCACTCTAATTAAACATATTCAGCCTTTAATTTGCAACTGTGAACATACAAAGCAGCATTTACCTCGTCAGACACTGCAGGGTTTTTAAATACTAAATCCGAGATGTTGAACCCGTATTTCCTCATTTTCCTCATAAAGTAGCAATGAAAATCCTGGACAGCATGAATGAGAATAAAAACATTGCCTCGAGCGATGGAGTTTTATACCTCCTCCTCCTCCTCCCTCCACCTGAGGACACACACTAGGCTTGGCCATTTATGACAACACTTCACACCTGAGATCTTTACAGATTTCCTGGGCACTAGTTTGCGACTTAATAAATCAACGGAGATGCATTTTCTTCAATAGAACTTTTAACAGTCCTGCTAAGAACTTGAAGGCAATGTTTTAACAATAAAATCAATAATAAACAAAGGTGGCTCTATTCAAGTCACTTTACACTGTTTGCACTACTCTTACTCAATGGATGGTTCCCTACAGAACCTTCATGTAACATAAAGGTTGTATAGCAATTAAAGGGAAATTTCACACATTTGTTCAAAACATCTGCATAAGTCAGTGGTCGAGATGGTTTGGTGTGAGATGGTTCATTTTAGATTTCTTTACAGTGGTGGTGATAGGAACCAGGGGTTGCAATGTGCACAATGTAAATATAGCCATTTTACCTTCTATTCAAAACCACCAGTGAACCTACACATGTTCTGGGTGCTTATATGCAATCCTGGTGATGGTAAAATAGTGGTACATCTGAAAAATTAAGATATTTTGGGGGAACGTTACAGTACCCTATATATACCCCTTCATCATGAATGCATTTAAAAAATATGTTGCTCTCAAAGCTGTTGTAAAAGAGTGCCTCATTGACCAATGCAATTGGAACCATTTTATGTAAAAACTTTCTGTGAGGGAACTTTCTGAAGCACTAAAATCTACAGACGTCTGGTTTCTCTCACCACCCCTCTCGTAAGTTTCTCTAAAATAATGCATTGTACCTCAAACCACTCTGAATGAATTTGTTTACATCTTACATATTTAATTATGCAGACATATAAAGTGATTGTCCTACAACTGTACATTCAAGAGTCATTAAGTAGCCTTTATTTTTCTAAATCCATCTGAATCTCCAAATCTCACTATGGGAGTTGGTGCTAAATAGATCATTCTCATTCAGAGGAGTCTACTTTTTCAGTGCCAATGATTTACTGACATTCTACTGACATGCTACTGCCAAGCACACCATAAAAGTTCCATAGTATGTAGGAAGGTAGCAACTTTGATTTTGCCCAACATCGAAGCTTGTTGTTTTGGCCATTCAGTATCCTGCTCTTCACCTAAATCGAAGAGCTCTCGTTTTCAATATATAACTTTGGAGGAAACAAAGCAGTATTGCTTCTTATCACTACCAGGGAATGTTGTGATGTCCAACCCACTGGTCTAGCATTATGTTGCAACTTCCCTGTTTTTTTTTTTCCTTTTTTATTTTTACAGAAATACCAATAATCCAACCACTGTCAACAACATTCCTGGGTTATACCCTCTACAATGCCACCAGATTCTTGCAAATATTAGTAGTTGTTAGTAACAACTACTAATGAGCCACGGCACTGACTCAGATGCAGCTGTTCCTAATGACATGGCTAACAAATGCATACAAACCACCAAAATATGTCAGCTTTACATCATCCGTCGTGACTCACACATGAAATAATAGTGGTCTGTAAGGTCTTTATTACAACAACAGTCAGCTGCGCAGTGGTGAGAAGTAAATTACACTTGTCTTCTGTAACTCTCTCTGGTGTCAATGACATCAAAATCTGATGTAATAAACTAAAAATAAGGGAAATCAAAATAATTTTGTGTGTAAATTAATTTTTCATTTGAAAAGTATCAGTATCTGGCAAATAAGGTCCAGTTACGTCAGACAATCAGTCAAATGTTTCTGAGCCAAACCTTGCACTAAATTACACTCATCTCCATTTTACTGGGGTTATTCCAAACTGAGAAAGAGTGATACACTGAATTTACTTTAAATATGTATATTATTTGCACACAAATACTACATCAATGAAAAATTTGCCAAATTGTGATAATCTCATTTACTTCTCCAGTATGAAAATAATAAATCTAAGTGCATCATTTGTTTCAATTTGACACATTTTACATTTTAGAATAACACAGACAACATTAATATATGAAATAACACATATGGAATCGTGCAGAGACCAAAAAGTGGAGGATTCTTTTAGAAACAACTCCCCCGCCCTTGCACTGATACAATTCATGGTCATTCTCTGAAGTAGCTTCATAACAAGAAACCTCATGACAAGAGGTCATGCTTTTCTAACAGAGCAGAAAAAGATACATGCTGAGACCTTGTTGGGAGCATTTTTTATTTAAATGTAATTTCTTTGGGTTTGAAAATGCTTTTGTATGTAGGCACCAAACAAATTTGCACTGAAGTATGAACTTAATCAAAATCAAAATATCTTCAAGTTTATGAAAAATGCATAATCAAATAAAATTTATTTGTATAGCGCTTTTTACAAGGGATGTTGTCACAAAGCAGCTTTACAGAATTTCGGAAAAGACCAAGTTTTAACAGGAGTGTAAAAATGTACAAAACCCCCCCGATGGGCAAGCCAGGGGCAACAGTGGCAAGGAAAAACTCCCTCAGAACTGAGGAAGAAACCTTGGGAGGAACCAGGCTCACCACGGGGGACCCATCCTCCTCTGGTCAAACTACCTACAAGTGATTATACTACTAATATTAATAGCAGTAGTATTGGTAGTAGGAATAGCTAGGAGTCTATGAGAACATCAGTGTAGGGTGGGCAGCTAGTCCAAGGCTGGTGGTGGCAGCTGGGGCGTGGGCAGCTGGTCTGAAGTGGGTAGCAGGAGGGCTCGGCAGTCTGTCATCCTTCAGTGTCCGGCCGGATATGTGGGTGATTGTATACTCGGAAAGAAAGCAGGGAGATGGAATTAGTTTTATTCTATCCGTTTGTACATAAACAGGGAATGTGAACATTTCCAGAGTGTGGCTAACGACTCCGGCAGATCTGACTATGACAGCCTAACTAAAAGGAGAGAACCAGAAGGACACACAGACACGGCAGCACTCTGAAACAGTTTGACATCCCTCCGCTCCACCGTCCACAAACCTGAGTGACCGCGTGCGAGCAGCAGGACGACAGCACCAGCGTCTCAGTTTACTTACCTAGCAAAAGCTAAACTGAACAAGTGAGTTTTCAGCCTAGTCTTAAAGATTGAGACGGTGTCTGAGTCCCGAACAGTTTCTGGAAGATCATAATCATTGAGTTGTGTCCAGACTTTTGAATGCTTATGTTATGAGCCCATGTGTCAAGTTCATTCCATAACATATTACATCAGTTGGTCTGTGGTTTGTTTTAAGCCCCCTGTTGATCCACACTGATACCGGGTGACGTGTCCAGTATGATGTGCATGAAGAGGTGTTATTACAGAGCTCTTTGTTTACGTGAAAAATGACCTCAAACCTCATATGTCAGTTTGAAGCAATAAAAAAAACAACAGTTGACCAATACATTGCATGTGTGTGCTTGAATAAAGCCGCTTGAAAAATAATACATTGTTGGGGAAACAGGGCAGACAATGATTCAGCTCCTTAGAAAAATTACAGAAGAATTCTCTTCCTTGACTGATAAGTAGCTGATTGATGGTGCAATTTCACATTCTTCAGCTGTCCAAGTGAACATGTACTTGAGACCTTGTTTAAGTGAATTCCTTTCATTTCCAGCAATGACAGGTCAGTGGTTTAATTCAGCGCACCACAAAAAAATATCTTTTCATCTTAAAGGGTCCGTCTTACGGAAAACAGAGTGTGATGTAGTCTGTAAACACTGTTAAGTGTTATAAGTTAAATGATACAAACAGGGAAATTCCACCTCTACATTTAACCCATCCGTGAAGTGAAACACCACATACACACTAGTGAATACCCACACACTAGGGGGCAGTGAGCACACTTGCCCAGAGTGGTGGGCAGACCTATCCACAACGCCTGGGGAGCAATTGGAGGTTAGGTGTCTTACTCTAGGACACCTCAGTCATGTGCTGTTGGCACTGGGGATTGAACTGGCAACCTTCCGGTCACATGGCCAGTTCCCTAAGCTCCAGCCCACACCTGCCCCAGTCATATGGAAACAAAGCTGCGAAAACAGACTATTTTTTCACTGTTGTTGTGCTGTCATAAAAACTCAACACATTACTTACCTATACCTACCTGTTCAGGTTACAGCGGTTTAGCTCCACCTATTCAAGCTGAAGTTATAAGGAGTGTTTCAGCCTGGACTGCTTTTTGAATGAAGCACCATAAAGGTCAGCCATTCAGAACTGAGCTCATTTACATATATTAGCCTTAAAGGGACAGTCAGACTAATTTTCAGGGATGAATAGAGGTTGGTAAGAGGTAGATATGTATTCTGACTGTTTCTGGTATGTAAAAACGTAATATAAGAGAAATTTATGATATGGGATATTTAACCCATAAACTCCCAGGCTTATTTCATACAGGGCTTACAAACTGGCTGAGCTATTCTTAGGTTATAGAAGTGTATAAAACAACTTTGGGCCCACCAGTGTTAAGATTATGAAATAAGTAGAATAACCTTATAATATTCCCACAACAACCACATAACGACAACCATTTGATACATTAACTAGGTTATAGATACTTGACTATAGTTTCACTTGACGAAAGGTATTTTTGTCTCTACATTTTGTCTCTATGCACCACCATTCAAATGTTTGGAATCACTTGCAGTAATACTCTTTCAGATGCAATAATAACCCTGAATCTATCTATCTATCTATCTATCTATCTATCTATCTATCTATCTATCTATCTATCTATCTATCTATCTATCTATCTATCTATCTATCTATCTGTATATTTATTTATTGATTGATTTATTTGTTCATTTATTTTTTGTTTGTTTACTGCTTATTTACTTACGTATTATTTGAATTTAACTAATTGGGAAAAATGGAAAATAAAACAAAATCTAAGATGTGCCATAATTGGCCATGTTTTCATGCTATTTTCCCAAATATGTTCAGTTCAGCAAATAAATAGTAATTGCTCATTAAAATCTGCATTTTCTCTGTAAAGGATGTCAACTTATTTTCACTTACAAAATCAACAAAATGTCATTTGACCAGGGGTGCCCAAACCTTTGCACATCACATTTTGTCATTTTTGTAAGCAAATTGGTTTGAAACTCTGATTCCAACCTTTGGAATTGTAGTGATGGTACTGTAACACTTTATTTGTTGTTACCCAGGATAATGCACCACAACAAACGGACCTTTTTATGATTTGCTGTTCAGGTCCCTATACTGTCCTGCTGGTGTATTACCTTTTACCAACCCTAAGAAGCTAGTGTTGGTGCCATGATGATTAATAGAAATTTCCTTATTGATGCCTCACTTTCATCCTCCGCCAGCGAGTCTGAATGTTTGCTAATCACTCCTTTCTTTTTAAGTCAGTCCTTTGCTTTCTTCTCAAAAAGTGTGAGATTGACTTTCCAGAAAGGAGCCAATCAAGCAATGCAAATAGATAATGTTCGCCTTCATCACTCATGGATTACAGCCTTCACCAAGCCATATATTTCTTACTAAAAGTACTTTTATTAACTCAGGTCAAAGGTCTGCAGACATGTCAAGAACATCAGGACCTTAGTCTTTCATAATATGTTACATGCAATACACATGCTCCTCTCCAAATGTCAGAATTCACAAAGGGTCCATTTCAAGTCTCACAAGAATGAGAAGTTAACAGTTGAGAAAACATTTCTTTATCTGATTACAGAACAAACAGAAAAAAGAACAGAACATTTATGGAAAGAGCTAGTTTTACCATATGATGTGTCCATGGGCTGAATTCTCCCTGGCCCAGGCACACAATAAATACTCACAGCATTTTTGTTCAACTGCAACTCCTGAGCTGACATGACACCAGGCAGAGCACACCTAGAGCTGACCAGCAAACATTAACTGTGACCAACTGACCACAATGTTGACAATGGCAATAGCTGGAGACGCACACACTGACCGACATCCAGACATGCAAACATGACAAAGAGACACACAGAGAGTCTAGACTATCATATGCTGTCAACATTATATACATTTATAACCGGTTAATTTGGGTACTGCTAATGAGTGGATGCTCATTTGAGGTTCTAATATGTTACAGTTTAAATGATGGACAACCTTCTCAGCATTCTCAGTCCAGGGCTCTGTCTCTCTACACAGTGTTTCTTGCTTACCCAGCCAACTTTAAGCTTAGTTGGATCTAACTTCGGGGGCAGTGGTGACAGTGTTGCTTTTTTACTGTTATAAATGCTTTTCTTTCTACATATTTAGGTACGTTTTCTATGTCCTTTTTGGCAGCTCCTCCTAATCTTTCACACCTTTGTATACTTATCATAAAAGTCACCAGAATCACAGCCTGAGTTTCAAATCTGGATAAACAGAGAAAGTCATTAACCGCAGCTGTAAAACATGTTAAACATGTCTGTCTTTGTTTGGTTTTGTGAACCTGAAACTCTGTCAGAAAATGTGTCTACATTCAACCTGCTTTGTTAAACAAACCTCAGATTCACTACTTGTTGTCGCCCAACTTCAAGCCAAAACATACCTTTACCTTTAAGCTTTTTCTCACCAGCTTCCCCTTTTAATCAGTTTTTGAGCTGTTTTTGGCTATTTTTTTTTTTTTGCTTTTTTGAGACATGCCGGCTTAGTTGTTCTTTTTTCCCCTCACACGAGCAGTTTAGACAACATAATGATACACTAATAACCCAGAGGTTGTTAGGGGGTCCCCTGGTGTCCTATGACCCCGCTTATGTCGCTTATTAGGTAGAGCCAACGCTGCTTACATCATAGACACCACACATACAAAGTTTGAACTAAATGCACACTAGGAAAACTGATGCATTGAAAGTATTTGATTCATATGTATATTTCATTTCTACATATTACATCAAAACGATTTGGTCTTATAGTTTACTTTTGGCTAGTTGTATTAATGTAATATACACAATTCCCTCCTTATTAGGTATATTGAATGTATACTTTTGTCTGGTCCTCTTCCCATGTAGGTACACTTTGTAGTTGCACTGTTACAGATTGTGTTCAATCTGTTTCACTGCTACTGTTTCACTGAGCTACTGTTTCTAACTTTACACTCACAAGGTGATTCAAGTCGTATCATTTTTACAGCCAAATGAACCGTACTGTACCTGAGTACCTGCTGTTACAAATTGTACAGAGAAACAGAGGGACCAAATCTGGAATTATAGAGCTACAAAGTGCTCAAATATGGTAAATGAACCTGATAAAATGGACACTGAGTGTAGATAGAAGATAATTAAGTGGCCACGGTTCAGTGAGTGTATTTTATTAAGTTATTAATATTATGTAAAAATGAAGTAGGGG
This sequence comes from Pygocentrus nattereri, assembly GCF_015220715.1. NCBI lineage: Eukaryota > Metazoa > Chordata > Actinopteri > Characiformes > Serrasalmidae > Pygocentrus > Pygocentrus nattereri. The sequence goes on along the minus strand of NC_051231.1, from coordinate 23,141,977 downwards.
AGAGTGGGGTCCACAGTTCTTTTTGTATTCCAGTAGCAACATTATCTGCCAGTTCTGAAAGCAAGATCCTGAAAAACCATGAATGTTATGTGTATTAGTCACAGAATTCACAAACATATTTGTCAACACCTTAAAATCCCAGGCTTAATACATACTAAGGGTTATTATTCAGTAACTACAGGTACTTCAATGCAAACTGGCTGAGATATTCTTAGGTCATATAATTGTAAATTTTGTGCCCACCAGTGGGCCTTTTAGGGTTTTTTTAGGGGTTAAATCATCCTCTTGGTGGCTAAAATATAACAGTTATGAAGGGTGAGAACCAATTGCAGTGAGAGTTAGCCAGGCTAAAGTGAGACCTCCATTTACCACGTTTGGCACAGTGTCTTTTCACTATCACATGTACGTAGTTTTTTTTGCATTTAGGTTGTAAAGCTTGTCTTCTTCTAACAAAACAGAATTGTATTTAATTAAATACATCTAGCTTTTCAGTCTGTTACGATTAACCCACCTATGGGGCCAGTAACATTTGAACTCACAGCTTTCAGCGAAATAGTTTGTTAATGGCATGTGCTGGAAGCAAAGATATGTGTATTATTGCTTGTATAGAAACACGTTACTGTAGGGTACAGTTCATAAGGCTACATGACACCTACATAAGCTTGACAAGACAACATGTTTATAAATGCTTTTTCTAGTAGGCATCATTCTCTGTAAAGGTTACATTTGCCAATTTTTATCAAAGTTAGTTAAAATAGCCTTTATAACAGATGGTGCCTATTGGAATAAGCATTTCTAAACATTTACATAGGGTTATGTCAGTAGTCATGGTAGCCTTATGTTACAACTTAAAGTGTTACCAGAAAATGTATTACTCTAAATTGAATACATATTTAAATTATTTATCAAAAAACGAATTGCGTCAGGTTGTGACCCTCTCTCCCCTAAATAACTGTATCGTTTTCAGTGCATCACTTTTGCCAATGTGCAATGTCAGACTAAACATACAAGAAAGCACATGAAAGCAAACTGGTCTGGCAAAAACAGATAAATACACCCTTACATAACATATTTAATATCTATCTAGCTAGAATTCCTGCCTTCTCTTTATCCTCTTACCTCTGCTTTCTCCCTTCTATCCATACGCCTGCACACAGAATATACATGAACAACCCACAAAGTCCCCTTGTTACGCTTCTTAAAATAGAAATATACATCAACAAGTACTAAACAAGCAGTAAATCAACAGGCCAATAAAGAAATATTTCAATATCCTGGGGAACAGTTAAAGAAAGGATAAAACAGAAGAGAAGTGGACTGGACTGCCCTCTGTCTCCTTAATGGAGCAGTAGCAAGTTACAGGGCAATGTCCGAGGCGAGACGGAGACACATGGCCGATTCGGAAGGGATGTCACTGCGGGTGATCTCGTTGCCCTCCAGACGCAGGATCTTCAGCTTGGAGAAGTTCATCACGTCCACCACACTGCAGAAACTGCCCAGCGTAAACTCTGTGACAGTTCAGACAAACAAACAATTACAAAAAACATTACATATCAGAAGCAGATGTTCATGTTGTTCTAGTGAAAAAGGGAGCTCAAATCATTTCTGAAGAAAAAAAAAATTAAAGATGTGAAGCCACAAAAACAGTCAAACTTTCACAGTTGCGTTAGTGATGCAAAGCAAAAACATCCCATGTCACCAATTACGGGCATTTTCACTCTCACCCAACTGGTAAAGTGATTCATATGCCAGACTGTGATTCTCATTATTACAGAGTGTTGTAACATGGACGCAAATGATCTGCCTTGTATTTCCCTAATCAGTGCTTAAGTGAAACCAGCCTGCGTCAAACAATAAAAGGGTTTTCATTGTAGCAATTTTCACCCATTTACAAAAAACTTCAGACCCGTCATTTCAGATAAAATGTACCCTGCAAACGTGTGGAGACATGTGGGGTATAAATAAAGTCAGTCCGATTGTTTTGAGGTGAAATCATTCGTTTTACAGAAACTTAGCTTGGAATTCTCTACAGTGGTGATGCTAAGAACCAGGGGTCAACTGAAACATAGCCATTTTATTTACTATCCACAACTACCAGTGAACTTACACACGTCTTCTTTTTTATTTTCATGTTAAAATGGTAAAACAATGGTAAATCTGAAATCTGTATTCCACCATGAAAGGGTTTCAAAAAATATATTTTAGGCCAAAAACATCTCAAGACTATGGTCAAACAATGTGTGAGGCATCAGGCAGCATATTATAAACCATTTCATGTAATAACTGTCTGTGAGGGAGGTTTAAAGGCATTCAGACATCTGGTTCCTATCACCACCACTTTGAACAATCTTGGGTATTATACATCAAACCACCCTGAATAGCTTTGTTTACATCTTAACCATTTAATTATGTAGAAATGTTTGAAAACTGCATTAGTCACAACTAAGATCCAAGAGTTATTTGGGTGGTATTATTTTCCTCAGATGAAACCTGGGAGGGGGAATTTCACAAAGCAGGATTTCAAGTCTAACATAACCTAACAAGTTAGGCCCAAAGTCAAGCACGTACAAAAGGAAAAGTGCTGAGGGACATTCTGATTTGACAGTCCTCATCTTTGGGCTTTTATCTGGCTAACTGAGAAATCATGCTTTATGAAATACCCACCTGGTTAGTCCTTCATGTAAATTTAATGTAAACTAACAAAGAAAAACAAAACATATGATTTCCTGCACAGCCGTTTGAATCTATTATGGAAAGACTATTGGAAGGTTGGAAATAAACTTTTCTTACCACTAGGGGGCAGCAATGGAGACTGCACAAAACTCAGCTGACTATTCATGAACTGCACATGTGGAAAAGGGAAACAGCTGTACCTTTAATTTGATTGGCCTGTAGGTAAAGGTGCTCTAGACTGGTGCTGACTGGTGGGATCCTCTCTAGCTTGTTGAAGGAAAGATCCAGCTCAATCAGTCCGCTTACATTGAATATGTTGGGTGGGATGCCCTTGTCTGTGAGCTCGTTGTGGGAAAAGCGCACATACTGCAAATTGGAGAAGCGATTGAGGAAGTTGTCTGGGATAGCATTGATGGCATTGGAGCCCAGGTAGAGCTGGTGGAGCATGCTGGGCAGGCCTTCAGGGACATTCTTAAGCTGGTTATTGCTGACATCAAGCAAGGTGAGCGATTTGAGGCCCTTCAGTGCCCCGCCCATGTCCTGGATGTCATTGTCGTTGAGCAGCAAGATGGTCAGGTTCTCCATTCCCTCAAAGGCACTGGGCAGAACCTTGGTGATTTTGTTATGGTTGAGGCGGAGGTCACGAAGCGAGGCAGGCAGGCTTGCTGGAACCTCAGTTAGGTTATTGCCACTCAGATAAAGTCGGTCCAGCTTGGCCAGCTTGGCAAAAGCCTTTTTACCCACCGTGTTGATGTGGTTCTCGTGCAGTATGACCCACACAAGATCGGTGGCGTTCCCGAAGGCATCGTCTGAGACAGTGGGGATGTGGTTGTGCTGCAAGTAGACATACTTCATGCGAGAAGGGATGTAAGGCATTTGCTTAAGTCCACGGTTGTCGCAGTACATGGCGATGGGAAAGGTTGGAGGGCAGTCACACTCGGTTGGGCAGTCTCCTCCAGTGTTGTCGGCCTGCAGGGAGGCCATAGGATGTAATCTGTAGATCCATGCAAGTGGGTCTGCTTCCTGAGTCAGTGTGATGTGCAGGAGCCCTACCAGCAAGACAGCTGCCAGCCGCATTGTTATGAAACAAAGGAGGCTCTGCGACTGCAAAAGGAAACAACCATGTACATGAACAACCCTAGTCCTGTAAATATGAGCGGATTCCCTGTTCTAACACACGCACTTCAGTTCAGAAAGGGCTTCATCATTACCTGATTAGTTGAATCAGGTCTGTCAGAGCTGGAAAAAACACCAAAATGTGCAGAGCAGGTGTACTGCAAGACTAAGGTTGGCAACAACTGCATTAAAGACATCCAAAGGAATTAAAAGATGAAAAATTAAACAATGTAGGTGAACATGAGGGAGATGATCCCTCTTAAGAACAATGTCCATTTACTGTGCCATACCATACTGTACCATATATGTCCAGTTTAGTATGAACAGAATGATACATAAACTTACACGTGTCATCGTCATCATTTATAGGGTTGCAGCCTTATACACGTGTGTGGAAATAAACTAGATCAGTACCCAATATGATAGCACAAAAAACAATGCTACTACCCCCACCCCACCTTGGTAAGAAGCCCCTCCTAGTGAAAGTTGGGGACTCTATCAAAACAAAGACTAATGGCAATAATATAGAAACACCTGAAACTTTTAATGCAGTCTATTTCTTAGTGTTTATAGTTATATTATTACATAATAATATACTGTTACTTCATTTATTATTATTATTATTATTATTATTATTATTATTATTATTATTATTATTATAACAGTTAATTGGTGAAAATATGACACATTAGACATGACAGAACAGATTACACGTGGATAAAACATAGGCTAATTGTTGTTGATCATTGCTATAAACAATTCAGGAGTGGTCTTTTGTAGATAATTAATAAACTTGTATAAATTAATAAAGATTGTCAGTAACACATCAACAACATATCATTGAATTAGCAGTAATGAAGCATCAATTAATGTGAAAATCTTATAGATATTCTGTTGATACATTACTTACATTAAGTAGATTACCCAAAACCTAACCCTAACCCTGGCCCTAAGCCTAACCTTAACCTCAAGCCAAAACCTAATCCTAACTCTCATATGTTTTGGACTCTCTTCCCAAGAGTCCACTGAGTGTTTGTTTCATCTAAAAACAAAGTGTCACCCACTTCATCCAGTCCAGATGCTGGTTAGTCTTATGCTAGCTAACCAGTGAATCTCCAGTGAACAACTTTGCATCTTTATGAAGAAAATCTTACTAAATAATTTGTCTGGGGCAGCTTTTTGCCCATGTCTGGGGGCGCTTCATACCAAAAACGTCTAACTGTACATTTTTACTTTAAAGGGGGAAAAAAAATTAATCTTAAAACTAAATGTACTGATCTCTCCACAACAGCCCTTCTCCCCCAAAAATAAGACATTTGCTCATACCACTTCATGTAAATGTGAGAAAATAAGGGTAAGGAGAAGGCAAACTTAAACTAGGGGGCTTCTCTTCCCAAGTTATCCTATATAAATGTTTACAGAGTAGAGTCCAATAAGAGTGTAAAGTAGAAAGTAGCAGTGCATAGGTGTCTCTGTGCAAGCTCACATACAAGGAAACAGTGTTCCCCTCCCTACTGTTATTTCATTAAACATCAAGTTGACATGAAAAAAGTAAATGCAGTCATTGCTGCTAAATATTTAACTTCCCATTACATATAAAAAAAAATCACCCAGTAAAGCCACTGGCTCACTGGCATTCAGAGTGGCTCTCCTTGCAATCAAATACAAGTAAACAAGTGTGCCTTGAAGCAGAGGAGCAAAATAAAAGCAAAAAATGTAACTAAAAACAATAAACACTGTAGTTTTACAGTTCCTCTACATATTGCATGATCACACAGGAACACACCTACCTGAATAAGTTAAAAGGCACTCCCTCCTTCTTGTCCAGAGCCTTTGTAGCACTGTGCAGAGTGGCGCTTGCCAAAGTCTTTGTGAATACCCCCTCTCCCCTTCAAGCTTTTCGTTTCCAACCCCCCTCCACCCACCACCCCAAAACAGCCCTCCCAAACCCTGTCCAATTACCGCACACTTCTCCCTCTCCATCCTTGGGCCACTCTTCACCAATGAGGAATCGGGGACTGCCCTCCCTCAACATCTGTTCATCCACATGTTGGGTTTTTCTTATTGCAAGATCTTGCCGAGTGACCAACCTGACCCCATTAACACGGCATCAGAGAGGTGTTTCCCCATAATGGCCTTTTTTGTCCAATCAGAGGTGCCCACTTTGTTGGTTTTTGTAAAAGTCTGGCCTGGACTAAAAAAGAAGTGGCGTATATTGTCTTCTAGGCCAGAATCAAAGCTAGTTTTGGGGGAAAATAATCAAATATGCTAAATATTCCTTCTTACCCAAACTCAGCTATGTTTAGTGTGCTGCTTTAGTTTTGCACTAGAGCTAAAAGGCTAAATAGAGAATAAGGCCTGTGAATTAGCATTGTGGAAAATGCATGGCTAACATTCCTGAAGGAAAAGAATCAAGCACGGACCTGCATGCATTCCATCTGGAACGGATTTAGCTGGTCACTCAGCATGGTTATGCACGGTCATGATCAGCATAACAGCTTCCATTGCTACTGGCTAGCATAGCAGCTTCCATAATGCAACATATGCCGGTTTTGCTGGTGACTATTTGCTGGTCTATGCTGTTTTTTCTTGCGGGGTGAAATCATAATGCATTTTAATTTTGTACTATGACATTTTAGAGTGAAACAATATCAGGGAGGGTCTTTGAGTGACAGGGATGGGTGAAGAGGTATGTGAAACATGATATTACTGTTTAATATTGTTTTTTTTATTTTTCCTATTGCATTGTGGCATGATCAGGAATACATTTTAGAGGGTAGATGTGGTCTTGTAATGAGAGCATCCAGGGACAACTATGGGAAATTCTGGGCTAAATGTGGCTGGGAACGTGGTCTTATTATTAGGGTGGGATCAAACTAAGCATAACATGTATAAGCCAGTCCATAGCCTTATGAAGGTGTAGCTCAAAGTAAAGGGTGAGGGTGTACTTGTCAAAACAATCTGACAGACTACAAGCCTGTTGTTAGCCCACGGGAATGTAAGTTAGCATGGCTGAAAAGCCCTCCCTACATCTTGCAAGGGAAAAACGGTTTAGTGTTTTTCTTGCTAGCTTGTTTTGCTAGTGTTAGTGCAAATTTGGGGTTAAGGTTTTAGAGGGGGTCGAACCCTTGTTCTTTGTAGCAGATACAGCCACAAAACTGCAATGGCAGTTGAAAAATTAGCCTGGTTCAATGAGACTAAGACGTGGGCAATAGAGGAGGATATCAAAGATTACAAGAAAGTCTCAGATAGACTGGACTATGTTGATTCTAACACTGTATTACATAATGTTATCCATACAAATGATAAGAACAAACATTACATAGTTAAAACAGGAGTAGCAGCTATGTTGACACCTGAATTTTGTCCAAATTTGCTCCATTTTGCTGGACACAAACACTGTACGTGTCAAATTGTGTTTGCCAGTGTTAATGCAAACAGAGACTACGATGAGAGACTCAATATGACCTGTATGTATGCATTCAAACATTGCATACACAAAAAAAAGTCCTCAAACATCCCATAGCAACAACAACCTCTCAGAGAGCGAACTCCTCTGTTAAAGCGCAGAGCTTGAGTGTAATTCGTCAGAACAGGGCTTGCTCTGTGCAAACAGACTTTCCACTCTCTGCATGGGACCAGGATGCAACGGTTGCCAAGTTCCATTTAAGCATACTAGATGGTGAAAGGTACACGTCGATTCTGAGAAACTGCTGATCAAAGGATCATCAAAAACATTGCATCACATGCTCACTGCTCTTTAAAAAACACTAAACCAAAAGAAAACCAAATAAAAGAAAAACTCCTGATGTCCCTTTTTGAGTCTCTGGTTGTTTCTTTCTTGCACCTCCTCATTCTGCATGTCCTGTCTGCCCTGTTGTGGAATGCCTAGTCCCTCCTTGCCCTCAGAGGCCTTTTTAATGCCTGGCTAGAGGAGACAGCTGGTTTTAGATAAGCAAATCCAAGAAGCTAGAAGTGGAGACAGAAGAGCTGGGCTACAGATTACAAGCAGAACAGAGGAATTGGGCCAGGCAGCCTCAGGTTGGAGAGATTTCCTGCTGTTTCTTTATGAAGCATGGAGGGAGAACGGCCCTGAGTCTCTTTTGACTCTAAAATACACCATACACAGAATCCAGTTTTATATGGCATGTAGCCAAACTCTGTTGAAGGCATCCCTCTATAGAGACCAAAAATAATGTCTGGAAAATCTGTCAGAACATTTGCTAATTGTAAATACAACTATATAAATGTAAGCCTGCAGAAGTCATTGGAAGACTAAACATACAAGACAAATCTTAGCTTTTTTTCTGTATATCAATTAGGCCTACCATCTAGTTACTTTGATCTATGGGGGTCTTGTGCACTAACAAAATACAATACAACAGGCAGTGTATAATCTTGCCTAAAGTAATTAACTCTAAAGTATGTACTCCAACATGCAGCTGGAGACCATTCACTTTTAAGAAAACAGACATGCATCCAAAAATGCCCTGTGAAAAGTATCACCTAATTCTAGTCTCATGTGTTGAGATACAATAGATGGTAAAAGACAAACATCACATCCATATTTGCTTGCTGACATCTCATTACAAAACCATGGGCATTAGTCTGGAGCTCTCTGGTCCTAGAAAAGTGGCGATTCTACTATACCAAACTTAGCAAACCATTTCTTTAAGAACACCTTTTTATTTGGGGCCTAAACATTGAAAAGCAGCCCCAGATTTCCCTGACATCTGCCAAACCCAGATTCATCCATCAGACAGCCAGACTATGAAGAATGATTCATCATTCCAGAAAACACTCAGGGTGTGCTCCAACAAGTCCAGGTAATGTTGAAAATTGCATGGTGATCTCAGACTTTTCCACAACTATGAAAACCCAATTAATGTTTTTTCCCAAAGAACAGTTCTTGTACAGATGCTTCCAGATTTGGAACTTCATAGTGAGTGTTGCACCAGATAACAGATGTTGTTGAGGTGATACACTCGTCAACACTGAATGGTACTGTTCTATGAGCTTGTGTGGCCTACAACTTTGCAGCACACCTGTTCTTGCTCCTTGACATCTCCAATTCACAATATCACTTACAGTTGACCATGGCAGCTCTAGCAGGGCAAAAATTTAATAAGCTGACACTTTGGAAAGGGAGCATCATATGGCAGGGCCACATTAAAAGTACCTGAGTCATTTAGTATGACCCACTCTCATTCTGCAGTTCTTTGTCTGTGGAGACTGCATGGGTGTATGATAAATATATGCACACATTTAACACTTTGATGTATTTTCAAAATATGAAAAGAAGAATGTCTGATCCAATTGTGCAATTGTCATTTTCGTTTTGTGTCATTTTGGTATGAATAAAAAAATCCGGTAACACTTTGTTGTAGGGCAGAGTTCATAAGGCAACCTACATAGAATCTATATAAGTTCATCTAGACAAGTGACAGAAACCTACATAAACATTTTACAAAGGCCTTTGACAAGCAATGTTACAGTATCAGCATTAAATCACAGTGACATACATTAAGTTACAAAGTCTGTGTCATTTCACCCCAGAAAGTGTCATGACTCAACCTAATGTCAGAAAAAAAGAAACACATTAGGTCTTAAGTGTAACTTGACATCAAAGTTGGTAAAAGCAGCATTTGTACTAGTAAAAAGAACAAACACTTATAAATGTTCATTTGGCTCTTTTTTCAGTAGAGTAGAGCTTATGTGTACGTCATGCAGCCTTATGAACATTGCATTACAGTAAAGTGTTACTAAAGTACTCTATGCACTGGCATAAAATTGGCTGTCTCTCCCAAATCCCCAACTGTTATAACTGTTATAAAAGCAGATCTGATGAAATTTGTCGTTTAGATGATTTACCAGGTCCCACCTCCCCCAATTTTGTGACCCCATCATGCAGGCACTGACCTGGATCTCATCCCATATGGAGCTGAGACTCACATCAGGAAACGCTTCACATTCCTGCCACCCTATGCCCTCGCATGGTAAACTCTCTCCAGACGTGACGGGCTGAAGCTCTTTGAACAGCATACTGATTTGTGGGATTTTGCATGTGTGGTAATATTACATGAAATACAGATGTCTAACCAGAAGGGAGCAAGCAATAAATCAAGTACACAAAATCTTATGCTCACTCAAAGCCTCAATCACTTAACAAGCCTGAGCTGAACAATGACCTGCTGTAATTGTTTGATATATTCAGCACTGAATAAATAACTACTAGCCAGCTGTCAGTAACTGGTAGCTAAAGCTGTTGGTTTTCAGTAAGTCAAGGCCTAGAATTCATAGAATAACAAAGTGAATGTTAAATGATTTTGTATGTGTTTCTTTAAATATAAAATGTAAATTCCAAAAGAAAACAGAAAAGCATTGATTTATAAATCGACTTTGAACTGTATTTGAATGAAATGAATACAAAAACCCAATATTTAATGTTTTACCTTGTCAACTTCATTATTTTTTCATGGTTAGGTAAAAAGGGAGCATCTAGAAATGAGGAAGAATGGGTTGAGACTCACCACTTTGCCAAATTGCATCAACAAACAGGTCAGTAGTTTAAGAATAATGTTCCTTGGTGAGTGGCTGCAACAATGTTAGGTATTTCCCATCAGTATCAGTATCAGACTGCACTACATACAGAATAATGAATTGTTTAGCAAACCGTTGTCAATAAACACTGTGTGCCACTGCATCTACAAATGCAAGTTATGACTGTACTGTGCAAAGTCAACATCACTCAGAAATGCTGCCAACTTCTTTGGGCTCAAGATTGTCTGAAATGCGCAGTGGAAACATGCATCGTGACCTTTCACATTGCTTATGGAATAACAGACATCATATTCCCCCAAACAGCTTTGCTCTACACCAGCTTCCAGGTATTCAAAGCCTTTCATTGCATAGTTAAATGGTGTTGGGCAATGGGCTACAATCAAAAAAATAGATGAGGAATGTTTTAAATGTTTCATTAGATTTACAGTCAAATAAACTGATTCTGTAGGAAAATCAGCCCTTCAAAAGAAGACTAATGAAGGTTCATGATGAGTCACAAACGATGTCTCAGTAGTCAAGTCTTAACATGATGATAATCTAAGGCCAAGACAATCAATCTGTGTTACTGAACTAAACACAGGGCATTATAGCTGCTTAATAGGAGTCTTTCAAAGTATGTCTTCCTCCATCAGTTGCTAAAGTATTGTGGATTTTTACCTGAAGAAATATGCTGTTTCTTTGTCACAACAAATGGAAACAGACAGGGGCAACAGGAATAAGAAAATTAAGGTTCAGGAGAGCACATAACTGTAAACTTCAATGGCACTGCGAAGGTGGAACAATGGATCTTTGTCCTTGGCTTGAGTGTTTCATCCTTGAAATCAAAGGGGGATTATTGAAGCACTAGAATAATTCTATATAATAATCCTTAAAACAAATCATTTTTTCCACTGTGTTATTTTTATATTTCACAGAGCAAAAACAAAACAACGCACTGTTTCATGCACCATTGTTCCCCGACTAGCACAGCCCACAGAGTTGCATTACTTAACAACATGCCAAGAAGTCCTGGATGCTTTTAGCTTCTTTTGAACAGCGTGAACATTATCAAGAATTTTTTTTGTTTACCAATTTGTTGTCAGTCCATAGCTACAGTCTGCTTCTTACCTCATACTTAAAGTGCACACCACATGCTCTACACATGTGCTTGTGAAGCGGCGAACTATGACTATTAGAGATAGGCCTCATTTCAGGTCATAAAAGTCAAAACACCTCTTAAGCTTTTTCTAATTAAATGTTAGCTCTAAGCTAGGACGCAATAACATTCATGGGGCCGTTCTATATTAATCATGGACTTGTAAGACTTTCCATAACTTTTATTTGAGGTTTACACGTATCTACGACATTAACATATATTTTACAGTGACTTGGTCAATGGCCATAGAATAGAGTGGTTGCTGCAGTTTTCCATTTAGAATGACTGAGCTAGACTATTGCTCACATTTGCAGTTAGTGATGTGTGTAGGACCTCCACAAAGCCCAGAGTGACCTTTCTTATCACAAAATTGGTCCCACCCTTTGTAAGCTAAAATATGATTGGTTGATTCCACTGTCACGTTCTAATCATGCTGGTAGATAATCTAACTTTTAAGGCCTTTTAAGACCTGTCCAGCTCCTGAAAGCCTAACCAATGGGAGAGTTTGCTTGGCTGCATTTTTTCTAGATACCACAAAAAAAAGAATTCTGATTGGATACATTTCCTTTCATGATCTTAACCCTTCTGTTTCCAACCAAAACCTAACAATGAAATAAGACTATAACTGTAAAACTGAAAAACAACAATGTAATAATTCTGTTAATTTAAGATGAACCAAAATTACAGACCCCTTTTTTGGAAAGGTGGGACATTTTGTAAAAATGATTTGTGAATCCGTTAATCACCTTGATCCTTTATTTAACCGATGAAAGTACCAACAAACGATGTCCAATGTTTTTGCTGCAACACACTCAAAAAAAGTTGGGAGAGAGGCATGTTTACCACAGCGTTACATCAACTTTTCTTTTAAGTACATTTTTAAATCGTTTGGGAGCTGAGGTTACTAACTGCTGCAGATTTGCAAGTGAAATTTTTGCCCATCTTTGCTTGATACCAGACTTCAGCTGCTGATCAGTCCTCCTTATATGTCATATATTTGCATCAGAAGACAGATCTGGACGACAAACAGGGCAGTCAAACACACACATTCTGTATTTAAAAAGTGACGCTGTTGCAGCATGTGCACAATGAGGCCTGGCTTGGTCTTGTTGAAATAATCCTGGACATCCTTGGAAAAGATGTGATCTAGATGGCAGCATATGTCTCTCTGTAATCCCAATATAGGCCCCCACACCAATGGTACCTTCATGCGTATGCAAGTTACCCATGCTGCGGACACTAATGCACCTCATACCTTGACAGATGTTGGCTTTTGCACCTTTCCTGATAAATGTCTGGATGGTCCCTTTTACCCTTGGAACTCCACATCCATTTTTCCCCAAAACAAGCTTCAAGTTTCAAGTTGTGGACTGTGTTAAGTTTTCCCAAGAACTACTGAGACAATGTGGCAAAATTTAACACAGTAGCATGACAGTTTCACGCGCAGTATTATCTGAGAGCTTGACTGTCACGCACATTCAACAGTGGTTTCCGGCCTTGCCCTACATGGACTGAGATTACTATGGATTCTCGGAATCTTTTCACAATATTATGTACAGTAGAAGACAAAGGCCTAAATTCTTTGCAATCTTGCATTGAGAAATGTTCTTTTTTACCAATGCACCTGCTTATTGTGGAAATTTTCAAAATGGACTATAAGTGAACTTTTTACCCTATTTTGTTTGTTTTTTTTTATATTTTTTGGTTGTGTTCCAGGCATCAAATTCTACATTTATTTATATTTACAAAATACAATCAAATTGGTCAGCCAAAACATCAAAAGTCATTTCTTGGCACTTTATTTCAGTTCAAAAACCTTTTTTTTGTTTTTATTCTATTTTATAAATTGTCCAAATTTCTAAAAATTATTTGTAGTTTTTAATTCCCAAAAATCATCAGACCTTTTCTCTGAAGGCCTAGAAGGCTCTTAGGGTTCCCCAATGCCTGTTTAGAGTTCATGGTTCATTTTGTAATGATAGATTAAAAGAATAGTGCTCATAACCACCATGAGATTAGCTATATGTTCTCGTAAACTGGCAGGAAACTGAGATGATATGTAAACAGATGACATATATAGAGCAGTGATGTTTCTGGTCAGCATGTATCATTGTTCTTGGTTTCTGCTGCAGCAGTGATAGATGCTGAATGAGAGTCATAAGCATGTTTCACTTACCTGGCTGGCAAAATAAATAAATAATGTTTTTTTATGAACTGTCCTCTACTGTGGATCTTAACAAAAACAGAAGTAATTTATTAAATTATGCTCAATGTCCACAGCACATCTTGACGTGCCATGACTGATTGGGGTGTCTCATTTCTCCCTGAGGAATATTCTACAGAGCATGAGACTCAAGTCAGTTGAGCAAAGCTGTGTTCAGGTAAACTCAACAAAGGTAGAACGCTATTCCATGCATCCATCTTTTTTGAATATGTATATCTAATTACTGCACTTTGCTATACAATTAACTCAAAACTCTTTCATCTCAAAGAGCTGGTGAGTTGGGGTCTTGCTTTGAGAGCTTCTAGCAGGAATGACTCCATGCCTGTAACTTGAACCCTTGACCTCTAAAACCACAGAACTGCAAACACAAAACACATGTCTGTAACACTCAGAAGGTCACATATCAATGCACACACATATGTACACACTGACACACACACACAAATACTGAAAACTAAATATTGTCTAATCTTGACTTGAACCTTCTCTGTATTAGACAAACATTATCCTTTAGCTCTTTTATTCATTTATTTATTTGTTTACAAACAAAAAAATAGAAAACTTTTTTAAGGCATGGAAACCTAACAAATTTGGGACATTAGGACAGCTCTGTATATGTTCTATGCAGCATGTTGGTTTCTTTGATTGATTCTTTCTTTGGTTTGTTTAATTTGCTTATCTACAGTATATGAATTTAGATTAAAAGCTGTAGCTTAGTGAGAGGTTAAATTAATAAACAAAAGCATCGCACCGACGCGCTCATTACGCTGCTGACTAGGCTTAGTAGTATATATTTTGTCACGTCTTCATATATTACATGATAGTATTTGTGTCTATTTTGTCTATTGATATTTAAAAAAACAGAAAAAAGTAGTTCGCTTTACATAGTTACCAAATAAGGGAACACAGCGCATGATTTTCAATCCATCATTCAATAAATGTCAAACCATCTATTGGACAATTGATAAACTTGAGAGAGGAATTGGTTAGCATGAGCTTTGCTAGCATGCTACACAACAGAATGGTTGAGGCTAGCTAATGCTAAAATAACACCTGTTTAGGAGATAGTACACCCATTCAGAGGATAGCACTAAGGTTGAGTCGAGTGAGTGGTGTTGGACTCAAACCTGAAATTGAGTGTATTCTGTGGTGTGTGCAGAGACTGTGCTTTTCTGATATGTGTAGCTTTTTAAGCTGCTCTCATGCTTTGTTTTTCCGAGGTTTTTCCTGACACTGATTCCCCTAATTTGTGTTAGCACCACCTATTGGTGAGCTCCCACACCACAAATCAGTGGGCCCTCTAAAATATAAATGAGTGGAATCCATTCAGTCATGGATTAAAAATCTGACACGTCATAATTTGGCAATACCATCATAATTTTAAAACATCAAAAAAAGTTGGAAATTGCTGTTAGCTTAATGCTAACATACTACTACAATATCAAAATTCCGCTAGTAGAAATAACATTATCACAGAGTTGTTTTTTCTCTGTTTTTGACTGGGTTTTGGCCCAAACGGAACGCCTAGCCCTAATAGGCTATGGTTTGCCCCCCAAAAATGGGTATGCTAACCAATTCAGAAAAATGATGCCTCTTTGCTGTTTCGTCTCTGAAGTTGGATTCCCTTCACAAGGAGTTTGACCTGTGAAGTCCAACTTAGAAAAGCTTTGCCATTTTCCTGTCACAGTTCATCTGGACCTCTGAACATTAATCCGGTAACAACAGCCACAAGCTGGCATATCACGCTTTTCACATCTCCACAAGAGGCGTATGATTTATACAGCACAAGAAGCTTTAAATGACACCCTTAAGTGGATCATCAGGTTTCTCACAGCTGTTTTTCCAAAGCCAAGTTCCTCCTCACTGTGGAGTCAAATATATACATTTCCTCCTCCCAGGCGGGGTATACACTTCCTTCCACCACAGATGGTAAAAATTAGGACCTCTTCAAAAGCATCTCATTCTTTTTCCAAAACATAAAAAAAGCACACGAAAGATCAAAAACATATGAGGAGAAAAATACAGAAACTCTGCTGTAATACAGTTGATAATCAAACACATACACGCTGAAACAGACTTGAATAGGGCACAGCAGTGCCTTTGGTTTGGGATGTAGCACCCTCTAGCCATTGTGCAGGGAAGAAGCAAGAGAAATTTCAGCCAAGTCCTGACTCACTACATCACTATGAGCTTTCTGCTCTGCTCTGGTCTGGAGGATTGAGTCAAATGAGCTTACTAAAAAGAAGCCCCTGTAAGACTATGGCCATATAAGTTTGAAAACAGTTCTTTGTGTCTTTCAGTGTACACTTAAAAATGTGCCAAAATCGGGTTCTTTGCAGAGACGCTGTGGAAAAGGGGTGCTCAAGCCTGATCCTGGAGATCAACTGCCATGACCAGTTCAGAACACACTTGGCTCTCATAAACAGCTGCCCAAGAACGTGGAGGACCCCTGCCCTGCATATTTTAGTGTCTGCCCTGCTCCCAGCACTCCTGATCCAAACTAATCCGCTAATTAACAAACCCTTCCTGAGTCGGATGAGTGTGTTTTGGCAGGAAAACACAAAAATGTGCAGGGCAGGGGTCCTCCAGGAACAGTGTTCGAAACCATTGCCCTAACGAGCTTCATTACTTGGATCAGGTGTGTTAGATTAGGGTTGAAGCTCAACTCTGCAGGGTGGTAGAAAAAAACTGCATTTGGTTCCTTAAAGCAGTGGTACTCAGTATCTCAGTGGGTTGACATCTCTCACTTATTCATGAGTGGAGCGTGTCTTAAAGGGCCCATATCACATATAAAATAAAAGAGTTTGATTTAGTATGTACACATTGTTAAAGTGTTGAAAGCCACCATTCAATCCCCTGACCATACAGTCCACTTTGAAATTACTGTACTTTGTGATGTCACATAAAACTGTATTTGCATATATCAACCTTTTTAGTTTTAACCCCACCAACTCACAATAAAGTTATAAGGAATGTTTCAGCATGTGCTGCTTTTTGAATGAGGCACAATACAGAACAGAACAGAGCTCATTTACACATATCAGTTTTAAAGGAACAGTAATGAATCTCTCTGATTCTAAGGGATAAAGAGAGGTTGGACAATGAATTATAACTGTTTTTGGTACATAAATCCATATAAATATAAAAAAATTGGATATGAGGCCTTCAAAATAATAAGTGGTCCATAGAAGAATAAGTACACGAGTAAATAAGAATACAGTTTAAGTAATATCTACAACTTTTAAACTTGATCTTAACAGCCCGGTTGCTGTTGCAGTTTCTGGCTAACATTCAACATAAAGAGCAGATGCTTCTCAATGAGTCTGTTTTTGTTCTTTCAAGACACCCTCCACTTATTCATAATTCATTTGCACTGTTGGTAACTGCTGCTGCATTTGTCCTTATATGACCGAACTGTCGTGTGTTGAGAAGTGGGACAGCAGAAAGAGAGAGCCTGAGATGAGTCAAATGCCATGTCTGCCGAATGCTGAGTAACACCTACCACTTTCATCCAGCCTGCCTGTTTTGTCATTGTGGCTTGGCTCGGCTTCCCCACGACGGAGGGCCGACCGCAAGTCTTCCACAAAGAGCTCTCTCAGAGCCAGCCAAGAGTAAAACAAAATACGCAAGCGACCAATATGTATCCAACAAACAGGAAAACCTGCAGTACCGTGCATATGCACACTGCAAAGTACAGATGTTTTGCGTGAGGTGTGCATGTGGGTGGGTAGAAAACATCATATGTAAGGACTGCATGCAGAAGAAAGGAGTCTGTTGTCTGGCAGCCTCATGCAGAGCTGTTGTGATCAGGGGTGAATGGTGCTACTGGAGAATTAGGAGCACATGGCTAAAAGGAATGCGCAGTGAATTGACTTTCATTTATGCAAGGCAAATTAACTTTTCACATGCCAATGTTCAGTGTCAGTTCCCTCCAAACACTGTCGATTTTGCTGAAGAAATGATTCTCATTCAGGGCCATTTTTTTGCTATAAGCAATATAAGCAGTTGATTAAGGCCCCTGGAGTTGCATTTCATAGATCTATTTCTCCTCCGTTACTCTGATGAGCCTCTTACAGCAGTCAGTGACAGTAATAGTAACAGTAACACTGGAACTAGTCCATAACAGTGACTGATTTTGATAAAGATATTTCTCATTTGGCTCTGTGATGGGCTTCTAACAGTGGTCATTCGTTATCTTTGGTTAATCTGACACCTTAGGAAGCCCTCATGTCTGTTTGGCTCTCTCTTTTAATTTAGGCTGCCATTGCTAGGCCTGCCAGAGTCACTGCTTGTACCCTCTTAGCAATAGTGTTTTCTGTCACCCCAAGTACAAGCTCAGAAAAAACTATACGAAACTGTCTCTGGGGTAGTACTCCTCTCGTGACTGGGGTGGTATCCTCAAGGGTACATCTCAGAGCCTTGGGTCAGGGAACAATAGTTGTATTGACTCCACACACTGTCTCGTCTCCAGGCTTTTTATTTTATTGTTCTATTTTTAAACATTAGGTGATGAAAATGTACAAATACACACTTCTCATCTGGGAAAAACTTATTTATGCCACAAAAATACAAAACCACTATTGTACCTTTGAAGGTACACTTATTTGTGCATAATACCTTTATTTCTAACAGTGCGGAACTGTCTGTAAGTTTCCTTCCTGAGCTGAACATTGCTCATTCTGTGTGGTATGATGCTGCCATTTCATCTACCTTGATAGGGATCTGCTGCCACGGAGCTTCCAAAAAAGCCTCACCTGCATGCCCCATTCACCCTCCTAGTGATAGGACACAAACTAGAACCTATTTAATCATAGACACTGTTCACCTGCCTCACACTGCACACCTCTCATATTCATACTAACAGATCATCATTATAAGCTTCTAGCAGTAGTCATTGATGAATTTAACTCTCATTTTCACTGTGATTCACTCCTAACACTAGTCACTGTTTGTTCACTGGTAACAATGACTAATTTTCATAGCTCTGTTTCTCATCATTATTTCCAAAAGTAGCACTCGATCATCATTGCTCATTCTAAATACTTTTATATTATGTATTTCGATATATAATGAATAAATATATTTCAGTATTACATATTAGTTGTAAAATTTCATCACGCACTCATATTTATCTTATTGTGTTATTGTTTTGCTATCCGGTGCCAACCAGAGGATGACGGGTTCCGCCTTTGAGTCTTGGTTACCCTCAAGGTTTTTTCCTCTTGCCTTTAGGGGGTTTTTCTAACCACTTTAACTCTCAGCTTGTTTGTTTGGGGCTTAGACCTGGATTTTCTGTAATTTTGCTTTGTGACAATTCCTCTTGTAAAAGGTGCTATATACATATATCTTCACTTGACTTAATCTAAACATTTCTGTCCAAAGGACAGGTTGATTTATATTGTATATACAATATTGTTTCTTAATTGTAAAATTGTATATATTTTTTTTATTCATTCTGCTCTTGTTGTGTTATTGTTTTGCTATTTGGTGTGAACCAGAAGAGGTTGGGCTCCCCTTTCAGGTCTTGGTTCCTCGCAAGGTTTCTTCCTCTTGCTCTTGCCACTGTTGCCCTTGGCTTGCTAATGGGTACTTGGACCTGAATTTTCTGTAAAGCTGCTTTGTGAAAACATCCATTGTGAAAAGCATTACATAAATAAATCTTGACCTTATACAAAATGGATTGATGTTTTACTTTGCAAACTATATGGTGTTTTTGTACATATATACTCATTCATGAAGGACCCCACCCATCCTCATGAAGGACCCCACCCATCCTCATGAAGGACCCCACCCATCCAGCACACACACTTTTTGTTCCGCTCCCCTCAGGTAGGAGGCTGCGGAGAATTAAGAGCAAAACTACCAGACTGAGAAACAGCTTCTTCCCTGAAGCTGTAAGACTCTCAAATTCCAACTGAACAATCACTGCAATGGCACTTCATGTCCACTTATTTATTGCTGCTGTACTGAATCAATAGCCTCCACTATATCATGCCTACACATGTCACTTTATACATTACCAGTATTAAGATGTAGACCTTCTACCTCATACTCATACTGCTGTGGTCCATGCTGCTGTCATCTGTCCTCCCCTTTATGCACCTTCTATTTATTGTTTATTGTTTGTCACTTTGGGAGTTAACTGGACCGTGAGTACAATGTGTTTCCTTCCACCTCAGGTACTACATGTGATGTGAATGACAATAAAGCCCTTATCTTATCTTATCTTATCTTATCTTATTCCGAACAACACGTTTCATGTTTGTCACTGTGTTACATCACCTTTCCTGGACCAGTTTTGAAAGAATAATTTTTTGCCATTCTTTTATTATACAAGTCGTCAGCTTTGTGCTATGTACTGCATTTCATAATGTGCCACATATTTTTAACTGGACAGGTCTGGACTGCAGAAGGGCCAGTCTATTTCCATTCAAATTAAATGACACTGTTCAGGGGTTTTTTATAACAGGCACTGTCACAGAATGACTTTACAGAATGCTGGTCCCAAGCAACTATTGAGCAAGCCAAAGATAACAGTGGCAAGGGTAAACTAAGAGCAAGAGGATGAAACCTTTAGAGGAACCAAGACTCAAAAGTGGGACCCATCCTCCTCTAGTCAACATAATAACACAAGAGGAAAGTGAATAGGGAAGAATGAATTGACAATTAATAATACTAGAGTAAATACTGACTAAAGAAAAGAAAAGAACCAAAAGTTGTGTTCTCTAATTAAGCAGCCAGCCTTGGTGTTGTCATGCTGAAATGGACATCCCTGAAAAAGATGTCACCTGGAAGGCAGCATATGTTGCTCCAAAATATGTACATATATCTTTCAGAACTAATGAGTACCTTGCACAGTTGTTTTATTTGTTGCCATCTGAAGGATCAAAGGTCATAACCATTCGGTTGTTGAGAGATTTCTTCAGATTCCCTGAATCTTTTGATGACATTATGTACAGTAGGGGATGAAATACCTGAAATCCTTGCAAATGTTCATTGAGGAACATTGTTAACATTAAACTATTAGGTTATCTGAAGCTCTTTTTAAATGGCAATGTTAAGTATCTTGTCTAATGCTTTGGTTTAAACACAGGTCACAGTGGATTTACAAATCGTTGCTTTTTGTTTTCATTTGCATTTCACATACTCTTCCAACAATTTTGGAATTGAGAATTGTAGTTGTAATTGTTTAGGTCAATTATGATGTTGGCATGCAAAAAACCTAAGGATATAATTGATGGTTTTGCTTTGATTGCATTTATTTATACATTTATTTGGCCAACCTAGTTTAAATATTCTGTTGTTTCATTGTTTTCACATCAACATTTACTCAACTTATAATTACTACATTCAAATGACTGAATTATTCATTCTTTCTCAATCTTTTTGTAAAATACTTTCATTTGGATGGGTGAAGACCCCCAAGTACAACATCACTGAAGGACCCTAAATGTTGAGAAAAAACCTTTACTCATTTTGATTGTGGGTGTTTTCTCCAAAATATCAGAACTGGAAGGCAACAGAATTTAAGAGTTCTTTAACATGCAGAAGAACATTTTGTAAAGTGGGATGTGTTTTGGACCCCTTCCCCAAGTGGATGGATCTGTTTTTGAGCACATTGAAAGAGTATTCAAAGAAAACTTAATCAAAACTTGGTACTGGATGTGTCTTTGGGAATATGAGTGAATGATCTACTATTGTCATCAAATCTTCCTCAGTATAATATTGATTTTGGATTTGAGACCTCACGCTGGACCTTTATTTTAGCCTGTGCATGTGACATTAATATGTGAAGACATATGATGTGTCTTTACAGGGAGACTCACATAGCAGCATGGACAACATATTTTGGTTTGTCTTTCCTCCTGACTTAGTAATGCTATTTATTTCACCTGTAACAAAAATCTTACATAGTGCAGCACTAAATTAAAATCATGTTACTAAAGTTTTCATAATACATAGGAATGGAAGGAAATATGAAAGGTTTACAATTGGTAATTATTTCCACATACACAGAATGTTAATATTTAGTTAGACATGCACTTGATAGACACGGGCAAACTTCATTTTTGT
This sequence comes from Pygocentrus nattereri, assembly GCF_015220715.1. Lineage (NCBI taxonomy): Eukaryota > Metazoa > Chordata > Actinopteri > Characiformes > Serrasalmidae > Pygocentrus > Pygocentrus nattereri. The sequence continues at coordinate 23,120,198 of NC_051231.1, read as the reverse complement.
GGCTGTTGCACAGCTTCCCAGTCTACACTCAGCAGAATCAGGGTCTTCATCCAAAAAGCACTGCATGGTTCCTTCATTTCCTTCTGTTTTCATGGAAAAGAAATTAGGCTGCTGTGTTCTGAGGGTAATGGCATGTACTACCTTCTCACAAACACGCTGCTTCAGACAAACCGTAATACTTTCAGGGTTAAGTCAATGTTTTCATGAAATTGTGTCTAGACGTCAAAAGAATAAGGGCAAGGGGTCCTGAAGTCATACACCCTCACAGGAGTAGGGCTAAAGCACATCCTGTCAGTCTTATTATGTAGCACATCAATAGACCATATTATATTATGACTCTTTTCTGATTCACATATTAATATTAATTAATAATATATATTGTGTATATTTGCTGTGCATTGCATTTTTTATACATTTACACTCACCATCCACATGGAAAACAACTACCTTATACTTCCACTCACTGGCTGCTTCATGTGGTCCACCTACTTCATGACTCTACTACATGAGTGTACAATTACAGACTGCAGCCCATTTGTTGTCATGCAAAGTCTATAAATTACCCTCTACCTCATTCATCACTGGTGAGTCTCTAACCACAGTGCTGTTGGCCATTGTTGAATGCATCAAGCATAACAGCATTGCTGGAGTTTGTTGTATTCACTACAGCACAACAGCACAGCTATGTTCAGATTGGTGCTGAATTTTTCCATCACAGTGAAGCAAACCACCCTTGACAACTATCACCTGCTAAGAGAGCATGTTACAAAACAGTTACCAAATTCAAGTGTCCAGAGTAAAAGTGTATGCAGAGCTGTAGGCTAGTTCTGAGACTTGATGAAATGCAGGCCTAACGTTTTTTTTTTTTGTTTTGTTTTATTATAAGAAAAAAAGGTTGCTAAAGTGTTGCTAGGCTATTGCTATGTTATTTGTTATCCCAGGTGGTTGCTGAGGTGTTGCTAGGCTATTGCTATGTTATCCAATATCCCAGGTGCTTGCTAAGGTGATTCTAGGCCATTGCTATGTTATCTGTTATCCCAGGTGTTTGCTGAGGTGTTGCTAGTCCATTGCTATGTTATCTGTTATCCCAGGTGTTTGCTGAGGTGTTGCTAGGCCATTGCTATCTCAAGTTGCTAAGGTGTTGCTAACTGTGGTGACACTTTAATAAGTATCAGAAATCTGAGCATCTCCCATTCATTTCTATGGAAAAACAAATTATGTTTGAATGAACACTGTTTGAATACTGAATAATAGTTGAATAAGCTAAAAAAAAAGCACAAGCAACCATTTTAAGTATAGGATGGATGGTTGGATGGATGGATGGATGGAAAAAATGGATGGCTCTATGGTCCTACAAAGACTTATGGTCAAAGCTGTAAGAGCTATATAGTAAGAAAAGAAAGATAAGTAAGTTGGCTTTTTCAGCCCAGTTTAACAAGAAGGCTAAGAAAACGCAGCAAGTTGGCGTTAGTTATAAGTTATTTTAACTGACATGGTTTCCATGGGACTTCTATCATTTATAGTGTACATGTTATAGTTCTACGGATGACATTAAATAACTGGTTTCCAGGAAATGAATAAAACCTAATCTTGGATTAAATTGCAATGCCAGTGGTAATTCACCATTACAAAACCAATTTAGTTTATGTTAGGCATAATCTGGCTCTGGAAAACTTGCCTTATTTTAAAAGTGCACTCAGCAGTTCTGTGGTCTTACATAAACAATGGAGGAATATGAGAATGGGTCTGAAATTATACTGTGGGTCTTGAAATTTTGCACATGAACTACACCAAACATTAAACACTCAAAAGATTTGCCATTTAAGAACTGAGTGACATTTAGCACAGCACAGGTGCTGCAAGTCTGTTAAATAAATAAAAAAAGTAATTTATATATAGACCACCCTACTGAATTGGTTCAAACTGCTGTCCCACAGTAAAAAAATACGTGAAAAACAATTAAGCCATGTTATTATGTATTTAAATGCAAAGTATTAACTGAGGTAATAAGAAGCTACATTTATACAAAATCATAATGTATAGAGTATTTTCTGGTGGGAGGTTGCTGACCCAAACACTAACCCTCAAATTACAACTTTTTAAATGTTATTTATCTAAAACATCTTTCTGATTTCCTTTAATTGAAGTAGAAAGAATTAGATTCAGCATGAAAAAACTTATAAAAATGCCATCCCACATATTCATTTCACCACTGAAACATATTTTAGTCCATAGGTGGAGCCTTATTTTAATAATGTAAAATATTCCAAGCTAAAACTCTGACTTCATCATCATCATCATCATCGTTAACTGCTTAATCCAGATAGGGTCGCGGTAGCAGTTGGGAAAGCAGAGAATCCCAGATGATCCTGTCCCCCGCAACTTCCTCCAGCTCATTCCCAGGGACCCCAAGCCGCTCCCAGGCCAACTTGGAGATGTAATCCATCCAGTGGGTCCTAGGACAACCTTGTCTGGTACACCCCCACTGGGAGGCATCTAGGGGCCATCCGAATCAGATGCCCGACCCACCTCAGCTGACTCCTCTCAATGTGGAGGAGTAGCAGCTCTACTCTGAGCTCCTCCCGGATGGCCGAGCTCCTCACCCTATCAAATAGAGTGTAGCCCACCACCCTGTGAAGAAAGCTCATTTCCGCCGCTTGTATTCACGATCTCATTCTTTCACCCACAGCTCATGACCATAGGTGAGGGATGTAGACCGACCGGTAAACAGAGAGCTTTGCCTTATGGCTCAGCTCCCTTTTCACCACTACAGTCTGGTACAGTGACCACATTACTGCTGCCACCTGTCCCAGCCTGCGGCCGATCTCACGATCCCTCTTCCCATCACTTGTGAACAAGATCCCGAGATACTTAAACCCCTCCACCTGGGACAAGTCCTTTCCCCTTACATGGACTCAGATTTGGAGGTGCTGATCCGCAAACCAACCGCTTCACACTCAGTTGCAAACCGCTCCAGTGAGTGCTGGAGGCATCCATGTGATTCAGCCAAAAGAACAACATCATCTGCAAACAGCAGAGACGCCACCCTCCAGCCCCCACACACAATGCCCTCCTTACCTTGGCCACGCCTTGACACCCTGTCCATGAATATCATGTACAGGAGTGGAGACAGGGCACAACCCTGCCGGAGCCCAATGCTAATGCTGAAAGGGTCCGACTTAATGCTGAGTATACGAACACAGGTCTTACTCTGGGAGTACAGAGATCGAATGGCCCGGAGTTGTAGCCCCGGTACCCCATACTCCCAGAAGACCTCCCACAAGATATCTCGGGGAACCCGGCCATAAGCCTTCTCCAAATCCACAAAACACATGTTGGCAAACTCCCATGCCCCCTCAACAATCCGCGAGAGGGTGAAAAGCTGGTCCATTGTTCCACAGCCGGGACAGAATCCGCATTGTTCCTCCTCAATCTTAGGTTCAACTATCGGTTGGAGCTATGCCTGGCAGCTTCCACAATGGTGGTTTTGAACTGGGTCCATTCAGAATCCATGTCCCCTACCTCCCCCGGGACATGAGAAAAGCTCTCCCAGAGGTGGGAGTTGAAACCATTCCGAGCAGGGGCATGTCATGACTCCGACAGTCATGCCCAACACACCCTCACTATTCGCTTGGACCTACCAGGTCTGACCATCAGTTTTCCTTGCCATCTGATCCAACTCACCACCAGATGGTGATCAGCTGACAGCTCAGCACCTCTCTTTACCCGAGTGCCCAGAATGTACGGTCCCAAGTAAGATGAAATGACAACAAAGTCGATCATTGACCTCTGACCCAAGGAGCTCTGGTACCATGTACACTTATGAACATCCTTGTGTTCAAACTTGGTGTTTGTTATGGACAATCCATGCCTGGCACAGAAGTCCAATAACAATTCACCACTTGGGTTTAGATCAGGCAGGCCGTTCTTCCCAATCACGCCTCTCCAGGTCTCCCAGTCATTGCCAACATGAGGACTGAAGTCCCCCAGTAAGACTATGGAGTCTGTAGGTGGGACCCTTTCCAGAACCCTGCCCACTCTGATACTCTGACCTGTTGTTTGGTGTATAAGCACACACAACAGTCAGAGTTTTCCTCTCTGTGATTTTAATTCACATTGAGGCAACCCTCTCATCCACCGGGACAAACTCCAACTGCATGGCTGGCAGCCGGGGACTCGTGAGTATCCCCACTCCCGCCCGGCGTCTCTCACCCTGTGCAACCCCTGAATGGGAGAGGGACCAACCCCTATCAAGGAGTTTCGTTCCAGAGCCAACACTGTGGGTGGAGGTGAGCTCCAGCTCCTTCCACCCAGTGAGGTTACATTTCATGTGCCAAGAGCCAGTTTCTGCCACAAGGGCCTAGGCCACCAAGGGTCCCCCTGCAATCTCCCACTGCCTGTGCAGCACTGCACTGCTGGACCTTGTGGGTGGTGGGCCCACATGGTCCCCCAACATTGCCTCTTCGGGCTGAGCCCAGCCAGGTTACTTGGGCTGCCCGGCCACCAGGTTCTTGCCAAGGGGGCACTACCCCCAGGCCTGGCTCCAGGGGTAGGTCCAGGTGACCCTATCCCAGGCAGGGTACATGGTATTCTGTGCCCATTTTTCATGGTGGGTTTTTGGATTGTGTTAGTCTGGGTCTACGGTCTACACTCCAGACCTGTTCGCCCTGGGAGACCGTACCAGGAACATATTGCTCCCAACGACTTAGCTCTGAAGATCCCTAGACCACACAAGCCCTTCCGCCATGACAAGGCTCCGATCCAGGAAGGGAACTCTGACTTTTAATGTGGCAAAATAATTTATATACTGTATAGTTTGTCAAGTCTTCCTCTATTTCTAACATACACTATGTGACCAAAGGTCTGTAGACACTGAAATATAAAATTTTTATGTACATGTTGAACATCTCTTTCCAAAACCTAGGGGCACTAGTATGAAATAGTCACTCACCTACACCTGCCCATATCAACAGTCAGAGGAATCAAGTTTTAAACAACTGGAACAGTGGCAAACAAGCTTGGACAAGCATGCAAGTTTATCCTGCCACCATGCACTGTGAGGAGGATCAGAGAAGTAAAAAGTTCTCCAAAGCTCACTGTTAGAGAATTGCATCAAGGAGTAGCATCTTGGGGTCACAAAGTCTTCAGAACAACCATCAGGCACTATCTACATGCCAACAAGCTGTTTGGGAGGCATGCACGGAAAAAGCCTTTTCTCACTTACAAGCATAAACTTAAACATCTGGAGTTTGCTAGGCGGAACTGGGACTTCAAATGGGACCGTGTGCTTTGGTCAAATGAGACCAAGATAGAACTTTTTGGCAACAAATATTCTAAGTGGGTGTGGCGTAACACAAAAAATGAGGATGCGGAAAAGCAAGTCATGCCCACTGTGAAGTATGGGGAGGATCTGTGCTGCTGTGGGCCTGTTTCTCTTCCCAAGGCTCTGGGAAACTTGTTAGGGTGCATGGCATCATGAACTCTTTGAAATACCAGGACATTTTAAATCAAAATCTGGTGGCCTCTGCCTGAAAGCTGAAGATGGGTTGTCACTGGGTCTTTCAGCAAGATAATGACCCTCAACATGTGGCCAAATCTACAAAAATGATTCACCAGATACAAAATCAAGCTCCTCCCATGGCCATCTCAGGCCCCAGACCTGAACCCAATTGAAAACCTGTGGGGTGAGCTGAAGAGGAGAGTGCATAGGAGAGGACCCAGGACTCTGGATGATTTGGAGAGATTGTGCAAAGATGAATGGTTGAAGAGCCCTCTCTCTGTATTTCCCCATCTTGTGAAATGTTATAGGAGAAGATGATGTGCTGTCTTGTTGGCAAAAGGGGGTTGTACAAAGTATTAACATCAAGGGTGCCAATAATTGTGGCACAGATGATTTCATGTAAAATAATTATTTCTTAATGTGGGATATTTTTTCCCCACTGAATAAATGCACTTGAATTAAAGGTTGGATTTTTCTTTTTTTTTGCATTGTTGTCATTTATTATATATATTTTAAAAATATATATTAGAAGCCTAAGAACACATGTTAATGAGGGGTGCCAATAATTGTGGAGGGTGCTGTATTTTATTACATCACAAAAAAAGTAACATTAAAACTCTCCTGTTGTACTTTGTAAGATTTGCACTTCATACTGCCAGAAGGTGAACTGTGATTCATCACTCCAGAGAGTGTGAGAGCTCAATAACATTGTGCATAGATATCCTAGGCTTGTGAGCATTTTTGGTCATGGAAAGCAAACAAATTATCAATAAACAGTTACAGTGCTGAAAAGTTGACAGTCCTTGTTTTGTGAGCTTGTGTGGACTACTGCTTTGTGGTGGGGCTATTTTGTTTCTAGACATTTCCACTTCACAATAGAAGCACTTACAGTTGATCAGGGCAGCTCTAACAGGACAGAGATTTTAAAAACTGGTTTGCAAGAAAGGTCTCATCCTATGACTCTGCCCCAATGGAAGTTCCTGAGCTCTCTAGTACAACATTTTCTATTGCCAGTTTTTGTGAAGATTGCATGGCTTAAATAGCTGAACCCAATGATCAGTCCAGGTGTCCACATAGTTTTGTAAAATATATTAATTTTGTCCACAGATTTCTGTAAATTTTGCCTGGAAAAGTTCAACACTTGCTAAATAGACAATGATGACCAGTGACTAACACCAAGAAGGTTTAGATAATCTTTAGCCCCTTCTAAGCCACAGTGAATAAATGTTTCTGTTTTGGAAGGAAAGTCTAAAAGGTATTTTGGACTATAAACAAACCAGTCAAACTCATTGTTTTACAAGTTGTACACACTGGACATTCTGTAAATGTTTTCATGTTGGAAGCAATTAAAAACAAAAATATTACACAATATTTGTATAGTACTGTGCAAACGAAGGAAATAATTTATTTAAATTCCATGGCTGTTTAAAGAAAGCACATGACTCAGAAGCCTCAACAACTAAACATAACATCTAATATTTTAACGTTTAGTGTGTCAACTCTTTGCCTAGAGTTCAGTTTTATATGATCCAAGTAATCCTAACCACATCATATCATCGGATTTCTGCAGTTATCTGATTATTCAACTGGTCATGTAAACAGCAGACTCCGATTTCTTAGATCAAAGTAAGGTCTGGAAATCCGATTAAGTAATCCGATAAAGAGAGCTGAATTTAAGTTCAGTAATCAGATTTCTCAGTGCATATGAACTCTTACTCTGATTTATTTTGGATTTCTCAGTTTGTGCATGTGCAAAAACAGATGGTGGTACCTGAAATAAGCAAGCAGCGTTGCTGCGAGACAGCAGCAAAACACTTTTAGAGCAACACTGAAACCAACAACATCCTCAACGAAAATAAGGACTCAAATCTTTGTTACCTTCTAGATGATGTATGTTCATGCTTTCATGTAAAGTAGCGCAATGTTTTTTTTGTGTGTGTGTTGTTTTTTTTTAAAAAGGCATGACGTTTGAGTTATATGTTACGTTTACATCACATCTCCTCCTGTGAGTAGCGGGAGTGGATTATTTTATGTCAGAGAGTTCTCCAGACAAATAAATGACTTACTGGTCATTTTAACCAGAATTTATCATGGCATCATTCATACCAACAAGCACCCTTATTTTTATAAGAGACGTTTACAGAGACATAGAGGCAAACACAAAGCTCCCTTGTGATTGTTATGGTTCATTTGTGTGGTAGGGGGCACTCTGACTGCTTTCAGCTTTCATGCCCCAACACATTGTCATGCTGTTGCTGAAGAGGGTTTTGCAGCTGTACCACATGCTCACAAAAATACACACACACACACACACACACACACACACACACACACACACACACACACACACACACACACACACACACATACACACACACACACACACACAGACACACACACACACACACACAGGGTCTGTTTGGCTCCCCAGGCCCACTCCAGCTTTAGCACAGTAACTGGACTCTCTCAGTATTCTCAGTTGGACTGCTGTACATGGTTTTGAGCATACAGGCATTCTCTCTCTCTCTCTCTCTCTCTCTCTCTTTCTTTATGTCCACTCTTCTCCGTTAATGGGCTTAAACAGCATTTATCCCAGCATATGCATCATATTTCTTATTCAGTTGTGGTTGGCCTTTGAATGGTGGTTCTATTGAGGAATTGAGGAATTGATTCTGCTTTTCTATTAAAGTACAACATTCTGCAGTCTGTAAAATGATTACAGATGTTTCAGCTCATGTTGGTCATTTGTTTTATGCCTGGTAAAAGGGAAAAGAATGCTCAGTACCTTTAGTTTGCTAGCCTCACAACTTAACAGGAAAAGCAGCATGCATTTGCATGCAGTGCAGCAGTTCAGAAACTGCAGAATAAACATAGAACATCACCTTATTATGCACAGTTTGACAGCTCAACATCAGAGGTGCAAATATGGTCTACACAGTTTCTTTGTATCATTAAAAGTGTTTGTCTGATCTGTATGTTGTAAATTATTTTGCACAATACACAAATAAATGATAAATATGATGAAGAAGAAAAAAGATAATTAATGGATCATTATTAGTTAGAAAACAAACAATACCAGTACAGTAAGGACATGCTGAAAGAGATACTTCTTACCACAGCAAACAAAGTAAGTTTGCAGACCTTATTTACAAGGACTGTAATTAGCTATTTAAAAGGATGTTATGATATATTTAAACCCAAGGCATTAACTGAGGTAATAATAAACTAAATAGATACGAAATCATAATTTCACTCAACTTAACTTATTATATACTCTTTTTTGGTATTTAAAAAATAAAGATCTTTTTAATTTGTTTTAAAGTGATGGTGAGGTTAATTTATAAGCTAACCAGATAAAAAAAATAATCTTGTTTATCTCTTTTGTTGCCATATAAAGGCAAAAACAGAGTGTTCACGGCAGTGATCTGGCTTTGTTTGTGCTGTATTTCTGGATTGTGTTGGAGCTGTTAGAGCTGGTTTCTCTCACTCTGGCTGGTGATAGCAGGTTCCTCTGAGTGTTCTGGTGTGTGAATCATGTCACTAGTTTAACCCTTTGTTTATAATATGAAGGCCAAAAGCAGAGATGCAATATAACAGTAGCGAGTGGGTGTTCATTTTTGACTGCAAATGGTGTGTTCAGGTTAATAGTCTATAATACATCCATGAGCATGAATAACAGCTGCGATTTGATTTGGCATGGACTGGACAAGTTTTTGGATTTAGAAAACATCAATGTTCAGCTACTCTTTCATCAAAGAATTGCACAGTTTGGCCAAATTTTGTAGGTTCCTGGTAGTCCCACAGATTTTCAAGAGGATTCAAATCTGAGGATTTTGCAGGCCAGTACTGATGTGTGAATGCTCCTGAATGTTCATCATGCCAATCAGTCACATCTGCAGCACTGTGAATGTGGGAATTGTCATCTTGGAATGCAGGGATTGAAATGTGATGTTCCTCAGTAAGATGAGCAAAACACAAAACCTGGCTGTCCAGCAGCTCAATGTAGGCACTGTGGTTCAAATTTACTGCCACATCAACCAAAGGACTCGTTTCCATGTAATTAATACACCCCCAGAACATCACAGAGCCTCCACCTTGAACCACCTCTGGCAAGCAGTCTCCATTGAAGGCTTCCTGAGATCTATAATGAACACCAAAGCCAGCATCATTCACACACAGGCAGAAATCTAACCAGATAACATGTTACCAGTCATCAACAGTCCAGTTTTTGAGTCTCTTTGCCCACTGTAACCAGGCAGCTTTGTGAGCAGAAGGGGGCAAAGGCCTCGCATGCCACTCTGCTCCAAATGTTCATGATATGCAGTTCCTTGAGGAGTGTTCTTTCAGAAATTGGTTGTGAACGACATGTGTTGCCTTCTAGAAGTAATTCCTGCCTGGAAGCGTTTTTTTATTCACAAGCTGTGAAACACACCAAAGACCTGTGTCCATCAGTTTCATCTTCCAGCCACAAGCTTGAGGAGAATTTCCTGTAGACTGCAAATTTTGCCACTGCTGGTAGATCTGTATGACCACACTCTTCAATGTACCTGCAAATTTAACTAATTCCTTCACACTGTGGCCTTTGGCACATCACTCCTTCTTGCCAATCATTAACCTCTGCATTGCTACCTATTTTCTACACTTTGAATGAGATATTCATTGCACTGTACCACCTCTTCTCAATCTATGGATCCTGTCACACAACCCCAAGTTATTTATAGACCAATCATCCTTGTGCATCCATCTGCAGGAGCCTGATGTTACCACCTCAAACACGCAAGGTGACTAATTTTTTGTCAGAGGAGCTTTTTTGCCACGGGTTTAATTTTTAAATAAAAATTTCTGCGTCCCATGCATTAAAGCCCCTACTGAAACATAAAGAGCTTAAGTCTTTACTTTAGTTATTTTTGCCACACCCCTTCAGTTAGGGCAGTTAGATCACATTGTTTTGAAGTAAATGTGTCCCAAAGTCTAAAAGTCAGTATTCAACCTTACGACCAGTATGAACATTATTGTCACTAATGAAACACAAATTCTGCAATTAGAAAACTTTTCTGTATTTTAACATTAAAATATGCTTTTATGTGTGTAGAACTATTTAAAACTGTATTTGCTAGCTTTGTCCAGTTATGTTCAAAATTAGCTCAAATTGTCACTAAACCTGTCATAATAGTGATGAAATGGAATGTTCAGTCATTTTAATAAAATAAAACTTAAGGAATACTGTAATTCAAAGCAAATGTATTTTAGTCCAAGTCAATTAAAGGTCAAAACCCCTGAAACAATCCTACATCTTTTCAAAAAGTGCAGTGAGGTTGTCCCTCCTAAATTTGAACCAGTGCTTTACATAGAAGGCATTTATCATGTCCTGAATCCTTACATTAAAAGTTTAGCTGGGCTAAAATCCAAGCCTTCCTCTTGGCATCTCAGTTTAGTTGTTCCAACACATGTTTCTACCAAATGTTACTCAGCAGCTAGGCTTTAACCATAGGCAGGTTGGGGAAAAAGAAACAGATGAGAGACTGCAGGGTATGGAATGGAAGTGAGGAAGGACTCTGGGGCCTTGGCCATGAAAGAGTGAGGAATGCTTCTGTGGCTGGGAAGCTCCACAGGTTGCCTGCACAAGCAGCCTGCAGTAACCTGCAAAAGCTGCTGCAAGAAGAGGCAAGAATAACCTACTGTATTTCTGCAGACTCAAAAATCATCAGCCAGCTGTGGAACCAGAGGTATGCGCATTCATGCAACATGAGAATTATATTACAATCTGTCTGTTTGGCTTGGGGAGGTTCTGACCAACAGAGTGAAGGGGTGTTAAACGCCATAGAAAAGTGAGAGGAAAAATGAAGAGCAGCTTTGTAGCTGTTTAGTTTTGAATGAAGAGTCAAGCTGTGATGTGTGTAATAGCAAAAAAAGGGAAAGCTATCAATATAAGAAAATGAAATCACACAAAATTAGTGTTTTATACACTGTAGGATGGAAAATGGTTTCTTTGCAAAAGCTCAGAAGCTACAGAGAGAACATGCCACTACCTTTGCTGTTGTCTACCAAATGGCATGTGTGGAAGCTACAGTTTATCTATGCTTCCCATGATTTATATGTTTTGAAAGGTGCATCCTGTGAAGTCTGTAATAATAAATTGCTGCATCAGGGGAAAAATGTGTCATTACAGCCTGTTTTTGTTTAACTTAGACAAGCCGAGCTATGGAGATCAGGTCGCTATTGCTAATATTGTCTGTGTGTGGGCCGACATGGGCCACAACTTTAGACATGGATTATGGTGGCGTTCCTCTGTGGATCAACCGCTTTCTTGGGGAGCCCAGTGTATTGACCTTAAGGGATCGGATGGAGCCAGGTTGGTTTCGAGCTGTCAACAGACAGAGCTGCCCCCTGGAATGTGACTGTCCAATTCAGTGGCCTACAGCTTTGTATTGTGAGTACAGAGGCCTGCACCAGCTTCCAGAAGGCCTTCCTTCCAGAACACAGTACCTCTTTCTGCAAGGCAATGCATTAACTGGCTTCAACTCCAGAGCCTTTGCCTATGCCTCTAATTTACGATGGCTGTTCCTGGACCGCAACCAGGTTCTCAGTGAGAGATTTGACCACATGCTGTCCAATCATACCCGATTAGTGTACCTCTTCATGAACCATAACAACCTGACAGAGGTGCCAGCAGGGTTGCCCAGTGGACTCAAGCAGCTTCGACTTGCATACAATCACATTGAGAAGATCCCCCCAGGGGCATTCCAGAATCTACAGAATCTAACACTCCTTCTACTCCAAGGCAATCATCTGAAAGCTATTGGAGAGGCTGACTTCAAAGGTATGTACATAAAATTGACAAAATTTCATCTCACTGATACTTTTGCACAAGCAACTCTGATGTAAGGTTTGTTCTTTTAATCTGTGATTACATATTGCCGCTCAATGGACCCCAGCAAACTGATCAAATGTGAAAATATTGCTGTTTTTTGCCTCACAGCAGTACACGACCAACGATGGCATTATCAGAGAAGAGATTTAATAATGCTGATTCTTCATTTAAGGCAGGGGTGTCCAAACTTACCTGCAGAGGGCCCATGTGGCTGCAGGTTTTCCCTCCAACAAAGCAGGAGATTTCACCTGATGAAATGCTTGAGGACTAAGACCAACTGATTAAACAAGCAGAATCATGTGTGCTTCAGCTTGTTTGGAATGAAAACATGCAGCCACACTGGCCTTTTACAGATAAAATTGGACACAGCTGATTTAAAAAAAAAAGGGAACATAATATAAGCAAAAGTTTTTTCAAAAATTTCCCCAACTTTTAGGTTGACCATGGTGGTGGAATAATACATTTTTACAGAAACATGTCCATGGAAAACTTCTTCCAGACCTACCTGTACATTTACATCAACCCCTCAAATTCAACAAAGACACAACACTAGAAACATTAGCATGTGTTTAAACACTTTTAGGATAAAATAGTGGTTAACATCACTGACCCCTATACAGGCAGAAATGCTAGTAATAGCGACATTTATATGGCTTCAAGCGTCCATTTCTAATTCATGCTATGAGGAACAACCGCTTTTCAATGCCAAAAGGTAAATACAGATCAAGGTCAAATAAATAATCTTCTCTCTAACACTTACACCATCCTTTAAACATCCATTTGCGTCTCTGACATTTCCTCCAACAGTGAATTTATGTGGAAAGATTGAATTAGTGACCATAGCTGTCACACTCACAGATGTAAACACAGGAATTACAGTGTTGTGTCTGTCTGTCATGTTCATCACCAGGACTTCCATTCCTTAACTTGCTGGACCTCAGTCACAATCTCTTGGACACGTTCCCCAAGCATCTGCCTCCATCTGTTCAACAGCTCTACCTCACCAGCAACGCCCTGACAGGCATGTCTGAGGACAGCCTCCAAGGCTTCAATGGACTCCACTATTTGCGCCTTAGCCATAACCAGCTGAAAAATGAGGGGCTGGCCTATGGTGCCTTCAACGTGACCTCTCTAGTGGAACTGGACCTCTCTTACAATCAGCTCACTGAAATACCAGTTGTTCCAACCACCCTTCAGTACTTCTATCTGGAGGTTAACCACATCAGAGGTGAGATGCAGAATGATTTTTCATGAAATATTCAGGCTTTGTCTCATGGGATGTTCTGTTCTCTTAGACATGATGTAATTTTTGGCAGCTGTGGACCATTACACAGCTCCATATAAATGGAGAAAAGGAAAATGATGGATTCAGGAGCATTATGTCATAACACCTTTGACTTTCAGAGTAAACGGTGAGCAGGGAATGTTTCTGCATCAGAAATAACAATCAACTGTTGCTATAATCATCTGCAATTACAAATCATGCTGTGCTGTCAAGTACCTAAATCCCTAGAGGAGAACACTAATCACCTGCCGCAGGCAATCAATCCGCTGAGTATCAATCCACTGAGTAGCTCCTTTAGTGCAGATTCTTGTTATTACAGGTCTAGAACAGAATAAGCTTGAACTTCCATGCAACATGAGTTACACAAAGTGATTTAAAAACAATCAAAACTGCACACAAAACATCAGTCTTCCCTTCTGTACTCATTTTCATCCTTTGAGTCCCAAATGAATCTGAGCGCAGTGTAAAATTAGGGGGTGTCTGGAAGAGAAAATGAATCTAACTATGCAAATCACAATAATCAGAACAAACAGGAGCACAATCTCTTACTATTAGCCAGCTAGTTGACACGGCTGGTTAGCTTTGAGAAACTGGTTGTCATAATTCAGGAAACTAACAAAATGAAGCACTACCATCACTGAATAAACTCTCTCGTGAGAATATCCTTTTCAACCACCCAATAAACCGTCTTCTGTTTTATTTATTTGGCTGTTAATTCAGTGAAACCAATTTAAACGATGTTGCTTCATGTGATCACATGATTGGATGTTTCATGAAACATGAGGCATATTTCATGGAGTGGAGACACTTGCAAGCGAATTGCAGGACACTTTATGTCATGCAACCCAAGTGCAATTTAATTTCATGTAGGTGTCAAGAAACTGAAGTTGCATGAGAGTTTTACTGTGTAAGACCAATATAAGAAGTTCAAGCTCAAAGTTCAAATGTATTAATCCCATTAAAAAGCTAACTAAAACTAAAGGTTTTACAGTCTAATCATAGCTCAACAGGTTTGCATGAATGTAGTTGCAAAAAATGGGCCTTAGTACAATGTAAACAATGGGACGTCTGCTCAACCTACAATGACATAGCTATAGATTACATGGCTTTTCTTGGGTTCACCCAGTTCAAACTTCTTAGTCAAAAATTCTCCCAGCTACTGTTTCTTCATCTGCATCTCAGTTAGAGAAACAAAAATGAACTGAAATGAAATTTTTTTTATTTGTATTTTTTTTTTACTCAAATTCCAAGCTTGCTGGCACTCCTTCTATCACACAGTCCCATCAGTTTGGCAGCACTGTGTGATGGAAAGAGTCCTAGCTAGTGGGGAACTTGAGAATAAAAACATGCAGAACTAAAAAATTAAGAAAACTTTTGACTCATCTAAGACATTTGAGTTGTGTGAACTCCTGAGTCCTCAAGTTGAGTCAACTAAAGAAAAGTCATGTAATTAGTTACTATATCATTTTGAGCTGACTTATGTATGTATGTATGTATGTATGCATTGATGTAATAAGCCTGGGGTTTAAGGGGTTAATAAACAACATGGCATGGCACATAAGTGCATAAAATAAGATGTTTGTAGAATCAGGTGAAAACCATAACTGAGTCAACAAACCCAGAACTACAGGTAATAACAACCAGTGCAAAGTAATGCTTCCTAATAATATCCATGACATTAATCCAAGCAAACCAAAGGAGTTTACATAAAAGTAAGAAAATAAATGAACTGGTTGTGGATTTGTTAACCTCAACAATAACTATTCAAGCCTCTGAACTTTCTGAAGAAATGCCTCTAAGGTCAGAGTTGTAAGCTGGTGTAAATGTGCACCGCTTGCGCCATTTGACGACTGAGGTTCGCATGCTGGACAGCAGTGCCGGGGAGAAAAGCATGCCGTCAGAGGCATGAAATAATCCTTGGCATGGGAACATCAACATTGGGACCCAAACAGACCATGAGAAAAATGACGGAAAAAGTGACATGGTTGGAGGGGAGAGAAAACTCTCTCTCTGCGAAGTGTGTGTCGCAGTTACGAGACATGGATGAGGAGCCCTGAGAGAGACACGAGGCGGCCAGGGAGGAAAAGTGGGTTAGCTAATGAAATGGGAAGGACGAGGGGTGGTGGGAGAGAGATCTGGAAACATCTGTGAACACTCCAGGAGGAATCCAACAGTGCCAAAAGCACGCTCTGTTCCCTCCCCTCCATCCTCTCTCCTCAGGCTCTTACCGCACTCAGTTATGAGAGCCACAGCACTTATGATTCACTCGCTTTTGAATAGAGAGGAAAAAGGCTGCAGCTTTTAATAGTGGTTTACCAGTTTATTTGAAGTGTGATTAATTCTGACCAATGCGCAGGACTGTTATTAGGAAAGTCATTAAAAAAAAACATTTTACTTGGGTTTATGTGGACAGCTGTTCTAAGATGCTGCTGGATTAGGCCTTCAGACATCAGCCTGTCAGGCCAACAACCTAAAAACAGACACAGGAAAAGCAAAAGAAATCGAGAGGGAACATTCTGACCTTCCCCTTTGAGAAGAGGGAATGTTTGGATCTAGAAGCAAAAGGAAAGAATGTCTGCCTGTTTTGCACAAAGATCTTCAGCAAACGTGATACGCAATGCATGCGGTCAACAATGAGGCAAAACATTGATTGACTAGACCTTCGCATGCACGTATTTGATGTCTGACTCTTAGACAGTCTTTTTATTATAACAGACCTCCTCTTGCACTGTCCAAAACCACTTGGGCTCTTGCGGTTTTGGTTAAGTTCATCCTTGCTGGAATAAGGCTCTTTTCATTCCCTGTAGTGTAACTGACACCATTTGCCAGTTCACCTGCAACCTATTTCACTTAGTCTGGAGAAACAGCTTCTGTATGAGTAGGATACTTCTGCACTGCTGGCAATTAGAAGATGACAGCTTTGAAAATGTCTAATATAGCAGTTTTTGTTGCTAAAATAACACAAAAAAGTGCTACAGATGGCAAACACAGTGCTCTGTGTAGTTTAATGTATTCCCCACACCTGCAAAGTTGAAGAAATTGTTACAGCGTTGATCTATATCTAGATAAACATTGTAGGAATTACTGACAGCCCTACTTTTCTCACCTTTCTTTAAATAAAAGCATTTGCTGTATTGCCATTGTTTCAAAATGTATAGTCTGCTCCTCAGAGGGAATGCGCTTGCACTAGGCAAAAATGGCAGAGGCCTGGGGCCCCATGAACCAAGGGCCCCATGAAAATACAGTTTAGATATATACACTGTACATGTTGATGTTAAATAACCCATTACAATATATATATATATAATAAAATATATATAATATAATAATATAATAAAAACTGCTGTTATTTGCGATATTAGTGACTTTTCAGTCACGGTTATAATGGGTCATGTGATCTCCCAGAGACTTCTGGGAAATAGAGTCTTTATACATATCAGAGCCAGATAGATGTGTGACAAAGACACCCTGGTATGAACTAGGCAATTAAGACATAATTTCCATGGAGAGGAGCTCCTTTAGTCTGAATTTCTGGGAATTGAGAGGGAAAATAAAGTTGTACAAGCTTAGCAATGAAATGCAAAAAGAGGGAGGAGAGTAAATGCAAAGTGAGCTGCAAAAACCAGACTGTTTTGAGTTGATTACAAAAAGCATCCATACATCCGTTTTCTAAGCCGCTTCTCCGTCAGGCCTATCCCAGCAGTCTTCAGGCGAAATTACAAAAAGCAATCTCAAGCAAAAACAACACATTTACATATATTTGCATATTTGGCATACATCAGTTCAGCCCCACCCCTTCATGTTGAAGTTATAAGAAGTGTTTTAGCACTTCTGTGCACCTGCTGAATGAAACTTATTAAAAAAAGGAAAAGAAAAAACATAAAAATGTGCAAAGGTTATAGCACATTATTTATTTATTTTAATATTTTTTTCCAGTGATAAACTCGGCGAATAAACAGAAACTGACCACAAAATTTGCATTAAAAAATCATCCATCCGTCCATCCTCTAAGCCGCTTCTCCGTCAGGGTCGCGGGGGGGGTGCTGGAGCCTATCCCAGCAGTCTCCGGGCAGAAGGCAGGATACACCCTGGACAGGTCGCCAGTCCATCGCAGGGCAGACAGACAGACACAGACAGTCACTCACGGCAACTTCAGCATGTCCAATTGGCCTGACTGCATGTCTTTGGACCGTGAGAGGAAACCGGAGAACCCAGAGGAAACCCACGCAGACACGGGGAGAACATGCAAACTCCACACAGAGAGGAGCCCAGTCACCCGGCCGGGGAATCGAACCCAGGCCCTCCTTGCTGTGAGGCGACAGCGCTACCCACCACGCCACCGTGCTGCCTTAAAAAATCATATTTATGTTTGTTCCCTGTAAATGATGTTAACTTATTTTCACTTAGAAAATCAACAAATTATCTGATTAAACTTTTGCACATGACTGAATGCCAGTCTTAAAGGTACAGCAACAGCCTTTTTGATTGAGGATATTGAAAAGTGATGATGTAAAAATAAATTGTCTGTTTTTGGTATTTAATGCCACAAAATGATGTAAATGGACCTCAGGGACAAAAAATACAATAGAAATGTAGGATATGGGATCTGTTAATTCAACAATGGAGATGTTACTGATATTACAAAAAGCTTCATAGAGCTGTATTAAGTGTATGTGTATTGTTGTATAGCAGCTAAGAATCGGTAGCACCCAGCAGAGATACTGTGTGAACACCTTTTGTCCTTTCTTCCAGAATTTAACGTGAGCAGTTTCTGCAGAAAGATGGGTCCAACGTCATATTCACGCATTAAGATACTGCGGCTGGATGGCAACAAAATGACACACCATCAACTGCCTCCTGACTGGCCATTCTGTCTCAGAGTCCTTTACAACATTTACATCTGACCTGCTCCCTCAATATGTACCTTTAATTGCTTTACTTAGTGCAGTATAACCGCTTTACTATAAACACTATTGTATGTAAGTCTCAAAACCATATATTTTATATTCCTAGAATGCATGGAATTAGTTTGAACTCAAGACTGTATTCAAATGTTAATGTCTCAGATGGTTCTTATTACTCTTTACTCCGTAAAGTCAGTTAAAAGTATTTTTTCTCAGCTTAGTCTAGTCAAAATTGCTTATATTTTTTGTTGTATTTTTACTTAGCTCCTCCCCCCAGTATATTCAATGCCAGTTCCCCCTACAGACTACAGCTCCTCCATTGTGCAGCACCCTGCTTTGGGGTGGAGCTTCCTTCTGCTGTCTGCTGATGGCCGTTTCTAAGTCATTTTTGTTATGGAAATAAAGAAACCATATTAAACATATCTGGGCTTCTTCTTTGGATTCATGTAACACAAAAGCTTACAATGACAATAAAATATAGACTTATCCAGACTGTAACAGTCGTCCACATGTCCAAGTTAGCTCAATTTCACCAGCAAGTTAGCTAGCTTAGCACAGAACTTTAGAACTTTGTATGGTTTAAAATTGCCCTCCTACTCACATGATGTAAACTTCCAATCAAACACCATCCATTCAAATGATTACTCTCACTCTTTATAAAAACAGTTATTTCCATTTTTATGTGAAACTTTTCCCCCTACGGATTCAAACTGTCATGGGTTCAAACAAGAGAAAAAGAGCCTTTGCAAGTTGCCAGTGGAGTATCAGGAAAACTTTGTCAAGGGTGGCAAAGTGTGGCAGAGAGTTTTGGCAGGGTGGTAATGTGAATGTGAGATTAGGCAATCTGATTTCATTGAGGACTCTGGTTACCCAGGCTTCCTCTTTAAAACCATGTATGGTTGTTGCCCTTCACTGCTTTTGGACAATTTACTCTCTTACTTTTGTGACATAGACAAGTCTACTCTTGACCAAATGGCTAAATGCAATATGTCAGCTGAGCTCATTTGTATAATGTTGAAACCTGCTGAACATTTTTGCCATCATTTTTGGGCAGTCGTGGGCTGGATGTTAGGGAACTGGCCCTGTGACCGTAAGGTTGCTGGTTCGATCCCCAGAGCCGACAGTCCATGACTGAGATGTCCTTGAGCAAGACACCTAACCCCCAATTGCTCCCTGGGCACCGTGGATAGGGCTGCCCACTGCTCCGGGCAAGTGTGCTCACTGCCCACTTGTGTATGTGTGTGCTCACTAGTGTGTATGTGGTGTTTCACTTCATGGTTGGGTTAAATGAGGAGGTGGAATTTCCCCGTTTGTGGGATTAAAAAAGTATTCTAATTCTAAAGAATTAACCAAGCAATGTGACAGATCTCACCACTGAAAAGAACAGCATGTAGCAAGATGAAGTTGTAAATGGATGCATACTATCAGACAGTTGTGCCACTGAAGAACCACAAACTTGCTTAAATTTCTGTGTCAAACAAAAACCCAGCAGCGTGACCTATACTTTAATAGTTTGTCACGGTCAAACAGAGAGGACTAACTGTGCTTAGATAAAAAACAGTTACCTGTGTGAAATTCATGGGTTCTGTAATTTCATGGTTTCAGAGTGATGTCTGATCATCACCAGACAAGACACCATGAGTTCAAATCCTGGTGATGCCTCAGTCCTCTGTGGACACAAGTCTCATATGAGAAAATCCTCTCCCCAGTCCCACCAGGCTAAAGGCGCTGTGTGATAGAGGGAGGCTGCAGGTGGGTTGGTGGGCAATGGCTTTGACTAAATTGGACGATGAACTGTGTAGAAATCCAATAATACTTAAGAAACTGTAGCTTATACAATGGCTACCACATAAAGTTTATTTTTTCTGAGTAAGCTCAACTTAAATTGGATTTTTGTAGATCCAAGGAAGATGCAGTACCTAAAAACTATAAGTTAGGAAAACTTTTGCCTGAACCAACTGAGAATAGTCCACAAACCAAAGTTATCCTGTGGGCAGTATCCTGAGATCAAGATGAAGGACTAGAGGATGACCAACAAGGGAAGAGTGTCAAATAGAGTGGATGGTGAGTGGACACAGTGTTTAAAAACTCCAGCAGCACTGCTGTTTTTGATCCACCCATACCCGCACATCGCAATGACTACAGAAACAAGGATTTTAATGTTATGGCCAATCAGTGAATATGTAGATAGAAAGGCTTCAGTTTTTGTCACTGTATATTGCTTAGCATTCATGTTTTCTTTTTATTTATGATTATTATGTTTTAGAACATTTTGAGCATTTCTACGTCTGTGCGCAGAATAAATCAGGATTAAAATGATAACAAACAAGCTGCTTTTCTTAAACAGGGAGGTGTGATACACTTTTCCCTTCCATAGTGTTGAGAAATCCAATCTTCAATAGAAATGACATCCACTGAGCTTGCACAACACACCAAACTGTCCAAGTACAAAACAAGGTTTCTCTTAAAAGAGTGTTCACAAAAAGCTAATGGGAATCTGCAGTTTAAGAGTGGATCTGAGCCCTGTTTTTAGACTCAAATCTTTGTACTAAAAGAAATAAAAGGTGCCACCTGGTGCAATGGTGAGACGGAAGCACTGTAAAGAATCTCCCAATTCAACTTAATGCACTAAGCAATTGTTTCAGATTGTCTTTAGATCTCGATTCAATGCATTTAGGTAGCTGCTTACCATTCCAGTCCCTTGCCAGTGCTTTAATCTATGAGAATTGCCTGTGGCAAAAAGCAGCTTACGCTCCTCTTAGAAGACCTCTGATAGGTTCTTGACACAAAAAACATTCCACTGCAGTGACACGGACCCTTTAATCACTGGCAAAACCAGTTGGCTGTTAGCGCCATGGAAACATTTTTTTCATCCTTGAATCACATTTCCAGAAAGAGAGTAAGTGAAAGCAGGTCCCTGGATGCCTTTGGAATTAATAGACCAGCTGAGAATCCAGTAAAATAGCTGGTATCATACTTTCTCCACCATTTTGTAATAGTGAGTAACCATGAAAATGTTGTTATGAGATATAATGAGAATTGCTGCCCGTTTTCATATTACCTGATCTGTTTTGATGGGTTTTTATTAGAGGTTGCATAAGGTAGCCAGCCACAGTGGTCCTTTCATTGCAGAGTAAGATGATAAGGTAGTTATTTTGGGTTCATATGGGGTGCAGAGGAAACCTGCTTCTCAGATAATCTTTAAAGTCAGGCCAAAATGGTAGCAAGGTCAGAGCAACAGACTAAAGACATAGGCCTCATTTAGACTTGGCCTTAACATGTGTCCTGGGCGATTTGATCAGATCTTTCGAGATGGATGTTAATACCAAATGTGAACAAGACCACAGTAAGTGTCCCTTTACCCATTTAATCTTACCGTTGACCAGAATTTCATTTTGGATTTGCAAAGGTCTGAAAGACTTGTTCCCGAATGGCAAACAAAAGATATTTATACATTAAACAAAAGATTGTCTTGATTTATTATGAACGTTTTTAAAATGTAGGTGGCATATACATGACTAGAGCCATAAACTTCAGCCTCATCTAACATCAACTGTGCACCTGAGAAAGCTCTTGCAACAAAGCTGTAAAACATGCTGGAAAACAGGTACCATATTTGGTAAATATAATCTTAAACAAGCCTGTTTTTTTTTGAAGATTGTACAGCCACATTTATATTATGCTTACATAACATGCGAACATGAGCGGTCATGATTGTGACAACTGAGATAACACGATGACCATAACAATAAGATCAGTGACTAATCATTTCTATTAGATCTAGACTTCAAGTTGCTATGCTAATATGTGCCGTTAGTCCTACTAGTGGGGCATTTTTTCATTAGTCTAGATTAAACATGGAAATTTGAAGCCTGTAAAAGACATCAACATGTATTTTCCCTTGTAGATGGCAGCTTTGCACTGAGCCTTTCAGTAAAGGGTCCTGGCATAGAGCTACTGCTCCTGTTTTCCATTTCTAACTGACTGAATCACAACAGTCAGGCCACCACTCAAAACTCAGTGACGTATGTAGAACTTCCAGACAGTCTAGAGTCCTGTTTTACCTTGTAAAATTGGTTCCACCCATTTAAAACTCGATTTGCCGACTCCATGGTCAATTTTGAATTATGTTGGTAGTAAAATGAAAGTGTAAGGCCTTCCTGATGGCCTGACCAATGGTTATATCTATCTAGATCCCACAGAGTTTGGATAATTTTCTGTTAGGTGTTTCAAGAAATTTAGCCTCTTTTTCCCAACTAAAACTTAATGATATAATAGTAGTACCATAATAATACAACAAAAATGGTAATTAAATCAAAAATTAAAAGCTGAAACATTGAAAACTACAGACATGTATTATTTTATTTTTGCTGAAATCATTAGGCCTTTTCTGAAGCTCTGGAAGGACAGTAACATAATACTTCATTAGTCATGTAAACAGGTTGTAGATAATTACTAGTCATTCATAATGCTTATGAATTAG
Source organism: Pygocentrus nattereri (assembly GCF_015220715.1). NCBI lineage: Eukaryota > Metazoa > Chordata > Actinopteri > Characiformes > Serrasalmidae > Pygocentrus > Pygocentrus nattereri. The sequence goes on along the minus strand of NC_051231.1, from coordinate 23,097,155 downwards.
ATGCAGCAGAGCTCAGTAACACTGAGATTAATAACTGATCATCAGGTTCATTTATCAGTCTTCTCAGGCTTTATCAGAGCTCAGTAACACTGAGATTAGTAACTGACTCCTTACATTGATTTATCAGTCTACTCAGGCTTTAGTAGGAACTTCAGGGTTTGTAAAGAGACCATAAATTGAGGTCTAATTTGTCTAAGAGGCTTGTTTGCTACATGCCATAGTTAACAGTTAAACACAATTGTTGTTGTTTCTTTTGAATATTATGTGTTTTTCTGTTTAGCAGGTACGTCTTCTAACAATACTTTCCTAAAAATACAAAAAGTAACTGTATTCTGAATACTGTGTTTACAAAATGTAAATTTCTGTAATCTGAATACATATTCAGGTGAAAATTGTGTTTCATTAACCTTGCTTCACTATTGTTCACTGGCAAAATGACCAATAATAAACTTCAGTTTTCTCCAAGTCATTTTTTCCAAAGGCATCTGTGTCATGAGTCTGACCAAGCAATAAAATTCATGTACTCACCTAACTAGGAAAAAACAGGTTTAAATGAGGCGTGTGTGGAAAAAGTGATGGATCAGTTTGCTTTTGTCTATGCCAATCTTTCCTGAGCTCATCAGCATTCACTTCCTATCCATTCACAAGTGGCAGAGAGAACTGGAGCAGAAGTAAGCCTAATGGATGTTTTGATCAGAAGCTTTTGATGTCTGAAGAATCATTCTCTCTTCTCAAACAAACAAGAGCTCTGGAAGCAAGGCCTTAGTGGACCAGGGAGGTGAACATGCTCAGATTAATCTGGAATGGAGCTCATTTTTTACAGTCTTGTCTTATGCAGTACACGGAACAGAATGTGATTCCACAAACAAGGCACTGACATACCTTCTAAACCCTTGTCATATTTTAGCCAAAGAAAGTGATGAAGCTTCAGTTCAGTTATGAAGTCAGGTCAGTTATGCTAATCTGACTGAGCCACATGATTCAGATGGTTTCAGCCCACTCCTCTCTAAAAATATTGAGGGAAAAAACATACCCATATATGTCTTATTAGTTTATTGGGGCATTTGTTGGAGCTGTCTCGGTTCCCATGCAAACTCTTGTTAAAGTTTTTGTAGATGTGCAATAGCAAATGTTTCTCCTGCAGGACCTGCCTCATCACTAGGGCAATGACAACCGGAAGGGTCTCAAGGCCTGCAGACTTCAGCCCACTCATTCCAAAGGAACTCTTTCAGAACTGCTATGAAGGGGTGGGCCAGAGGATCTCTTCTATTCCAAAAAGATTCTTACTGATTTCCTGTTGACTACTACTGAGCCATTTTCAACCTCTGAGAAAAAAGAAAAAATCTATCCCTAGTTTTCATTGTAAGATTGCAATTTTTGACCTTCACTGACACACTTCCACCTTCGCATACTTTTTTCCCACTACTTTCATTGTGTTTTTTGGACAGAACTATGAAGTGTTGGATATATGTTCAGATTCAGCACAACCTCAGCTAACAGAATGCCATTCAATAAATATTTCTACACTCTGTACTTGTGAATTAGCCCATACAACCATAGTAGCACAAAAATTTTTCTTACTTTAAAAAATGAAATAAACCATTATGTTCAAAGAAAATGCTTTTGACCTAAAATACAGACCCAATTCCAAAAATGTGAAAGTTGGAATGGAGGAATAAAAACAGAAAGCAGTTATTAATATATCTACTTTGACCTGTATTTGAATAATATAGTAGATATTTGATGATTTATTGTGTCATCTTCACAATTTTTTGTAAATATATGCTCATTCTGAAATTGATGCTTGCAACACATTCCAAAAAGTTACGACTCGGAATATTGTTAAATGTTCAGAAAACATTTTAAAAGAGTTGGTGTAATCATGCTGGTATATAAAAAGAGCATCCAGGAAAGTCCTTTATAAGCAAGGATGAGTCAAGGCTTGCCACTTTGCCAATACTGCCTTAGCAAAAAATCCAGCAGTTTAAACTTTGCAAAGATTTTTGCGAAGATTTTTGTTTTTGTATCCTCTGCGTTGCCTCAGAAGACTCATGGAATCTGGAAAAATCTCTGTGCATAAAGGAAAAGGAAAAAAGCCACATATGAATGTCCATTGTTAATAAACACCAAAGAACTGCAAAAAATGTTGCTCTCAAAAATAGAATAATTATTAATTCCATGCTGGAACAGCAGTTCTTGAGCCTCGTCAGTAGAAAACGTCTTCTTAGCCATATTTTTTGCTTTTCTGTTTTTGGGTTGCGTTTCTTGCTTTTCTCGGTCCTTTCTTATCTAAACAGACTCCCATTGCGACTTTCCCTGAAATGCAGATTGGCTGCAGCAACCTAACCAATGCCAATGTCTGCACTGGTTTTCCAGCATTGTGCATGGCCACGCCCACTCCCTTTTAAATTTCCAAATCATGCACTCTAAATGGCTGTGGCTCACTAACCAAAGCCAATCAAATGCAGAATGTGGACTTACATTATGACATACCACGACTAAAGATGATGGATTTACACTGATCTGTAGGCAAAGCTATTGAACGAGTATAATGTCAAGTGCATGGAAAGGGCCTGCATGTTTCCTTTAAATTAATGCCGTAGGTTTACTTAGGAAGTAAATAAACTTGGCTTGTACTTTAGCGCTGGTTCTCTAGTTTCAAGGGGAAAAAACGCATGTCCCTTGCTCACACTAATGAGTAGTGATGCTTTAAAGATAGCATGGTATTTGGCTGGTCTGAAAGGAAAATTCCACTGATTTCTGTATAACTGAATTAACTGAATCATTAAGATGTAAACTAAGTCACTTAGAGTTATTTTGATGGGAAATGTTCCGTTCCAGAGAAACTTACTGATTCAAAATTAATGGTTGGACAACCACTGACTATTTTTTTATTATCAACATTAAAAACAAGAGGACAAGAGGTAGGTTTACTGGTCATATTGTATAGTAAATAAAATGGCTATATTTGTGCTGTTGACATGGTGATCTCTGGTTCCTATCACCACTATTATAAAGAAATCTGTTGGTAAGTTTCTCTACAATGAACCATTTCACATCACACCATTCATCATGGAACTTTCACAAAATATAAGCTGGTCAGCTGGTGTTTTGAAATTATATCCAAAACAGTATTTTTGATAATACATTTTGATATATACATTTTGATTTTTGATATAAACAGTTTTGTTCTGACAACGATAATATGTTGCTTCTCTTCTGTGCTTGCTGAAACCTACTACACTTCTTGTTAGCACATGTATTTGATAAGAAGTATTTTTTTGGACTTTGATGTAAACTTTTTTGCTGAGAAAGCCTCAGACAGAAAAAATTCAACTGGCATGAAGACAGTCTAACTCAGCTTGTTTCAGACAAGAGCATCATGGGGAATGGAATGATATATAGCCCTGTGGTGGTAGAGTCATTAGCGAGGTATGAGACTTACTCGTTTCGCCTCCAAAGGAAGAAAAGATCCCAGGCGTAATGGGACCTTGGAAAGCAGAAGACCGGAGAATTCCCCAAAGGTGCCATTATTTAAAAAAAAAAAAAAAAACTAAAAATACAAGGACCCATGTGTCTGTCATCATGTAGTGAGTCAACACTTCCAAACTTGCAAGAAGGCACCTGATATTTCATCACTATTTCAGGTCAGTGGTGCTACACCTCACAAGAAGTACAGCAACATAATGTAGGCAAGATTTGTATGACTGGATTGCTTCCCAGTACACCTCGGCCTAATCTCTCCTTAAGAGATTTGCTTCCTCAGGACTGATGACTTTCCTCTCAGTAGGAGATGGTTTGTTTTTTTGCTAACCTAGACACATCCAAAACCTGGTGGAGGTCTGTGGTTAATACCTCCTGAGGGGAAAAGGAGCTTGGTAAGCAGGTCTTAAAGACACTCAGTTTGAATGCATGTAGCAGACCGCCTTGATAGACGTAATCAAAGTACGCATATTGACCGCAGCCGCATTACAAGTCTGTCTACAATGGATTGTAATTCTTTCTTAAGACTCGCAAGGCTGAGCGTTAAACACAGGTTCACACATGCAGTGTTAATGCCTGTTGACTTCAGCTCACATGAAGCAAGCAAAATCATAATTCATCTCTCTATATTGTGGGTGGTACAAAGAAATGCAATTAGACGTCTGGTCAAGCATAAATTTTGCTGTTATGAGAGTTTCAGGAACAGAAACAAAGCAGTAACACAAAGCAGCTGTAAGAGATGGATATGCACTCAGCAGTTGTAAATGACACTCTGCGAGAGTATTACTGTGAGGAACCTTTCAAATGATGGGTCTTCAAGAGCAAATGCATGTCATTTGAGCAGTGGTAAACCATGCCTATTAGAGATAAGCCTTCAGTTTGGACCATGAATGTCAAAATTCAGGCAAAACAAGAGGAAAAAGTCAACCTCTACTGTAATGTAATTTCTGCTAACATCCCTATGGGATTCTAGAGGTTTGTTAGCACTATGAGAACTGTGATTTGCATGAATGTTTTGTGTTAGTTCTAAAATAAACTTCTGAACATTTGAAGCTTCTAAAAGACATTTTGTGTGTCACCTGTCTGTTGTGACACACATTTTAGCATATATGTTTCCTTGTAGCAGTTTTATAGTGACTTTCAGTAGCGAGGCCTTGTATGGAGCTGCCACTACTGTTTTCCATTTCTTATAACCCTCTGATCAGACTACCACTGGTATTCATAGGGAGTGATATATACTGAACTTCCGGATTGCATAGAGTGATGTTTTTTTCCCCTCACAGAATTGGTCCCACCCTTTGGAAAGTCAAATCACACAGTTCTATATCTGATTTATATTTATGTGATGATCTGGTAGTTGCACAGCAGCTCCTGTGCTGTACTAACGATGTGTGGAGGAGACTATTCTTTAATACAGGTGTAACATCTTGGGCCAAATTACAAAAATTTCCTATCTTTTGCCATAAGTTTAGATCTGACCAGGTCAAGATGAGTTTTTTCACAAATTCTTATTATAGAAACAAAATCCATCTTAATTTAGGAAATTATTTCACATCTTATCTCAGGTTTGAACTACTCAATCGAAGTTGATAATTAACTGTTTTGTCTGTTGCTACAATCTAGCAATGCACGCACAGCAGAAACATAAACAGGTAATCAAAATAACAAAGATTGTAAGTCAAAACTGAAGTCTGATAAAATGGGAGAATGTGGGAAAAGTGCTGTGTTAATAGTCGTTAAGAGTCGTTGCTCCCTGCTTACATTTTCCATTTCCCGAAGATTTATCTGGCATGTGAGCTGCACTGACGTCATTCCTCCTAATAAACACGTCTTCAACACTCTCCTCATTATTCACCGAATTCCCTGCAGTGTTTTATTAGACAAGTATTCACTGAAATTAACACACACACCGGTAATGAGGACTGGGTGGTGAAGAACATGTCTTCAGATTTTTTTAACTGTAGATTTGTGGTGGGCATTGCTCTCACAAGTGAAACCAATATTTTTAGTATGAATAAATGTACTGGCATTATGCTGGTTAGACCACACTTGTTAGGCTGCCTGTCATCTAGATGAAAACAGTATAACTGTAATTTTTTGTAGAATGGCAAACAATAGAAATGAAAAGTTCAAACACAGCAGGAGTTGTCCAGAAGTTAGGATGGTATTTAGGAGGTTGTCAGGATTTTTTTGTAAAACAGTTTTCTCATCTAAAATTAAGATAAGATTAGGAACTTAAGAGCTGTTTTTCTGTGATAGCTTCTGTCATACTAAATAAAGTTGTCATGGTGACTAAACAGAAAAGATTTCAGAGATGTTTCTGCAACATGGCCTCTGATTGTGATTGTGTTGAAATAAGCTGATCAGTTGTTTGTGCTAGCAAGTTTTGACACTTGCTGTATAACTATTTAAACAGACAAGCAATGGAGAAAAAGGAGCTTTATCATTTAAAGTGGTTACATTAAGTCAGAAAATACACAAATAAGCTTATTTGAATGAGCTTATTTTTAATGATGATAAAATTTATTTTAGGCTATTTCTGTGGCTTAAAAAGGATGAATGTCCTTAATACTAAACAGAGAAACAAATACAAACCTGACAAATAAATTGTTCAGGTCAGCCCTACAATCTCCTTTTTTGGAAAACATGTACTGATCATTGAAAACATTTGTCTTCAGTGGACAAACCCAGTTTGAGAAGGCAATAAAGGTACATTTGCTCATTTTTCTTACCGCCCTTTTGCAGAGGATAGTACTGTTAAGTGTTCCTGTGAAACAACACATCTAGCCGATAAGAAGATTGCTAAAACCCCGAAACTGAGCTTTAGCACGGCGGCCAAGGTCATACAGTGGTTTACCAGGACAGGTTCCACACAGAACAGTCTTCCCCAGGGTCGACCAAAGAAGTCGAGTCCACGTGTTCAGTGTCATATCCAGAGGTTGGCTTCAAAAAGTAGACGCATGAGTGCTGCTAGTATTGCTGCAGAGGTTGAAGTAGAGGGAGGTGAGCCTGTCAGTGCTCAAACCGTATGTCGCACAACGCATCAACTCAGTCTGCATGGCCGCCGTCCCAAAAGGAAGCCTCTTCTGAAGCTGATGCCCAAGAAAGCCCGGAAACAGTTTGCTGAATACAAGCAGTCCAAGAACATGGATTACTGGAACCGTATCTTGTGGTCTGTTGAGATGAAGATAAATTTGTTTGGCTCAGCTGGTGTCCAGCATGTGTGAAACAGTGCATGATCCCCTCCCTTTTGGAAACTTTTTGGCAGTTTTTCAATTGATTTTTCAATGATAATGACCCCAAACACACCTCCAAGATGACAAATGCCTTGCTGAAATAAAGGTGATGGACTGGCCAAGTATCTCTCCAGACGTAAACCCAATTGAGCACCTGTGGGGCATCTACAAGCGGAAGGAGGAGGAGATCAAGGTGTCTACCATATGTGTGCTTTTAAATCTCACCAGAGATTTTCAGTGGGCCTTGAATCTGGAAAGCCCACACAAGGACATGTCATGACTCTGAACTAAGCTTTGGTTGACTTGGATTCACCCTGTAATTGTCTTGCTGGAAAGTCCAGTGATCACTAAGCATATATTTACGTGTTCTCCAGAGTGGCCTGGTATTTCAAAGAATCCATGATGCCAGTCAAATGGTAAAGATTGCCCGTTCCTGTAACAGCAAAACACCCCCACAACAGGACTGCCCCATCTCCATGCTTCACCACTGAGATGGTGTTCTTTTTGTCACAAGCCTTGCTATTCTTATGCCAGACATATTACTGGCCCATGGGTCCATACAGTTCTTATTTTATTTTATCACTCAATAACACTGTCATGCACAACTCCACAGTCCTGTCTAAATTCCCTCTTGCATATTCAAGCCCACTTTATATGTGCTTTTTGGTCAAGAGTGAAGTGTGGCAAGATGTTCATCTGGTCATACTTGTTCAACAACTCAAGTTGTTTGGCACTACTGCAAGTTTTTTTCTCAGCTGTTCTGTTCAAAGGTCGGATTACTCTAGGTGAAATAAGCTCTTTCTTCAACGTTCAGGTAGGTTTACTGCTGTGCCCTGAGTTTTAAACCTCTGTAACCTCCAACTGTGTTTCTTGGAACTTTAAGCATTTGTCTTCTCATAGAAGGTGCAATGAAATAATTTCTCCTCTTAGCTTTTGCAAGAGCTCCTTTTTCTATACAATATATTTGCTACTGAGTTTGCACACACAGATGGATGGAATGTACAGTAGTGTGTGAAAGCTGATGAACCCTTTAGAATTTTCTATATTTCTGTATAAAGTTGACCTAAGCCTCCTAAAAGTACTGAAAATAGATGAAGAGATCTTTTATTTAAACAAATGAGATAAAAAAAAAATAGACTTGGTCATTTATTTATTGACATCCAGTATTACATACCTGTGAATGTAACAGTATATGAACCTTTACTTTCAGTATCTGGCAAAACTTTCTTGTGCAGCAAACACTGCAACTAAATGCTTCTGGAAAATGTTTGTTGATTGGTCCTGCTCATCAGGTTGGTGGAATTTTAACCCATTCCTCCATACAAAACAGCTTCAAAGTTGGTGGGTTTCCTCCCTTGAACTACTTGCTACAGGTCCTTCCACAACATTTCTATAGGATTAAGGTCAAGTCTTTGACCTTGGAGTTTCATCTCATGGATAGATATCCTGACATTTTCTTTTAGAATTTGCTGGTATAATTCAGAGTTCATTGTTCCATCAATGATGGCAAGCCATCCTGTCCCAGATGCAGCAAAACAGTCCCAAACCATATACAATTCCTTTATACAAACATAATGCTTCTCATTTAATCCAGAAAGATCTATTTTGGTCTCATCTATCCACAAAACTTTGTCCCTTGTAGCCTTCTAGCTTGTCCTTATAATCTGTAGCAAACTGCAGACAGGCAGCAATGTTCTTTTTGGAGAACTCTGGCTTTCTCCTTGCAATCCTGCAATGCACACCATTGTTGTTCAGTGTTCCCCTTGATGGAGAACAAGCCTTTAGTTGCTTAGTAGTTATCCTAGGTTCCTTTATGACCTCACAGACTATTACAAGCCTTGGTGTGATCTTTGTTAGTAGACTGCTAATGGGAAGCATAACAATGGCCTTGAATTGCTTTCATTTGTACACAACCTGTCTGACTGTGAATTGATGGAGGCTAAACTTAGCAATAGTTTTGCAACTTATCCCAGCATGCTTAGCATCAACAACTCCTCTTCTAAGGTCCATGGAAATCTTTTGAAGTTTGAATGAAGTTTAACATTGAATGTTTAATTCATCTGTTTTTAGGACTGTGAAAATCTGATGAAATTTTATGTCAAATTTATGCAGAAATTACAAATGTTTATCACAATCACAGCAAATAATTGTCAGTTCCATAAGGCTAAATTGTGTTGTAGCACAAATTTGAAGCCTTACAGATGAGCATTGATTTAAAGACTTGTTGTGGCTGTATTAAGAAAATATTCTTTTAGTCAGAATATTATAGAATATATAGTCAAATATAACATCAAACATTTTCACTATCAATTTTAATAGGTCACTCAACTGATACCCACAGATTGTCTGGGTCTTAATAAAAGTGTAAATTTGAAAGTCCTTATGGTCTCAACAGGGGTTAAGTAATTTTGAGTGCAAATGTATATAGTAAATTTTAGGTGGATTTCCATAGAACACATTAAATGAAAATCTACTTTTAGTATTCTCTCTATAAGTGTACAGCACTGATGCATTAAAATGTGCTTCTTTTCACAAGGGTGGAAAGAATCATATGAAAACTATTGAAAAATGTTCAACATCTGCTGGTGAGTCACACAGAGACCTATATAGGAACTATATGGACCAGCCCAGCCCATTGAAAGAGAGAGGAAAACTGACAGTTGTGCACAAGTTGATGGAAGCAAGATCGGAAACCAAAAACACACTTGCAGGAACCAATTTGGTGCAGTAAACAGCATCGTTGCTGGGTGGAGTGCATGCATTTCGGTTACTGAAACATGATGCCGTCCACATCTCTACACATCTGTAAGGCAAACAGAAACAGTGTGAAGGTGTGTGTGAGCATATGTGGTTCACACATGTACTGAATCTGAATATCTGTGAGTCTGCATGTGTGCAAGTCTTTCCCAATCCAGTAAATAACAAACACTAATGTGAGACCATGGGTGTTTGTGTTTGCCTGTGTTGCATTATTTTCATCTGTCAAACACACATGAAATATATTGGACTTCATTCATAACAGATGAATGACAACATGGATCTCATATTTCTTAAACAAATTTGTATTGGAACGCTGATTTCACTCAGTCTTTAAGCCTTTCATTAACTGCACTGTATAAGTCTGGTAACTGACAATGAGGCTTAAATAAATATTAAGGTTTGATGTGCCCATAAAATTGTCATTAGGGCTTAGTGCAGAGAACTTCGAGGGAGCATGTTTATTGTGTTTTCAGGATCTGTGGCTTTTGTTCATTTTACTTGAGTTGCAGGCTTGCATATTCCACATATCTAAGCACCCTAGTGGCCATTCTGCAGTGAATTGCTAAGATGATTTTAATTAATATGATAAAAATATTCCTCATACCTCTGTTATTAGATTAACTAGGACACTGTTGGTTCTCTGTTGAGATGTTAATGAGCAATGAGGGACGAAATGACAGGTGAGGACCTCCCACTTAAAACAATCGACGCTTCTCCACAACTTTTTCACATAAAGTTATATATAAATACACACACACACACACACACACACACACACACACACACACACACACACACACATACACACACACACGTAAGGTCTGAATGCTTGATTGCTTATTTATATATTCAAGCAATTAAGCATTTAGACCATAGACATTTTCCCAATGCATTACTTGAGATAGTAATGCATTAAATGTATACAAAAATCATTATTTTTTAGGATACTTTCTATTAGGAAGTAACTAAACCCTACATTTCAATTTGTGAAAATAATACTTAAATTTTTTAATACTAAAAAGATCATTATATTTCTTTTAAACTGAAGTTCACTGTAGCATTAATTTTTAAAGAAAACAACCATATTCAAAAAATTACTGTCCTATGTTTTAGAGCAGGTAGTGAGACTGCATCCCTGGCCCTCATGGCCACATGGGGAGTGACATGGTGATCTCATTGTTTTGAAGTAAATGTGTCCCAAAGTCTGAAAATCAGTACATAACCTTGAGAACTGTCACTACCGCAACATGTTTTCTGCAATTACATTCTTTGTGTTTTAAAGAAAAATATTATAATTTTATGTGTGAACAACTCATAATCATATACTGGATGTTGTTTTTAAGAATTCTGCTCAAAATGAGCTAAAACCATTACTACTGAAAGTAAAGGGATTTCAGTCCAAAGTCCAAGTCAGTTAAAGGTCTGAAATGGGTTAACAACTTTGACAACCTTGAACCACGTCAGTTAAATTATCCATATAATACATGCTTGTCCATCCTAAGTTTGTGTGAGTTTATGTAACCCGTATCAGCTGAAATGAGCAGTGCAGCATGAGTGTGAGAAGTGCAAAGACTCGGTGAACAATCTGTTGAAGCATTCAATCACACCAATTTGAAACTGATAGACAAAAAGTGCTGAAGAACAGAAAGTCTCAGTCTCACCTAAACAGACCAGACTTGATTTTCATTCTTATTTTATTTTGTATTTTAATGCAGCTGTTTCTGGAAGCTATACTTTCTGGTAATCAAATAGATTAGATATTGTAATCAATAACCAAATAGGTAGTATTGGTTAACAGAGCCCGTGGCTCTGGGGGAGAAGTGGCTTAGAAAGTGTGTGTGTGTGTGTGTGTGTGTGTGTGTCTTTTTTAGTTACAATATTGTGTTGGAGGCCTGGGGTTTAAGGGAAGAGTCCTTGGTCCTGACACTTGGCTTCCAAAAAGCAGAGACAATGATGGGCCTTTTAAATGAGGTTTACCATGACTGGCCTTTTTTTTGTCTTCCAATAAATTACTGAGGCTTTTGAATATTCTTCAGTTAGAACAGATATGAAGTAATGAAAATTCTAATGAAAGTTTCCAGGAACTAATAAGTAAATAAATAAAGTAATCCCATTACAGTTTGAGAAAGTCATTGGTAACTTGTAATGGGTTAAGGTCTTTTGAATAACTACAACAAAACTGCTCATAAAAACAGCCAAAAACACATGGACGTAATACCATCTCTGAATTTGCTTTCTGTGAATTCAAAGTTGCTGTTGCAATGCTGTTGTTTTTAGAAAGTATTTGCAAACAAGCTCAGCTCTCAGTCTAAATGTGCTTCCCATGGTGTGAATATCGCTGTACTGAAAGGGTGGATGATTTGACCTAATTTATCTCACAAAGTACAACAAATGTCACAATGAGTCATACAGAGAGCTCATTGAAAGTAGTCACACCCAACACATTTATACACAGAGTAATGCAGTGTAATGTAGATCAGTCATTGCTTGATATAGCAGTGCTGATGAGATTCTGAGAAAACTAAGGCTGAACTTTGATCAGCTGAGCAGTGGTTAGTCATATCTCTTGTGAATTTGCTGAACTTTCAAGGGGCCGAGAAGATTCTTCTCTGTCGAAAGAAGCACGTTTGGTAGATTATTTTTTTCCTTGCCATGTCTGTGGTTTGCCTGTTCCCAGCAAGCTGGAAAACACTATTGGATCAGTACCAGATATATAAAAGTCCAAACATTGAGACCATTCTAAAGATGACTGATGGTTAGCCTTTCATGCTTTCACGTGAACCCTGAATAAAAAGAGATTCACCAGAAAATTACAAGCATGGACATTCATCAAGACGTACTTTGATACAGTTTACAACGTTGCATGCACAAGACATTGAAAAATGTATGTAATAAATTTATTTCAGATTACTTTGCATCACTTTTCACATGTGGAGTAGCACTCACTGAAGGGATGCACTCCACAGATGGAATTCAAGTCTGAGAGATACATCCCAGAGGACACAACTGACTTACAGGCCTCATTGGCATCACTCCCTGCACTGTTGTCATGCTGTATACTGGCCAAGTGGGAGCCTGTAGTATCATATGGTAAAGCTGAGGGTCTAGTGTTCTCCTCCAAAAGTCTTACACTACTCCAGAGCTACTATATCGCATTGGAGCTGCTTTTCTGTCCATTTTTAATAGACTGTTAACATTACCCACCTACATATCCAGCTTATCCCGCAGATGACTTTCCTCTGTACGATGCACGTGTCTCAATCTCACACAAACAAAAACATGTACTGTTTGTGTTAGAAATGGGGATTTGCACTTGAGTGGCATGCTGACCTGACTTGACTTTAACGTATGCTTAAATGACTTATGATTAACTGATAGCAACTAGGCTTAAACAGGCTGACTTAAGACTCAGAAAATTTCACCCAGAAGAAGAAAATGCACAAAAAAATTCAGTCAAACTAGGACCACCAATATTAATTAAATACATAAAACATTTTAAGTTGTTTTGCCATTTTATTTTATGCACCATATTTACTGTATGTAGGGCTTCAGTTTTGTCCTTCAGAATTTTTTACTGTAATGAAATTCCTATTCTTTAAAGAATTTTAAACCTTGACAGATGTGGCAAATAACAAGACTGAAACTTTCTACCAAAGGCTCAAGATTTGACTCGGACCTGCACCCCAGAAACTCAAGAGACTTGAGGTTCAACTTAGAATCGCACTCCAGAGATTCAATCAGACTCATGTGTCAGAGACTCAAGAGTCAACTCAGAATTGCACACAGATTCAATCACACACACACAAACCTCAAAGACTCAAAACTTCACTTAAATCTGCACTCTATAAACTTGAGACTCAATCAGGCTTGCACCACAGATATTCAAGACTCAACTTAGACTCACACCTCAGAGATTTGATACTCACATCCTAGAGTCTTGATACTCGACACAGACTCATACCCTAGATATTCAAGGCTCAACTCAGACTTGATACTCTGCTCAGACTCACCCTAGAAACTTGATACTTGACTCAGACTCACACTCTAGATACTTGATACTTGACTACAGAGACTTGATAAACTTCTCAAACTCACACCCTAGATATTCAAGACTCAACGCAGACTTGCACCCTAGAGACTTGATGCTCCACTCAGACTCGCACCCTAGATGCTTTATACTCGGCTCAGACTCGCACCCTAGATGCTTGACACTCGTCTCAGACTCGCACCCTTGATGCTTGATACACGGCTCAGACTCGCACCCTAGATTCTTGATACTCCACTCAGACTCACTCTAGAGACTTGAAAATCTGCTCAGACTCACATCCTAGAGACTTGCTACTTGACTCAGATTCGCACCCTTGAGACTTGATGCTCCACTCCGACTCACACCCTAGATACTTGATACTCGACTTTGACTCACATATTAGAGACTTGATGCTCCGCTCAGACTCACACCCTAGAGACTTGATACTTGACTCAGACTTGCACCCTAGAGACTTGATACTTGACTCAGACTCACACCCTAGAGACTTGATACTCTAACTCAGCCTCACACCCTATAGACTCGAAACTCTACTCAGACTCACACCCTAGATGCTTGATACTTTACTCAGACTTGCACGCTAGAGACGTGCTACTTTGCTCAGACTCACACCCTAGAGACTTGCTACCTGACTCAGCTTCACACCCTTGAAACTTGATGCTCCATTCAAACTCACACCCTAGAGACTTGATAGTCAACTCAGACTCACACCCTAGATACTTGATACTCTGCTCAAACTCACTCCCTAGAGACTTGATACTCGACTAAGACTCACACCCTAGTGACTTGATAATCTGTTCAGTCTCACACACTAGAGACTTGATACTTGTCCCAGACTTGCACCCTAGAGACTTGATACTCTGCTCTGAGAATGAATAAATGAATCAATTCATTTGATAAGGAAATAAATAACTATCCAACCAACTGCACACAGGAAGCAGGGCAAATTTCCAGACGCTGAAATACCCCCACCATATTTAACTTCACCTAGTATTTATAGGGACAGGGGGCTGTTTGGTCTCAGGGAAGTGGGTGGGATGTACATACATCCATGTGTTCTCCTCATCAGCTTTCCAGCTGCAGCTGAAACTCTATAAGATTGTTTTGTTAATGGCTCTCAACATCAGGCCTTCAGCTGCAAAGAGAGGAAGCGAGAATCTGCCCCCACAGGAAACCTTGCAATTAGGGTCCTTGCAGTGTATTTATTTGTGAAGGTCAGGCAGAAAAATTATGCAAGCTTTCAGTGTGGACAATGTAAAAATCCAGGAGGAAAGCAGCCTTCCAGGGTTCTGTAGGATGATTGCGCAAATTAAACAAGAGGCACATGAAGCTTGTTGAAAACTTGGCCAAGTGTCCTCGTGACTGGGCAGAACACAGTGCTGGAAAGCACTGAAGAGTATCCGAACATAAGTTCATATGTTGCTCTCCATATTTTTGTTTGCCAGCCCTCCCTCCATGCACACATCCACCCACCCTTACACGCATTTGTGATGAGGCGATGAGAGCAAATCCCTTTTTTGTGAGGGATGGGCATTCGGACTTAATCTCAGACACTTTCCACGAGGGCGGGGGAAGAGAGGGAGAGGGCGAGAAAAACAGAGAGAGAGAGAGAGGGAGGGAGGGAGAGAAAGAGAGAGAGAGAGAGAGAGAGAGAGAGCACTGTTGACCTTTAGAGTGAAAAGCAGAGAAGCAAAGACCCAATAGTAAGCCTGCTTATCGGAGGACAGCAAAGAAGAGAGAGGAGGAAAAGAGGAGAGAACGAAGAGAGGGAGGCAGAAACTCCAAGCGTGAAGGAGAGAACTTGAAAAGGCTTAAAGTGAGGACAGGTACCAGCAGCAGGTAAGAAAAAATGCCTTGCTGTATCCTTCATTTAGGGTGGGAATACTCGAAGAAACACAGAGCTATAGAGGATAAAACGACAGGTAAACATGCTGCCCAAAGTTGCTGTGGATCTTGGCAAGCGTATCTTGCATGCACAGTGCCTTTCTGTTTCTATAGAAACCCTCTGCCCCTAGACTGGTACTCTCCTCCAAGTTCTGTGCATTTGCTCAAAGAACATCTGTACTTTCACTCAAGGAATATTCTGTGAGAACTTATTGGACTCAAGAGCTCCTTTGCTTTTCTGTCTCCATGCATCAAAACAAAGGCAAGTACTGTTGTGTTTAACCTTGATTTATCTGACATTTATTCAGCTGTGTAGCACCTGTAGAACAACAGAATGTTTAGACTGGCAGGGAGAGGCAATAATTTCTGCCGTTTTTAAAGGCAACATGTTTTAGTCTTCAAAAACCTGAACCATTTTCCAGAAGTTTGAGGTCCGGTAAGGGTTTTATATGTATTTTCAAATAATTGGCTTCCTCTCTTTTTACAAGTCTGTTCACAAGAAACTTCTCTGACTTTTAAGACCATTATGTTATCCATGTGCGTTCATTCCATCACAATTTCACCTTTATTTCAGATGCATTGCAGTTATACTTGGACCAAAGTTGCTCTTTGCTCATCTGAAATCTTTTAAAACTGCTTTTTAATGACAAAGTCTGTCTGATGGATAAGAAATTCTATAATTCCTGTAAAGGGGCCATACATCACAGCATCATCAACTCATTGTTAAGTGGGTGAAAAAGCTTCTTTTGATGCTAGTCCTCAAGAACGAGGTGTCACTAACATGTAGTAATTAGCAGAACAAAAGCTGTAATTTGCATCATATGATTTGACCCAAATGTCCATACTGACCTGATCAATCAAGACTGTAGCTGAACTGGTTTGTTTTCAGCCTCTGATTTCAGACAAAGCTTTTTAAGACTTATTAAGAAATAAGAGGGCAAGTGAAAACAATGGTGATAACTGCCAACAGTGAGCCCAGCGGGAACAAATTCCCAAATCAGATTTGTTTATACTGGCTCAGCAAGAATAATCTGTTCTCCCTGTTTAAAAGCAACTACATATTTTCTTGTGTACACGAAGTCTGGCTCAGTAGAAAGCCCCAACTTTGCACAGAGACATTAAATTGTTTACTTCAGTTAAGCTAATTTCATAAAGACGTAAACTCATATCGAACCATCAGAACATTGTCTTCTGATGCTGTGTGTCAAAATTGTTGAGCAGGGAGTCACTGAAAGTAGACAAACACTCACAGGACATTGAGCCACTCAGCTTGATGTCATGCGAGTGTTTCAGTCTACTTTCAGTGAGTGCCTGTCCAAAGAGCAAGACATTTCTCATCATTACTCTGCATTAAGTTGAGTTGTGACTGAATGGAGACTCTCGTGCATTTTACCAAATAATCTTCACTTACAGCAACTCTCCACTGGGCCCCACCTAAAGGAGGCATGCAGCTGAATTAATAAACAATTCCACATTTTCCCAGGGTCTCTTGCTATCCAAGCCCCGCCCCGCCCCACCCCTGCCTGGTCTTCATGATGAGGCAGCTGTCACTCAGCCAGATGGTGTGAGCCAAACATCTGATTTTCATTATTTGCAATTGACCGTTAGGACCCGTACTGTACTCAGGATCTAGAATCTCTTGTAGCCACATAAGTACTCTGAAAAGTTACAGACATATGATCTCTGATTGTTGTTCATAGATACTTATTTTCAGTGGACAAGTGATTTAAGAACATATATCATCTTGGCTGATTCAAATGCCTTATTTCTTAAAACTACATTCTTATAGTAGAATATTACACATCTGGCAGTAATGTGTGTGTCCTATAAAATGTGTGTGTACCACTGCCAAGAACTTAAAGTAGTAAAGGATCAAAGTGCTTGAAACTGTGTGTAATGTTGCATTTAATCATTACCTGTAGTAATGAATTGGTGTACTGTTGCAAATACCATGGTTGGCTTTTAAAGACAGAAAACTGACTGGTGTAGGGGCAGGAGATGTAACAAAATGTATCACTTCTCATGATAAATTGTGCTATATCACAATACATTGTTGTGAGCATATTACATACATGACATCACATCAGTACTTAATAAACAGCAACTGCTTCATTACAAAGTGCATAATCTGTTTAGTGCAGAATGTAAAATGTTGAATGAAAAGCATTGTACTTTGCATTGTATTTTTAAAAATATGTCACTGTTTGAGGATTTTGTTGCCTGTTCCAACTTGTGAAACTCCACAAAAAAGTGATATATTTGCTACTTTGACTACCCCTACTGGTACATATTACCAGTGGCAGACGAAGTACATGAACTTCATAGCTGTACTTAAGTACTCCACTACCTTTAACAGTACAATAGCTCACTTTTTACTCATTTTTTACTTGTAACTACTTCCAGAAAAATACTGCAAAATAAAAACTGGATTTTGCATGCTCACAACTAACCCAATCATTTCACTAAACTCCTCCCATAAATATTGTAAGTCCAGCCACACATAGCAACCAACTAGGCTCCCAAACACCTCTGACAAGCTTTCAGAATGGCAGAAAATGATGTAACGCAATGCAGTATTTTTAAAATATCAGATACCCAATGTCATGAAGTGTTTCACACAATGGTAAGGAGTCAAGTTCAATACCAGGTTCAGAGTAGATAACAGCAAGCAGCGGGTCAGAAATTCAGAAGAGCAGGCCACAAAAAGCAAACAAATCCAAAGGGGCAAATCCAAAACAGTAGTCAAGAACAAAAAAAGTAAAAGGTCAAAATACCAGAAAAACCAAATCGAAAATACTAACACTCAGAATTGCAGGTGGACCAAATAAGACTTCGCAATGAACATGTGCAAACGCAGGGTATATATATACACACAAAATGCCCAACAAAAAAAAGGTCAAAGGGTCAAGAGACCATCTAGTATTCTGGTCACCGCGACCTCTGGCGGCGGGGAGAGGAATGGTCGGCGGCGGATGTGACACCACCCAACATCCCAAGACTTTGGATGGGAGTGAAATTTGACCCATTTCCTATATCCTAAACACACACCACACACACACACACACACACACACACTTCTTCTGCGTCACGGAGTTTGGGGCTGGAGCCTATCCCAGCTTTCATTGGGCAAAAAGACAGGATACACCCTGGACAATCCATCACGGGGCATATATCCTAAACAGAAGATGAGAAACGGCATTGTTAGAATACTTTGTATGTCACAATTTTTTTTAATACTTAATACCTGTGAACAATAACTTGTTAAAATTGAAAGTGGAAGCATTGCTGAATCAAGATAACAAATGCTGAAATATGGTGGTAAAATAAAGTCTCAAACACAGGCTCAAAAAGAAGGTCTGGCTTAATGTTTAGGTCTTAAATGATGACAACAGAAGATAATTCACATCCTCGTAAGTCACATCCTTCACCAAGTTTTGATGATATTCTCTTTGAGTACTCTGTCAACACATGCACATCAGGTTCATGCACTCAGGCAGTTGCACATTTCCACCAGAGGGGTTTTCAAACCCCAAATCTTACATAACGTAGCTTTAGGTACATTTACAGGCAAATGTATTTGTACTTGAACTCAGGTAACAATTTAAAGAGCATTTGAGTACTATTTTATATCTCTACCTTCACTCCAGTACTGGACTTGTGTACTTTGTCCACAGTTACATGAGCCAACCAGAAAGGCACTATGCTGTACCACATGACTCTGACATTGCTAAGTTTTTTAATGCTACCCCTTACAACTTACACATTTGCTGTGTTTAAGCAGAACAAAAACAGACTGAACACAGCTTACTAGTTATTTGTTGTGTAACCTGTCCAGTGCTAGAAAAATGGCCTTCTGCTTTTGTTTTGGCTAAATGTTAAATCATTATAAAACGCTTACAATTGTGGAAAAGAAAATTGTGTTGTTGATTATTGTGGAACTAGCAAGAATTCATAACAAACACACAAAAACAAAAGATTTTTTTGTATTATGAAAAAAGGCGGCATGGTGGCGTGGTGGGTAGCGCTGTCGCCTCACAGCAAGGAGGGCCTAGGTTTGATTCCCCGGCCGGGTGATCCGGGTCCTCTCTGTGGGGAGTTTGCATGTTCTCCCCGTGTCTGCATGGGTTTCCTCCGGGTTCTCTGCTTTTCTCCCGCAGTCCAAAGACATGCAGTCAGGCCAATTGGACATGCTAAATTGCCCATAGGTGTGAGTGACTGTCTGTGTCTGTCTGTCTGTCTGCCCTGCGATGGACTGGAGACCTGTCCAGGTTGTATCCTGCCTTTCGCCCAACGACTGCTGGGATAGGCACCCTGACGGAGAAACGGCTTAGAAAATGGCTGGATGAAAAAAGGGCAAGTAGCGTTGGAACTTGCACTTATTGGAGCAGCTGTACATACCTTGACAGAGATATCTCATGGTAATAACAGTAACTTGGTTCCAGATGTTCCTCAGGAGATCTATCAAGCTTTGAAGGTGTGCCAACTTTGGCAAAAAGGCTATCAGAAGTGTGGTGCACAGAGAAGCAGAAACATTGCAATGCTGTGACCAGTGATCAGTGGTTTCCTTTAAGATCTCCAGGTTCCTCTGGGACTCTCTGTTTCTCTCATTGAGACCAAGTCTCCCTCTCTCAGGTTCTGCTTTGCACAAAGGGGCCTTTATCTGGAGCTCTGTACCGACATTGGAGAAGAACCTGGAAAATCTAGTGCTGGGGTGTTTATTCAAGAGTCTGTAAAACCTGTAGCAATCCAGTCAAACTCAGTGTGGCAGTGCACGTCTTGGCTGCCATAACAGCATCAGGGGAGCACTTACACACTCTCTTTGGCATGCAGTATGTTTTCCTTCCCATGAAGAGGAAATGACACCCTATATCATCAGTCAACCATGGTATAGGAATGTAAGAAAGTGCAAAAGGTTAAAACTTACCCAAAGGTGTGAAATATTTGCACTGAGGAGCATAGGGTGTAGAGGTGTAACGATTCGCAAAGACATAATTATACAGTGGTATCTCAAGTCAATGCACACAATGCATCAAGAGTAGAGTGGCTTGAAATATGCCTTATCAAATGTTAATTTTTAAAAGTTTCAGTCAGTGACATATGTAGGACTTTCAGGATGCCCAGAGTGACTTTAATTATGTTGGTGGTGAATGTCATGCATCCTTCAGTCCAGCTCTTTAAGTTGTAACCAGGGGCAGAACTTGCTTGACTATATCTACCAATACACCCAAAACATCTTGATAAAAAATCTTAACCATTTTCATTTTGCCATTTTAAGATTTTGACCCATTAGCATTACTACCATATGACAAGCATGATAATTCTACATTCTATTAAATGAAAATGAAATCAAAATTATAGATGGCCTAGAAGGCCTTGTGGGTCCACCACTATGTAATAAGACTGACTTTTATATCAAGTTGCTGATATTAATGTTGATAGGATGGAATTTATTTTTTCCCTCTTTTGACTCAGGACAATGAAGGCTGTGCTTGGATTTTGCTCTCTGCTGGTCCTTCTCCTGACCACAGATGTCTCTGGACAGCGGGTGAGGCTAAGGCCAAAACCACCCATCCCAAAGAAGCCTCCTGCTCCAAAGAAACTGGCTCCCAAAACCGAACTTGAGCCCCAGGAGCCCACTGACTTTCCCCCTCCTATTCTTGGTCCACCTTCTTCATTTGCAGACTGCCCAAGGGAGTGCTTCTGCCCCCCCTCCTACCCAAACGCCCTGTACTGCGAGAACCGCAACCTCCGAAACATCCCCATCATCCCGTCTCGCACACATTATCTCTATCTACAGAACAATTATATTGTCCAAGTGACTGCTGACTCTTTCAACAATGCCACAGAACTCAAGTGGATAAACCTGGGGAACAATCGTATTCGCTCGATAGACAAACAAGTATTTGAGAAGTTGCCTAACCTGCTGTATCTCTACATGGAGAGGAACCAGTTAAAGGAAGTACCCAGTGACCTGCCAGTTGGTTTGGAGCAGCTACAACTCAGCCGTAACCAAATTTCAAAGATTGCCCCTGGAACTTTCAGTAAGATGAAACACCTTGTGCTCCTGGACCTGAATCACAACAGGATCAGTGACAGCAACCTGGGCAAGAACATCTTCAAGGATCTTAAGAATCTCATACAGCTTAACCTGGCGCACAACATCCTCAGAAGGATGCCCACAAATATACCCAATGGCGTCTTTCAGTTGTTCTTGGACAGAAATAACATTGAGGACATTCCCCGGGACTATTTCAAGGATTTCACGAACATCGCCTTTGTTAGGCTCAATTACAACCAGTTGAGTGACAAGGGCCTCCCAAAGATGGTGTTTAATATCAGCACACTGCTGGATTTGCACTTGGCACACAACAAGCTGAGCACCGTTCCAATGTTCAACAGTCACCTGGAGCATCTACATCTCAATAACAACAATATTGAGAGTAAGTAAGAACCCTTGTACTTTTCATTGCTCACTTGTATCAAGTCCATTCATCGACTTATTAATTGCTTATTGAAATCAATGTGTTGTCCATACTAACCTCACTGACCTGTTTGTTAAATACTACTGTAATCTCATCATAGGCATAAACGGAACTGAGATCTGTCCCTTTAAGCTGAGCGAGGATGTGCATGATGCCAACGACATGCCCAAGCTCAGGTACCTGCGGCTGGATGGCAATCACTTGAGTCCTCCAATTCCCGCGGACATTATCATGTGTTTCAGACATCTCCACTCTATTGTGATATAGATGAAGTCTGGATTAGTCTTAAACTGACGTTCTTGAACACATGTATGCATATCTATGCACAGCACTCCTGTCCACTTGACAGTACTGATTGAATCAAACAGTACTATGGGGAAACACAAGGAAATGGCAATATCTTTTTGTTTGTTTGTTTTTTCTAACTTCAGGAATGTTTTTCTGAGCTTTTAAAAATATTTATTAACTATCAAATAGGAAAAATTTGCTTTAAGCATGGATGTTTCTGCATTAAAGATACAAGTTTTATATATGTCTTATGATGCAACAGTATTAACAACAATGGAATAAAAGATCCTTGAAATCGAGGTACATTAACTGACATTGCAGCATTACATCTACAGTGTAGTTACAAATGAAGAGTTTCAATCCAAAATGCTGTATATCAGTGGTGAACCATGACTGTGCTAAGACTTCAGTATAGGCCAATAATGTCAAAATCTGGTCAAAACATGAGGGAAAAAAACACACTTCTACAGTAATGGTAACTTCTGCTACCATGCCTATGAGATTTTAATAGCTTGCTAGCACTAAGCTGAAGGCAATTCCCATAAACATTTTTGGCAGTTCTAAAAACACATTTGAAGCTTCTAATAGACATTCCATGTTTTGCTTGAAGCTTGTGGCAGACATGTTAGCACATATTTACCTTGCAGTAGTTTCAAAGAGCTCTGGTATAGACCTGCTCTCGCTATTTTACCTTTCTAACAACACACTGATATGGCTGCTGTTCATAGTCATAATCAGAGACATATCTAGGACATCCAGAAGGCCTAGAGTGATGTTTCTTTTGAAATTGGTTCTGCCCATTGGAAATCAAAACACCAATAGTACTTCATAATTATGCTGACAATTGATGGATGGATTATATCTTCATTAATCATTAGGTCTTCCTTCTAAAGGCCCTGAAGGCCCTGAGGGTTCCCCTCAGCTTTATGTCAATTTGTAACAATTTTAGATATTTAGGGTTTTGAAAATTTATGTATAAAGCCCACTCCCAATACCTCATTTTTAAAAAATAATTTTATCATTTTAAAAAATCTTTGAAAGTGTTCTATGTCAATGTACAGGGAGGGGTAACGCAATAGGGTAGCTGAGGGTGCTGCACAGCACCCCATGATTTTCAGGACAGGTACTGTTAAAAATTGTAGTAGTAATAAAACATTCTGAACTTTATACTAATTTGAGCATCATGCAAACATGTGTAGGTTGAGGTTTAAAGAGCCTCCAGTGCAGTATATTGTTTTTTCATCTTAAAGCTAATCATCTATCTTACTAATAACCTTTTATTAACTGATCTATCACATGCTCTGTGTCTGCTCCACATATCAACAATCTGATTGGTTGCCACTCCGTTCATTTTCAGAAAGTTCGTCCAGAAGGACAGAGCAGAGAAATGATATGTGTCAGCAATTTGATGTGTTAATAAGGCAACAATTACATATATTGTTATCCCTTTCTGCACTATATGACATGTTCTGTTTGAAACAAATGAGCTAAATATATGAATGAATAAATTAAAAATATTTTTGCATGACATCATTGGTTATGTCACATATATTCTGCTTAAAATTTCAGCACCACCAACTTAAAACACTTTCCTGCATTTCTGTCAATGTATTTCGGAATGAAACCCTTCAAATATAGAACTGTATCTAAACAGACTGTACTGGACGAGCTGAACTGGAGGGGAAAGACTGATAGCACTTAGAAAAGATTATGCTACATTTTGAAGCCAACTTTAAAGACAAAAGAGAATAATGTTATTGCCATGGATTTGAGATGTCTTTAATGTGCCTGTGTTTTTAAGGTAACAAGTAATATTGCCTTCACTTGGTATGCATCTTTTCTGTATAAATAAATTGTGTTCTTCTCTATCATGGTCTTCTCTATCAAGACCTACTTGCATGTGTTTTTTGGATTTTTCTATGCTTGGGTGCTCTGAGCCACAGCAAGTCCATTAACCTTAAAGTTCTTGTTTTGAAAGAATAAACATGTCAAACTCACAAACTCTAATTTCTCAAACACAAGCACGTTTATGCCAACATTGGAAAGTAGCAAAGACAGTGCCTATAGAAATTGATGACACAGGCAAATGTGGTAATGGCCCTAAATAACCACAATATCTTAAAACAAGATTCTATCTTCATGCAGAGGCAGCTGCTTACGTAAGCACCTTGCGTTCGCCATCTGCTGGTAGGAAAACCACAGGCAACACAATCAGAGGCTTAGCACATGTGCCAAAGTGAACAGAGTTATTATCCAGATTGTGCGTGCATGTGTGCATCTTAACCTCAAGAGCATGTGACATGACACCACATCATGGGCGCAGGCCTCTGGAGCTTCCTTCCTCCCACAAGGTGCCCTTGTTTATAAAAACAACACTCTGGAAATTACCAGTTTTCACACACGGAATTGGATGTTTTATAATATTCTGTGACACGACCTCTTGGTGCGTCCTCTTTTCCGTCATTTCGAAACCCACAGGTTTATTGAAATGCTAAACTCACCCAAACGATCATCTGAGGGTCAGGAATACAATAAGTTATCAAGCAAATATTAGTGTTCATATGATATTGACTGATAGCAGATGCCCACAAAATGTATGTATGTTTTCTAAAGAGCTTATATTCTGCCAGACAGGAATATGTAGATCAGGATATGACAGGATATGAATTCTTATCCTAAACGATGGTGGTACCAGCAACTACGGCTGGACAATATGATTGAAAAAGCACATCTTTGTTTCAGACTTTTGGCTATAAATGATATATGGATCATTCCACTGCGCTGGTCCAAAATCAGAGCTGAAACACATTTCAGACTTTTAACTGACTTGGACTTTTGGCTAAAATCCTTTTGCTTTGAAAGAACTTATATTCAATTCATTGAAACAAATGATTGAACATTCCTTTTTGTCAATACCAATACAATAATAATGCCTCCTAAACTTAACCAATTTTTTTATTAATGACAATTTTAGCTCATTTTGGGCATAACTCAAAATGCTCACGACTTACTAATACAGCTTTGAACAGTTGTACACACGTAAAATCATAATATTGTTCATTAAAACACAAACATGTTTACTTAATTGAAGAAAATGTGTTTCAGTAGTGATAATTTTTAATGCTTCAAACTGATTTTTAGACTTTACAGCTACTTCCATTTACTTCAAAACAATAAGATACAGCTGCTGACCATGTGGCCATGAGGGACAGGGATGCAGTCTCATTTCCTGCTCTAAAATGCAGGTGTGTGTTTAAACTATAGACCAAAACTGAATTTTCTGAAGAAAGTTATACATGAATAATGATTTTATGTATATTTAGCCTGTAGATCATACATAATAATATAATCAATGTAAACTTCT
Organism: Pygocentrus nattereri; assembly: GCF_015220715.1. NCBI lineage: Eukaryota > Metazoa > Chordata > Actinopteri > Characiformes > Serrasalmidae > Pygocentrus > Pygocentrus nattereri. The sequence continues at coordinate 23,071,613 of NC_051231.1, read as the reverse complement.
ATGGTCTGAATATGTAATTGGTCTCTATATATGTATTAAAATGCAATAAAACCAAGAATCTGTGCTTTGTTCATTGTCATTTAACTGACAAAAGTACAAAGAAATAAGCGTTAATGTTTTGGCCGACCAACTCCACTGTATTTTGCAAATATAAGCAAATATTTGTGAAACTTTGTGACAAATGTCAAACAGTTCAAAAAGAACATTTTTCAATGCAAGACTGTAGAGAATTATGGTCTTTCACCATGTCCTGTACATTTCATTGTGAAAATATTCAGAGAATTTGTAGAAATCTCAGTCTGCGTAGAGCAAGGCTGGAAACTACTGTTGAACGTGTGTGACCTTTGAGCCCCCAGATGGCACTTCATGAGAAACTGTCATGCTATTGTGTAAAATATAGACACATGGGGTCAGGAGTACTTGGGAAAACCATTGTCACTTAACACAGTCTGCCGCTACATCAAGATACGCAACTTGATACTTTGTTGCGCAAAGAGAAAGCTGTACAGGAACAATGTCGAGTTCTCTGGGCCCAGGCTCTACTCAGATGGTCTGAAAGATGGAAATATGTGCTGTGATAAGATGAGTCCAGATTTCATTTTGTTTTTGGGAAGGATGAACATGCTGAAGACAAAGGGAAAGCTTTATCCGTGAAAGGTGCAAAAGCCAACATCTGTGATGGTGTAGGGGTACACCAGTGCCCATGCACATGTGTGAAGTTACCATTGATGCAAAGGTATATATTAATATTTTGGAGAGACATATGCTGCCATCAAGACGAGGTCTTTTCCCAGGACATCCCTGCTTGTTTAAGCAAGACAATGCCAGACTTCATTGTGCATGTGCTACAAACAGCACGGCTTCATAAACACAGAGTGTGTGTGCTTGATGGGTCTGTCTGCAATCCAGGTTAGTTTCCTACTGAAAATATTTGATGCATCATAAAGAGGAGAATCAGACAACAATGACCATGGATTATTGAGCAGCTTGTAACAAACAAGAACGGGCAAAAAAGTCCACTTGCATAACTGCAACAAGTAGTATTCTCAGATCCCAGACAATTAAGAATTATTAATTAGTTAAAAGGAAATGTGATGTAACACATCTGTTCCATTTGTTTTTCTTTTTTTGAGTGTATTGTAGGCATTAATGTGTGTTTTTAAAAAAAGGTGGCCAGGGCCCCTCCCGGAATCTGACTGGTCACTCTAGATGCCACCCTAAAATCTTTGCCACGTTCTTCGCTTCCACATTGTCGTAGGGTGGGTGTTTACGTATTTCAGCGGAGAAGTAGAGCAACTGCCTCCCCAGCACCCCCTCCCCCCGCCGCCTTCGCCCCTGCCCTCACACTCACACATTTTCATTATGAGTGTCTTCTGTACTACTGCTTTGTCTGTAATGGGGGAGAATTGTTGTTTGTTCAAAGTTTTTTGCAGAAATGTTCACCACTCTGCTCCCCTGCCAGTCTGACATGCAATCATATGAAATCACAGTGTGATAACTGTCTTTATGCAACCAGGGCCTCCTGGATGACGTTGAGAAGAAGATAATAACAGTACTAGCCTAATATAGCTGAACATATGTATTGGCTAGTACAGTTTAACACAGTTGAAATATAATTTTAAATAGATTAAAACTAAATTATGAATAATTGAACATTACATTAGACCACATAAGAAATATTCCATTCAAGAGGCTTGTTTACATGAGTAGGTTAACTGAACTAGAAGATAATATATTTTAAATCTATAATGCATCCTCTCCATGGATCACCAGCTTATCGTGGTGGAGGGGTTTGCGTGCTTGAATGATCCTAGGAGCTATGTTGTCTGGAGCAAAAGCTCCTGGTAGGGTCTCCCATGGCAAACAGGTCCTAGGTGACAGGTCAGACAGAGTGTGATCCATAATAACCCTTATGAAAAGACAAAAACAGGACTTGTGTACCCTGCCCGGAACAGGGTTACCGGGGCCCCACCCTGGAGCCAGGCCTGGGGGAGGGGCTCGCCAGCAAGCGTCTGGTGGACGGGCATTTACTCATGGTGCCCGGCCGGGCCCAGCCGAAGGAGTTACATGAGTTCCCCCCTCCCATCGACCCACCACCAATGGGAGGGGCAGTAGTAGGGGTTCGGTGCTTTGTGGATCAGGCAGTGTCCGAAGGCGTGGGCCTTGGCGTTCTGATCCTCTCTTGCTGAAACTGGCTTTTGGTACTTGGAACGTTACCTCACTGGCGGGGAAGGAGCCTGAGTTGGTGCGCGTGGTTGAGAGATACCGGCTAGATATAGTCTGGCTCACCTCAACACACAGCTTGGGCTCTGGGTCCAATCTCCTTGAGAGGGGCTGGACTTTATTCTTTTCTGGAGTTGCCCATTGTGAGCTTCCCTACGTAGCTTCCCTATGCCTTCAGGTTGGGGAACGGGTCCTGACTGCTGTCTGTGCTTATGCAGGTCTATGCAGGGGTACTGGAGAAGAGAGTCTGGCTTATAGTCGAACCTCGGATCCAGGAGGAGCAGTGCAGGTTCCGCCCTGGTCGTGGAACACTGGACCAACTCTTCACCCTCTCCAGGATTCTGGAGGGTTCATGGGAGTTTGCCCAACCAGTCCACATGTGCTTTGTGGATCTGGAGAAGGCATTCGACTGTGTTCCCCGGGGCATTCTGTGGGAGGTGCTTTGGGAGTACGGGGTACATGGCTCTTTGCTACAAGCCATTCAGGCCCTGTACAAACAAAGCAGGAGTTTGGTTCGCATAGCCGGCAGTAAGTCAGACTGGTTCCCAGTGAGAGTTGGACTCCGTCAGGGCTGCCCTTTGTCACCGATTCTATTCATAATTTTTATGGATAGAATTTCTAGGCGCAGTTAAGCGGTGGAGGGTGTCCGGTTTGGTGACCTCAGGGTCACATCGCTGCTGTTTGCAGATGCTGTGGTCCTATTGGGGACAACAGGCTGCAAACTTCAGCTTTCGCTGGATTGGTTTGGATTGGGTCAGGGATAGGCTGTTGCCTTAAGTGGAGGAGTTCAATTACCTCAGGGTCACAAGTGATGGTACAAGGGAGTGGGAGATTGACAGGCGGATTGGTGCTGGGTCAGCAGTGATGCGGGTTCTTTACCGGTCTGTTGTGGTAAAGAAAGAGCTGAGCCATAAGGCAAGGCTCTCGATTTACTGGTCGATCTACGTTCCCATCTTCACCCATGGTCATGAGCTTTGAGTAATGACCGAAAGAATAAGATCACGAATACAAGCAGCCAAAATGAGTTTCCTCCGCAGGGTGTCTGGACTCTCCCTTAGAGATAGGGTGAGAAGTTCGGTCATCCGGGAGGGACTTGGAGTAGAGCCGCTGCTTCTTCACGTCAAGAGGAGCCAGCTGAGGTGGTTCGGGCATCTGGTTAGGATGCCTCCTGGACGCCTCCCTCAGGAGGTGTCACAGGCAAGTCCACCTGGGAGGAGACCCAGGGGAAGACCCAGGACATGCTGGTGTGACTATATCGCCCAGCTGGTCTGGGAGCGCCTCGGAATCCCCCTTGGAGAGCTTGTGGAAGTGGCTGGGGAAAGGGAGGTCTGGGCCTCATTGCTTAGGATGCTGCCCCCGCGACCCTAACCCCGGAGAAGCGGAAGATAATGGATGGATGGATGGATCTATAATGCATTGTAGACATACAGAATCTTTGAGAATTGTGAGGGGAGAATGAAGAGGGGATGTCATAAAGCATTTCCTGACCGCAAAAATGTTAGGCCCACCAAACATTTGTGCCCAAGGGCCTATAATTTAATAATCTGGGCCATAAGTTTTGATAAGTCTTGCCTATATTTCCCCCGAATGGGGATATGAGCTCCACTCTCCTGTGCACAAGGTTATCCATTATACTATATAGTCAATTTACACATATTATATTATGATTTGAGGTTTCCATTACTAATGAGGCTTAACACACTCATACTCTTGACACAAGGTCCGCCACAGTCTCAGGAAACTCAACTGTGCAGATCGAATCCAAATGAAACGTAAATAAAATGCACAATAAGATCAGTGCTAATTAACATTTCCAAAAAATTATCCTAAATATATCACAAATGGATTAAATTAATGATGCATTAATGACAGTATTAAATGCTCTATGGTGATGACTGCTCCACACATCCAGGCTATGGTGAACTGACCTGGGATGTGAGATGGAAAACCCAACGGTTCATTATAGATCTTTGAAGCACTCGTTTACTCCGCCAGCAAAGAACTGAACATAATGACGCTGAACATAATGCTCCCTTTCAAATAATCAAGCATGAATCAATTCTGTCACCATGTCCGGGAAAGTGAAAGTTGTTTTAAGGTGTACATTCCTTTACAGGTAGCATTCTTACTAGCAGGTATTCTTTCCAGAAGGAGTAAAAGAAAACAACTTGGGTGTCAGCATGACACAGTAATACATTCTGGCAGTTACAAAGAAAAAAAATGCATATAGGTCACCTACAGAATGACAGCAAACATAAAAAACATACAGTCCCAAATATATATCTAAGAAAATGTCACGCAATCAGCCAGTAGAGCTCAATGTGAATGTAAAAAGTGGCCATGGTCTACAGATTAAAGGGGTTTGTTACTCAGACACAAATTATGCCAAGTGTATACTAAGATGGTTCTATGATCAATAATCACAACCAAATATTGAAATTACCCCCTCAAACTACAGCCAGGAAGCTGTAAGAGTACTAAATGTGTGCAATTTGTATGGCATAAAAATAAACACAGGTCAGACGAGTCATTCTCATAGCAAATAACTGACATGTCATGTAAACCTGGGTATCATAAATCAAAACTCTTTCACCTTGTTCATATCTGTAGTGCTTTATGATGGTAATGAGGTGTGGTAAGAACTAGGCATGAAGACAGTGTTCTCTGTACTGGTATAGTGAAAAAGCAGGCAGGTTTGATGAGAAAAATCATGACAGCTGTGCCATGATGCTTGGTGCAAGGAAATGAGAGGTTGGGGGATGACGTGAAATGCTTTACCTGCTTCCTCACGTAAACATCGGAAAGCAAACAACAGTTGATAGGAAATCTCTGTAGACTTCCACAACAAGTGATCTGCAATGAGAAATAAATAAATTTCTAGTTTTATTAACGATGAAAAATCTAATTAGCCAGAGATAAAATATAACATTAATTAACTTAATATACTTATGACTGAAATACTACAGCCAATAATGCATGGTCCGTATAGAAAATGTACATGTGATGTCACGGAAACACCGCATTTGGCAAACTGCCCATAAGGAAGAGAAGTGTGAAAATCCTGGTATGAGAACATGCAATGGCAGTTGTGAGCAGAAGGTAAGATTTAGAGGAAATTACATATAAAGGAAGCAGGGCTGGCATGTACTATAGACTAGCATTAGAAGAAGAACTGAAAAACTGGCAAGGAAGCCAGTGTGGAGTGAAAAAACTCCATCTTTAGCTCCGACATGCATGAATGAATGAACGACTTAATGAATCAGTTGCAGGTAAATGAAGTGGAAACTCACTGGATGTCACTGTGGTCAGACAGACAACTGTTTCTTTATTTGAAAAACAACACTGTTCCCACCTGTACACTGCATGACATAAAGCTTCTTAAAAACAATTGGTCCAGTTGTGCAGTAGAAAAGATGTAACTTCCATATGTGAAACTAAAATGGGGTGGGGGGCAGAAGTTGTATGAAATATGCTAAAACCAAATCAAAAACTACGTGGCACTCTTTTCAGGGCTCTTTTATGGCATGTTAATTAACAAGGATGGAAAAAGTACAGCAGTGAAGGAAGAACACTTGCAATTCCAAAAACTTACAGTAGTAAGTTATTTATATATTATATAAATGTGCATTATAGGCCAAAAGTATAAAAGCAAGCTTCTTTTTTCACAAATAATACACAATTAAATAAAATTGCCACTGAACAGCATTATTTTCCAAATTACTCAAAAAAAGAAGCTTGATTGATAATAGTTTACTTTTAACTCTTCTTAAATATTTATAAGCTCTTATTTTGATCCACCTGAGCACATCAATCATGCCCTCAGCATCAGAACAGAGGAGTCAGAAGGATAGGATTAGAGCTGCAATAAAAATCAGCTGGATAATCATACAGAGGAAAATAAATTAAAGGTCACATTTATTTTGATGGACCCCTATAGATGATCTACAGACAATTTATTAACAAATTATCTGGTGATACTTTGGTTGACAATTAACAACATTATGGGGGGGGTGAGGTTTAGGGGTAGTTGTAAGTTTAGAGTTGAAGGTTAAAGTTAGGTTTAGGGTAAGAATTAATAGAATATATAATACTCAACTGCAAATTCTGTTGCATTTAATAGACATTTAGTTCAATGTTACTTAAAGACAGACTGAACATCTGCAAAGTATCTACAACCCCAATTCCAATGAAGTTGAGACGTTGTGTAAAACATAAATAAAAACAGAATATGATGATTTGCAAATCCTTTTCAACCTATATTCAATTGAATACACTACAAAGACAAGATATTTAATGTTCAAACGGATAAACTTTATTTACACACCCCCACACCATCAGAGATGCTGGCTTTTGAACTTTGTACTGATAACAATCTGGACAGTCCTTTTCCTCTTTGGCCCGGAGGACACGACGTCCATGATTTCCAAAAACAATTTGAAATGTGGACTCGTCAGACCACAGGACACTTTTCCACTTTGTGTCAGTCCATCTCAGATGAGCTCAGGCCCAGAGAAGCCGGCGGCGTTTCTGGTTGTTGTTGATATGTGGCTTTTGCTTTGCACAGCAGAGTTTTAACTTGCACTTGTAGATGGTGCGACGAACTGTGTTCACTGACAGTGGTTTTCTGAAGTGTTTCTGAGCTCATGTGATAATATCCGTTACAGAATGATGTCGGTTTTTAATGCAGTGCCGTCTGAGGGATCGAAGGTTACAGCCACTCAGTGTTGGTTTTCTGCCTTGCCACTTACTTGCAGAGATTTCTCCAGATTCTCTGAATCTTTTGATGATATTATGGACTGTAGATGATGAAATCCCTAAATTCCTTGCAATTGCATGTTGAGAAACTTTGTTCTTAAACTGTTGGACTATTTGCTCACGCAGTTGTTCACAAAGTGGTGAAGCTCACCCCGTCCTTGCTTGTGAACGACAGAGCCTTTCAGGGATGCTCCTTTTATACTCAATAATGACACTCACCTGTGGAATGGTCCAAACTGGTGTTTTTTGAGCATTCCTCAACTTTCCCAGTCTTTTGTTGCTCCTGTCCCAACTTCTTTGGAACGTGTTGCAGGCATCAAGTTCAAAATGAGTGAATATTTGCAAAAAAACAATAAAGTTTATCCGTTTGAATATGAAATATCTTGTCTTTGTAGTGTAATCAATTGAATATAGGTTGAAAAGGATTTGCAAATCATCGTGTTCTGTTTTTATTTATGTTTTACACAACGTCCCAACTTCATTGGAATTGGGGTTGTACTATGTTAATTTACGTACTGTTGCTGTCATACAAAAGCCTCATATTTCCAAAATGACCAATTTACAGAAGAATAAATGGTTTAACACTGTAAATTTAATGTTGTTTGTCTATTGTCCATCATGAAATGTTTAAACAATATAAAGGGCAGCTTTAAAAATGAGTTATAATTTTTTTTTATTTGTCTTATGGTTGCTTTCCTGGTTATACAGTAGTTATATTGTCTCACATATATTATATCACATTAGATTTTTGGTTCAATTTACATGCAAAAAACTTGACTTAAACTTTTGTTTCCTTTTAACTTATAATAATATAATAATAAGTTAATAGAAATAAGACATTTTTGTTTGAACTTATCATTACTCAATTTTATTGGAACATGGTTATTTACTGTTTTAAGTTATGAAACAACAGGTTTGGTGAAGCGCATGTGTGAAATCCTGATTAAAACATTACAGTCAATTCAAATTTATATATGTGTAATTTATGCACTTGTTGAATGAGGTTAAAGCAAAGACTCAAATAGTGGGAAATTAAGTCTTAAAATACTTAAAAACTTTTTAAGGCACAGTTTAGCATCAAATACTCTTCACCCATTAACAGCATTATCATACTGATGCTGTGAGCTGCTACTTCCTCTTACAGTAAAGGTGAGTGAAAGCCAAGGAACACCTGCCGAAATCCCCTTGCATCCTAATATAAGAGCAGCAGGGCTAGCATGGAGAGACAGGCAGAATCCTCAGAGCAAAAGCACTCATCACACCTCACCAGGTAAGAATACATCATGCACATGTATATTGCTAGACATTCTTCTAAGACGCGTCACTAATTAACAAAGGTTTCTATGTGCAACTCAATTGTTTTTCTTTTGTTCTTTTGTGTAAGACACTAGAAGGTCAACCATATGGACAATATGGACAGTAAAGGCCATATGGGTGCTTACATGCAGTAGAAATGATACATTTCCATATATTTTTTCAAATGATGCAGGTCAAGTTTATGGTATATTTAAATGTTTGCTTGATGTATGAAAATATTAAAAAACTGACACTAACATTTACTTTTAATCTACATATGTGCATATTGCTGTTGTTGGGACAAAACCTCGTATCTCCATTTTTGTCATTTTTTCAGTTTTTGACATAATTTGAAAACACCTGTTACCCTTTACATTATATGTAAATTTCATGATGAATGGACCAAAAGAAACGGTCCAAAATGAAATTCTGGCTCCATTGACTTACATTAAAAGTAAAATATGTTTATCCTGACAGCAGCGATATAGTGTGTGCATGTATATGGCATACATTTGAATAATGAAAAGTGATACTTAAATATGTGTCGCACCTATAGTTTAAAACATTTGCACATATTATGCATATATTTTTATATGAGTAAATATATTGCTTTTCTCCATTTTTGATGTTTTTCAATTGTTTTCATTTACATAATTTGAAAACATTCAGCTACCTTTTCCACTGTGTTCAAATTTGGACAACAGAAATAGTCCAAAAACACATTAACTTCCATTACACTTTGTTTTCCCCATGTTTAGGTATGCAAGGTTTTATGATAGCAATGATACATATATAGCTTTTTCTTCCATATGAGCTCTCCTGCAACATTTACACAGAAATTATATGAACCGAATAGCAGCACTGCTTCTTCTCACCAAAGCGGTGGCAATATAATGCACAGGTCAAGCAATGAATATCATTTCTTTGTTCAGCTCACGCTATCAACATCACAATGAAGACCTCCCTCTTGCTTGTATGCACACTGCTGGTCTGTCTGTATGGCTCAGCCCTGGGCCGCAGGCTTCACCTTGGCGCCTGCGCCCTGACCGTCCACACTCATGAGCTGAGACATCATTTCCACCAGATCCGCCATAACATGGTAAGTGTGCTCAGAGCCTCCGAGGGCTCCCGTGGCCTTTAGGCTCAAAAAGGCTGAGGTCTTCCTTGTCATAAAGAAACGAGCAGCAGCATAACGTAAACCGTATCGTAGGCTGACTTGTAACTCTGATTCCTTGTAATGAGTTGGACGTGAATGAACCTGTTAAAAGATCTGTACTCATTAAGCAAATGAGTCATAATCCATGCACTATGACAGGTTTTTAGAGTGAGAATCTTGCACAGCCCACATTAATTCTAGTAATAACAGCAGCTAGAGATTTCCTGTTACTGATGTTCTCACCTGACAAGTACGGTGGCGTATAACACAACATGAAATGTCAAAACTCCACTGCAACATGTACCACTTAGTCTAAATCCAGGTTTCATGTGCGTCAGGAAACATGGCACAAAAAGTTGCTGGGAAATCCTTGTCTTGCTTTTGGCAAAGTGACGCAACTAAAAGGTACAGTGATGTAATGACTTACGGCCAAAGATAGCCGCTGCCGCAAAGGCTAAAGAATTTCCTTCTCATTCTGTTAGACGCAACCATAGCCTGGGGCTAAAAAAATCACAAATTCATCATGACTGCTTAAAGCAGATCAGGGAGTTCACTTAAACCTGTTCACAAAAAGTGACCTGTTGTTCACTTGCCTGATACAGTCTCATGTTGTTGTACAGCTTACTGAAGACAACCAAAAGGGTGTACGGTTGCTGAGAGGCGACATGATGAAGAACTTGCAGGTTGGATATACTTGATAAATGAACTAAATTACTAACATTTGGAGAGGGGAAAGGAACAGAGAGTTTAATGTATATTTCTTTAACAGGCCACAGAGAGCTGCTGCTTCCTCAGGCAGGTCCTACGATTCTACATTGAGAAAGTGTTCAACACCTACACAAGCAGTCATTCCCTTCACCGGAGAACCACCAGTGTGCTGGCCAACTCTTTTCTCAGCATCAGTAAAGACCTGCAAGCATGTGTATGTAGAATTTTGTAGTGAAACATTCTCTTGTAAGACTTTCATGATGAAGCAAGCCATATAAGAACCTAAAGAACCTTTCAATCGATAGTTCTTTAAAAGAACCATTTTTGGTTCCTCAAAGAACTCTTTAAAGGGTTTGTCAGGCAACTTCATAAAAAAAGGTTAGGCCTATTTAAATCTCTACTTAAATTGTCCTTTATTGAGCATACAAGAATTAACAGATACAGATGGTTCTTTAACAGCTTTGTTCCTAAACCAAAGCTAAAACAAAAATGATAATAACAAAAGAAATGCAAGACTAACCCAGCAAAATATTGACCAAATTCCAAATAGTTTATTGTCTTTGTCAGCTGAAAAGCCAAAAAAAAGGTCAAGGTTATCAGACGTTAGCTGGCAGCTACACTTGCTACCATTTTTAGCAAGCTTGGTAGCTAACTAGACCGCAATTAGTAGTAGACCTCATTATTTCATCATCCTGTAGTCAGTGTCAGGCCCATATTATTATTATAATCAAAACACCAAAGTTACTTTGGCAGTAGCAAATTACAATCTGGGTAGCTTGCATTGTTATACACTGACCAGCCACTTCATCAAAACCACCCTCTTGTATCTAAACTAATTCTCCATTGTATGAGCTCTGTGTACTATATAGGTGCACTTTGCAGTTCTACAATTACAGATTTTGGTTTATCTTTTTCTCTGCATACTTTATGCTATATACTTTCACCCTGTTCTTCAATGGTCAGGACCACCCCAGAGCAGGTACTATTTGGGTGGTGGATCATTCTCAGCACTGCAGTGACACTGACATGGTGGTGGTGTTTTAGTGTGTGTTGTGCAGTTTGTGTTAGTCATCCTCTAGTCTTTCATCAGTGATCATAGGAAGCTGTTGGCTGGATATGTTTGTTGGTAGACCATTCTCAGGCCAGCAGTGACGCTGCTGTGTCCAATCCACTCCAGCACAACACATACTAACATCCACCACCCAAATAATACCTGCTCTGTGGTGGTCCTGACCACTAAAGAATAGGGTGAAAGGGGGGGGGGGGTGTAACAAAGTACATAGAGAAACAGATGGACTGCAGTCTGTAATTGTAGAACTACAAAGCTACTTGTTAAGTGGAGCTAATAAAATGGACAAAAAAAGAGTGGAAGTAAGGGGTGATCAGCAGGTGTATAATAGTGCAGGACTGCTAACTTACTTGGTAGCATTAGTGACTTCCTACTTCACAGGATCCTGTGACATGCTAGGGAGGAATGTGCAGGGGACAAATGTATTGGATCTGGAACATTTTAGTTAGCGTGATTGAGGTCTACGTGTCTCACTAGACAGACTAACTTTCCTCAAAGTCTGCACAGTGCAAACTCTTAATATATCCTTGAAAACAATAGTTTATGAAGTCTCACTTACCATGGTTTTGAACCCAGGTTTCGATTGCAGTCTGCGTAGGTGGAAAATAAAAAAAAAAAAAAAACTGATGCTATCACCGCTTCATGCGCACATTATGTCCAAAGAAGAAAGTAGCATTAACTAAACCAGAATGATGCATGAAACTACAGTATGACAAAGGATGGTTTTTCTGTTTCTTTCTCTTTTTTTTGTCCCCACTCAATACATTTCACCCACGCGATAAATTTGCAACCATGCATAATCTGAAAGTTTTATACGACAAACAGACATAAGTATATCAGCTGACTGAATAGCACACTTCCCATTTTTTGTGAGAAGGTCTTTGTTCAGCATTTTAGTTAAGCGTTTTGGGCCTACTCCAACATAAACATGGGCCACTTATATAATTATCTTTAGCTTGCGACTTTACTAAGACATATTACTGGAACTGACTTTTAGATTTATATGATTTTAGACAAAATGCTTTTGAAACTAGGGATGATATCAGAAAGTAGGGATGATATCAGAATAACATGGTGTCAGCAGCTTTAAAAAAATCATCGGCCAGAGATTTAGATTTGACCCATAAACTAATATTTGGTTATGTATTTATTATTCTCTGGAAGAAATGAGGCTGGGCTACTATGCAAAAATGTCTTATTTGACTGCAGTTGTAACAGGCATGAATAAATGTTGCACTTCTTTAGTGATAATTGTGATAATTAGTGATAAAGAAAATTTCTATATTTTATTAATGTTTATACATCAGCTTTGCAAGAAATGCATACGATATTGGTTCATCCCTACAACAAATTTGGTCTATACTCAATTTTTCCTAGACCAGCCTGCTGGAAAAAACAGCACAGACTAGAAAAACTAGCATATGTTGTGTTTTGGATGCTGTTATGCTGGTCAGCAACAATTAAAGTTATTAGGTTGGTCATCAGCAATAACAACATGTTGTGGTTTGGATACTCATGTGCTAGTAAACTAGCTTGACTATGCTGATAACCAGCAACAGACAAGTATCAACCAACATAAACTAGCTTAGACCAGCATGAAACTCGTGCTGGTCTGTAGTTTTTTCAGAAGGGCCACCGAAACCATTTAGTAAACTTTAGTTTTAAGAGTATCCACAAAAAAGTAAGCATGAGCATGTAATGTAGTCACTTAACTCTAGCTTGATGAACCATTGGGTTTCAAGGACTGAAGAGTCAATTAATGTCATTAATGATTATTAGCTCCTTCTTCTAATGCAGACACGTCTTTTGTTCTTTTGTCAGTGCAGACTAATATTGGTCTCTTCTTTTATAAAAGCATGTACAGACACATTGCCAGTGCAACGCGGAAACCATGGAGAAATCTGATGCCATTCAGGCCAACTACAACAAGGTAATTAGCCTCATTTCACTCATATTTATCAAAGTTCTCTGAATGCTGGTTTGATCTGATTTAGAATCAGATTTGCCTTATACAACTAAACTCAATGACGATAGTATATTCAATCTTTTGGTCATATGAATGAATGAATGAATGAAGCCTTTATTGTCACATAGTCACCAGAGTAACCGGCGAAATTTTGATCAACCCATCCGAGCACATACAATATGACAAGGGGGGGAGACAGGACAGGAAGACAGGAATAATGGAAAACTACAGAGAAACAGAATACACTGGGTGAGGGAGGAGACAAAAAAAAACAGAGAGAAAAAACACCTCAGCATTAGCGCACAGTTCCACACAAACAGAGTCCATGATGGGGGTGGGGAGGTGCGGACAAACCCAGCACAGTAAGCGGCCATCCGGATCTGCAGCCATTAATCCGGCGCTGATCAACAGACCCGTCATACCATACCGGGGGGGGGGTAAAAGTGGCGAAGTCGTATGATACTAGAAATTTGATTGTGATTGAAAGTATAGACACTACATGTAAACAAGCAAATTCAAACTGGTACCAATGGACCCTGTTTATACACCTCGTCACTTCATGCATCTTCCATATAAGATTATATCAGGATATAGCCAAGCCACATAAGAATGCAAGCATAAACGCACCTAACACGCTTTCACTTACATTGTTTCAGAAGGTGATCTGAGACACATGGTGTTATATGTTATAGCAGTGTAAATGCATCTGTCTCTACAAGATACATTCCGCAAGTTAAAGTCCTCCCCAGGCAGTATGCCACTGGGCATGAAATCCATGTCTGGTTGGGGACCAAACATAAAATGTTTAATAACAATATGGACAGACACTACTGTGCAAAACTAACTGCAGACAGCAACAAACAGGCAGCAAGCCTCTTTAGCATAGCAGAAGAAGAGGCTAAATGGATAAGCAACTGGTAATTGTTTGCTGTGCAACAAGCAGATTTGTATCCCCCCCAAAGCAATCAGATTTCAGTCCAACTGACCGGAGATGCATTGGATTACCAAATGTAAATGCATGTGGCTAAAATCTTATCAGGATACAATCCAGATACTAGTCACATGAAGTAAACAGGTCTAAACAGGGCCTTAGATGTTCATTTAAGGTATAATTATTCAAAATTTCATCACTTCACACAATCAAAACAGACGTTCTGTAGCTAATCATGCTAAATGTAATTACTGGATGTGAATGAGTTTATATATAGAGCTACATGGGCTGGTGGTACCTAAGCCTAGATTGGAAAGCTACTCAGGGACACTTGATAAGTTTAATTCTTGTACTTTTACACAGCTGGAGCCAGCGGCAGCATCAGCGAAGGCAATCGGAGAGCTAGACTCTGTGCTAGAGTGGCTGGAGAGTTTCCGCAGCAACTGAGACCACATTTCGAGCCATACTAGCCATCATGATGTTGATTCATTTGGATGTCCATAACATCCTCTTAGTCATACAGTGCTGATTCATTCTTGGAAAAGATTCCATCAAACTTATCACACTGAGATGAAGCAAACAGTTAAACACCACATTAGGGAACAAGCCAGTTGAATGACTTATTCGACCTCAATTGGAGCTCCCAAAATGTTTCTACTGTGGACTAGTAGGCTATAAATTTCCCAAAACAGCATACATACTGATTATTTATTTAATGTCTAGTTTATTGTAGTTGTTGTGCACTTAACTTATTTTTTTTTTATATATATATGAATAGTAATGCCTAATGTTCAGGTGCATGACATGTAATGGTTGTGCTTGAAAGTAGACCTTTGGGGTCAATTTGCTGAGAATTTCAGTTGAGTCGGAAATTGTAATTTAAAGATTAAATAAATGTTCATTATCAAGTATTTTGTGTTTTATTTTATGTTTTGGGGTGTTTTATGTTCAGCTGGTCCAATCCCATTTCTTATTTTTACCCCTACCCCTTGCTTTTGAGTGTCACTGCGCCACAAGGGGTAGTGGTTGAAATCATCCCCTACGAAATGGGGCAATCCTCAAATAAAAAAAGAACATTACTTCATTATCAGTGTAGTAGCGGTGCTCTTAGGTGACCTTGCCAGTCTGCAGTGATAGCAGAGGAGGTCAGCAACCTTGCTGCTGGTTAGTTAAATTTAGGGCCTCATATGCCTCAAAGAGGGGAATGCTGTTCACTAGCTTCTTGTTTGAATTTTCCCATTCCACCTTAAATTTAAGGTGGAATGGGAAATTTAGCTAGTAAGCTACCAAGACATCAGAAGACTCCTAGTGAATTTTTATGACTGTTATGAAGGAAAGGACCATTAAACATTGAAATAACATTAAACTAAGATAATACAATGGTAATAGTAATTTTTACCAAAGAAAATATTCACATTTGCGGGATTGTGTAGCCATCTTGTCAGTTTTCCTTTTTTTCTCATAAACAGAGTGTGCCTCTGAAAAACACCTGAGCAGCAACTGAGACCACAACTCAAGCCATGCTGCCCATCATGATGTTGATACATTTGGATGTCCATAACATCTACTTAGTCATACAGTGCTGATTCATTACTGGAGCTACATGACAAACTTTCATAGATACCACAGGGTTAAAAATACCATCAAATTTATCAGACTGAGATTAAACAATAGATTACAAACTTTTGTGTGTACCTCACAAAAATACACATGAATATATACATGAAATGGCTATAAACACACTGCCAGATGCCTCAGACATTGTTTTTCGACAGTTTTGGTCTAAAATTGAATCATTCAGGAATTCTGATCAGTGTAATTCCCATTTAAGCTCAGTAAGGTGATAAGTATTATAATGTCTCATTTGGTAAATACCTTTGGCGTTGACTCCTCAGTCCTCACATTTTAGCTCTCTCTGATGTGAGGATAAGATGTGAGGACTGAGGAGGAAAAGATGCAAGGAACGGAAAAGAGAGATAACAGAAGCACACATTTTGTTGTCCCCTTTTTGACAAATACAGCCCTATAGTGATGCATCTACTGGCCTCTAGTGGCCAATAATGATATAGATCATTTTGGCCAATCACATTCAAATATAACAGGTTTTAGTTTCAGATAAACTCAAAATTGAGTGAAACAGTTACACAAATGCAATAGTAACATGGAAATCTCCCAAACTGCTCTCACATTCAGTAGAATATTTATCTTCCTGCTGCATCTTTAAATGCTCAGTTATGAATGTTATTTCATTGTTGCCACACATACTTAATCTTAACACATGGTACACATCATATTCATACGACTGACTGGGTCCAATGATGGTGGTATTGGCAAAATGTTGTCGAAACCCCCTGATGTAACGAGCATGGGCACTACACAATACTCTGTATACACAATATTTTACCATGATATTCTTTATTTAGTCCCTGTCTGACGTGTTCATTTGGACTCTGATGAACAGCCTGTAATCAAATCCCGGAATCTGACTGAAAATGCCTTTTATATTTTGTATTTATGCATTTATGCTATGTCTTTCTTTTAAAGATTTAGAAGTACTCTGAAAAAAAAAACACTCAAGAAGTAACGTCAGTAGACAAAGATCGGGCCTCTATGTGGATTCAGTGTTTAAATATCATTTAAGTCCAGTAATCCTCCCTTATTGTCTTGGAATCCAGTTCTGGTCCTGGAGGGATGGACACCAGCTCAATTAGGTAAATCTCCATCCGAAACATCTAAACCTGGGGCCTAATTTCTAAGAAATACATAGGTGAAATTCATTCTACATTAGTTCATATGTTGTCAGCAGTCATGTACAATTGATCACAGCTGATTGTATGTCAATATAGAAACATATGTGAACATTATGTGAATGTTAAATATGTAAATGAGTCTCTGGGAAACAAACTGCTGAGTTGGGGGAAATCAGCTAATTGTACTGAACGCCAGCCCTTCACACCTGGAGCTATGGCAGTGTGTGCTTTGCACATTTGAGTATTTTATCCATCAATCCAACTAATGAGCTCTTTTATAGCCCCTTCAAGTGGGTGGATAAAAGCAAGGAAATCACTAAAATGGGCAGGGGGTCTCCAGGACCAGGACTGGAACACACTGCCCTTGGACAATCACCTGAGCCAAGCTCAACCAACACAACCAAAAGGTGTCTGTAAGGGTTCTTTGGAGCAATACCACAGAACAGGGGTGCCCTACCCTGGTCCTGGTGATCAACTGCCCTGAGTTTATTTCCTAATTTAACACACCTGAGCCAGTCCCCTGAAGTCAAGTGTGTTGCTACATCAACAGTTCAGTCAACTCCCAATGATTACAAAATCCAGGCCTAGAAAATTCATTCAAGGTCCAGATTTAAAGGCTTCTGTGGGCATCTTTGGAACACCTTAATTTTTAATAGAGTAACTTAACCCAAAGTACATAAACGCTTTTACAGAGAAGCAGAGTCCAAGGCAAAACATATACTTTAACATACATTCATCTACATTTCACACCTCTGGGCAGACGTTTTGATGAAGTCGTCATGAAATAGGTGAAAACTGTTATGTGATTAAAAATAAAGCAAAATTTGCTGGCTTAGCAAGGATTTTATGATTCACTCGACCAACGGCCTGTTTTTCGCTTCACAAGTGAATTCGCTTTGCAAAATGGAAATTTGGTGTGTTGTCATGGTACAGATAAGTGTGGTTAACACTATCAGCGTGCAGAAAGTGCAAAAGTGAGAGATCAGTTTTGTTTCATGTCTTTAAAAAAAATTAAATAATTCATAGATATGCCTGTTTGTACAGGATCTGGCATTGAGTATAGCAGATAGCTGAGCAACATAACATTACACAGTACACTGATACTACAAATATTGCATTAGAAAGCATTTTGAGCACAAGAAAAAGAAAAAAAATGTACTGGACATAATATTGCAAAGTCAGAACTTTGAACTTTGGATATTGCTTAATAAATTTCATTAGATAAGATAAAATAAGTAATGTGGAAAAAACATGGGTTTATGGTTTTCCTGACACCCACCATAGTATTGACCAGACTTCCGTCGAAAACTGCTGATTACGGTTGCGAAATGAAGAAAAAAAGCAACGTTGCTTACTTCTTAGAGCACATTGTGTAAACTACTGTTCTAATGAACTCTACAGAAGAGGCCATTATGGTGTGTTATAGTCAAGTATTGAAATATGACACATCATGACATCATTATAACAAAGAGAACTGCTGGTCCTACATGCCAAGTCCCCTTGGCACCCCTACCCCATCTGTTTTGAAATGTGAGCAAGAGGCCAGAGCTTGGTGAGAAGCAGGTGATGGTGGGTGTTTGACACATAAAACCTTGCTTCAGACCACATCAAATGATAGCAGTGGCAGCCAGTGGTAAACAAATCAAGCGTGTTTGATTTGTGGGCCCGCAAAAAAGGCAGATGCAAGGCCACAATCATTTGCGTGCTGGTTGGGCAAGCTGGGCGGCCACTGACGGTGGAAACTGATGATTTATGCAAAATTCTAAGGTGACACAAATATGCCAACTGAATTGAATCACATGACTATGATCACACTAGACAACAGAGAACACTGCCTTTCGGAGACAGGAAGCCAAGATCTGTGCAGTTACAAAAAACATACATGCAGGCTTGCATGCTGCAAAACATGTATGTAATGGTACACTAAGGAAGCACTCATCTTTTTTTGTTGCACACAGCCAAGGGCCAATTGGTGTGCACAGCATCACGCGCCCGCAAAAAAGGCACGGGCAGTCCCAGCTGCTGCTTCTAGACGGATTGACACGTCCGCGAGCAAAACGACTGTTCCCTCTGCGTCACTGGCGCAGGCTGTGTGAACGGCAGCCTTGACACCCTACATCTGAGTGGTTGGCGAAGAAAAGAAAAGGGAAAAAATAAAGACGACTTGTGAAACTAAAACTGCCGCAGTGAACGGTGCGGTACGCATTACTGTTTGACAAGATTGTTTCCTTTAAAGACAGCGAAAGATCAAAGACCATATGCTTCTAGGAGCCCAAGATGGGCCCCTTCTTGACCCATTAAGAGGTGAAACCCTTGTTGAAATTCCTGTCTGAAAATGTTCAAAATGCTTCATGCTTGAACTCAAATCAAGACATAATCAAGAGCAAACAAGACTTGTTTTTTTTCCCCCTTTAATGCAATGTGGTACTACAGTTTCCAATATTGCACTGTAGCATGTTCTCCCGTGTACTGACTTCTGCTGAACTGTACAGTGAGGTTTCACTATAGTGCATTTTTACAGTTCAAGACAGCAGCTTCTCAGAGAAGCACCACTTTTGATTTTCTAAAGAAACATTCAGCACAGGGCTGAACAATGCAGCAACATTGTTGTACATACTAAGAGAAATTCATCTTCTGCCAACACAAAAAAAGACAAGTACATGTGTATATGTCCATTTTAACATTTTCCTGAGTGTTGTAGTGATTTTGTCATTGTCAGTTATTCGAGACCTATCCTAACTGCATGGTGTGTGCAATATCAAACATTTCCCCACCATCCAAGCCATCTATTCAGCATTGTCATAAGAACAGCAAAGCAGGTTAAGTTCTAGTGTTTATAGTCCATCAAGTAGTTCAAACACTATGAAAAAGAATCCGTGTTTGTAAACAAAAAGCCTCACAAAGTACAAAATGACCAAAAATTGTTTGGTTTGGGATTTTTTAAATGTACAATTACAACCATTTGATGATGCAGTGATGCAGAAAACAATAATTTCACAAAAAGAATGTTACAATCCAGACTTTCTACATGGAGCTTTTTGTTTTATTTGCTTTTTTTTAAATCACAGGTAAAATGACAAGGCATTTCATGTAGTTTTTATCTCCATGTTAAAAAATAAAACTTTTGCATTGCAACTTCTTTAAAGCAGGTCCTGGTCCTGGAGATCTACTAATCCCAGAGAGTTTGGATCCAACCCACCTGATTCAAATCTTCAGACGCCCCTAACGGCTTTCATTATCTGCCTCAAGGTTGTAGCTAAAAACTCTTTGGGCACGTAGATCACCAGGACCAATGAAAGTTTTCTCCTATAACAATATGCCTAAGCAGATTATTTATTATTTTCCTGCTATTCTTTGACTGAATGGTATAAGATCGACAGATTCAAAAAAATCTGACCGTGAGGTTCTTAGCTCATTGCTCAATGTTGGAAGGGCTTGATGATTACCTGTTAGTTGAATCACTACAGTAGTGTAGGGCATCAACAGCATTCAAAAATGATCAGTGAACAGATGACACAAAGGAACAACTTATTAACCCAACCTAATTTTCCCACATTACAAAGTTAAACACAAGATTCTGAGCTGATTTGTGGGTAGAACACATTCGAGCTAAACTGGTCATCTCGAGTGAAACTCAGTATTGCTCAACAGAAACTATCCTCCCCTTAGTAGGAAATTTGGGACTTCACTCAAGAAGATAAGGTAAGCTTTATGCAAAATCTGTGGGGAGAGACATGAAGGAAAAACGAAAGTTAAAAACAAAACCGAACAGCTAAGCTGAGCTGAAGAGCAAAGCATTTTTACAGACTTGATAGACTTGATGTAGATTATAGATAGGATAAGATGGCGTATCTTGGCGAAATCCAGATGGGTTCTTAACCGTCAAATGTTTAAATACAGAAAGGGTTGCTATTCACATTTCTTCTTAATACGACCTCCCATAACCTCTTTCTCTCTCTCTCTCCTCATCAGCATGTCAAACGTTGACAAACGTTTGACAAAATAGTATTTGTTTCAGAGAAAAACAATTTTAGTACATCAGACCGAAGCTAGACTCTTTGCGTAGAGAAAACCAGGAACCTTTTTACCAGACTAAAGCACGGAAGGGGAAAACCTTGTCATTTGTTGTCATTGAGGTTTTGTTCATTGATGGAGTCATAGTTAGAAAGTTAGAAAGGCATTTTGGATGCAATTCTGCAGAAGTCTGCAAACGATAACAATAAGAAACACACACGCGTTGAAATACAGTGTACCACTGCATTGTACTCTACATGCAAAGTTCACGTATTTTTTATATCATAATGTCAAAAGACGCTAATATGTCATAAGCATTATACATGGAACTTCTGGGAGAAACTGAGAAGCTTTAAAAATAGCATCACACTTTACACTTGGAGAAGAAGTGGTAATAATAGACATTTTGCTGCCTTGGCGGTGACAAATACGGCCCAGCACTGCTCAGCAGGCTATTTCCAGTAAGCCATCTCAAAACTGGAAGACGTCATCGTTTATGAAACGCGACGTTTTGAACACGATATTGTGCGTTGAAGTACTTAAGATAAAGAGGGCTTAAAGTAAAGAAATAGGCGCTAACTGCAGTTGTTTCAGATGTCTTGACTAATGCATACTTTGAATATGATACATGATACTTTGAACGTGTATCGAACTCCTGTGTCAATACTACTGTACTTCGCTAGGGCCCTCGGTAAAATCTATATTTCAAGAGTTAGATTAGAGATTAAAAAAAACAAAGCTTTCACAATCTCAAATTATGAAAGCCACATCACACACAAACAGTCATGACTAAGGTCATGTTTTTTGACTCAAAGGAAGACATTTCATCTGGGCAACATACTCATCGCCTTTGATGATGCGTTTTGTAAGAAAAACTACGCCACTCATGAATGTGGGAGTCCAGTTCCAATGAACCTGGCTCAGAGTCTTTCTGTCACCCGAAATGAGATTATGAGCTATCCATTCATCCTTTTCTCCCTCTACCTCCGCTCTCGAGGAACATCCTCGAAAGGCACTGAATGTGTAAAGCCACAGCATCCGTCACAATAACATCACGCTGCGAAAACTGAGAATGTGTTATTGTTAGGCACAAAATAAAGCTCTCAGACATCGTCACCCTCATGCTGTCCAGGCCATCCAGTGTCGTTAGACTGTAAGCGCAGAAGCATTTGTGTCATCATACAACTACTTTGCAGCCATCTTGGCGAGGTGTCAAAAGATCTTTATCAGGCCTATAAAGATGTCTCAGCAAAAATAGAGGTCATATCCATCTTAACTTTGGTTAATCTCTCATCCCACTTTGTTCTTAGGAATCCTACTGCTATTCAGAGGATGGACGAAACCTAATCAGTAAAAGACAGAGCTGATGGCTCTGATAATCTATCTACCTGTATTGTATATGAAAAAATCCCATTCTTCAGCTGTCAGGGGGTTTTCACATCATTTTTATTCATTTAATCAGAGGAATTAAAAGTAAGACAGTCTTTTTAAACCAGCCATTTAAAAGAAATGACCAGAATCATGGTCACTGGCTCTTAAGTAAATGGTTTGCTAAGACTTAAAAAAAAAGCATACATGTAAATCTTAGACACGGCTAATAATGAACTTTAAAAGTCATAGATATTTAGACATCCCTTCACAATTTTAGACACTGGCCACTTCCATCTATAGTTATGTATTGGCCAACACTCAGCTTTGACATCAGCCTTCTGGATATGTGACAGATGAAAAATCTCAGATGGAGTGTAATTCATTAATAAAACCTCCATATATGAATGCAAAAATAAACAAAAAAATAAACACAAAACTCCATGTATGCATTAGGGGGTTACATGACGACACAATGATTCATTGGCAGGAAGTCCAAACCCACCTCCCTACAGAAAACTTATATAAAAAATAAATAAATAAAAAAGACGCCTTGAAAACTCTTCTGCACTCCGCCTCCCTTCAAGGTTCTGCTGGATTTTTCAAAAGGCATAACAGCCAATAAGACTTCTAGCTTTACTGTACTGTCAAGGACTTTCAATGCAGATAAGACAACTGCAAAGGCAGCTGCTGCTCTTTTGTGGAAAGCGCCCCACCTCACACACAGAGATAAGTGTCTACTACGTGAGTACAATACGCATGATATGAAGCTGTCGGTTTTGATTTTTGTTCATCTTTGTTTTACACTTTTGCAATGTATTTCATTTTGTTTGTAAGGTTATAAAAAGCTCATCTGTACCAATTTCAACTGTCTGGATTGTCATTTTGACTACGTTTTTTGTCTTTTTAGCATATTCAGCATCAAGCCATCAAGTGCACACAAGACTGGATATCATCTTAACAGTGCATCTTCCCTCAAGCTTGCCATTCCCTCCTGGGCAACCTTGGACAAAGTAAGTTTCTTTTATATGAATATTTATTGATCTGTTAATATATTTGTTGGTGTAGGCTTGTTTTTGGGATTTGAATACAGAGAAAGTACTGGATAGCTAAATTAGCTAACAATTGATTCTATGGTCATGCCAGCAGTTTGTTGAAATTGCAATTGCAATTTTGAAAATGTCTTACGCACTGTTTGACCTGTGTAATGTTACATCTACACTAATGTCCTGTAGCATTCAACGCTATTAAAGAAGACACGGTTTCTGTGTGCCATTGTGCTTTACTAGAGGCTGTTGTTGGCCACAGCCATGCCATACAAAAAGGAAGGTTTTCTAAATGGCTCTAAGCCTAGCTATGTCTTGCTTCCTAGGCCATCAGTGATGGACTGATATAGTACGCCTTCAAAATAAGAGTCCTTGTCAGAACAACCCAAAGAATAAATGCTAGAGAAATAACACTCTAAACATAACATTTTGAACATGCTACACTACATTAGCTAGTTGACGTCTGAAAGCATTTGCAGGGTTTTAGCCTACAGATGATATTAAGTTATTCGAGATTACCTTTGAGGAGGGAAAATTATGGGATCAGTTCAGTGGTAATACTGATATTTCAGTGAGGGACACGTGTGTGTGTGGGTGTGGGTGTGTGTGTGTGTGGTGCATACAGTTGTTATTCTGCCTAAATGAAACAATTACATTGATATGTGTTCTTGTCGTTTGCCACTGCAGCTGATGTGGAGAGGAATCTTCCCTTACTGGCAACTCCTGCTACTGACTGGTATGTTTACAATAAATTTGTATAAGCCTGCAAAAATTATTATAGCATTAAAATAACAATATACTTGCTTTCAGCTGTTAACCCTTTATTTTTTCAGGTAAGAAAACAGCAAGCTGGATTGGACACTGGATGGTCAGGTCTTGAGTGACACATCATCTTATACAACCCACTTTCTTGACTGGGCTTGCGGCTGTTTTATACAGCTTCAAACATCAGGAAAAAAGAGAAGATATAGACACCATTGTAGTGTGATGTCATACGGTCGCACTTGGTTCTTATCTATTGAACGAGACACAGCGAGCTAAATGTCTCTTCCGTTCAACCTTCTCACTCGAGTCCATTGCTACCACATGACATTACTCTCCCACTAAAGGGGTTTAGGCTACTTTTAATATTAAATACAACTAAAAGAGTGAAGTTGGGCTATGATAGCTGGATTTTTTCTTGGTTTATTTATTTACTTATTTATTTTCCAGGCATAATATGGAACTTCCTTTGATGGTGGACAAAATATAAAGTAAACAACCAAACAAAAAACATCCATTAGTTCATTAAAGTTCATTAGTTTATACTGACATGACAGACTTTTTTTTATACGGGTAACTAAATTAACGCCAGTAAAACACAATGTTGCGTGTTTACAGAACATTACTCGTAACTGTAATAACACTATAGTGCATTACTACAGTAACAGTATTCTAATGTATACATATGAATCATTGATGTAACAGTAAGTTCCTGAAAACCTTGCTGCCAGATCTTTACCAATTTATTTACAGTAATTTGTTTTTCACAGTGTACTTTCCTCCAAATACATACTGATTACATGACTTCGGACCACTGATGCAAATGTCAGTGATGCTTCTTTGGGGTACAGTTTCCTATAAGAGTCATATGTTTTCCCACACAGGGTACTCCCTCTAAATGAGTGCAGTGTTGATATTAGCTGCTTAGACCTGGGTTTAAATTCCTCAAGTTTTCACTTGTTTCTTGGTTCTTTTCATGACTCTCAATCCAAGTAATCAAGGCATCTATGAAATCATGAAGGACAAGTTGGGCAGCTAGTGTTCTCCTCCAAGCATGGTGAGATGCTTTAGAGGGCTAAATGGTTATTAATCTCCAAAGATTTGAAGTAAGCCGTGTACAAGCCTCTGCTCCTCCAGATAAGAGAGACTTAAGAAAAGAGATGGATACACTGCATTTTGAAAAATGCCTGAGGAAAGCAAATTATTAGACTTCCAAAAAGCATGCCCATGGCAGAAACTGTAGATCTCTTGGCATCACTGATATGCATGTGTCCTCCTTTACATTCAGTGGCTTACAGTAATCTAGACCAAAGCCTTGAACCCTAAATGAGGTTTCTCACCTCAGCATATCTGTGAGGCTGGGGGGGAAGAAGCATTTGCATCATGGGTTGGGCCACATTACCCAACTCTCTCACATGCGGCATCTGTGAAGCAGGGTCTGCTTTATCATTATATCATGGAACAGCATGTTACTCACACTTTGTTTACCAGTTAACCCATTTTCTGTGAAATTACCTAGACTAAAAAGAATGAATACACATGGACAGCTATGTGAAAGTGGAAGAGTATTAAATTAGGAGTCTCTAGTAGAAACCTGTTTAACCATCACTTCACCTGTGACATAAGCACATTGTATTAAAGGCATTATAATATCAAATACACACCAGTGACAGTGACTGCATATACAATCAGATACAAGGTAATATATATCCACACAGTACTCTATATATGTCAGAAACAAACCTGAATTTATTTAATTTCCATTCAAAATGTCCATGAAGTTACTCATTCATTAGGATATACTTCTACACTACAATGGTATTCCTTTTTACTACTTCCCATGTAAGACCAGGTAGACCACCAAAACAGTCACCATCAGATTAACAGAACTTAAAGATTTCATCTTTGAGTGAGAGGAGAACATCAAGCTCAACTATTGCTTCAGATCTGAAAAACCACAAGTGTTTCTGTCCATCCTTTGACTATAAGAAAATTCTACACAACAGTTCTGAAGAGATGTGTAGCTGTCAATAAGCTGTTACTGAGAAAAGGAAACATATGAAAAAAAGTCCAGACCTCAACATCACTGGAAGCATTTGGGATTATTCGGATCATGAGAAGAAGAAAATGCAACCAACTTCTGAGACTGAACTTTGGAGGTGTGGAAAAATTCCCTTGCAGATTTCTCTGAAAAACACAAATTGAGTCTCCTGAAAAGCACGGAATAAAGGAAAAGAGTGGACACAGTGAATACAGTGAATAAGTGAATATTCAGTTATTGAGGCTTTTACGTAATTCTCTATTTTCTTCCTTTTTTGCTGACTGAATATTAAATAAAGAAAGAAGGATGTCTGACCTTTGCACAGTACTGTACAGTGCCATCCTTTTGTTGCGTTGGTAGAATTGTGAAATAAATTTCCTCAACTACATTCTACACAGCCTTTGTCAAGTCAGACATCAGAACTTCTTTAAAGTTAGAATTAATGAACAAGGCGTCAACAAGGCATGAAATTAATATTGAAAAGTGCTGGACAAAAACTGCACTTTGCTGTCAAACCTATGTGCTTTATTTAAAAAGAAAGATAAAGGAAAAAGAATATCCTTGAAGGCTGATTAAAATTTGATATCAGCATTCTGCATAACTGACTCTAAGGGGGAAAATATCAGGTGGAGTGTAATTCATTAATAAAACATTTCCATTTATGTAACATAAAAATAACCTTGTCAATATAACAGTGAGGGAGTGACATGATGACACAAGGATTCATTGCCAGTAAGTCCAAACCCACCTCCCCACAGGAAATTTTTGAAAATGGGGTATAAAAAAGGTGCCTCGAAGACTATTCTGCACTTCTCCTCCCCTGGGGGTTCAGCTGAATCTTACATAAGGGTTAACAGACAGTGAGACTCCGACCTCGAGGATGCACTTCTTCAAGTTCCTCTTGCCTTCACTTCTGACGGTGCTGCTGGTCGAGGACACTCAGAGCAGAAGAGTCAACTGCATAGACAGCTGCTGTACTTTTGTGGAGAGCTTCCCACTCAGGCTGAACAGGCTGCGCTCCTCGTACGAGAAGATAAGAGACTACTATGTGAGTACTACAACCTGTTTTGATCTTAATACATACTAGGTTTGACTTAGCAGCTCTGGTGCAGGAGCCAGGGAGCCTTCATGGGAGTGCAGAAATGCTGCTTTTAGTACAAACATGGAGCACAGAAGCCTCCAGAAGGTCAATTCTTTCTAAAGGGTTTGACTGAGGGGCTCAACTGTGAAGTTACAGGGCATTTTTCTTTTTCATGGAAAGGGGGTTATCAGAGACTTGAAGCTGAGCTTTTTATTTCTATCCCTGCAGGAGGAAAAAGATGAGCTTGACAGAGCACTACTCAACAAGACAATCCTTCAGAAATCCTTCAATGTGAGTATGACATCCAAAGATTACTACTGTTACTACTGCTAGTGTTTATGATTCAACTAATTTTACTGATGCTGTAGTAATCTCATTCCTACAACTGCAGCCTTCTTCCCCGGGTACAAATCCGCTTCGTAATAACAGCATACTCATCATATCGAAACTGAAGGGTGATACTAAACCCATAGCTGTTTTGACACAAGTCAAAATGTGAAAAAAGTCGCCTACGAGCGTTGAGGACTGCTTGATTGTGGCCACGACTGATATTTGAAGTCTCGTTTTCCCTTCCAGAGCCCTTACGGGTGCCATGCGATGAACGACGTTTTGCATTTCTACCTGGACACGGTGCTGCCCACGGCGATTAATGAGAACACGAGGAGCTTCAAAACGCCAATAGACGAAATTGGAAACATCTTCCAGGAGCTCAAGAGGGACCTGATCAAATGCGTAAGTGCTCACGTTTGTTTACTTCACTGGGAGAGCGCTTATGTATTGTCCTTACTGGGATTTACCTAAATGCTAATACGTCCTTATGCTAAAAACACAAGGTTTATCATAACTGTGAGGAACCTGAGGGCAGGCAGGCAGTCAGCCAGCCAGTCAGTCAGTCTGCCAGTCACCGGGCTAAACGTGTAGCTGAAAGTTCCGAGTTAGCTTGTTGAGCTTTCCAACGCTGTGAACGGACGATTAAAAATCGAAACATTTTACTCGAAAACGCCACTGACCGCCGTTCATAGTCATCAGATATTAGTCACTGACACAGTTCCTCGACATCACGAGTCACTTGTCCACTTCTGTTGTGTCAGCAGTGGTCGAGAACGCCTGTGCGCTCCATTTTGAAGTGCCATACTCCCTGCTCCCTACTCCCTACTCCCTACTCCCTGCTCCCTACTCCCTGCTCCCTACTCCCTACTCCCTGCTCCCTGCTCCCTACTCCCTAGCAAACCCAGCTTAGTCCAGCATGGCTACTAGCAAAACCAGTGTAGGTTGTGTTTTGGATGCTGGTATAAAGTAAATCTGCACCAGACTAGCACTAGACCAGTGTAAACTAGTTTAGACCAGCACAGAATTCAGGGTGGTCTTTTTTCTTCAGTAGGGTATTCATACCCCACAGGACAGAAGGGTCGAAAATAGCAGCCAATAAACAAAGTTCAGTTGCATTGTTTTTCAAGCAAAAGCAGCAACTGTGGCTGAATCCCAGTTGGTTCCCTGCTGGCCATACAGCACAGAAGCTAATACTTCATTAGCCTCCCTATTTAGGGCACTATAGCTAACCTAGAGTTCTTAAAATCTGCGTGGTCAATCTAGTTTCCTTTCCTGGATTTCGTAATTACTGGTCAGTGTGACACTACGTAGCCAATAACACCAACAGTTCAGTTAACTAGGACTGGAAACTGGATTCAGGCTCTGCATTTGATGACCTCTAGCATGTAAGGAGTCGTTTCTAAATGACAAAATCACTTAGAAATGTGAACAGCTTCTACAGACTAATAGCATTAGCATGCATAAAAGCAGCTGAAAGTGTGCTATGCTAGCATTACTATTATTAGAACGAAGCGTGAGCAAGTTCCCTTTGAACGTGAGCTTCATTCGTGCACCCTAATTTCCGGATTAGGCTAACTATGTAACTGTGGTGATTGTTACAGAGATGGGGTAAAACCACATGTTGTACCTGCACCTAAAATCCAATAGTAACCAACTGCTAAACCAAAACAGCTGACTAACTGCGATGTTCTTGTGTTATAGAGGAATTACCTCGGATGCCAGAAGCCCTTTGAAATTTCCAGCATCAGGGACTCATATCAACAAGTAAGTATCAATATCAAGTGAACCCAGTACAATACAGCCATAGTGTACCAAAAGTGTGCATTATGTGCGTGATTATCAAACAGACATCACCTACGCATAAATGATCAATACGGATGGGCCTATCAAGTGAAGGGCATGGGTTAATGTCTGCTTTTTGTCTTTTAGATGAAGAAGAAAGGAATGTACAAAGCCATGGGGGAGCTGGATATGCTGTTCAACTACTTTGAAAAGTATCTGGCATCAAAGCGTTCAACACACTGACTACAGACGAGAAAGCCGCTGGATAACCCGAATCGCTCATTGGAACGGTTTCGGGGCAACAGTGGACCATGGAAGAACAATTGCACTGGATATTGTAAAGAAACCTATTTAATATTTGGCATTATCCTGCCATTAATTCAAGAACTCAGGGCGCCTTTCTGCTATGGTGCCACACTACTTAATCTTTTGTTGCACTGAGCTGTTTGTTTTCTAGAGCCCTTTTCTAGAAATGTTCTTGGTGTGGTGATGTTCTTTAAAGAACTAACCTTATAATTTAAGTCACATTGACCAAGGCTATTTTGAAAAGTAGTTGCCTTTTGCAATTAGGTTTTATGTTTCAGCTTGAAATTTTTGTATGATTGTTAATATTTATTTTAATGTTAATTGCCATGTCATTGTTTTTAATTTATTGTTTTATATATTGTATAAAATGTCTGCAAATGCTGTAATGTTTCATACTTGAGTTTAAATTTATTAAAGAAAACTGTAAAAGCTAAAGCAGCTGAGTTCCATATTGTTATTATGCTGACCGGGCTTGCTTTCATGTGGGATGGTAAGCTATATCTCAAGTCTCTTTTAGTAGCAGTTAAAAAATACAACCTACTCAGAAGACAACCGTGCCATATGTATCTTATGGCAGATCTAGCCATGTGGTTACATTAGGGTGTGTCAAACCCTGAGTAAATGCAGTGTTGAAGAATGACTCTTCTAACCTCAGAAGTGACCTATATAGGGCAATTTCCAGCAATGGCGCTGTCACCTCTTTACAGTAAACTCATGCAGCATGCCTCACTTCACAGACTATAAGAAAGCAAACCTCTAACTGCCATCAACTCTAGCACGCTGGCTGTTGTGTCAGCGAAAAAACAGAAGTGGTTTCAGTTCTGACAATGCTGAGTAAAGCTTAGAGGTGTTGGTTAGTGTTGCTCTGAAGCACTGGAAATTGAAAGTTCTTTGCACAAGAAATAAAACTGCCATTAGAGTTGTATGGGTTTCCTTTCGGTCACAAAGCTTTGGGCAGGAGCCGACAGCATCACATTTCTGACTTATTTATTAGGTTTCTTCAGAAGCTCAGTTCTGATCATGCTGAGAAAAAGATGTTGGTTAGTGTTGCTCTGGAAATCAAGAGTTCATTGCACAAAAAAAATAAAGTGCCATTAGAGGTATGCAGGATTCAGTCCACAGAGCTTTGGGCAGCAGCCTATAGAATTGCAACTGTGACTTATCTAGAACTGAGCTGATGTGTTTCTTCAGAAGCTCTTGCAATGATGAGTAGAGGCTAGTGATGAGAAAAGCTTGCACATGTTGGTTAGTGTTGCGCTGAAGTAGTGGAAATCGAAAGTTCTTTGCACAAAAAATAAATAAATAAATAAATAAAAAACTCCCATTAGAGTCATGCAGGCCGTGGTTCCTTTCGGTCTCACAGATCTTTGGGCAGCAGCCAACAGCAGTCATGATTGTCACTTAATTAGAACTGAGCTGGTGGCTCTTACAAGGAAGAGAGCGGGGGGTACTGCCGGGATTTACATCAGCGATGTTTCTTGTTTCCTCTGTGGCACACACAAGAAGTCAAAGGTAGAGGATCTGGCTTCTAACAGGAAGTGCTTACTCTCCACATCCTTCCTGAAATCCATGAGTGTGTCATCATCTCATCACCAAAAGGGACAAGCTGTGAGACTGGTTGGGGTCACCTATTTTTTTGTCTGTTGCCCTTCGGAGAAAGTTGTCCAATAGGATTAAGATTTAAGTTCATGTTTATGTTTCGGCGGAGATTTGTCTTTTTCTTTGTTTTAGGGAAACCACTTCCTCTCAAAACACACACACACAGGCACCCACAAAACCAAGCAATGACGATTACAGAACAATAAACAAATGATAATAATAGCAATAGCAAATGATGCTAAAAACTTTTCTTTCTTGTCCAGGTTTGAGCTACATAGACCCAACCTGTGTGTTAAAAACAACTGAGAAAAAGCTCAATCCTCATAATAGTATTTATTTCCATATACACAAAGGCACTGGGAGCACTGATCATTCAATTCCAAATGAAAACACAAACTAAATATCAATTTTTAAACAGAAAAAATGAACAAAAAAGAATAATAGATTGTTCAAAAAACAGCAATGTCTGCATTTTCATTTACAAACTCAAATATTTACAGTATAAACTGAAATTTGTTTACAGATTTAGGTTTTCTGTTCACATCTGTATGGCATCGAGTCAACTAACATCTGACACCTGCCAACAGATATTCCAGCCCAAGCTGACCAGACTACATTCCACAGTTCTGCATTCTTGGGTTTTGCATCAAAAACAGCATCCCCACAAATTCTCAGTTGGATTGAGGTCTGGGGATTAGGCTGGCCACTTTATAACATCAATCTTGTTGGTCTGGAACCAGGATGTTGCCTGCTTGCTGATGTGTTTGGGGTTGTTGTCCTGCTGAAACCCATTTCAAGGGCATTTCTTCTTCAGCATAAGGCATCATGACCTCTTCCAGTATTTTGATATATTCAAACTGGTCCATGGTGCCTGGTACTCAATACATGGGCCTGACTGGAAAGTATGAGAAATATTCCCAAACCATTATGCTTGCACCTCCATGTCTGACCGTCTTCGCAGTGTACTGTGGCTTGAATTCAGTGTTTATGGGTCATCTCACAAACTGTCTGTGGCCTTTAGACCCATTAAGAAAAATCTTGCTCTCATCTGTCCATAGAATGTTGCGCCACTTTGGCAAATTATAACCTTTTCAACATGTCTTTTTCTCAGCAGTGGTACAAGGGTTTCTTGCAAGTAGTTTGGCTTTATGTAGACGTCGTCTGATTGTTGCAGTACTCACAAGTAACTGAAGATCTTTGATTTCCCTGGAGCTGATCACTGAATGCTTCTTCGCCATTCTTGTTATTCTGTGATTTACGTGGATGGTAGTATTTCTTTTCCTACCACGTGTTTTTGGGTTATGTTTGCCATTTTAAAGCATTTGAGATCATTTTAGCTGAGCAGCCAATTATTTTCTGCACTTCTTTATATGTTTTCCCCTCTCCAATCAACTTCTTGATCAAAGTTCTTTCTCCTTCGGTACAATGTCTGGAATGACCCATTTTACATTTTACATTTACATTTATGGCATTTGGCTGACGCTCTTATCCAGAGCGACTTACAATTTGATCATTTTTACACAGGTAGGCCAAGGTGGTGTTAGGAGTCTTGCCCAAGGACCCTTATTGGTATAGTGTAGGGTGCTTGTCCTGGTCGGGGATTGAACCCCAGTCTACAGCGTAGAAGGCAAAGGTGTTAACCACTACACTAGCCAATCACCTGGCTCACTGAGCAAGGGCTAAAACCAGCAGGTACAACATTTGCTGCCCTTCTTCTTTAAATAAGGGCCATAATTGACCCCTGTTTCTTCACAGAATGAATGACCTCACTAATTGAACTTCACACTGCTATTAATTTGAACACACCCCATTCATTAAATGAGTCAATTACACCCAATTAACAGCATGCATGTCATGACTGTTGATTCTGTTGGTTGCCCATTACTTAGCTACACCTAGTCGTTAATTTTCTCCCAAGTTATATCTTTTCTGCCAAAATCAGTAATTAAACACATTAGTGATGTTAGACTGCTATTATTTTGTGCATAACTGTATATAGCTGGCTCTTTTAAACTGGACTTCAGCCACTAAGAAGTGGGTTTTGAAATGGCTATATTGATTCCGCCCCTTTCGCTGGTTTGAATGTGTAATTACAACATGAGGAAAAAACATAACCTCACAATAGTTGTGCTTCATACACCTTCCCTGAATGGATGAATCTGACAATTGCAAGCACGTTGAAGAGTATTCAGTCAAAATACAAAAGACTACTCAATCAAAACTTGAAGGATGTGGCTTCCAATGATGTAAGCTAACTATAAACTACTGCTAACATATCTTTATCAGTATAATGTTGATTTTTGCATTTGAGCCCTAAAAACTGAGCCAGAACTTCATAGGTCTGTGCTTAATGTTACTATGTAAAGATATATGACTTAATCTGAAAAATCACCAACTACACACTTCTGACTTAATTTCAGACTTTATTGGGTGACTTACAGCAGCACAGAAACAATATTTTAGCATACTGTTTCTTTTTAAACACCAAGTTCCCAATTCCCTTTTATGTGTTTAATATTATTCTGTTCTAAAGGTTCAGCAACTTCAATCAAACTGCGTTCCTCTCAGGCAATAGCTCTGCAGAGATTAGCCTCCTCTTGTGGTCATCTTAAGAAGGCCTTGCCAATTACCTGTTGAGTGGAATCAGGTGTGTATAATAAGGCTGAATGCTAAATAATCTTGAGAGGAGTCGAGCGGAATTTGGAGAAAATACTGTAGGCAATATTATAGGTTAAAAATTACATGCAATTTTTTAGGTAAGCAGTGGTTCCTAATTAACTAGTTAATAAAGCGGGGAAAAAAGGGTATAAAGTTGTATTAATCTAAAAATTACAGCTAATATTTTTAATAAACAATACATTAGTATGTGTAGTGACCAGTTGGTAACAACATGGGGTTATTAGTGCTGTGAAATACCAATTCACTTATGCTGTTCCTTGTCTAGAACGTATTTTAATGGTCAGGTGCCGTATGTTGTACATACATACACTAGTCACAGGCTGTAATTACAGTGAAACTAAATGGTATCAGAGCCATAAAATGTAAACTTCTATCCAATTGGTTTCTGTTACCGTACCTGTCTCATCAGACAACAACTTTAAAAATTCAACATAAATGTGACCAACAGGACTGAAATTATGACTAAATTGCTGCATCATCACCACCCATGGTTTTTCTATTGCTTTTACATGTAAGCCCATTGGCATACAAAAACACTGAGATTACACAGAATCTGATTACACAGCTGAAAAATAAATTACAGGTTCCTTTTGTGATGCTTGTTCACAAAATACTGGTCCTGGCTTAAACAGCAAAAAACACTCAGAAATTAGTTCAGTAATGGACCAAAAAAAAAAAAAAAAAAATCCATCGTTATACAACCGTTAACTTTGTCTGAACTTAATCTTAACAATTTATCTTAACAACTAGAAAATGAACAGATTTTTTTTTGTTAAGTACAACTTGTTACCATAATCTTACGATGCCACTACCCACTTATAACTGATCTGTAAATAGCTATTGAAATACCATATGGTACATTTTACTACATATTTTACTGGCCTTTTTGGACAAGGTGCAGTAGAATATCTGTAGCACCTTCAGCAGGCTAATTATAGCTAGGCCTTACAAACTCGCTGATTTTTGATAATACCTCAACTTTTTAGGAAACAAACTCATTTCAACATGTTTGAACTTTTGGCAGGCAATAAATGCTGGAAAACTGTAAAAATGTACAAAAACTATACGTAAACGTTGCCAGCTAGACGTAGCAGCTACCTAGACTGCAAGTCTAGTTTCTGGAATGCAGCTGAAGTCTGCAGTGCTGCGGACTCAAAAGAACTAGAGTCTGACACGTGGCCTAGACTGCTTTGCTGTTGCTTACACCTCTGTTTCCAGTTACCAAACATACGTGTTGGTTTTGTTGTTTTTTTTTGTTGTTTTTTTTAGATCAAAAAGTCACAAAAAGAACAAACTAGTCTAAAGAGCAAGACTTTTTACAATTCTAATGCCACCAGCCTTCATACAACAAGATCTGCTCTGGACCAGTTTCTATTGCTCAGCACTTGCACTTCACACTGCAGCTGCATGCAGACAGCGCATTTGGAGAAACTGACAGGAATAAAAGAAATTCAGAAAGTGCACACAAAGGCGAAGTTCTCAGTATCTCAGAGACAGACAGATAGTGATCTTTCTGAGTAAAGAAAGAACTAAATTGTGAATGAATAAGCACCATTCACAGGAACAGCATACTATGCAGTTTCGTATTCCACATTGGCTGGATTTACAAATCCAAATAATTCTGTTAATCTGCTCAACAGATTCCCAGGCCACAGTCATCTAAGCAGGAGTGTTTTGTGAATGTTCACCATTCAAGTATGCTCTCTTCTATCTGTTACACATCATTGAGAAGGGGTACCAAATACTTGTGTAATTGTACTTCCTTATTTTACCTGAATATTACTGAAACCAATACCTATTCTCAACTACATTTCTAAGAGAAGAAATAACATTTTTATTTGGACCTTCAAAGTACTCATCACAAAGCCTGAGAAAACTTCCTTGCCAGTTGAGCTCCTGTGCATTTGAATTTGCTTTTATTAAAACATCTAACTAAACCCAATCATTGTAAAATGAAACTGAATAAAATATCCAAATTTGTCTTTGTATGGGGAAGAAAACTTTTGCTAAATCAACTTTTTACTTTATAACCTTTTGTATGTTTAAACATTTATACTTTTACTTCCACTCAAGTTCATTTTAAGCCCCATAGTTCCACTTTTTGACTGTGTTCTATACTTTCACTTGCAGTTCTCTGCATTTTTCCACCCCAGTGATGTTTTGCGTTGTCATCAAGCAATGCACACTGAAAAAAATAAATGAGTTTAAATCAAAAGTGAAGCATGCACAAGATAATATGATGAACAGTGAAGATAAATTATGCATAGCTGCGAGTTTCCATTTCACAGCTTGGCCATCGCTTCCTTTCGGCACACATCAGTCGTACAGATGTTCTATTACCTGACTGTGTTTACCAACAGTGAAAGTACTATTGCCTTCTTCTGGAAACAAAACTGTTTCAGAAGCAGTTCGTTTCCAGTCAAGCCAAGAACTGCTATCAAGCAAAAAAGAGCAGGCGATCAAGGTTACTTCCAGGGTACTGTTCAGTCTTGTCTTCAGCAGTGCCCAAGTTCCTTGGAGAGGTTCGTTTTAACAATGTTCAGATGCTCCCAAAGGCCTTCATGAACTGGATTAGGTGTGCTGGATCAGTGCAGTAGATGACCAGAATCAGGCATCTTTTTTAAAGTTTCATGATTAAGCAGCAGCCCCAACAGGCAATTAAAACTGATGGCATATTACCGTAGATTAGCTCCTTACAGAAGAGCAGTTATTTTAAAATAAGAAGGTTTGCATATTGGAGCGCCTACTACTACTACTTCTGTATTTCCAGCCCATGCCTTCATACTTGCCGTCAGCTGCTTAACTTCCACAAACTTATGCAAATTTCACTGGTGGAAATTTTAGCCAAACTATTAACAAGTTAGCCATGTGTTTCTGCAAGAATGGTACACTAAGTCACTGACCTTACAATCAGCCACATACAGCAAAGGATGGAAACATCAGTCAACAGATTTAAAAGAAAGAACTGTTTTGGTTGAGAAACATGGAAGTAGTCATAACTCGTGACCCTCTGAAGTTTCAACTATCCACAATTTAACAGTGATGAAACAACACATTGCATTAGCTGGGTTCAGAGAAACCTAAAGATATTACCACTCCCACTTTCCATCCTCATTCAAAGAAAAAGGGTAAATGGCTCAATCTATCCTGTAGAACTAGAGATCACAGGCTTATAAAGTGGATTACGGATGTATAGTCAAGGGGTAGGGATCATGAACTCTGCATAAACTAGTGGTTTTCAACTGCAATCATGGGAACCCACTGCCCTTCCGCTGTCCAGGGAAGTGGCCTCTAGGAAAGTCATTGATCTAAACAATAATGACCAGCCTTTTCAGACATACTCAAACTAAAGAGTAAATGAATTAACTATCAATGTGTCAATGAGAGTGGTTACAACAAAAAAAGCCAAGGCTAGTTTACTACAAAAGGAGTCTTGACTCACACTGAAATAATTAGAGCTCCTTTTTTTAGTGCATTTTCTACCTCCATTTCAAACCTCATCAGAGCAAAACCATGACATGATTTGACATACTGCCAATTTCTCAGGTTGAGTTGCAAAAATGCCAAACCCAAAAACCTCACCTCAGTTTACTCTCATAACCTCAAGAACACAACAGGTTACCCTCGTCATTGCCAGACAATCGGTACTGGCAATAAGGAGAAAGGCTCACATCAATCTTCTCCAACAACCCTGCTCAAGAATTCAATGTATGGAATTAGTAAGAAGCATAAACAACATTTTAGGCACAAATCATAACATTTATCAAAGATCTAGTCAAGTATTACAGAGCATAACCACCATAGCACACACTGAGAGTCTTGCACTTAAACATGGCACCAAAGACAGGTTGGTTTTTATGTGTTTTAATCCAAAGTTGAAGCAGACCAAGACTTAGGTACAGCAGCTGAACACTGAAAATACATTTGTGACTCCCCTGCAAGTAAACCTGGGGCTCAGGCAACACTCTCTATATCCCATTTGTCAAATTTGTGCCAGGGAAAAAAAATAAAACTTTTGTGCAAAGGAAATAAAAAGATAGAATGGTTTAAAAATTAACAAGTGAATATAAAATATTCTTAATGTCCAGACCGAGGAATAAGTATAATCAGAAATCCTTTGGATGATGAGCTAGCAGTCCACTGCTTCAGACTTAACACATTGAACTGTACTGAAATTTGAGGAGACTGATTAAAAAAAAAAAAAAAAAAAAAAAAAAAAACCCTGATACCTGATCCCCATCACTTAAGAGCACATGAAACTACAGTAACACTTGGGGCCTGAGGGCAAAGGAAATATTTCTTTGATTATCATCCACATAGCTGTCTTTACATAGCTGTTCTCATAGGGTAATGCAAGCTAATCATGGACATGAAAAATCCATAGGAGGAAAAAAAAAACCAAAAAAAAAAACAAACAGCTATGCTCCAACAGAAACTGCCCATCGATCAAAATCCATTCATACTCAAAGAGACCATCAGTTACAATGAACCTTTAGCAGGTCAACTCGAGCTCTTATGAAATGGCTTTGCAATTCATCATTTAGGGCCAGAGTGTAAAATGTACAGCCCATGTACTGCATCCTAGATATTTCTAAATAAACACTGACCAACATTCTTTAAAATACTTTTCTAAGGAGGGGTCAGCTGAGGAAACAAAATGCATAGCAATTTTCATTGACAAGACGGATCAAAGTACACACAGACCGAGTGCATAAAGCATAGAATCAACAAAACAGTCAAAGAACAAACAAAGTGTGTTCAAGAGGGGTCTCCTTGTGTAAAGGACTGGGCAAGATTCCATGAGCGACTCCAATGGGAGAACAGATGCCAGTTCCCACCAGTCAAACCAGACCTCAGCAACACAGGCCACTAATAACGAAATCTGAAGCTCTTAAAAGATCCGGACGCTCTGAGTAACTGAACCTCAAGCATCAGTGTGAGACGTTCAAAGGGCTTCACAGTAAGTAACAGTTTGTCTACATTCGACAAGTCATTTCAGAAATACGTGTGCTCTATCTGCATGGTGGTGACGACAGCATTACATTTTTGGAACTAGCCTTTTAAAACACACAACATACAAGTGCAGGGGTGTTTCTGAGAAAATGGGGGGAGGGGTATTTCGTGAGAAAACCTGCATAAGGCTCAAGTTCCTCAGGTCTTTCTGTCACAAGAACCTAAGAAATACCTATGCAAGCTGGGTAACCCATATTAAAACAGTGCAATTCAGTCTGCAAGTCCATCCCATAACATAAGAATGAGTAGTATGAAATTAAATTGCAGTGAAAAAAGTGTGCGTGACCAATGGCTTTGTTGATTGATTTAAAAAAAAAAAAAAAAAAAAAAAAAGAAAAAGGAAAAATAATGAAATCGAGAAAAACAAAAAAATGTTCCTTCTCTTCAATGTTCAGGTAACCCAAAATACCATGTGAAAAAAACAGTAATTGCTGACATCACAAAATAAGCTACTACAGACATTAGCTCCTTCTTATTCATAATCTCTTTGCTCTCCAAATTTCATAAACCCCCTTTTCAGGGTACAGAGTGGTTGATTAGTTACAAAGTCTAAGTAATAAAAACAAATGTTTTTTTTTTTAAACAAACAGTAAAATTGATAAAAGATTAGAATCAAAGCAAACTTAAATTCCATTCATTCTTACTTTCCCATTTTCATGAATTATTGCTTCCTTTTTACAACCTTTCGAATGTAAGAATGTACGTCTTTTGTGTCTGTGTACACATGTATAAAGGAGAGGTGGGCAAACACCATGTCCTCAGCAGGCAGGTGTCTGATTTTCAGTTGTCATGTTGGCCTTCTTCCTTCTCTTCATCAGCAATGGATTGGAGGAATCCTCAATGGTCTTGATTTTGATTTGCTCATAGTCCACTCTCATTGTGGCCAAGGCACTTGTCATCTCCTCCTGAGATGCACAAAAAGGCAGTGACATCAGTGAAATTAATCTAGTAAAAAATAATCAATAATCAGCAGAAACAGACAAACAACTGGCACATTGAGGAGGCATCAGAGCTACAAAAAAAAAAAAAAAAAAAGGAAAAATAAATAAATAAATAAATAAATAAAACTGCTAAGCCTCTCCTTAAGCCTCTCCTCAGTGTTGAGTCTAAAACCCTTGAGTACACAACACAGGATTTTGCCATTTGCCATAAGCAATACAGCTAAAGAACAATTAAACCAGACCATGGAGTAAACCCTATGACAAAAACTGATGTGTTTTGTCCACAACAGCACAATATAAGGCAGAAAAAGCTCACCTTGACATCCTCCCAGGTATCCTTCTCCTCCTGCAGCACACGACTTGTGTGGAGGGGGGTCTGTGGCACTTCCATCGACTGCTGGATGACCACACGCATATACAAGGGTTAGAAATGCTCAGTCATTCATTTAGACAGACCATTACACTGCACTAATTGCAGAAGTTTAGTCTGTATACTAGGCCTGGATGACAGGGCAATGCAATGGAATATCTTCAATGATGGACAAGTAACCAGATAATGTATAAAAGACTAATTGATGTGGTAAACAACAGAATTAGAGAGAATTAATTTACCATTAAACAGCTTGCAAACTATGTTTGGAAACTGCAGTTCACATTTATGAAGTAAGCTGGCTTCCTGACATCCTTTGGAACATTAGCTTGCCTCAAAGTGACCCGCTACAGTAAGACAACCAAGCTAACATAATGAAGTTAGCACAGAGCAGCTGTAACCTGGAGAGAAATTCCACTTATCCTCGTCTATGGCTGGTGTTCTCAGAAAAATGTAATAAATTATATTAGCTAAAATGTACACAATGTTTTATTCACGTATACTG
The DNA here is from genome assembly GCF_015220715.1 of Pygocentrus nattereri. Classification (NCBI taxonomy): domain Eukaryota; kingdom Metazoa; phylum Chordata; class Actinopteri; order Characiformes; family Serrasalmidae; genus Pygocentrus; species Pygocentrus nattereri. The sequence goes on along the minus strand of NC_051231.1, from coordinate 23,030,922 downwards.
TTAAAACACTGAGTAATAATGGAGCATTTAAAGCTTCAGCAGAGTGAACTCACTGTCACTGTGTGTGAACTACAGTAAAATGTGCAGTATTTTCTGTACACAGTTCGGTGAATGGTTTAACACCACTGTAACAAAAGAAAATGTTTTGTTTTTAAATGTAGAAAGCATGTTTGCACAGCTTTGGAAATCACTTGCAGTCTAAAGTTTCTCTCACAGGGAGTGGTATTAGCATATACCTCACCCAGAAATTTGCAGCAAAAGCACATTTGCAGTAACGTTTATTATAACTTCAGGTGTAGTAGTTATCAAAAGATGTTGAAAACACTGTGCTAATTATTTTTAGACATCATCCAGGTCTACTGTATAAATGACTGTTCTTACATTGATCCAGGGGTGATTCATGAACTCTGTGATGGTCATCCTCTGTGTGGGTTCAGTTTTCAGCAACATTCTAATAAGTTGCTTGGCTGTAATGGAAAACCAACATTAGCAGCCAGTTAACCTCTACTCTTTAAAAGCGTACAAATTAATGAATACAAAGAAAAGAACAAGTTAAAAAGTTTACAGAGTTTATGATTAAACTTTAAAGACAAAAAACGAGGGAAAAAAATGCACACACGCACGCAAACACACACGCGGACAAACGCACGTGGACACACCTTCTTCTGAGACTTCAGACCATTCAGGATTGGGAAACTCATACTGTCCCATGCGGATTCTTCTCTTCATCCCTGGAGATATGGCTAGCCCATGGTTGGAATAGAAAGGTGGGTATCCACAGAGCCTAAAATACCAATGACGTAAAACATCGAAATAAAAAGGCAAAAAAAAAGAAATTATCCTTTAAGCAAACACATGTTTATGAAAGACAGCATATGAGGCACAAATCACTTACAGAATATACATGATGACACCCAAAGACCACATGTCACAGGACTTGTCATACTTTTCTGGACCAAGAACTTCAGGGGCTACAACATGAAAGAAAGAGTAATTGCACTTAAAGTGATAGGATCACAGACAATGCAAATACTACAAGCAAGCACTGAAATGGAAAAACGGACTGAACAAGGTGAGCTCTTGGAGACCATGACCCTTACCGACATAATAGGGAGTGTAGCATGGAGTGGCCAGTGAATTGTGTGTGGTTGTCTCCTTCGCAAACCCAAAGTCCGTCAGTTTGAGAAAGGCATTGGGCCTTTTTGAGGTAAACAAGAGATTCTCTGGCTGAAAAACGGAGGCAATCAGTAAGAACACTTTCAGCCATGTGGATATGAAGAAATGAGTGGATTCTTACCAGAGGATGTGTCTGTTTACCTCAATAACAGATATCTGACTTCAACATCATCTATTAGGCAGTATACATTTTTTTATTATTATTTTTATCCACTACTCCCCCCACACCTCAATTTCGTCACGGCCAATTACACCCACTATCTGCCCACGTCACACAACACCACCAAGGTGCGACGTAAAGGCTAATGTTTCCACACTTATTTACTGTTTACAGCCACCACATCTGTGAGGAGTGCCACCATCAAAACCTCTTAGGACAGCTGAATGCACTTGAAGGAGAACCCTAATCACCAAATCTGTTTCAGCTAACCGAAACATGTTTTGGCTAGCATCAGACTTAGTCATGGGGGAGAGGGAAGGCCATCATAGCCACCCAAGAAGAGCAAGGACACCTACGCTTTGTTAAGCCTGCGGCCAAGGATGACTGTGGAATCACAAGTGACAGGACATAAGCCATACTGTTTCGCCAGCAAGTCAAGGATAGGTTAAGGTTCTCACCTTGACGTCTCTGTGTGCAATGTTTATGCCATGAAGGAACTGGATGGCTTCACCTATACTCTTCATAATATCTGAGGCCTCTGTAGTGGTTGGAGGGGAAAAAAAAGAGGGATTAGTAACCACCTTTAGCGTTAACAATACAAGTTTTTAAGAAGGATACAATGCTACCTCTCTCAGTGAACGCCTGGTCCCCTCTGTCCTGAATCCGACTAAACAGCTCCCCTCCATCCATGCTGCAAAAGAGCAACATATTAATCAGCATACTTACAGCATTAGAGTTTAAGTGATCTGTGTAAAATCTTTGAATGGTTACATAAATTTCAGAATGTCTTAATACTTGGTATGTCCCCCTTTTGCTTTATGGACAGTGTGCACTCAAGCTGGCATGGACTCCATACATTTGTGCAACAGCCTCTGATCAGCACATCAGATCCACTCAAGTGTTATTTGAACAGGTGTTTAAACAGAAGTAATAAGATTTTTTTTTAAAAAGTGACCTTTTTGTACAAAGACCATAACATGGACAACCTCACAAATTTTCTTGAATGTGGGCCTAGAAATAGACTAGGATTCTGAATATTTATTTTGTCACAACTTTGTTAAAAAAAAATCTGGATTCTTAAAGGTTTATTTCCATGTGAATCAATTAATTAATTAATCAATCAATCATCACGTTTTCAGTTTTGTCTTAGACATTTTGTCTTCATTGTATGGGTGAGAGTGCATGCATGTGTGTAAGACAAATATAAAAATCATAGTATACTTCACTATTGTTATTATTGTTATCACTATTATTAACGCAAAGAAATGAGCATGTAAAAATTCACATGGAATCTGTCACACACACACACTTTCTAAACTGCTTATCCTTCTGTCGTGGGGTGGGGGTGTTGGAGCCTATCCCAGCAGTCATTACGCAGAAGGCATGGAATCTGCTAAAAAAAAAATAATAATAATAATAATAAACCTGAATCTATGAACTCTTATACAAGGGCTTGGCTTTGCTATGGAGTGAGCTATAAAGTTATTATGGGTCGTTTTTAACATATTTGTGCACTTGTCAGCATGTCCTCTTAATAATACAGGGAACATCCACTCTTCACTCTTCACAGAAAAGAGACATAGCAGTTTATGAGAATCTTCGGAGACAGTAACTTAAACTATCACAGCATTCATGTCTTAAAACCCACATGCCTGCCGATTACTGTTACGGGGCAAAAAAAAAAAAAAAGGAAATTAGCTGAACTATAACCTAAAGCCACGATGAACGGGTTGTTCAGAGTAAGAAATTCTCAAATCCAAACCACAATCATGAGGTGTCTTCATATACAACACCAAACCATCCCCCTTTATCATTGTGGTTTTCATCTGTATAAACCACCTCTAAGTGTGAACCAAGGACTGACTCGGTGGGCTGTCCTTCTTGGAAGCCTGCCAGTTGAGAAGAATTGAATTCGGTCAAGCTTTGAATGTTCATTCATAGAGACTGAGACTGCAACACTGAAAGAGACAGGGACTTTGTTAGATTCCAAATTTGCACATTATAATAAATGGCATCAGCACTTATTTATTTACTGTGTATTTTTTGACCAAAAGACATTTCTTGCCATGTTTAAATTTGCTTTGCTAGGAACTGAATTGAAGTGTTAAAATCAAACAAAATATTAGTAATTGTGTTATAGGCTGATTATTTGGTCAATGTTTATTTAAAAAAAAAAAAAAAAAAAAAAAAAAAAAAAAAAAAAAAGTAATAAAAGAGGGGGGGGGGGGCACGGTGGGTAGCGAGGAGGGCCTGGGTTCCATTCCCCAGCCGGGTGATCAGGGTCCTCTGTGTGTGGAGTTTGCATGTTCTCCCCGTGTCTGTGTGGGTTTCCTCCAGGTTCTCCGGTTTCCTCCCACAGTCCAAAGACATGCAGTCAGGCCAATTGGACATGCTAAATTGCCCCTAGGTGTGAGTGTGTGACTGATTGTCTGTGTCTGTCTGTCTGCCCTGCGATGGACTGGCGACCTGTCCAGGGTGTATCCTGCCTTCCGCCCGATGACTGCTGGGATAGGCTCCAGCACCCCATTATTTTTTTTTTTACTCATCATGCAGCGGACACAAAGAGAGAAAAACGCATAAATTATCTGAATACAGAAATGTGACATGGGTAAGGGGCTAAAAAAAAAAAAAAAAAAAAAAAACACACCTTTTATCACTTTCAATATCAATTGGAAACATGTCTATAGTCAGCCAGCTTCTCAAGACAGACAAGAAAAAAAAAGGAAACAGGTGTTCCAGTTTACATCGAAGAGGCTAAACGAGCACATGAAAAGACCCCTCTGTACTGCCTGTACAAACTGATGTTTATTTAAAAAAAAAAAAAAAAAAAAAAAAAAAAAAAAAAAAAAAAAGCCAAAACCCTAAAAATGTATTACCACAAAGTTACATTAAGTAACCAAAAAAAAACCCCAAAAAGCTTTTTGAGATCAAGCTGGTGGAGAAAAAGGCATATGTTCTGTGCTGTACAGATATTTTATCTTCTAAGCTATTGTACATAGTTAAATCTATAGTTGAACTATTAAAAGACAAGCACTCAATGTCTATTTGCCACTTATCCTCCAAAAGACAGATTCACAACATTCACCGGAAGTGAGCAATTCTAACAGACTAGGAAAACGACAAATGATAAAAGATTTGATGTCCTAGGAGCTTATCAAATCAAGACATCGTGACTACTGTACATCCACTAGTCATGCCTGGAATTCTCATGTTTCAAGATAAAACAAGACATGGCAGAGAAGAAAATCAATAAGTATTTTAATGACATACAACTTTAGAGATTATTGGGGATCTAAAACCCATTTCTTAATTTCCCTACCGACAGAGTACCGACCTGACTCTACTGATGTACTGATCTGTCATTTACTTTTAAGTAATATAGAAAATTCACTCCATTTTATGCAAGTATAGTGTGACACTCTGCATGGATACTAACAGTATTTTACATAAACAGTATATTATTTAAAATACAGCAATATACCTTCGGATTGGACTGGGAGGCCCAAAGTATTACTGCACATTTTCAAGCTATTAGTAGTTATCTTTACAATTTACAGACACACCTATAACTAAACGTGTAATATTTACACTAAAATTATCCAGGCTACATTAACAGGTTTAAAACCTGCCGACAAAAATTAATCAGAGCAAAGATTACATAGATATCATGCTAGAAGAGAGTTCTGGGTCAGCACTAATTTCTGTATAGAAATTGTAAAAGTGTATAGAAAGTGTAGAACTAACCAGGATTAGCAAACCTGAGGGAAAAAAGGGATCTTGGGAATATGCATGTTACCTCCATGTTACCTCCAGCTACATACCACCAGGCCAAGCTATTACAAATAGACTGTTTAAATTGGTTTAAACATTTTCAGCCAGCCTGTGCTTCATATAACAACCACAAGCTTACTTTCAGGCAGTGATAAATTCCACCATATGATTTTATGCTTTGAAGAACAGTTGTCTCATTTTTAGCAATTTTCCACCAAACTAGGACACTTTTATACTTATGATTTCAAACTTCCAAAGGGAAAAAAAAGAACTTTAAGCTTAAGTTAAGTTAGCAGTTTCCATTTCTACCTGCACTGTGTTCAGTTCGTATGACCTCCACATTCTGTTTCCTGTTACAACTCATGTGCTGAGCACTTGAATTTGGTTTGATTTCTTGTAATCTGTTTGAACTTGTAGGAGATGGCCTCATGGAAGCCTGCGAGACATTAACTGTTAACCACTGAGAGTAATCACTCAAGCACCCATCTATATTTCTGCTGTGACGGCTAAAACTGAGGAATCTTAAACACTTTTAAATGATAATTACGCAATGGGTGCCTGTTAACCACAGGTACCACATCCACCTTGCATATCTTGAGAGAAAAGAAAAAAATATATTTTTTGTTCACTACATTTTGTTCAGTGGTTGCTATATATATTTTTTTCTTCTAACAAAGTCTGCAAGTTGGTAACACTGCCCCACACAATGACAATGACTTTCCTTTGCAGAGAAGGGACCCATGAAATTTAAAAACCTGACATATCCCAAATGTGAAAAATAAGAAAAAGATGCAAAAGGGAAGCAAGAGATGCATGCCATCAATTGGCAGAAGTGGGGTTTCCAATTCCTTTTCGCTTGTTCTCATTTATTAGTCATTTATGGTGACTCAGATGTATAGAATGATTATAATGCAAGGCGTGCCCCAAGCCTTATGGTGACAGCAAACACCCACACGGGGGAGGACCTGCCAGTCCCCTCGTTTCCCTAGTATCGCTTTACGGTCATTTCCCCCTCACGCGAGGATGTAGGTGAAGACAAAATGAGGATATGTCATCTATTTGATGCAGCAGACTCCCCTGCTCCATATAGGGGCTTTGTAATCCTGCTGATGATAAAAATAATAATAAAAATATAATAAATAATAAAATAATTTTAAAAATTTAAATTTGCTGACTAAGATGTATTTCTTTCCTCGGAATGCTGAAACAGACAGCTACAGATGAAAACTACTACTAAAATGCTGAACCTGAAAGTATAGTTAAAACTCAAACTACAGTGATTATAAACGGCTGCAAGCGTTTCTCTTCTCCACATTTTAAACTAACAACTTCACCCCAAATACTTTCTGGTGAGAGATGCTCACATGATAGTGTAACAGCAAGCAGTGGGAGACAAACACGTTTCTAGAGCTGAGAAAAACTCTGATGATACAGAGTTACAATACAGAGCAATGGCTTTCAATCCCAGTCCTAAAGACTGGGCTTTTGATTCTATATTCCTTACTCTGAGAAACCCATTACACTGTATTAAGGGCGCAAAAAATCATCTTTAGTAAGTTAGCCATTTTTGTACATAGGTTAAAATACTGTATTGCACAAAGGTAAACAAACAAACAAAAACAAACAAACTCCCAAAGCCTATGTTACTTTCAGAAGCATCACAATATTCACCTTTTTTACAGTTAACAATTAAATTTTTACAGCCAGACTCCACTAATTTATTTCTAATCAACAAAAACATCCCTAAATAATGATGGTTCCCAATAAGAGTATCATTTAAGGGTGTGACTCATGCTTTAGTTTGTTAGTGTACTCTTTCAGCCGAGAGACGTTATCATAACTACAGATCAGCAAACGTGAGAAAACATCTGCTTTTTAGAAAGTAAACCGGTGAAATATAAAAGTGCGACATGTAATTTTCACATCCCTCTAAGTGGAAGAGAAAGAAAAGGTGTCAACTGCTTTGAGGGAAGTCAGGTAATAACGAAAACACAAAATGTGCCTGTGTGTACAAGTGTGAAATACCTATAGCCAGCAGGGCTGCTGTGTAAATGTCATGTTGAAACTTTGCACGAGACTGGGATGCCTGACTTAACACATTCCAGCCAACCAAAATAATGCATCATATGCATTAAAGACATAGGGACAGAAATAAAGAGGAAAACGGTTAATACGTTAATGCGTTACGTCACAGCCTTACCAAACATGTGAAATGGGCGTATGTGACTAAGAATAATCTTGCTCAGTATGTGTATTATATGGAGAAGAGGTCACCGTCTCAAAGCGTGCTTTTAGACATACATTTTTCCGATCACTCAAGCTAAGAGCAGAGCGTAGCCATGTAATTACCATAACTTAACGTTCCAGACACCTGCTAGTACCTGTTTTACACAGAAGACACAATGAAACCTCCTGACTGCATCACCACACCGGAGATGAGTTGTCTTGGGAACGATAAGGTATCTGAATGATTCAATATTTTAAAAATTGCATCATACCATGTAAACATGGATATAACTGGTTCATATGTTAAGTAATATATGGACATTATAAATAACAAATGTACTGAAAGTCCATGCTCAGTGAAAATCAGAGATTATGCCAGTATTGTGTTTATGATGCTACAGACACACATTTGAGGGTCATTGTGTTCTGGGGATGCAGACTGAGTACATTCACCCATTGCGATAAAGGCACAAATATGATGCAGTCGTGGCAGAGAGTTAAATGGGTGACTCACCATTCCATGACGATGAGTAAGCACTTGCGGCCCTGGTAAAGGTTCTCGTATACATCAATGATACGGACAATGTGAGCACAGGGGGACGCTCGCCAGTGGAGCTCTACCTCTCGTCTGGCTTTAGGACAGTCTTGTAGCATCTATGGAAGAAGGACATCAAGTTACTTTAAACTACTTTCACATAAAGCACAGTTAATTGCAATTACATCAATGTAAACAACTACAAAATTATGCTTTTTGTGAAAATTTTATTTCTATAAGAGCACAGCATTCCATGATATAAATGACAATGTAGTGATGGGCAATAACACAAACTCAATAATCAAGATATTCTCCATATGTTTCTTGGTTTCAGATGATAGTTTGCATTAATTAAAAAGCTAGTGAACCCATGGTTCCTAAGTGCTGCTACACTATGCAAAGGATGTCTTATAAATTTGACAGAGCTTGATCTGAACTTGTTGGGCTGTTGTCTTAAAATTACAGCAAAGTGAAATTTACACAGTATTGTAAGCGATAAGACAGAAAGCACACTAGCCAAAACAAAACTTGATTTTTTTGTAGTATTTTGAACTGTTACAAAATAATCCAAAGATCCCAGGAAATTATAAACTTTGCAGTTAAATGTTATGTATTGCATATCATAAATACACAAACTTTAGTTAAAAAGCTAAACATAAACTGCTTGTGAACAGGGACACAACTATTTTACTGCGATTATATCATGGATGCAATGTTATTCATCAATAAAATATTAAAATATTTATGTTGCATTAATCTCACTTAGAAGGATTCTTGGCTAGCCTAGAGTGGCAACTACTCAGTCTACCATCAAGCATTTTCAATGCTCTTGCTGACAAAAGCGATTGCAAATCATTCTGCAAGATAAGGGCTTGGATTAGATCTAATGGTATTGGCCAGATTTATATTTGCATTAAGTGACGTGGTTGGATTGTGAAAGAGGTGTGGCTGCTGAGGGAAAAATCGCAGACACTGGATGAGTTCAAAGGTGGTACACATCTGGCTATTGTAGAAGAAACCCCTCAGGAAAGTGGGAAAAGTGACTTCAGCTCTCATTAAATAGACCACTGCCCTCTCTGCACTGTCACAGGCAGCTATGTACAGCTCAAAGAAAGCTTTAAAAAACAAAACAAGTCGCATCATCTTCAGGCAACTAATTGAAACAGGCCTCAGGACAGTGACAGGAAAGACCAAAAACAGTGTGTCAGAAGTTGGGTTCTCAGGCATCTGTGCTAAGCTAAAAGCTAATCCTAGCCATCTGCCTCTCCCAATCTCCCCTCTCCAATGCCTGTTCTCTTGATAATTACTTTTACGTTTACATTTATGGCATTTAGCAGACGCTCTTATCCAGAGCGACTTACAAAAGTGCTTGTCATTACTTCAGAATATCTCATGTTAATAAAGGTCGACATAATTTTAAAGAGCTTTGCTCTAAATTGCTACCTGAAGTTATCTATGCATTGAGACCTAAAACAAATACAACAAGTAGAAAAATACCTACAACTCAACACAGAGTCTACACAACACTAAACCTGCTGAAAAAAAGTTTGTAATAAAATACAGTGAACAAAAAGAGGTGAAGATCTTCAATAGACAGTGTTAGTGATTAGATAAGTGTAGTGTAAAGAGATGGGTCTTCAGACGTCGTTTAAAGACAGCAAGTGATTCTGCTGTTTGGACACTTGGGGGAAGTTCATTCCACCACCTTGGTGCCAGGACAGAGAACAGTCTGGAGGCATGTTTTCCTTGTGATCTGCAAGATGGTGGGTCAAGTCGAGCCGTACTTGAAGCACAAAGGTCTCTGGGTACGGATCTAGCTTTCACCTTTGATCTCAAGTAGGAAGGAGCTGGACCATTTTTGGCTTTGTAGGCCAACATCAGGGTTTTATATCTGATGCGAGCTGCTACAGGAAGCCAATGAAGGGAACGATAATAATGATGATAATGATAACAATGATAATGAATAACAATGATAATAAACTGGACTACCTCAGACTACAACTCACTCCCCAGCAAGAACTCCAGTACTGCTTCATTTTTGTTTTTTAAGGCTCAGACAGAGCTAGCTGGCCTAAGCAAGCACTAGGCCAACAGGATAGCAGCACTATCAGGTAAGACCCATGGTAATGACTTGTGTGTGTGTCTATACAAGTGAAGAATGCTGCAAAAATGGCATAAGTAGTATTGAATCACTGCTCAGCACTGGGGAAGTTTATGATTGCCAAGACCAAAACAGTCTTAAACCCCAAGAGAATTTACCATCATGTTCATTATCACAGTGCTCAAGTCTACAGGGCTATCAACATCTTTAAGACTGCACATCCTGGTGCATTTTCCATTGCCACTGTGGACTTAAATCATGCAAATCTCAAGTCAAAGATGTCTAATTTCATCACCAGAGTATGCTACGGCTTATTCTCCAAGACAGTCTGACACACTGATGTAGCCTGATCACTGATCCCTTGATCATCACTGCACACCTTCAGTTTAAATTCTTTTAATTATAATCTTTGAATACTGCCATGGGACTGCAGTTCATGTATATTGTTTTGCTATCCTGTCTAGTTGCATAGTGTGTATTTGTCACATCTGTTTATTGCTCTGTTTAGCTACTGTCTTTTGTATTTAGTGTTCTAAAGTATATTTTGAATACATTTAGTGTATATTATATATTCTCTACTCAACACACTGTTGTATATCTGCACTACATGTGATCCTGTGTAATGTGCTGCAGTTGTGCGTTGCACAATGGGGCCTAAAGAACATTTCTGTAAAGAGTTCCAACATATAATGAAAGTTATAATGAAGAATGAGAAAGACCACTTGACTTTAAATATCATCCACAATCACATCAGTGAATACTGTTTCATTTTGGTTATAGAGTTGACTCATGAACACTGATGACTAAACTTTCACACAGACATGTTTGCAGCCACTTGTTGCTGCTGCTGAGGTGACAAGCTCACAATCTGGAGCTCTGGCTCCCCCTGTGGGAAATCGCACTTCATTACACTTCCCCTCTAGAGCCTAGATCAACAACACAGTCAATGTGTCACAACATGCTCATTGCTTTAACAGTGCTTATTTTTCTTCATTAGTGCTCCTCTGTAATTAAACTGTAAACACAGAAAGAGGAGAACAGCTGTATCAGGACTGGGTTTATGAGCCTTTCTAAAGGATACCAAGGCAAACTACATTCACCCATAGGATTTACGACAGATACAGAGGATCCTCTCCAGAGACAAATTTAACTTGCCATGTGCCTTTAAAGCACCTATCCAGATCTCAACACAGTCCAATGAACTTACATAACAGCTAATAGCCAAGACCACCAATATGTTTCAGGCATCTTCTACTGAACAGGTTAATTAAAAACAAAAAAAACTCCCTTCCATTAAGCCGAGTACCTTCCAAATACCTAGACTCTTATTACACAAATCATAAACGCAAATACATAGACTATAGGTGCCCCAAACCTTAATATTAAAATTTCCATGTCAAACATTTAGCATAGTGCTGGGCGATGCATCATCTGTATACCATAATGACCATTTCCTGTTTTAGTGACATTTTTATTCAAGTGACATTTGATGGATAAGGAGCATCTAATTTTGCGCACTTTACTCATGGTTTACGATGTAGTCTGAAAGCATCAGTTCATTATCTTCATTAAATGTCAAACTAATATAATCTGACAGCATGATACTGTAATATGTTAAAATCAGACTGAAATCAGACTGAAAGTCTGTGGCGGCACATAAAAACATAACTGGATGAGCAAGAAATCCGGACCAGCGCACAATGCATTAAAAGATAGGTTAGGTCAGTCAATAACCCAAATGTTAAGAGCAGCCATTTTGTCCTTTCAACAAAAATCAAACCATCTTGGGAGCCGCAACATTTTACGTCCAATATGTCTCAGTATAGTCTAAAAATATAAATGAAAACGCAGACAGACTTTGCTCTGCTTTAAACTTTAGCTATAGCCACTTTACTCCCATTTCAGACAGGAAACTTTTCCTCAAAAGCAGAAGAGTTTCTTGTAAAATGCTTCTCAACATTCAACTGTTTTACAAGGCTGAAGTCAGCTCCTCATTTCACGAGCTTCTTGTTAGAATTTTCCTGTCCCACCTTAAATTCTGCCTCAGGCGCCAGAATGCACATGAGGCACCATCGAATGGGACAATTCGAACGAGAAGTTGACTTCATCTTCGCAACTTTGACAGTTTCTTGATACAGGTTCAAACACTAATGTACCAGGAAGTCAAAGCAGTGCTTAAATGCAAAGTAGCGCATTCCTATCCAAATGTCTAAAATTTCTCTTTGCCTTTTCGTTAGCTACTAGCTAGGTGAGAATGTCTGAATTGCTAGGTGACCTGCAGTCTGCACGCCAACCTACAGGGCTATAGGGTGGTGAATTAGCAGCGTTTAAAAAATTATTTTTGTTAAAACCGTGTTAGAACAATCAGCAGAGCTTCATTTTACTGCAAAAGAGGATTATTTTACTTTAATCTTAAAATCTAATTCTTCTGTGCCAACCCCTGAAATAGCGTATAGAAGCACTTTGACTTCTATGAAGTTGAAGGGAAAAGGACCTGGACAAGAGCCACATTGTATGCAAGTTGTGTCACACTGAACTATACTGGAAATGACAAACATGAGGAACTATTATATGTTTCCACCCATTTTCCATCCAGTTGTACTTCCTTCAATCAGAGGACTATTAAGCAAGCGATAAACCTTCCACCCAACTCAGAAGCAACTTTCATCGTCAATAATTTACGTTCGTACTCAGTCATCAAGATGCATTGATAGTTTTATAATCGCACCACAGCCCTCTGAATTATAATTGAATCAAATCATGAGGTGCCTTGAGATTCCAACCCCTACAAGTTACTAATCAATCCTCAACGATATCTGATTGCATCGCCTAGGCCTAGTATGCACAAACACATTAACAATTCAAAATAGCAAAGTTACACCACACCTCTAAGCACTCATTTGAAACAAAAAAGGATGCACTGAACACACCATTTTTCACAAGAAGCTGAAGAAGTCACCATACAGAAAACACACAATTAGGTCACCAAAGGCCAAAAAATAGCCAAACAAATGTTCCCTTTACGTCTTAGTTTGCTAGTTTGAAATATAACTAAATTGATTCATGTAAGCAAAGGAATGCCTCTGGAAGACAACTCAGTAATGGACATGGCATACTCAGCATTTCGTTCTGAGAGATCACTTAGATGGCAGACAAAAATAGCAGGTGGGATTTAAGGGGAAACCACAGCAGAGATAAAGTGACGGCAGGCATACACGCATCCACGAAAGGCAGTTCAACAACAACAACAACAACAACAACAACAACAACAACAACAACAACAACAACAACAACAACAACAACAACAACAACAACAACAACAACAACAACAACAACAACAACAACAACAACAACAACAACAACAACAACAACAACAACAACAACAACAACAACAACAACAACAACAACAACAACAACAACAACAACAACAACAACAACAACAACAACAACAACAACAACAACAACAACAACAACAACAACAACAACAACAACAACAACAACAACAACAACAACAACAACAACAACAACAACAACACTTCTCACAAGGATGTCACCATCTCAATTCTTAAGGAGCAATCAGAATCCAACAAGTTGTATTAATGCAATAAGAGATCAAAAAATTTGAGAATGCTATGTCTTATAATCTACTATTAATCTTATGCCCCATAATATATAATCTTACTATAATATTGGTTTACTCACATACAATTTATAAAGAGGCTTTAAATATCTTCTCCACCATTATATTATTTACATTACAATGATGTTATTTGCTAGATGCTCTCATTTACATTAATGTCTAATTTAATCAAATATACAGCAAAAGCACAAAAAACATTCAGCTACGATTACTCTAACCCAAGCTCAAATGTTTTGCAAACAAGCATCAAAATATTCCTAAACAAACAAAAATATTCCATTTGCCGTACAACTACATATGTATGCTTGCTTTCTCAAAAATGTCCTTTATTTATGTTTGCTTATTTATCTTTGCTTCACCTTTTATTTCAATGAACTTTATTGCATTGCTTTTTATGATGCTTCTGTGCTCTATAAATAAATTAATCACTATTTAACATTTACAATTAGGCTCATGGATGAATATACATAAAGCACCAGAAGAATTACAAGCTACTCTTCAACTCACAAACCCAAAAGGTTCAGGACATTATGTATGCTATTGGTACAATAAATTTAAGTTTGGACATATACCAGGCATGGTAGATGTAGTAAGTATTCAGAGGCAAATTCTAATCATGAAGTCAAAAATGTCCTCATCTACTGAAGCATGCAAACACATAGGCATGGTACACTGCACCACACAGTTATGTATGACATTCATTGGAAAGAATCTCATGACAGTGGCCTTTGCAGGGAGTCTCGCTCTCTCCTTCGCCAACTTGTCAAGATTCCTCTCCCTGCCCACCACTGCTCGTGTGGAAGCCATCAACTATGGCCTACAGGTCGTGCTCACATTATTGGGTCCAGTCTCTCCACCAGTCACTCAAAGTAACGGGAAAAAAAAAATCTTAAGGTGAACAACACTCCTGTTCTCTTGTAGTGAGAACTAAAACTGAAATGTTAGGATGTGATATCAGCACCACTTTAGTGGTAACTGATAAAGTGACCATATTGGTATTGGTATGAAAGCCAGAATAGGCTTATGGTTTATGCAGTATTTAAATTCAATACAACTGCAGAAAGACAGTTTTTTTCATAACACAACAGCTAAAACAAGTGAAGCTGATCTGGTTGTGTGTGTGTGTGTGTGTGTATGCGCGTGTATGTAAATGTGTTTGTGTGCAAGACACTGATGTCACCCACACACTGCTTGATAGGCACCACCAGACGCAAAGGCTTACTCTTTCCTCCTCCTTGTAGTCTCTCATCATTTATAACTGACAAGTTATTTCTCACAAGGTGACAGCTCTCTAATGTAAATGTTTTGTGGGTTGTTTGCACATTAAAGTTTGGGTTGAATGCAAAACAAAAGGTTGTGATTGCTCTCCCTCTATGGAATAGCATCCCATGCATTGTCTAATTCTGTAATGTTGAATATTTAAAATGTTCTGCTAACCTACCAATATTTTCAAGCTGTACAAAAAAAAAGTCATGTTTTGCTCCTCTGAATAAAAAGAACTACCCCAAAACAACAAAGCAAATTCCTGGTGCTGTACCAAGTACCATGTACCATTGTGTGGCGTGCTACTAGGTGGCAGAAAAACTGGTAAGATGATCTGCCCGATTGTTTAAGCCACTCTCATAATTACATGCCCAGCCTGCAAATGAAAAGCAGGTTGCCAGGCCAACAAGGCTCAGCAAGACACCAGCTCCTGTGGACACCTGTTCTGTACCTGCATTCGTCAAAGAGGACAAAAGGACTAAGCTCCTTGTAACAGTTCCTCCTGGAAATAGGCTACAGTCAGGAGATAACCCCACTGCTGGTTCGAAAATGTTATGATAGAAACAGAGACAAATTCCTTTGTTTAATTGTAATGAGAATCTGCTTTGTTATTGTGCAATGATTCACTGCCCTCACACCAAACTGTTCTGGTTGTATGTGAAATGTAGGGAGACTAAAAAAAGTATCAAGCTTAGGTCATAGGTATAAGGGGTTTGTATCCTTCTACTTTCACAACAAGCAAGGTTTGGGTGTTCAGAAGGGACAACATTACCTAATTTCTCTTTTATCTATCTGTTGTTTGGCTGCTCTGGGGCAAGCATGGTTAAAGAAAATGCATGCAGTGGCTGGGCGTACAAGGCTGCCCTTCAAAGAAGTGCGTCATAGAAGGTCTCTAAGTGCAAGAGCACACATGCTTGCAGCAGAGGCACAAAGCTTTGAAGGGCAGCCACAAAAACTGACAAATGAGAAGAATGCTGCCTGGACTACTGAAATTTAACAGTATTGTGCTGAGAGATCAATTACCTAATAAAGCTCGAAAAGATTACTACTGACTGAGGAAAAGGGGCAAAAGGCAGGTACCACGAGTCATCTAAAGTAGGAAACCAGATGCATGTTGCACGGTGTGAGAGGGGGTGGAGCTGGCACGAAGCCATGTCCTGTGAAACGAGTGGTGGAGTCTGGACTCCCTACTCTCTCCCAGAGAGAGCAGGACAAAATCTGAAACTCTGCCAATGTCCTTATTAAAAAAAATAAAAACAATAAATGGACATTTAAATGATTTACTAACAATATCACCAAATGTTAGAGATTATTTCCTCCTCCTCACTGTAATTGTGTGCTATGGCACCTAAGACCATATTGATCTATACTTTATGCAAAGCATAAATGCAATGTCCCTAGACATTTATCATTTATGACAGCGGTCAGATAGAAATTTCAAATAAAAGTAACATAGGGACGTATAAAATTCAGTTGTGTTCAGGCCACTGAACACTGACCCAAAATGAGAGTCAAATTTGTACCATTATATCTTTCATGCAGTCATAAGTGAAACATGATGTCCCCGACTCCAGGCCCTGTGAATCTATGCACAGCTACAGCATTTCCATCTGGAGGTTACACACATACATATATATATACATATATATATACACACACATATATATATATATATATATATATATATATATATATATATATATATATATATATATATATATATATATATATATATATATGTGTGTGTGTGTGTGTGTGTGTGTGTGTGTGTGTGTGTGTGTGTGTATATATATATATATATATATATATACATACACACACACACACACACAAACACACACATATATATATATATATATATATATATATATATATATATATATATATATATATATATATATATATATAGACAGATAGATAGATATAAAATGTATACACCAGGCTCTCCTTGCCTTAAATGCCAGCAGATCTGCAGGCAATCATGCCCCATCTGCTGCCCAAGTCCTTTCAGCAAGGGCTGTCATCCGCTCAGTGGGAGGATGGCAGATGTGGCCATTCAACTTCCAGAGGGCCAACACAAAGGAAACCCTCGAGGCCAGCACAAAGGAACAGGGTGAGGGTCTGCAGGAGGATGAAGAGGGGGTGAAGGCAGCATCTCCCACCTGCTTCTGTTTAGAGAGCCTGGAGACAACAGGCTGGGCTGGGTGACCAAAGCTTTTTATTCTGATAGTATAGAGCTGGGTGCTTTTAAAAATAAATAAATAAAAATGACCTCCCCCATATGGGATCAGCATGTGTGCAGGTATGCGCATTTATGCATGTGCGCTTTAGTGATTTTAGATTTTAGCACAGAAACGTTTGTGCATTGTAACAGCAGGCCATTGTCACACGTCAAACAACTTTGTTATAAAAAACGGGGTCATTACGCATGGAATCTAATTCTCATGAGAATTTTCATTAATTTCTTCCACCTTTTCCTCTTTGAGAGATGACGTTTTCAGTCCATTGAAAGGGAGGGGTGGGGGTGGGGGGGTGGGGGGGGTTGTAAGACCACTTGCCCAGATCACTAACCCACCACAAGCAAGACAACAGGGAGTCTTGAGCCATGAAGTCTAAATCAAGGAGATTCCACTTCCTCCCCCTTGGAGTAGGCTTATTTGGCATGACGAGTCAGCATTTTTCATCCCACTTCATTAACAGAAAGAACAAACTGTAAAACAGATTCTCAGAACAGTGGCAAACTGTCCTGCACAGAGTGGCTTCCTGTGCCCTCAGGACATTTTGGCCTTCCTGTGCTCCTCATCAGGCACTTAGGCAGGTTCAGAATATCTTATGCTCTACAGGAGAGCAGACAACTGTGGTTCAACCTATACTGTTTCAAGCACATGCAGGACTAACTTAACTCTTGTTGTTGCCAAGCCAGTATGTAATCGATCACCACAGCAGCACAGAAGTCCAAGCTAACGTGCTGCAGGAAAATGACTTTCCTGTAACAAAGTTATGCAATGCATTACACTTCACATTCTTGTAATAAAGTTACAGTTACTGGCTTGTAACTGTAACATGATTAAGAAGAACAATGAAGAATTGTTGTGTGTTAAACATTTCCAAACTAGTAAACTATGTACAATATATTTAAAACACATATGCCACTAAAATGTATAAAGATGAAAACATGCAAGTTACACACAAACTTGAAACGAGCAATCAGTCCACCAAAGCATCTAATCAGACCGCACACTAATGACATAGCTACAGATGAACATGCTGAAGAAAAAAAGCCTGTATCTTAACTAAACAAGCCACACATTATTTACACATTATATTTAAAAAAAAAACAAAAACAAAAAAACACACACAATACACACAGACCTTTTTATAATAAATATTTCTACTGAAGTGTTTTTAGATTTTCACACATTCTTCACCAAGCTTTCACTATAAAGCAGGGAAAGTGACATGCCTTTAAAAGATGTTCACTGTGGCCATTTCTTCCTAAAGAATTTTTTTAAAGCTTTCCCCTTTCCAATTTGTATTTGAGAGAGAAACTTACAAGTAGGGAAGTTTATTTTTCAGGAAAAGTAATAACAACAACAAAAAAATAATAATAATAAAATAAACAACATTAAAAATGACTTCCCTCAAATGGTAATGAATTGCTTTCATTTTTCAGGTAACCATCCCAAAACTGAATGCATTGTCAATCTATGTTATAGATTTTTATTTTGTTACTTAATGTGCACACCATCTGAACACCTGTGTTTATTTGGCCGCTTTGCATTACCACAGAATACGTTACTGGTGTTACACCATCCAACACTTAACGAGCTGCCCCTTTATTCTGACTGATTGGCTGCTCCTGACCTACGGGCTCAGGAACCTCTCAATCAATATTTGTGGTACCTTCCTCCGATAACCCAATTCAGCTCAGAAAGTAATGTGGCAACACCACAGAGAAGCCTGGTTAAAGCAGAGAAAATAAACATGTTAATGTTTCAGGTCAGATATTTGCAAGTTAACTTTGTTTTTAATGTATATAAATAAAAAAATATATCAATACATTAATCAATTAATAAATAATTATTAGTATCGTATTTTTGTTTCGTTTTTTTCCCTAAGAATAAAAAGTGTGAAAAAGTAGATGTTGATGTTCAATACAAGTTGCGCTGGGTAAAAATAAATAAGGCTGAGCAGAATAACACTTACTGTTTTTGTATTGATGCTTATCTAAAATGTTTCACATAAGTTAAAAAAAATGGAGTTGGGAAGTCAGTAAAAGTACAGAGAAGTGAAGAGTCTGTGAGGCAGTAGTCAGTATTTGGGCATAAATGCACAAATGAGAGTGGGTCTGTGATATACAATTAACAGAGAACAACAAAATGTTCACAAACATGAGTGAGATCACATATAGCACAATATAATCAACTGCTTAGTTTTTAACAGCACCGCAACACAAAGCAGCTCTACTAAAACATATCTAAAATGCTAACAGCTAAATGCAACAGGGTACAAACTAATGACACTTGCTTTCGCAGTTAGGTATTAAAACTAAATCAACCAAAAGGCAAACAAGGATCATACATGCCTTAAAGACAGGTAAGAAAGGATATTTGCACACACAATGAATGAACTTTCCTCCTTGCTCTGTTTATCCTGAATGTGTCCTACTCAGAAGGGATCAGAGTGAAACTGGAAGAGACCAATGTCGGATGTACAACAGATCACAGTAATATGCAAGATATACAAGAAGCCTGTAACAACAAAAGGGGGAAACACAACCAATCTGTTTCACCACCTCAAGCAGAAGCACTCAGTTGAGTATGAGAAAAACCAAAAAAGGCTATGTTTACACGCAAAGACTTTTGCCAATCCGACTGAATACAATCAGATTGCAGATTCAGACTGACGTGTTTATATGCTCACTCTATTCAACAATCTGGTGAAAATCGTTTACATGCTCGCTACAAGTAATCCGATGCAAAATGACGCGCATGTGTGTAGTAGTGCTTAAAGTAAACATTACCATAACAGCGAACATCACATGATGTCCAGTCGGCATGAGATGAGTTTCCAGTTGGTGCGCTTGTGTTTTTAAGGGCTTTTAAATGATGTCGAGAGGAAGACGTCGTGTTCTGAGACACACAAACCAGGCGTCCGTCCCACGGCCGTCTTTTAAAGCTCAGAGTAAAACTCCATCTCCTCTGCTTCGTCATGTTGAACGGTATAAACCTTTCGCTGTGACGCGCCGCGCATACGCAGAACATACTTACATGTTCTGAATGGAGTGTAATCAGATTCTGGCATTTACATGGCTGTTATTGTTCTATTTAACAGATTATATAGAGGATTACTCACCTTATTCAATCGGATAGAAATTGCATTCCGAATCGCCTCAATCGGACTAGACTATTCCGATTGAGGCTTTTGCATGGACATATTCCATTCCATACTCTATTAAACATGGCTAATGCCATGAAGTGCTCAACAGCCGATAGCCACGTTTAAATGCATCCAAATCTGTTAATAATGAATATTTGAAACATTATATACATATACTAAATAAAACGTTAATTTATTTGGCTGCAATAGCATGTTTTTGAAATTAATAAAAATGTTACCATTTTATCATATTGCCACAAATATTTTTATTGCAAAAATACCCTGAAATATCACTCTAAATACAAGGCAAAAAAAATAAATAAATTTCATGCAAAGCATGTTATCACTAAAATATCAATTCCCTCTGATTATTACAAAAAATTCAATATGCACTTACCACTTATTCTTGGCAATCAAAATATCTGCATTTGTTTTCTGAATTTAAATGTGAAAGCACTCAAACACCTTTTAAATGAATAGTATAAATCTGACTGTCTCAGCCAGTGAACACACAACTGATTAGTAAAGCATCTGATACATCTGCAGTCCTAGGAGCAATATAAACATATCCACCAGATGTCCTTCAACACAAATAGAATGCAAGCAAGCTAAAGATAGTTTGTCAAATGTTTCACTTTGACTAATCCACCACAAAGAGCTCTACAAAGACAGACTGCTCCTCTATTACCCACCCTTACTCTATTTCCAAAACTCTTAGCAACTGATATGACACTTTGGTTTATAGATGCTGAATATCAGAATCTGTAGTTCCCCTTTAGTAATCAGATGACACAGAACCGCAGAACAGAACTGAGCCAAAGATAGTGCCCTGAGAATTACTACAAATGTGCCTGAGAATTATTACAAGTGCTCTTCCTCTTTGGCCGAGTCATTTGATTTCCCTGGGGTTTTTCCACCTGCCTATGGACTGGAAACTCCTCAAAGGACATAGCAAAATCACACCAAATGGTCAAATGAAGGGTGAGGTACACAAGGACATAAGAAGATTTCATTGATCCGATCTCAATATCCATTACACTAGTTCCACAGAATCCAAATACACACTTAGAAGCTTTATACTCATATATCAGAAACCACGGAGAGGAAGTAGCCTGAACATTTTTATATATTAGAGAGAGACACAGCTTTTTGCACTAGACAGAAAGCCAGACCACGACATAATACAGACTCTCAACACTGCAAGTGCCTGCGAGTTAATATTTTATCTTTGCTGAAGTTTGTTAAAAAAAACTATAACTATGTTTGTTATTGAAACTATAATGATGTAAAATGGCACTTTCAATTTACAGGCAACCATTACCTGTAAACTCAGTAAAAAAACTTGAACAAGAAGAAGCTCAGTTCAAGTAAGTCAGTAAATTTAGTCAATCAAATGACAGCAGAAATGTGTGTGACTTACTACCATATTATGCTCAAACACTTAAATTCTGTAAAAACGCACAGAATAGAGTTGTAAAACAAAGCTGTAAATCCTTGCCTTCTTAAACCACTATAATTCTCAAATTATCAAATGTTGATAAATGTTGCCCCAGTAGATTGTGTTCTTGTTTTCACTAATTATTTTTTGTGTAATTCAGCTCTTAAACAATGTGATTGGTGCCTTCTCTCTTTGCTAGCACACCTACACATTAGTATGTTAAAAAGGCCATACAGTTTGCTTGTGGGTTTCCATTTTAACAAATTATCAACCCAATAAATTACCACATCAGTAAACCTACATAAAATCTTACCAACAAAATTCACTCTCTCACCTGCGTGTTACTTTTGAATGATTCCAAAGGGCGTTTCAAATGCACCCATTCACAAAAAATTGCCTGTGTGAAAAAAAAGGTTTGTACACACTACAGGGAAAAAGCACACTTGGCAGTTCAGATTTAACCTTAAGAAAGAGGAAGTGGTTCCTCTTTCCCATTTGCCTCAAAGCCAAAAAACAAGCAACAGAAAAAGTACTCCTCTCTTCAGTGGTCAAAAATAAATAAAAAATACACACACTGACCAATGATGACTGATCAGATCATTTTTGTATTTTGCACAGCAACTCATTTTGCAATGGTTCATAATTGCAGCAGTGGCATTACTTCTGATCCCCAATCAGCTGTGAAACGGGATTCGAGGAAGGCCGCTATCAAGGTAAATTAAATGAGATGCCCTTTAAAAAAAAAAAAAAAAAAACGACTTTATGAAATCATTAAAACTCTGCCTTTTAACATTTAACAATAGAAAAATCGACTAGTGACACCATACTGCAGAATTAGTAGTATTTTTGCTACAAACCTCCTAGAAGGTATGCTTCTAGTCACTAGGCAAAAAATGAGTATCAATTTGGATGTTGTACATTAATGCTATGCTGTCTAGGTTACACTGACCTAGCCTAGTTAGTGCTTTGAAATTCTAAGAGGGTACTCTTTATTCTGCCCCACGAACGCAACATCCTGAATACTGCCCTAGATAGGGACTTCCCACCCATGGCCTTTTCACAGGAAGAAAATTAGCAGTGCAAAAACTTGTAAAACAGTTTAAATACATACAAAGCTCCAAGTGCAACTCACAATGTGTTGATTTGGTTTTCTGGGAAGGGGTAGAGATTTTTTTTATAGAAGGGGTGAAGAAAATTGCTTTCCCCAAGTACACATTAGGACAAAGTTCTGGTCCTGAGTTCTCTTGAGTTATGAAACATATTTTACATCCACCTCACACTTCATCAAGACAGCCAAGATAAGATACTAGACATAAAAGACTTCCAGACTTTGGAGAAGTACCAACTTCAATTAGCATGCCTTCAGCCTTCCCAAAAACTTGAACTAAAGTCAGAAATTGACATATAAACAAAAATAACAAATGCATTTAACACTGTATGAATGCTTTGAAAAGATAGAAGATTTTTATTTCATAAAAGCAGACTACATAAAAAGTAGATGGTGGAGTGGAAGCTCATTACAAATTAAATCAACTTTTCTATACTACTAGTAACAGATCTTGGAGCCACAACATTGAAAAAAAAAGTTGAAAGTTAAATGTGAATGTAGTTAAATAAAATCATAGAACAGCTGAATACAAGTCTCTTGAAAGCTTTCAAGAATTCAAGAGGAAATCATGTTTGCTAAATCTGCATTAAAACTAGCACCTTACTTCCCCTGCTTTTACTGACTCATTATCAAGGCCATCATCAAATAGGTACACTAAGAAAACAGTAAAAGGTATTCTTTGTGTTAAGTCAAATGCATAAACAAATAAAAACAAAGGTCTAACATTGGACTGACAAAAACTAATTCTCCACAGTGTAGAGCTCCATTTCAAAAAGTCAATCTGAAAGAAAACGCTATTACTTAAAACTAAAGTTAAAAATGACAACACACATCACCAGATTATCGTTTCTCCAATCAACACAACTAAAACAGCCTTTTGACCTTCACATATTGAGTTAAAGTTACCAAAACCAGCCCAATTTAAATAAAATATGCTAGGCTGCCTAATACTTTAAAGTAGCACTGTAGGCCTGTGCCCATAACACAATCCTCAAGTACTATTGTGACAGTTTGCATGGAAAGGTCAGGCTCATTTTTATCTTTATGACCAATTCACACAGGATAAGAAATCTCAGTATAAATTACAAAGATGTGAATGGCTACTTCATTTGCAGGTTGTCTTTCCTCCAAAAAAAGGGTGTAAACCATGACAACATTTAATTTAGCTGTTATTTTGTTTAACCTCGCCATCTACCTAGCTGTCCTTAGGGAATACAAGGCATCATTAGTAGTGGCTAACCACTCAAGTCAATACTGAAACATGAAACTATTTGGGTTTTCATTTCATTACACTACAGAGACACACATAATATATATATATATATATATATATATATATGTATATATATATATATATATATATATATATATATATATATATATATATATATATATATATATATATATATATATAAAAAGACTACAGGCAAAAACTGTGAAAAGCTGAATTTATGCTTTACCAGGACTGTAAAAATATGGTGACGACACTCACATTTGAGAAAGTCTATTACATTACACTTTACTACTATGTAACGAGTACCTTAACATGAGGACATTGCTAAGGATGTGACTGAGAATGCAAGCTAAGATATGGCTAAATCACTAACGAAGCTACTGTTGCTGATGCTAGTTAGGTCCAGAAACAGTGAAAACATTGGCATTTTATCCACCCATAAGAAGACAAGTACTCAGCATCCAGTGCTGTAACGGTTAACTCTGTTAGCTTATTTGCTCATCTGCAAAGGTAGCCTCCATTTCTCATCCAATACAAAAACCCAATTTCTAACTTTTTTTTTATTCTGTACTTGTTATGCCCAGTCACATCTGATCCCAGTCCTTCAGATTGGATTGAGACAACCTTAACAAGCCAATTTTCTTACAGGAGGATTTAATTGCCCACCTTAAATCAAACCAGATTAACGCGCATGTGATCCAGTGATCATAATACTTTTCAGGCCATTTTCAGACTGATGAATTACAATGGAGTCATCAGTATAGTTCACAAAACCTTCGTCAGAGTAACCACAAAAAGGAGAGCTACCTATGGCCAAGGGCACACCGGCTGCCCAAACTCTCTACAGTCATTGCAATAATTACTTCCTTAAGACAAAGTCACCTTGCCAACCAGATGGACCCCAAATTTTGGCTTACTCATCACATTTCCAGCCTTGTACGGATGGGTAAGCATGTGGCACAGATAAATTGTAAATGGTGGTGGTGTGCGTGCTTTCACATGGGAGGGGAGAGGGAAAAAAAAAAAACTATTTGAAAGGATCTGAACAATAAACTTATGAAGGCCAGTTGGTGTCTTTAGTGCGTAGATGTGACCGCTTGTTGTCTGTGTTATTCTGAGGAGTTTTCAGCTTATGTTTACTGCCGACGTGTATTGATTTAGCTTTACAGAGCCACACTACAATACTGATGTTTCTCAAGTGTCTTCAGCCTCCTCACTCCTGGCCTCAAAAAGCATTAGTAGTTTTTCAGCACTGCAGTATGAGAGGGTCTATAAAGCTAAATTCTTGGATCCCTGCTTTGATTGGACCTGCTGCTGGAAGTGTATTTTATACTCTGACTGGGTACCAAATAATGACAAAACAAAAAACTGCCATAAAGTCTGGCCCGTGAAGAACTTTGTTAATATCTCAAACAGCTGAAAGGTTATACAAGTTTAACCAACGTGCACTGAGTAAAGATGCATCAATACCATTTCCTGAGGCCAAGTGCATTTTTTTTTTACTTGCCGATACTGATAGACACCAACTCTGCTTAGAATTAGGTCGTTAGTGTAAATAAGTGCAATGTACAACAGTTAAGTCATTAAAATCTAGCAGATTTTAAATGAAGGGCATTAGCTAACTCATGTTAAGTTACCCTGCGCTGCAGTGAAGAGGAGTGGATTTTGCTGCTTGTCATAAATGCACTTCTGTATAGCTGTAAGCTGTAGCTGAATGCCCTTTTAAAGCCAGACATACACAGT
Organism: Pygocentrus nattereri; assembly: GCF_015220715.1. Lineage (NCBI taxonomy): Eukaryota > Metazoa > Chordata > Actinopteri > Characiformes > Serrasalmidae > Pygocentrus > Pygocentrus nattereri. The sequence continues at coordinate 23,005,148 of NC_051231.1, read as the reverse complement.
GTAATTTTAGAACTCTTGTTCTTTGGTGACTCTCACTGGATGGCTGAATAAACCATCATGTACTACAAAGCCTATGATACATATGCTCACACAGTAAAAAAATAAAAACAAAAAAACAAAAAACACGCATAGTGAGCCAACATGCTGAGAAACTGCTACAGTAGCTTTGCTAACACTGCTTACAAAGAAACTCAAACCAGGCAGTGATGTACCCAAGTAGGACAGCACAGTCACAGTCAACGTATTAATGTTTATACTTTGCAATTGTATTCAGTCAAACAAAGTAGCCCTTTAGCATCACAAATGCAGACAGATTTCATCTTTATTTTGCTAGCCTATGTGCCTAAAAGTCACATAGTGCAAGTCTGACAGGAATTTGCCAAAGTGGAATGTTTAAAGTGACTAGCAATTTGGTGCCCAACTGCCACGTCATCAACAACACTTTGCTGTGCAAGCAGACCCTTGATTACTGCTAGCTTGGGTCGCCTTTTCATTAGCAGGCCAGCGTACAATAGGCTTGCGTCAAATGGTACTAGGTGGTATTTGATGTTGGCACTGGAACTTTTTTTTTTTTTTTTTTGCTTTTTTTAAAAAAAAAATTTAATATACTTTCTAAATACAAGTAAATGTGCACAGGCCGAAAACCAATACCACCATCATCATCAATGCATCACTAATCCTGATCACATCACTAGCATTACGTTTGTCCTTAAAGGGTTTAAGCTTTTTTAGGAGCTTGTCCTATGGATAAGCAAATGCAAATTTTAATTGTACAAAAGGCCAAAATCATTTGTCCATGGAAAAAAAAGATGTCAAGAAAATGACTGCTGTAGTGGATATGTTTCTCAAGACTTTACAATTTGTAATGAAAAATTTGAGTTAAAGAGCATTACTTTTAGTTCTTTAAATATCTTCACTACCTTAATTCAATATCCACTTGTTCAACAGAGATAAGCGTTAATGTCAAGCCCTGAAGGAACACAGTTACACAGAGACAGCAGTTTAACTATGACTACACAGAAAGTCCACTACCTGATCACGACTAAGCATAAGCCTAAACCAACTAGAAAAGACCAAAAAAGAAATTAATAATAAGATCTAAGGGAAACAACAAACCAAGCATGCCAAGCACATTTGACAAATAGCTTAAAGTCTAGTGTTAATTTCTATCTAGCTCAACTTTTCTCCTAACTGCTACTACTCAAGCCCTTCTCTGTAACACCCTTTACAGTACACATAGTTACAAAGCAGCTTCACAGATGATACACAGACAAGTTCATACAGCTGCACAGTATCTGGAAGCATGTATCAACTAGAATGTAGTCATTTCTCAGTTGTGTGACATCCAGCACTTCCCACTTACACCAAGATGCAACTTGTATGCACTGTAATCTATCCAGCCGTTTACTGATTTAACTATCGGGGCTGTCCAATAGTATCAAATCATATTTTAATCAGGGATGCAGTAATATCACTGATCTCAATACTTGATCCTTGAGCATCAGCCAATATTGAATACCCACAGTGATACTAATTCTAACCGACTTAACTAGCATGTGAAACCTGATGATATTTATACATTTCCAATTTAGGTTTTTTTTTTCGTCTGTTCTGCAGAAATAATAAAACACATCATTCCAAATACTGGAATTTTAGATAAATAATAGCATTTTGGATGCTTAAGATTAGCCAATCTTTGCTTATTTTCTAAGTAGTAAATAGTATGTACTATTTTATAACTAGTAGTAAAAATGAAAGTGAAATAAATGCAAAGTACTTTGTGAAATACTTAATGTTGTTTCACATCTGAATTTCTCAAGTTATTTGTCTCATATGTGCATCTTCTACACTTGAATGTCTGAGAGTCAGAAAGCTGGAACATTAGTCATTCACACTGTTTCTCTAAAATTTGTTCCCCAATAACAACCTGGACTAATATTAACTCAGACTGACTACAGAACAGGGATTAGGGATTACTGAAAGAAGCATGGCTCAGCCATTGACCCAAGTTGTTATGGTGAGTACATTTTACTCTGGATATTTTATCTGGTGTACATATTAGTGAAACCAACAGCTTAGGAAGAATTCCAAACTGTTTATCACGTGATGCTAGGGGTGCAGGAAAAAATTGATTCTTAGATGCACCGCAATGTGGACATGAACGATTCTGAATTGATTCACAAAAAAAATAAATTTTCTAAATATTTAATTTATAATATGGAACCTGGAAGTGCAGATGTGCAGTGCCTAGACACTCTGAGGTGCACATAAAAAAAACTACTGGATGAGCGAGAAATTCAGGGACTTGGGACTTACTTTGCTCTGCTTTCAGCTTTAGCTCAGCTAAAGCCACTTTCTTCATCTCTGCCAGAAAACCTTTCCTCTAAAGTAGATCAGTTTCTTGTAAAATGGCTCTCAACGTTCAACTGTTTTACAAGGCTGAACCAACTGCAGCGCTTACTAATGCAGATAACATATCATTGCTAGATGACCTGCAGTCTCAGTCGTTGCGAAACAGGGCTTTTGTGCCATGTTACACACGTCCCGTTTCGAAGGCACTTTAATGGCACAGCAATCCCCCCACTCTACAACGAGACCAAAACCCAAGTTATAAAAATCACAAGAAAAAAAAAACAAGCAGAACGGCTGTAACGTGTGGACAACCAGCACTATTGGGTCTTATTTCATCGTAACTGAGTAACAGCAGTGAATGAAAGCCTTCTATTTCACTTGCTACATCACTCCCATTAGATTTATTACTAAAAGATATTGGGAGTAAATTCATGACAGATCATTACAAATACTTTCTTTTAAAAGTACCAAGTCCTGAGACAGTAGGAAAATCCTGTAGAAAAAAAAAAAAAAAAAAAAGATGCATCGATAATCATTTTATAATCACCTCGCAGCCCTCATAATCTTAATCAAATCATGAGGTGCCTAGAGATTCCCACCCCTACCTGATGCTACTACCTTTACACAAAATACTGGCCTTACAGACTTTGTCATCCATATTTTCCTATTGCTTGACAACTCACAACACCAATATATTCCATCGACAAGTGCACATGTACATATCAGTGTGTCAAACTCTGATATTGGTATTTGGCATAGTTATCGTTATCCCAACTACTGATACTGCAGACTGAATTTAAGGGGCAGTACCGGCAGAGATAATGGTGCAACCCTAATTTTTATATCACATTTTCATAAATAATCACTAAAGAATAGCACCACTTAAATTACTAAACCAACACACAAGGGCTATCAAACATTCAAAAACTTGTCAAATTCAAAGTAAAAATTGTAAATTCAAATGCATTTTTACTCAAGTTTCAGTGTGATGACAAGATATCACTGCCATGGGGATTTTATGGGGGGAAAAAAATATGCCTATATCTTTTTAATGACTTTGCAAGTCACAGGCCCCATTGCTGAGAATCATTAGATTAAACCCTGTATACTTTTGAAGTTGATGCATTTATGGATTAATTTATGCTGATGTCCCCTGGTAGATGCAGGAGACAACACTGAATTGGAAATCTGCTGATTACAGTGATCCCTAGTTTTTCGGATGCGTTCCAAGACCACCCGCGAAAAACGAATTTCCGCAAAGTAGAGGAAAGATATTTTTTAAATGTATTTAACAAGTAATTGGACTTTTAAAACCCTCCTTGTACTGTTAACAACCCACCCTTTGCATTAAACAGTCATTCTATAATGTTTTTCAGTTGGAACTACATGTGATATCCTACCAGTTTCTTTAATAGAGTAATTCCTAATCTTCTCAGCAATCGTCATCATTTTTCGTTTGCGTTTAGCCTCAGTACCAGCCTTGGATGAAGAAGCACGCTTGGAAGCCATTGCAGAGGGTCAAAATTGCAAAGAAACGCAAAAAACACACTGCACAAAGTAAAGATCAACTGAATATGACCGCGCTGTAAGCAATCTTCCGATGAAGTGGTCGCGAGAGACTCGGAGAGAGAGAGAGAGAGACTCGGAGAGAGACTCGGAGAGAGAGAGACAAGGAGTTGCTGGGTATGTGAGCATCTTTCAAAATACCAATCACAGGCCAGAATACAAAATGGGAGTCTGTGATTCCTCATCTCTAACTTTCGCACCAATAAGCCCCCTTGAAAAAATCCGTGAAGTAGCGAATCCACTAAAGATGAACCGCGATATAGCGAGGGATTACTCTACTAAAGTTTCTTTTAAAAAATGAAAAAAAAGAAAAATTTTAATTAATTAATAATGTAGTTATATCTAAAATATTCAAATACATTTAATAAATAAACAAGGGGAAAACTGGACTCTGACCCCATCTGACAGTCCTACCACACACAGCACCAGAGTAAAATATTGCAGAATATACGTGCATGGGTGGCATAAGTAGATTGGAAGCACAAAGACCCTGTTTACACCTGCATACTTTGAGTGACAAGAATCTGGACTGTATCCTGACGAGGTTTTAGCCACATGCATTTACTTTAGCATTTAGTAGATAAGGAAATCAAAAATAAAAATTGGTTTTAGCACAGTTCCATATGTGACAATTTACAGGAATACAAGTCAGACACAAAATGAACATATCCAGGAAGGCTGGGGGTGGGACATTTAGCTGGATGAGCTTCTTTTAGTAGTGACTGCGTTATAGACATGAAACTCCCAAAAGCTTTTGATCAACACGAAAAGTCAAAATGCCAATTCCAATGATACTTGGCCTTCAAGATAAACAGACAAATGATAATGCTAGACAACATTACTAATACATCTATCAATATTTCATGTCACATCTATTTTATATAATATTTATATATACACACAGTAAGACCGTAGTAACTCATTGATATCTATAAAGACCATGGAATAACTGCAGAAAATAGTAAATCGCACAGTAAGCAGGCTATGTTAAAGTGCGTTTAACACTCAATTTAGCAAACTTGGATCCTAATGTAAAAAGCAAAACTGTTGACCTCCCAGTCATGAGCATGCCCCAAGCATGGGAAAGACCCCAGACATGGACATAAGCATAATCACAAGAGTCAGACAGAAGTAGCCTTGCATATCAACACAGACGTACAATTCAGAGACATGGATACTATGACAGCAGTTTTAGAGATTGCTGTACACATTTCTGTGTATTTATACAATGAAGAAAAACATGAAATACAAAATTGTGTGTTCACAAAAGCAATCTTCTCTCAAGTAAGGAAATCAAACTACCCTGTCAAGCTCAACAGTCATTTTTGCTACCAAGCAACCAACAACATGCACAGCTGAAACATGCATATAATCAAAATAATGTAATACAAGCCATTCAGACAGCTTCTATTACTGATGTAAAAAGGTCAAACCAAAACTAAAGCGCAATACACTGGAAGTTAGGAATATCAGAGCTGTTTAATGAAGCACCGCCACTCCCCAGTTTCAGTTTCTGCATCTCATTAGCCGACCAACGCTAACTTTATCCCTCCAAATAAACAGGTCATCTCTGCCTCCTCTTTTTCACCAACACTCACATTTTATCTGACAAGATTTCATCAACATTTACACACAAGTAATAAAACGGAGCACTGGATCTCGTGTCTGGGACTGCAACGCAGACAAATGTAACGTCATTACGCTAGTTACAGTGCAACCAGTGGCTATGTTTACATGCAAAGATTTTTGCCAATCCGATTGAATACAATCGGATTACAGATTCAGACTGACGTGTTTATATGCTCACTCTATTCAACAATCTGATGAAAATCTTCGTTTACATACCCACTACAAGTAGTCCGATGCAAAATGATGCGAATGCGTGGAGCAGTGCTGAGAGTAAACGTTACCATGACAGCGAACATCACGTGAGGTCCAGTCGGCATGAGAGGAGTTTCCAGTTGGCGCGCTTGTGGTTTTAATTGTTTTAAACAGATGTCAGGCTCAGAAAAACGTCCTTCAAATGTACATCGTGCTCTGAGACACATAAGCTGGACGTCCGGCCCACTGCGGTCTTTTAAAGCTCAGAGTATAAACCTTGTCTCCTCTACAGACCAGTTTCTGCTCTGCCATGTTGAACATCATAAACCTTTCGCTATGACGGAACGCACATACGCAGAACGTTCTTACACCCTCCAATTGGAGTGTAATCAGATTCAGGCGTTTACATGGCTATTATTCTTCTATTTACAGGATTATTTAGAGGTTTACCCACCTCGTTCAATCAGAGAGAAATTGTATTCCGAATGGCCTCAATTGTGGTGTTTACATGGATGTATTATATACCGATTGAGCCATTAGTTGGATTATTAACGGATTAGCAGGCTGCATGTAAACGTGGCTAGTGATGAGTCACACAGTTGAAACGTAAACAGGTCATCAAAATAAGGTAAAAATGTAAGCCACAGCTACTGAAACGCCTCCACCCGTGCTGTTTATCAGAGCATTACTACTCTGCAGTTTCAGTTTCCATTTACCAAATGCTTTAGCTGACCTCCCTAGTATTACTGATCATAATAAACAGCCACACGTGCAGCTCTGCCTCCTCATTATTCATCACCATCACTGTAATATTTTTTGATGAATATTCATCAACATTCCCTTTGTTAATAATAGAGGGCAGTAGAGATCATATCTGCAGTCATAGCTTGTGTGCTCGTTCACTGACTGGCCGAGTCGTTTGTTTAGAGGCACGGCAGCGTATACTAGGCTTATATCACACTTTGGCATCAGCACATTATCAACATAAGTACAAGTAAACAAGGGCAATATCGGGCAGATACCCATTATTGATGCATCCCTACTGCAGGTATACCTAGAATTCTTTGTGGTTGTGGTTTATGTTAATTGCCCTTTTTCCTATTTTTATTTCATGCTTTTCTCACTACAATGGTATTTTGCATTTTTAAATTCACTAGTTCAGCCTGTATTACAGTGAAATAGTTTAACAGGCAGTCCCTCATGCAGGGTTTCCCCAGTGGCACAACAGTGTAAATTTTCACTCTTGTTAAGAGAGTGAAAGCAGCATGGCTATAGACAGCACAATTTAATGATGAATCATGGTGAGCTTTTGTTGATCCTGCATTCCCATGGCAATAAGCCACAGAGTTGAGGTCTTAGCCAGAGAACAGAATTTGACACAGAAGTTCAAAGCTGAGCATCACTGGATTACAGTAGAGTAAGAACCTCACTGATACCCACACACAGACAGACAGCCCTGTAAAATAGACACCACATGGCTGTTTAATCCCTTGCTTAATCAGCTTAATAGATCAGAGGCTGGAGTCACACTTTGGATCTGAGGAGTAAACAGAAGCTTAGATGACACTACTCCTCCAAAACAAAAGAGCCTTAATGTATGTAGCACAGCAGCAAACAATTCAAAACAATACTCAGTTTTGTAAAAAATGTACATGGCTCTTATAAATTGATTTCCCTCAGAACACTGGTTCATCTGATTACTGAAACCTACTGGCTTGCAAAAAAGAGAAGGGCATTTATATTTGTGTAACACCAATCAGGACAGGTGTGCATAAATCAGGCTAAAACCTGCTAACTAAAGAGCACAACCACAGCAGGGATGTCCAGGTTTTGGGGCTTTTTACGTAGCCCTACTATTCCTGTAAGGCCTCAATTCAGGCAGGCAGGCCCTTTTTCTGTCTTGATGTCTTTCATCCAAGAGCTCATAACTGCCTTCACAAGTCTAAACAAGGCACCACACGCATGTACATGATTAAATGCAGAAGTGTTCTACTGTGAAGTCTTCTTTGCAAAAGCACTATCCCAGAGACTCGACACACATGGGCAGGAATTATGAAGTCTGTCTAGAGTTGAAAGACAACATTTTGCAAGTATAATTTATAAAGACTTCAAACAATTTCCAGTTAAGCTGAATCACAATAGCACCAAAAATCCAATAGACCTCACACCGAGTATCAAAAAAAAACATTTTAAACCCAAGGATCATTAAGACGCAAGCAGCAAACAATAAGTGTCACACTGAGAGGTCTATATGAAGGCTATAGTGGGTTCTTTAAAAATAGATTTTCTTAATTTTCAAGTCGGGTGGGCGATATGGCAAAAATATCACCATCACTGTCATTTTATTATTATTATTGTGATTAACTTTATAATGAATAAATATTATTATTATTAAATACCATCAAGTAGTTTCCTACTCCTGGCGACCATATGATTAGTCCCCATATCCAGAATATCCTCTCTTCTTTTCGGGTCTTCAGACTCTATGACTGGTTCATGATCCTTCTGATTGCATCCATCCGTCTTGTAGCTAGTCATCCTCTTCTATCATCAACTCTTCCAAGCATAATCGTTCTTCTCAGAATATGTACAAAGAAAGATGAGGCTTGATCTGGTCCAAGATCAACTCTTTCGCTTTCTTTCCTTTGTCCTGAACAAAATTCATAACTATAAAAAAAATTTACGATTAAATGTCTTCATACTGTCCACCTCTACTTATAAGGTAGCTGTACAAAGCGTCATTCATCTTTCCTCCAAGATGCTCGTAGAAGATCTACTGCCACACATACCAGAGAGAGTTGGCTGAATCCTCCTTCTACGCTTTGTGATCATTCATATGCTTTCCAAGGGTCTCACTGTGTCTCTCTCCATTATTCCTCTAATCTTTCTCTCTCTCTCTCTCTCATACACACAGACACACACGCACACACAGTGGTATGCAGAGCTCCTCTGCAGCTAAAAACAGCCAAGCTGGGAAGAGGAGATGTATGCGATGAGGAGCCAGATCTGACACCGGAGTACAGAGAGCTCCCACACGATGACAGAAACTGAGCCAGGGGACTGACATCATTGTCACTGTTAAAGCAACAGGGTTTCCCTTTAGAGGTGGCTCACTGTGCCCTGCCAAACATCAGCAAAAGCCAGCACGAGCTTTCCTGTACTTCCTTCTATCGATTTGTGAACAAGTGCCATTAGCCTAATAGTTGAATTCATTAATCGACCATCTGCTGTTGACAGAGAGACAGCCAATTAACCAGCTATTTTTATGGCATTTACATCCAGTGTCACACCCTAAGCCTGAAGTTTTACAGATGAGGCACAAATAAAAGTAATTTTTGATGTAATAAACAAGTGCCTTAAGTGAAACAACAGACAATACTTAGCTGCCAACGCAATGTTACATTTAGAAGCGAAGGAGTGAATGAACGCCTCTCCTTTTCTCACTCTGCTTCTGGGCGCAGACAGCAAGTGGGAGGAGACAGACCACAGAAGAGCAAGTGCTTTGACCTTTGAGACAAATAAACAAATTGTGCCCTCAATCCTGCTGTCCGAACTTTGATTAGTCAAAAACACCCACAGGTGAAAGCAGCTGATTCATTCCAATGGACTGCTATTATTTTAATAGATGAGATTAAAGCAACCCCACTGCATTAAGTACCGAGAGAAGCCTACAATTCATAGCGCAAAGGCAAACGAAGCAAATGAAAAATATTTTTTTTCTTGTCAATCATGTGTATTAATATGTAGTAGCTTAACAAATGGAGCTCATCCTTTCATGCTCCATTAAACAGGTTTATTTTCCATGTTGCGCAACTGTGAACAAATACACGTCTTTTCTAAGGCCGCAATATATTACAGACTCTGACAGCTTGCGCGCCGGGAGCTGCAGATCTCTGGTCAAACCGACGTAAAATTTAAGTCAAATGATGGGAGCTGGAGATTGGACGCCCGGCACTTCTGGTAAAAGAAGGCTTCAGAATGTAACTGCCACTCTCAAATGAACTGAATTAAGTGACTTTCCACCACTGTAAATATATTAAACCAGTGGCTGATATAACGCAACTAAGCAGCATTCTGGCTCCACAGGTAACACTTGCCCCATTAAACGTCGTAAATGCAAAACTGAAGGGAAAAACGTCACAGCTGTGTCCCTATTAATATTTCGATTAGAAACGTCTGGCAGGTGCTTCCTCTAATGGCTAATGTTAGAGAATGCAAGGCTTAAATAAATTTTAATTGAGCTACATTTCTGCATAAATTTTACGCTTTTACAATCTCAGGTGTAACATTAAGCACCTACAAGTAAATGCTCAAATAAAATACACTGAACTCTCAAGCATGCTTGTTCGAACAAGATATCCAAGAACTCATTCATTTCTACCAAGCATATAGTATTATCAAACATCCTTCCCTTTTCTCGTTGCTCAAAGCTCTTGATTTAAGTCACAGCCGCCCAGTTTCCAGAAAATTTTACTCATCTCACCTTCAGCGCATACTTCACCAGGCTCTTCTTCTGAACCACTTCCAAAACCTTCCCGTTGATGCCCAAGCCGAGAACCTGGTTGGTGACCTTGTAGTCGTCCGTTATGGCGTTTTTCTTTATCTGCATGGGTTTCCCGTGAAACTGTGGAAACTGAATCGGGTTTTGCTGCTGCGGTTGCTGGTTGGGAAACGGCGGCTGGTTCTGGGAGTTCGACATTGTGCCCGTGGCCGGAGGAGTCGAGGAGGAGACGGCTCCTTCCCCTCTTCGCTTTCGGGGGGACTGAGGAGCTAGTTGGCTAGTCCGGTTTCCTAAAGTTTAATTCCCCCAGAACAACCAAAACAACATTAAACCAAAAACCGACTAGAAGATCGAATATTTCTCCACACAGCAACTGTACAACGACTCTTTCGACCAGTTCAGCCAACTTATTTCCAGGTCGGTATCTCGTTAGCTAGCCGGTTAGCTAATATCCATTTCGAAAGTCAAACCGCCAATTCCCTTCGGAGGAGAAACAATAAAACAAACCGCGTTACAAGTTTTTAAAGGTCAATGGCTTCCGACTCCCGCTGGGTATTCATAGCAGTAGTTAAACGACGTTAAAATGTACACAATGTTGTTTAAAAAGACGACAATGGCGCACATTAGCTACCGGAGCTCGCATTGCCCTTTCGTTACTTTCCACCAGTGACTCTCCGCCTCGGCCGTTTTTTTTCTCTCTTGACGTCACGCGACTGGCTGGAATGCTTTGGTTCTTAAAGGAGAAGTGAAACGAGAAAACTGAACACTCAAAACCCAAAAAAGCTGAAATGAGAGAAAAGTGAAAAAAAAAATAACCAGTCGTGAAAAAGTTAAATGACTTAAAAGTTAAACGATACTTTTACTTCTACTGGAATGTGTTTTTGAGGTTTTAGGTCCATTTCACATTTCTTTCCTCACATTCAGGTCCTAATTCCTTTTATAGTGGAGTTAAGTTGGTAGCACACTGACTGCTTGTTGTTCACATCTCTCATTTTTGTGTTGAAAATAGCCTCTGCATGTTTGTTGGAACAATTAATAAAACATTAAAATTCACTTCTAGTTAATGGTTTGCTCCTTCACAGTTCAGCTGAAAGTCCAGAGTATTCAGATTTTTTCTTTCTTTCCAGATGTGAGTGTAGCCTCATTTATACATAAACTGCTTGTTTATGTAAAGGCAGGCAGGGTTTCCAGATTTTAGCCGACAGGCTCATCTGCTCCCTCAGAATCCTGAGGATAGTCCCATCATGATGTAAGCATTTGCTATGTAGCTCTGTTCAGCCTGTTCCTTGCTGTATTCAGAGTAAAACAAATATTCAGGCAGGAAATTATTATCAGTGGGACATGATCATATATATATATATATATATGTATATATATAACTCAAGATTTGATATGAAAAACGGGTGCTTTGAAAAAGTTTGCAAAGTTCTAAGAGAGTCCCACCTCCCACCTCCCTTAGTTCTTGTTGCTACAGCTATCAGACTTTCATTTTAGACTACCTGCTAGCATCTGTAGCATTTGTGCTAACAGACTAGAAAAGTCTGAAAGTACACAGAATTTAGGAGCACATAGTGGAGTACATTTAAAACGTTTTTCTTCCAAAAATAAACTGGCTGTTGGTCAGACTAAACTCGTTCCAGCCTTAGCTTTAGCATTAGCTGATCTGAAAGGGTAGCTCCTATCACTAACTGAAGACCCCCCCCCCCCGCTTACTTTGACAAAAATCCTACTGCTTCTAGTTTAATTAATGTAAACAAGGCCTACATTCATATTTTGTCATTTCTCAAACATTGCACTGAAAATCTTGTAAGCAAACGGCATTGTACCTCCTTCGTCCACATGCTGGCGCTAAACCTGAAATGGAGACCTGCCTTCTATGCAAGAGATGAACAGAGTATATTTACAAATAGCCATTTGGGATTCAGTCACATGTGCACACTGGACAAATACTGCAGAAGCTAGAATTTTATCATTTGCATTAGTGCAATGTTGAGGGAGTAGTGAGCCATTTGAGATTCAGCCTGAGTTTAACTCTACTTAAGGCAGGTCCTAACTAAATCATGGACATTTGAAGACATTCAAGTGACATATTTACTTTTTTATATTGTGGTTTTCAGTGAATGGAGTAAGTCATTTCATTCAAACCTAGTTGTGTTAATAGAGAAGTTGTTTAACATGTTAGCTAGCTGAGCAGCCTAATACTAGTTAACAAAACAATTGATCAGCCCCTCAGTTTAATCAAAATCGTGTTCTTGCATCATCAGTGCACTCAGTGATCCATGCGAGCAGCATTACAGTCAAAAATTATACTATTGTTATATAGATTTAAATTTTTGTGAAGTGGTTGTACGTATGCGTATCGCTGTTGTCCGATCAAAACCTCATATCTCCAGAATAGTAACTTTACAGGAGAAGGACAAAACATACTCTTAATGTAAGTGAATGGAATCAGACTTTTTTCCAACTAATTTTGGGTAGTTTCTGTGGGTCCATTCATCATGAAATTTACATAGATGTATAATCATAGGTACTTTCAAATTATGTCAAAAACTGAAAAAGGACAAAAATGGAAATACAAGGTTTTGTTCCAACAGCATGTATTTAACAGTGGCTTTGAACACAATTTTTTAGGATCTGAACAATCTGTTTTGTGCTATTATTGTCCCTATACCTGGTACTGGCATATATATTTGGAGTATACAGGGAAAGCTCATTCATTAAGCTCTGCACAGAATGCCGTCATATTGGCTGAGCCCAATCACTTACACTAATTGCTGTCACAAGTATCATTTCAGTCCTTTACAATCTTTACAACTAAAGTTACGTCCAACAAAATCAAGTTTTTGATTCTAAAAAAATTGAATATGCAAAATTTGAGGTAAGGAAAAATTACAGCACTGCTGGGGTAACTTTGTCACGAGTCAGTTCTAGCTTAAACACTGACATATGAACCTCAGAAAACATGCATGTAAAATGTTCTTTACTTTATATGCTGTGAATCCCTTAGTAAATATCTTCTGTCAAATTAATTTCTGTAAGAAACTGTAAAACATTTGTTAACTAAACATGTAAATATTGTACAACTGTTAATAGGTGTGTGTGTCATAATGACTTACCAGTTAAGGGGAATCCCATTGATTCAATGTAGCATGTTTATCATTTCTAGAAGGATTATTATTAGACACATATCATGAAAGACTTGACCTTTGGAATTATCAAGTGTGCAAACATGATTCGTGTGGAAGCAGCTGACTTCTTTAGTCTTCCATTCAGACCAGCTTGTTAATTAGTTAATGAACTGAATCAGGTGTGCTATCCCTGCTATAAATAATGTTATGTTAGTGACAAGTTAGTAAACTATATCCATCTTTAAAAATAATAGTCTCAAGCCTTTTTAAACAATCGGTTTAGTTATGCCAGGGCTTCTCTTCAACTTTTTTGCATGCTCAAAGAATTGACAGAGGACTGTACAGGATACTCAAAGAGCATGAAGGTCATAATGTCATTTCTCAGCTCTGTTTGAAGATTACATAGTGGATGACATAGTGCTCTAGAAATGCAGCCTAACTTCCTTAGCAACAGTAAGTCCAATAACCGCCTAATAGAGACCTTTAAATTATAGAGGCAAGCAGTTTAGTTTTAGTCTTAGAAATAATGAAGTGAGCAGACTTCATGTAAGGAACACATTTGACTTATTCGCCGGTCACATTTGTAGCAGTCTCAGAAGTATCAACTCATTAATGATAGCTGTACACTACCTGCAGCCTTTTTAAACAGTCTTGAAGGCCAGATGAGTTTGCATCTGCCTTTGAGACAGCATAACAGGATCCTCCAGCTTTCATGATAGGTGCGCGCCCTTCTGAAAAGGGACTGTTAATGCTGTTTAAATGTTGTTTTTGGTTCATTTAAGTTGAGTATATATGTTAACGTGTCAATATGTGTCGGGAAGTGGGGTCAGCGTCAGAGAGGAGTATGTAGCAAGAGGTAACCTCCCCTATGAATGTGGTTTCTGTGTCTTTTTGTTTGTGCGCTGAATCAAATGTGCACCTCACAGCAGGTCAAATGCTACTCCTGTGTCTTACTCTGCTGTTACTCTGCTGTTACTCTGCTGTTACTCTGCTCTTATTGAAAAGTAGCATAATAGTGTCATTATTCTGTAGTCTGCGTCGTGCCAATATTAGAAACGGGTCTGAACTGGATTTCTCTGTGGCAAAAATGAATCACACCCTGTGGTTAACAAAACTGCTCCAAACGTGATACGTTTTAACCTGCATCCTCTGAATGTCACCGGATCCTTTGAGTTACGAGGTCATTAAGGAGCCAAAATATGATTTATGTTATGTGCAAACTATCTCTGCTGTGCAATGAATAGAGGAATTAGTGCAGTATGTTAGGAGTATCTGGAGTTATTGTAAATTGTGCTGAAGGTTAATACTAGACTCGCTGTCATGTGACAGTGTGCAGCACTAGTACATTGTAGAAATGTTCATGTTTTAGCTCCTTCATGACCATGTAATTCAGAGGACCCAAGGCATTTAGCGGTGTGTGTGAAAGCAGAATTTCCTGCTTGTGTGAATGAGGCATCAGTCTCTGTTGTCTGCTTAACAGGCCGCTTCCTCTCACCAAAACCACATGAATGCATTCCGGGAAATAGTTTGATATCGCGGTGCTCTCAGCTTCATGTATCCCCCTGGGTCAAAGAAGAGGTTTCTGGATACTTCTGAATAGCTTATCAACAGGTTTTATTCTCTGGCTGTGATCTCGAGTGCAGTAACAAACCTTGGCCAAGAGATGGCACTGACGTTTCTCTTTACAAATAATTTCCTCACATTTTTACAGTGACCTGCATTCAGATGATCCACAGTTTCTTACTATACCAGCATATGTTTTCTCAATTATCCCAACAGTATAATACAGGATGAGTCATCTGAGCCATATTTTGCATTTTTCTTTCTTCCTGGGTTTAATTTTTTCCACAGTAGAACATTTAAAGGATGACATTGATATTATAAAATGTTTTAACATTACATTTTTCATATTTTGCAGCTTATTCATTTTCATTTTATGCTTGGATTTGAAATGTTTACAGTTAGTCACAAAATCATAACATTTTATGTGATAAAACCTTTTCCACATTTTCCATCTTATTTATTTGTTTGTGTCTGAACTAATGCATGTAATGTGAAGGACTAATAAGTAGAAAACGAAATAAGATACTAAAACATTATAAAATATCTTTATATCAGGAGATGCCAGGTTTTCCAGATTTTTTTATTTATCTCAGATGTGCTTGCCTGATATTAAAGGGTCCATGTCATAGAAAGCTGAACTAAGTTTGTAACCATTGTTAAAAATGTCAAAATATATTGTTCATTCCTCAGTCCACACAATCCAAACAGCCTGTTTTGAATGAGTTGGTTTTGTGATGTCACAAACACATTTCCAAATATCAGCCTGCAGCTGTTCTACCCATTCACATTGAAGTCATAAAGAGTGTTTCAGCCTGGGCTGCTGTTTAAACAAGGCACAGGAAGGCAGCCTATCAGGACAGAAGTCATTTACATGCATCAGTCTACAATCCCAATTCCAATGAAGTTGGGACGTTGTGTAAAACATAAATAAAAACAGAATACAATGATTTGCAAATCCTTTTCAACCTGTATTCAACTGAATACACCACAAAGACTCAATGTTTAATGTTCAAATGGATAAACTTTATTGTTTTTTGCAAATATTCACTCATTTTGAATTTGATGCCTGCAACACGTTCCAAAGAAGTTGGGACAGGGGCATGTTTACTACTGTGTTACATTACCTCTCCTTTTAGCAACACTCAGTAAGCATTTGGGAACTGAGGACACAAATTGTTGAAGCTTTGTAGGTGGAATTCTTTCCCATTCTTGCTTGATGTACAACTTCAGTTGCTCAACAGTCTGGGGCCTCAACAGTAATGTGCCACACATTTTCAATGGGAGACAGGTCTGGACTGCAGGCAGGCCAGTCTAGTACCCGCACTCTTTTGCTACAAAGTCACGCTGTTGTAACACGTGCAGAATGTGGCTTGGCATTGTCTTGCTGAAATAAGCAGGACGTCCCTGAAAAAGACGTTGCTTGGATGGCAGCATATGTTGCTCCAAAACCTGCATGTACCTTTCAGCATTAATGGTGCCTTTACAGATGTGCAAGTTACCTATGCCATGGGCACTAACACACTCCCATACCATCAGAGATGCTGGCTTTTGAACTTTGCGCTGATATCAATCCGGACAGTCCTTTTGATCTTTAGCTCGGAGGACACAACATCCATGATTTCGGCGGCGTTTCTGGGTGTTGTTGATGTATGGTTTTCGCTTTGCATGGCAGAGTTTTAACTTGCACTTGTAGATGGAGCGACAAACTGTGTTCACTGACAGTGGTTTACTGAAGTGTTCCTGAGCCCATATGGTAATATCCGTTACAGAATGATGTTGGTTTTTAATGCAGTGCTACCTGAAGGATGGAATGTCACGGGCATTCAATGTTGGTTTTCTGCCTTGCCACCTACTTGCAGAGATTTCTCCAGATTCTCTGAATCTTTTGAT
This sequence comes from Pygocentrus nattereri, assembly GCF_015220715.1. Classification (NCBI taxonomy): domain Eukaryota; kingdom Metazoa; phylum Chordata; class Actinopteri; order Characiformes; family Serrasalmidae; genus Pygocentrus; species Pygocentrus nattereri. The sequence goes on along the minus strand of NC_051231.1, from coordinate 22,988,327 downwards.
GATATTATGGACTGTAGATGATGAAACCCCTAAATTCCTTGCAATTGCACATTGAGAAACATTGTTCTCAACAATGTTGTTCATAAAGTGGTGAACCTCGGCCCATGCTTGCTTGTGAACGACTGAGCCTTTCATGGATGCTCCCTTTATACCCAGTCATGCCACTTACTTGTTTCCAATTAACCTGTTCACCTGTGGAATGTTCCAAACAGGTGTTTTTTTGAGCATTCCTCAACTTTCCCAGTCTTTTTTTGCCCCTGTCCCAACGTCTTTGGAACGTGTTTCAGGCATCAAATTCAAAATGAGTGAATATTTGCAAAAAACTATAAAGTTTATCCGTTTGAATATTAAATATCTTGTCTTTGTAGTGTATTCAATTGAATATAGGTTGAAAAGGATTTGCAAATCATCGTGTTCTGTTTTTATTTATGTTTTACACAACGTCCCAACTTCATTGGAATTGGGGTTGTAAAAGGCACAGCAACAAAACCAGCCTGTATGAGTCTAAGGGATAAAGAGAGGATGGACAGTGATCAATGATGTAGATGTGAATTACCTTTACCTTTGAAAGTGTTTACAGTACATGAATAACATAACTGAAAAACAAAACAATTTATATAATAAAATAACCATGGAGACACCATGCACTTTCACGGACAGACACAAGAGGGCATCTTGGCCTGTGCCTACGATTACAGCAGCTGGGAGCTGAATATACTTAAGCTCATGTTTTAAACTTATTTTGCTATGAAACAATCAGAGCCAAATGGAGGGTGACAAAAGCATTGTGAATATGACAGTGTTAGCCAACCATAACTAGTGTTATGACCAGGACAAGTAATTTGTTTGTTTTGTATTGAGAAATCACTGAAATGGGATTTCAGTATGTGTACTTGTGTTGTTTTAGGACACGTCTTAACGTTGTGATTGTGTCCAAGTCTAGATTTGGCTGTGTTCAACTACGATTTATGTTCCTGTGCTAGCAGGAGAGCAGGAAGGGAGTCCAACAAAATGCAGGTGTAAGGAGGAGTCTCATAAGGCTCATCCTGTCATCTTAGTTGTTCACGCTCTACTGCAATGGACATGAACTTAAATGTAAATAAGGCCTCACATAGTACCTTCCACAGCACAGCCACTGAAATTAATTCTGAATCGGAGCGAATTCTGCAATAGACAATACATTGTTCATTCTAACCACCAAACAAACCATCGAACATAGTATGCCTAATTTAGCAATACAATAAAACTAATGCAATAACTACACAGTGTTGTCAAATTGTGCTTAAGTAAATGAATAATGGTTGCAGTACTGTTAACATAGGCCTACATAGGCCATCCAGAGAACCTAAAGTACAAACTAGTTCAGCACAGCAGACAATTAAAGTTATTTCTAACTTTTCTAACATTGTCACTCTGATCTCCCCGTGAGCAGCATTGAAAACTGAAAAGACATCAGCTCTGACTGTAACCCTGAGAGACCGTGCACAATCCCAAGCACAAGCCCTATTGTCACAATGTACCTTCCACTGCGTACCCCCTGTTGGCTAGATTTGAATGTTATGATGGCAGTTATATAACCAGGCCTCACTTGCTCCACTAAGCATTCAGCTAATTCTTTTTCACACACTTTCTTTTTCAAACTTGACCACTACACATTATGCTTTTAAATCCCAACACGCTTCTACACACCACAGCTCATGAGGCCTGCCGGCCTTTCGCGGCTATCAAATGGCCTGCTTGTCTCTCCTGAAACAGCAGTATTTCACACTGCCTTTCACATTCGCCTTGTAGCTCCAGTGCATATGAAAAGAAGAAAACTTCAGACACCAAATGTGTCTTTGCTGAATGACCATGTGTGTGATAAAGAGAAAATGATGTAAAGCTGATTCTGTTTGTTTAAAGAACAAGAGGAAGTGATGGTTGCTGTGATATATGGGACTCATTTTATTGGGCTTAATAACATACTTTGGCTATAAACAAAGCACCAGTGCCAGCCAGTTACATCATAAAGACCAGCTCACTAATACCTTGGTATTTACTCTTTCTGGCAGTTCATCCAAGTATAAACATGCGTAACAGAAGAACTTTCAAAGTACCAGAATTTGCTCATTTAGTTTTGCAACCGCATATAAATAAAGCTTACCAGAGGCAGGCTTGCACTGTGTTCAACTTGTGCCTGTGGACCCACGTCATCATTAATGAATACGATAAGTGTGGATTACACTGGCAGGAGAGCAACTTATTTCAGTTTTGTTTGCTTTAGTTTGCAAAATGTTCACAGGCTTTTCAATTTAACCAGAAGTCATTACTCACAATTCTTCCAGTGAATAGGGTGGATCCAAGCTTTCCTGTTTGCACTTTTGCACTCTGTTTGTACAGCTATTCCCGACTCACGATGCATAAGCCAACACCACGTGACAATGGAAAACATTTATTGCCTTGTCAATGGCCAGCAAAAACCTTTACTCATGTGAATACACTCAGTAGCTTATTTATTTCCAAATTTCACTTTGGGGATCAATAAAATACAGTGAGAGCAAGCAGGTTCCTCTTGGCAAACCATCTTCAATTCCACAAAGTTATGAGGCTCTTATAAATATCGCAATTTCAAAATCCACCATAAATGTTCAGTGGGATTCAACTCAGAAGACTGGCTAGGCCATTGCAAGCACTTTCATCTTCTTTTTAAGAAAGCAGTTTTCATTTAGGCTGCATGTTTGGGTTTGATGTCTTGTTGAAACAGCCATTGTCTCCCCAGATTCAGTTCCTTCGCCGATGAGATTAAATTATCCTCTAATGCGTTCCTGTACATCACTCCATTCATGTTTCCTTTGATGACTTGTAGTGCCCCAGTACTGTTTCCAGAGAAGCAGCCACATAGCATAATGCTCCCACCTTCATACTTCACTTCACTTTTCCAAACATGACAAGCTGAATTATTGCCAAAGAGTTATTTTTGCTTTGTCTGACCAGAACACATTGTCCAAAAGACATCTAATTTGTGTAAATAGACTTGTAAAAAGGAGGTCATTGCATATTGTTCTCTGTCCATTGCTCCTTCTGCTTTTAGGTAGTCTTTCAATGCTTTTTGAGTTAGTGTTGGCTTGTCTCTTACCTTCGTTATGACTATTCTTAGAGCATGTTGTGAAATCTTGTGTGTTGCAGGTGTGCAGAGATGATGAGTTGTGGTCAGAGGTGGACGAAGTACACAAACCATGTACTTGAGTTAAAGTAGAGATAACCAAGGTAAAATATTACTCCAGTAAAAGTAGAAGTCCTTACTCTAGACCTCAACTTGAGTAAAAGTACAAAGGTATTTGCCTTAAAATGTACTTAAGTATCGAAAGTAAAAGTACTAAAAGATTAATTATGTCCTGTTATCACTTTTGAAACAAGACTCGCTTCCTGAACTAATTTCAGATGAAAATCCTCCAGTGTCTGTCTTGGTAAACCAGTCTTTTAATAGAACGTCATTAATTAGTGATGCTGACGTCTATTTAAATGATCATAAGCACAAAACACTGAAGGTAAACAGTTTCCATCAGGGAGAACCGAGTGGCACTGAAATCACTTTTTACACACAAGCAAAGTTTCAGTTTAAGATTACTTTGTAAATTAGTTACAAGTTGAATAAAAACTGGCTTTAAACTCAGGATCACAAATAAGTTTTCCTTTACTGTGTTGATCTGTAGGCCTCTGTTCATAAACATAAACTAACTGAAACTAATTTACTATAAAATGAAAGTGTTTGTATGAATTCAGAAAAAAAGAAACGTGCCAGTCACGACTGCATATGTGGACATATTTCTATATTGTGGTCTATTTGCATAAAGTTAGGTTAGTTCATCATTTAGGTGACACATGTGCTCCCAAATATTTACACTGCTGCACTGATGTTGAACCATGTGGGTGAACTGGTTTGGTATGACCAACAGGTCAAAACAAGCTCAGAACAAAGTGACCGCTGTGCCCTGATTGGTGCTCTGGCTTTGCACTTCTTTTGTTTTGACATGTTACGTTTTTATACACACAAAAACCAAAAGGAATGACAGATTTCTCAAAATGTAGTGGAGTAAAAAGTCAGATATTAGACTCTGAAATGTAGTGGAGTGAAAGTAAAAAGTCGCCTAAAATGGAAATACTTAAGTAAAGTACAGATACACAATAAAACTACTTAAGTACAGTAACTAACTACATTTACTTACTTACTGTCCACCACTGGTTTTGGTTGTATGAACTTTCCACTTGCATATTATCGAACCAATTGTACTGACAGGAACGTTTAAGGTCTTGCTCAACTTTAAGAAATTCCTTCACATTTCTACATGTTATGTTAGAACTTCCTGACCAATAGAAATATCTTTTTTAAAAATATCAGGTGTGATTAGCATAGAAACTTGATTTATTTTTATGTTACTTTTACCTATTTATTTTAATATGGTGTCTTAATACCTTTTTACCAATCATTTCTCAGTTATTAAGTTATCAGTTATCAGTTATTAAATATCTTGATTTAGGCTTATGTATAGACACTTTTAAAAAAATTATGTTCCTCAAGCAGGGATTGCAAGGATTTAAGGAGATATGTTTACCCTACACAGTGCATAATATCAACAACATATTCAGGGAACCCAGAGAAATCTCTGTGCATAAAGGGCAAGGCCAAAAACCACAACTGAATGCCTGTGACTTTCAACCCCTCAGACAGCATTGTATGAGGGGTTGAAAGTCACAGGCATTCAGTTCATATTTCTGCAATATCACTGCATGCGGTTAAGGCTATGCTATGCAAAGTGGAAGCAGCGAATCAAGAAGTCGACTTCCCTGGGCTCGAGCTCTGAAATGGACTGATGCACAGCAGACACACGTATTGTGGTCTGACGACTCAACCTTTAGATTATGTTTTTATGGACATAAGGGACACTGTGTTTTCCAGGCCAGGAAACAAAAGAACCATATGGTCTGTTTCCCGCAAAACATCCAAAGGTGGGTTCTAACACGGTAGGAGAGTATTAAGTGTAACATCTGCGAAAGTACCAGATAGCGACATGTGCTGCTTTCTAGACGTCTATAGTCAAGGATGTCCAAGCTTATTTCAACATGTAGACACCAAACCACATTCTGCTTGAGTTACACAGAGTGGTTGTGTAATCAGAGAGTGCAGGTGCTAGACTGGCCTGCCTGTCTGCCACTGCAAATGTGTGGTGCATTATTAAGCTCAAAACGCAAGAAAGAAGGCCTTGTATGGTTGTGCAGCAGAAGAGAAGAATAAGGAAAATAATTGCTTTCAAATCTGCATCAATTCTTGTCTTTATTTCCACAACAATTAAACAATAATTTTCTTAAAGTATCAAATTTTGTGTTTCTGTACTGCTCTCCGCATACCGTCCCAACTTTTTTGGAACTGGGTTTGTATTTAGATGCATATATTTGTAAATAACAACATATCTTCTACCGTGGAAATTATTCTTTCAACCTTCTTTGCTGGTGGAGCTTATAGCCAAGACCCCCACTAAGGCACCTGCCTGTTTACCTGCATGTCCCTTAACACCCATCTTATCCTCTACTGCAAACTATGTGTCTCAGAAGTGTAAACAACTTCTCGAAATATAAACCCAAGGGGCCTACACTCTCTCTCTTTTTTCTCAGACGTGATCACTTGGCACATGGGGAAACTCTCCTCTGCCCCAGAGCTCTCCTAGCAAGCAACTATTTACAGCAGTTCAATCCAGGCTCACTCGCTTCCTAAAAGCTTAAAACATGCTCAGCTGGCGTAGGGCTCTAGGCCCTATATCGAGGAGAGGATCTCATTTCATACGTAGTCTATGCAGGGAGCAGACTCACTTGTGTCGACAGACTATTGTGAACCCACTGCACCCGGTCACCTAATCATATGCTGTCCTCTCAAGTGGTCCCTTATCCCAGCTGTAGTTGATCAACCCAGACATGTTTTGTTTTGCTGGTTTCTTTAGTTTGGCACTGAAGCTATGAGGCTAACGTAGCTAACAATTAACGAAAGCTTAACCATCAATTAGCACCATGTAAAATACATGAATTGTCTTTCATCTAGTTCTTTGTAATCTCAACTAGACTTACTGGTGGGATCAAGCCTTACACAAGTGACGTTTGTCCATGTTTTTAGATAACTGTATGACAGAAAATGGTAACAGAAAATGTTAACGTTGGAATTGAAAAGAAAGGTATCTGACTGGGTGAGATGGCTCTCATTGCGTATCTGCCAGCAGAAAGCCTCATCCAGAGAGTCCATCCTTCAAACATGCCCCTCTAGCAATAGCTTAAGCCAAGATATACGATTGCTAAACAAGGTTGCGTAAGTAAACTAATACAAAATAATACAATTCACAAGCAAAAGATTCAAAATATAAAATGGTTGATATACAAATAATGAAAAATAAATCAAAATTCATTATTTTATTAATTAACTTTACTGCTAATTTTTTTTCAGTCATTGCTTTCCTTTTTTTGTATTTACAGATTTTAATGATGTACTTTTTTGCTCCTATTGGTCCTCTGCAATTTTTCATGTGTCCCTGAGTTTTGTGACATTTGTATGAGTTACTGTTGCCTTTCTATCATCTCGAACCAGTATGCCCATTCTCCACTGACCTCTCACATCAACAAGGCATTTTCGGCCACACAACTGCTGCGGGATGTTTTCTCTTTTTCGGACCGTTCTCTGTAAACCATATAGATGGTTATGCGTGAAAATCCCAGTAGATCAGCAGTTTCTGAAATACTCAGACCAGCCCGTCTGGCACCAACAACCACGCCACGTTCAAAGTCACTTAAATCCCCTTTATAGGCCAAAAGTATAAATGAAAACTCAGATTTACTTAAGCTTTGGCTATAGCAGCTCGGACACTTTTCCTCAAAAGTTGAATAGTTTCTTGTAAAATGTCTCTCAATGTTCGACTATTCTACGAGGCTGGAATCCCTTCTTCTTCGCCAGCTTCTTGTTCAAATTTTATTAAGGTGGAATGGGAGAATTCAGAAGAGAAGCTGACTTCAGCTTCACAACTTTTTAGTGTTTAACAATTTGCAAATTTAACATACCAGGAAACCAACTTGCAGTGCTTATAAATGTGAATGAGTCCATTCATCTCAGGATGGTTATCTTAAATCTCTCTCTTTGCCTTTTTGTTTGCTACTAGGCAGATGAGACTGCTTTGCTATGTGACCTACAGTCTACACGGCAGTTCTCAGTAATTGAGAACCAGGGGCTTTTGCGCTATGTTGCACACATCCTGTCTCATAGATATTTTACTGACATACCGATCCCCACTCTCTCAGCTTATTTCCTTATTGTAAACTTCCATTACATCATTAGCCACGTTAGCCTTGCAGACACCATATTATATCTTGGCCGATGAGTTACTTTTGGATTAAAAAGAAAATTGAGTAAATTCATTTAAATTTTTTGACAAGCTACTGCTTTAATGTGAATAGACTCATGTAGACACTGTTTATTACTGGCTGTAACATGTAAAGCATCAGTACTCATTTTGGCATTTTAGCATGTTTGGCTTTGTTTGTTCAGCAGCATAGCCAGCGTGTCCAGACACTGCCTGTCTGCATGCCACAGCCACCCTGGTTCCATCTAGTGGCAGGAGGGGACAGCGGCTCCACCAATCAGAGTCCAGGTACAGTTAGCGTTATTAGAGGCTTAAGCAGCAATGAAGCAAGCTCAGCATGTTCCAATTTCTCTAGAGACTGAGGAATCCAGGCTCTGTGGCATCACAGACAGAGCTATATTAGCATTAAAGGACAAACAGATTGAGCAGTGCGACTTGGGAGAAAGTAAGCATCTAGTGCGACAGAAGCAGCAGCATAGTCATAAAACTTTACACCATTAGCTCGCAATAAATAGGCAAAAAATGTCAAGGCCATGTAAAAAGTGCATGATGTAAAACTCAATAGGGCCCACTTTCCAGACTGCATGGGATACGATGACATTTTTAGAGAGAATGTTTCCTTGGTGAGGTACGTGCTGCAAGCAGTCATAATTTATTAATCCCCTAATGTATTTTCCATAAGGGAATGTTTAATACAAGAAATTGTACATTGCTCACTGATGTTTGATTTCTCTTTATTCAAGTCTTTCTTTATGACTCTCGGTCGGAGCTGAGCCCTTAAAAGCACTGTGCTTACTCTCCAGCAGCACGCAAACGTACACAAGTGTGCAAAAATAGCCACACTATGTCATGCTCACAAGAGAGAGAGAGAAAGAGAGAGAGAGAGAGAGAGCTGTAACAGTCTACACATGCAGTTGAAAGCATTAAAGCTCACATATGCATATGCAAATGACAGCAACGTAGAAATAAGGAACTTCCTCATCCATAAAACTACTGCTCGTAATTCTGGTCGCACATGTGATGCTAAGTGGAATTTCCCCATGATGGTGAAGTCCACGGGACGTTAGGGAGTAAAGAAGAAAGACATTGTGAATCTCGTGGGCTGGTTGTTTTATCACAGCCCTGGGCCAAAGAAGGAGAAGAGAAGGAGGAGGAACTCACAAAGAAATAAAATGTATCTCAGCAAAACAGAGCCATATACAGTTTCTGGAAGAGAGGTCCAATGGAAATCCTAGGTTAATAATGATTACTGGCATTGTTTAATGGCAGTCACGTTTGTCTGTTACAGTAAACAGGCTGTACAAAGGCCAGTTATTTCACAGTCATGACCATTTTATAACTTCATTAATCTGAGGGGCAATAAAAAAATTGGATCCCATAAATTTAGTTGTATCATATTACTTTATATGGCCTTTATATAATTCTGTATTAAAAGATAGATATACATATGGATTGAGTTTACCATAAAACAGAAGATATGAAGCTCCCCTTTACATCTGAATTTTTTTCTTAAGTTGATTCTTTTGAATTTGCAGAATTTTTCTTTTGATAGTGATTTTCTACAAATGACATGTTTAACATATTAGAAAAAATACCTTCAAAAACATAAAATGTGCCATAACTTTACATTACATTTAGCAAGTAAACAGTAATTGTGTCTCTGTAGAGGATGTGTTAAGTATTGTTTAGCCCTTACATATAATACAAGAGTAAAAGTTTGGTTATCGGTTTCTTTGTTCACGTATGAGACTGTGTGATGTCTTCTTTTAAGACGAAAATCATTCAACAATTTCATTGCCCTTTGAGTGCAAGGGGAACAGTCAACTTAGGCTATCTTATGCCATGTCACGAAGTGCTGTATCATGCCAAAGCTGTCAAAACCTTTTCAGAGTAAATAGGGAGGAAAAACTGGAGCAATGACGTCATTGGTCCTGTAACAGACAAAGAGTGTACCCAGCTCCCATTTACTCCCATCTCAACCCCCTCAAATCCACATGCAACAGAGACAGTCAATACAGTCACATCCACTAGCACATCACCTTCACACTCTCAAACAATAACCTTACCACAGAACTCGTGTGAGGAGCTCTGTAGGCATATATAGTAATAAAGCTTTGCAGGTTCTACAATAAAAAAGTTTTATTCTATATCTGCAGAACTATAGAAATGAAATAAAAAATGCTATAAAAACATATAATCTTTGTCATTAATTATTCATAGGCCTGGGAATAATCCACAGTTACAGTTACAAACTGTAGACCATTTGTTTCTCTGCATACTTTGTTAACCCCCTTTCACCCTATTCTTCAGTGGTCAGGACCCCCACAGGACCAGCACAGAGCAGGTATTGTTTGGGTGGTGAATCATTCTCATATCCAGAAATGCACTGCCAGGACCTAAAAGTGTTAGCAGATGCAGATACACCCTTATATAAATGGCTAAAAAGAAAATAAAGTGTTTGTCTGATTACTAAATATGTCTTTAACAAGATACATTTCTGTCAATATCATGACTAATACAAATGTTAATAGAAATAAATATATAAATAAAAGAAAAGGTGACATACTTGGGGTGGTGGGTGGGGCAGGAGCATAGCAAAAATATGACTGAAATAATGATTTGCACTATACACCCAGGGGTTTAGCTCCTAAAAATTCTTCTCTTAGAGTACAACTAAGGTGCTGACAAAACTTCAGCAAGATGGAAGGCCACTAGGGCACCACTAATAGCGCCAGTTCTTGCACATTTGAGTCACATAGAAATTCCGGTCATCCTCCCCCTCTGCCGTTCTCATAAACAACAAGCGGCTTCAGTGTGAACGTTTGTATAGCCTACTTCTCTGTGCCAGGTCTCTTCGGGTCTCACTCGAGTGGAAGAACCGTCCCACTTTTAGCCTAGTCCACCCAGTCACACAGGAGCACTCTGACGACATAGCTAAGATGCCCCAGTTGTCACATACAACTGATTTTTTGGGAATCAGCCCAAGAAGCTGCTCCCAAAGAGGCATGATAACTATCCCTCCCATGTCCATCCCCCTGATGCAGTAACCCAATACCCTGGACAGACCCCAACAGGCCTGGTGAAGGCAAAACAGGCCTGGCCCCACAAACAAGATCAGACTTGTGCCTGGTCACCGAGCATTCACAGAAGGCCTTCAGTCATCGTGCCCAAATCATCAAATGCTTTGACCTCTATGCGGTGATTCATGAGCACATTTATGTTTTCCCAGCAAGACATTTAAAATGATGAGGTGTCCATCACAGATAAAGCTGTTTCTGTATGATGACCATCACATAGAAGTAACTCTGTTTGTGACAAGTAAGCTTGCTGGCACCATCTCTTGTCTGCTTGGCCAGTGACGTCTCATCATTGACGCATTGCAGACCCACACACCTGCTGTCGTCTCCCCCTCATCCCTCCACCCACCCAGCCCAGGCCTGGCCAGGTGCAGAGAAAGGAAACACAAACCACTTGCTCCATCGCAGTCCATGCACTAGGCCCCTGGGCGTCTGGGCACAGACGTTAAATCCGCCTAAACCTCTTGATCCTGCATTTAGATTACTGGAGGTGAAAGAGCCACTTTGTGAGCAAGATTACCCATGAAACATAAGTCACCCACATATGGCACAATGGGGTTAGCCATGCTGGATGCTGGAGAAAAAGTTGGAGAATAACACTCATCTAAAGTCATCTTTGCATTACGGTTATGTTTTGCTTAGGGTTTAAAGGATTGGCAGAGGGCCTTAGGTTAGCATAAATAGGTGACTTTACTGACACCTATGGCTGAAGGGAGTCTGCCTGGGCCTCATTACTCCTGGTCCTTGGTGGTCCTTTTACCCTCCCCACCACTACTGTAGTTCTGTACATTGAAAGGCTACGTCAGCGCAGTAGCTCGCTAATCCCTTGGCTTGTCGGATCCCGGTCACGTTTCAACACTGCCACAACACAGCCTACTGCCCCAGATAATGCTGCTTTTTCTGTACACCCACCTCTTTAAACTGACAGCACTGTCCATTTTTCTGAGCTCCAGCATTATTTGCATGCTACTACAACCTTGATGGAAATCTCCATTGATGAAGATATGCTAGTCAAATGTATGATAGCTCCTCCTATTCCCTTCACTGTATCACACACACTCCAAATGCAGGCCTGTCATGTAGATTTGAGCTTTTAACTGGATCATTTCTTGTTGGTGCATTTTGCATGCTCTGCTTCCCAAGCTATTTTTAGTCTATCCAGTTGGCATGGCCTCCTTCCTTTCCAGGCATACTGCACGAGACTCCTACAGCCTCAGGTCTCTGGTCATGCCTGGCCCATGACCATGTTGGGACATCTGACCCAAAGGCCAACTGGTCCATTTCACTCCATTCCCCCACGACTGGGGGTTGGTGGGGACATAGAGGGAAAGAGCTAATCCCTCCTCATGTCTTTTCAGAGGAGAGAAAGTATAAATAAACTGTGAGTGGCACCGATATCCGTGTCGCCATCGCTTTCCGATATTGCTACAAACGCCGGCCTCACGTTTCCAGTGTAAATTTCACTGCCTAATAGGATTAGCTGAATTACCCCCACTCAAGGCCTCTTGGCCAATTAGAGTCCACCTCAAATAGCATACGCAGATGTCTCCCAGGTTTTCCACAGCAGGGAAACATGCGATCACTGCAAGGATATACACACACTGCTCTCAATTTAGTCTAACCTTGAGCTAGAATACAATGCACTCAGCTATGCCAAATCAAATAATTCCATGTAGTTGTTATATGTTTGAAAGCTAATGCTAAGCTCCAGTGTACATGCAATGAAACCAAGAGGATAGAGAGATAGAGCTCATACTGGACTCTACCTGGGAGTCTCACTCAGATTCAGATACAGTATACCTTCAGATACAGTATACCTCCAGCAGCTCAATCAACATTATGGCTTAAAATATTTGGACACCTGGCCTTCACACATATATGAGCTTGCTGGACATCCCATTACCTAACCATAGTTCTGGAGCATTAATATATAGAATTACCCCTCATCACCCATGCCAACCCCCCCATGCCCACCTTTATTGCACCACTCTTCTGGGAAGTCTTTCCACAACGTTTTGTGGTGTGGTTTTGAGTGTATTTGTGGGAATTTGTGGCCATTCATTCAAATGAGCATTTCTGAGGTCAGGCACTAATGTTGGATGGGAACGCCCGGCTCATGATCAACATTCCACAACATTCTAAAGGTTTTCACTGTGGTTGAGGCCAGGGCTCTGTGTAGGAGCCACTAAAGTTCCTCCACACCAGCCTCATCAAACCATGTCTTTATGTACCATGCGTTTTTTCTCAGGAACACATTCATGCAGGAACAGGAAAAACACCTTCCCCAAATATTGCCACAAAGTTGGAAGCATTAACATTTCTCTTCACTGGGACTAAGGTACCTAGACCAAACCCTGAAAAGCAGCCCCAGATTATTCCTCCTCCACCAAACTTTATTCTTGGCACTTTGCATTCCAGTAGGTGGCATTGTCCTGGCATCTGCCAAACCCAGATGTTTTATACATGATTCATCATTCCAGGGAAAACATTTGCACTGCTCCAGATTCCAGTGGCGGTGGGCTTTAAACCACTCCAGCATTTGGCATTGTACATAGAGATCTTAGAATTGTATGCAGCTGCTCAGCCATGGAAACTCATTTGCAGCTCCTGATGTATTGTCCTGATGTTGCTACCAGAGGCAGGTTGCAACTCTGTAGAGACAGATAGGGTGATAGGTGGATAGAGGATAGGTGATTTTTACCTGCTACAAGCTTCAGCACTCAGCAGCCCCGCTCTGTGAGTTTGCGTGATCTGCTGCTTTGTGGCTGAGCTGTTGTTGCTCCTAGATGTTTCCATTTCTCTATATCAGCACTTATAGTTGACCTAGTTCTAGCAGGGCAGAAATTTCATGAACTGACTTGTGGCAAAGGTGGCATCCTGTGACAGTGCCACATTTAAAGTCACTGAGGTCTTAAATATGACCCAGTTTACTACCAGTGTTTGTCTATGGAGATTGCTTGGCTATGTGCTTGATTTTATACACCTGTTAGCAATGGGTGTGGCTGAAACACACGATTATCAGAGAAGTCTGCATTCTTTTGTCCTTATGTCCACCAGAAAACTCACTGTTTACATGATCTACTGCTTTGTGGCTGAGCTCTTGTTGTCCTTAGATTCACTGGAAGTGAGCATAAGGAGCATTTGATACATTGGATATGAAAGAAACATACATGCAAGCTGAACAAATGAACTAACTGAATTATTCACATTATCATCAAAGATGCAGTTCCAAAGGGAATAACTGCTTTGCCTTCCTACATCCACTTTGTGTGTCTTAAAATAGCACAGGACTTTCACGTACTGCACTGGTTAGTTACCAGCTAGGCCAACATTTACCATGGACATCTTTATGGAAGATTAATTATTTAAAGGACCTATTCATGGGTCTCTACTATTTCCTGCTCTACTTTCTTGAGTCAAGGTTTTTCTTAGCTATGTTCTGTCTCATCCTCTTAAACTGCAGCCTTTTGTATAATTCCAAGTGTTGTAGAGTTGCTAGCTATTGAATCAAATCTAATTTTTTAAACATTCATCATCATTATTGGCAGGCTGATGCGAAACTGATCATAGATGACTAAACATTACAAAAAATTACATTTTGGTAAGTGAACCCATGTTAAAGTTAGTCAATATATGCAATGTTTCTCATTTTAAGATTGTTTTAAGAATATTATAAGATTATAGAACTTATTTTTAGACATGCGTTTTTTTTTCAAACAAGCAAAGCTGTCTGCCTTCTCTCTTGAAACAAGCAATATTATGAAGCAAAAACTAAAAATAGCTCTGTAAAATTATTATTGTATTGTTTATAATTGTATTATTATTATTATTGTATACATATGTCCATTTAATCTGTATTAAAAACTATGTTCTAAAAGGTACACTCTTAAAAAGATGATGCTTCAAGGTTTTTTTAGTTAAGAAAATGGTTCTATATAGAACCATGAACACAACACTTTGCATGACTTAAAGGGTTCTTAGCATCATGACAGGGTTCTTCAGATTGATGAAAAATGTCCTATACAGCACCCAAAAGGGTTCTCATATTGTTACAAGTTTGACATCTTAATAACAGAAGAAAGCTTTGGCAGCTAAATAGAGCCCCTTTCAAAAAGGATTCTATATAGAACCATCTTCATTCTCCTTCAGTCTGAATAACACTAATAATGTAAAGAAACCTTTTGGCTGTTCATTGTTCCATACAAAGTCTTTTTCTTTACTAAAGAACCCTTGAAGCATCAACTTTGAGTGTACAGCTTCTGATTAAAATTATGATGGGCTTGCAAATAGGGTTGCCACCTCAGCACTGTGATATCCCTGAACACCCAATCAGTGGCTTGATTGTTTACTAAATTCAGTGGACAGGTATCTATGCTGACAATGCATCAGAGTTAGATAGATGTCAGTTCAGCTAGAGAACCTAATATACTCAGTTATCACTTTCAAGTTCTGTCTGTTGCCTAAAAATGTCACTAGCTGTTCAACATTTTCTAAAGAATTGCCCCTGCTTTGAGGGTAACCTGAACTCATTCTTTGTATACAGACAGTTTGGCTGGAAAAAAAGAAGCAGTTTAAACTTTACTTGAAATGCTAACATATGAAAATGCTTTGATACCTGGACATGAATTGAGCCCAGGCATTGAGTTTTTTCCCCAGACAGAAGAATCAAGGGAGATCTTGGACAGCTCACAGCCTTACTTGAAAATAGCTCATGCAGATTAATCAGAACATTTTCACCCTACATTTCAAATTCCACAGAAATATCAGCACCATTTCTTTTGATACAAATATTACCCCTCACATTATGTTTGCCCTCGCTGACCTAAGTCTGTGAGTCTTCAGAGCCTTGAATCTCAAAGCATCCAGCACTGAATGTGATAATATAGACAAATGTGGTGGCCTAGTGTTTGATTTTCTGCTAATCCTCTTCCAGTGGCTGGTTAATCCCTGATCAGGTGTCCGGGGTGCCATGCCTTTCAGAGTTTAGTAGGGCATGCTCACTGACACCAGCCTGGTGCCCTTTTGCACTGACTTAGGACCAGGTTCCCTTACTAAGACTCTTTCAAAACCCCCTAGAAGAGCAACTGTAAAACTGATTAGCATGGAAGGAAAACTTCTCCCTGCTCCCTGTCACGTGCAGATGGATATTGGGCTGCTCACGCTGACATGGAAAACTACTCAGTGGTCAGTGAGGGCGGAGAACAAAGCTTGGACAGGACTCTCAGCAGGCCAGCAGCTGCTTGGGAGGAGGTCTGAACCTCTTTCTGGGCCACCTGTCCCCCTAAAGCAAGCAGCAGGGCACACACACATATGCACACACTCATAGGCCAAAGAGGTTTCGTAAGCCCCTTTAGAAGAGAGCTTTGTGTATTTTTAACCTTAAGAGCTTGTTGGGATATCTTCCCTTTAAAAGGCTAATTATAGGAACCCTATCTACTTCTGATAGTGTCAAAACAATCAATCCTTAGCTTTCCTGAAAAGATGCAGGAGGCCTTCACATGACAAGATGCATCATACAGATCAATGTACTTTGTTTATAGTCTACTTGTTTATTTAGGTCACATCAGTAAAGTCAAGAATATCAGTAAATGTAGGTAATGTGTCACTAATGCAATGTTGCAAAGGTAAAGTTGAGGAAGGTAAATGAGGAAGGTCCCCCAGCCAAAACATACAATGCTTTCATTGCCGCCATTTAACTATAAAGAGGTTTCAGCCGGTGCTGCAGGTGAGAATAATATAAAGTCAGTCAATCTGTCTCCATATCTTCCACCTTGTCAGCTGAGTACAAAATGTATAGATCACATGCTTTGGTTGGTAACATCGTCAGTCACGTCTTCAGTAAACGTCTGTTTGGAGCTCAAAACTTTTTCCTCACTGTTGACAGCAACAACAAAAAAAAAGATTAAAGTTTGTGTTTACGGTACACTGATAGTGGTGCTATTTTACAGTCCAAAGTGTTCTCAGAAAAGGCCACACCTGCATGCATGTGTACCAGAAGGACTCTTCCTGGTCGAGGTAGGCAGACCTGAATATCTCCTGTAATCTGGCCCAAGACGGTTTTCCTCCATTACTCCCCCACCGAAACCTGACACTGGCCAGAAATAAACTGTTTACCTAGCAACAGTGATGCCCTGGTAACAAGCATTCGATGCTGCAATATCCCTGAGACAATGCCCCTCTGGATAAACCGCAGAACCCCAATACTCTAATTTATGCCTTTGGGTGAAACTATGAGTGAGTCACCTCAGATGCCACATACTTTACAGGCTATTTACCGCAATTATGACATTAGTTATGACTTTAATATGTACTTGAGAGAGGAATGAAACTGATGTCCCAGCTGTCCAGTGAGACATGTATGAGCATCTTTTATTTTCTCACCATTTCACCTGCAGTGTATGCTTTTATTGTGGTCAGTTTTTGACAGGACATTCAGCAGAACCCTGCACAGCTCAGATTAATGGTTTTGCAATTTGTTAAATTTAGATACTCGTTAAGGTACTTTATTCAACTCATCTACCTCCACATCTGAAAGCCAGGTTGTCAAAATTCATTAAAGCATTGACCCAATCTTGATTTGGCAGTGTTACAACCAATTTGAATAATTGATTGTCTTCTAATATTCAATAAAGCAACTGCCCTCATCTTGAGGCATACATGTCAGAAATTCAGTGAAAGAGAGAGGAAAAAAGCTAACAAAGCTAATTTCTATTATTATTTTTTTCTTTCCACTTTCCAAAGGCCATAGTAAGAGCAAACAGAATAGGGCTTAACCACTGATGAAATCTAGAGGCCTAGAGCAAAATAATTTCTTATAAAACTGGTCCCATCCACTTTCTATTTATGTTGGTAGTTAACTTGACATGTGTAGCCTTCTGTCCAGTCTCTGACGTCTTAATTAATAAGTGAACTAGCTTGTATGTATCTATGTACCTAGATACCATGCAGATAGTAGATATTACACCACATATGAGGACTGGACAATTTTCCATTGTGCAATTTTCATTCATTTCCAACTCAAACTGAAGTATGATCATTCTATGAAATAAAAATCAAGTAATATTTATAATAAATAAATATTTTGGATATTTTTCTAGTTCCCAGAAATCCTTCTAAATGCCTAGAAGGCTTCCCTTCTTCAATAAAGTGTGCTCTTTTCTTATATATATATATATATATATATATATATATATATATATAATTCTCAAGAAATTTTTTAGTATAAAATTTCTTCCCCCGCAAAATCGTCTGTTGTTGTTTTGTTTGTATTACTCTACTACTGCCATTGTTGTGTATTTTAAAAAAATATTCTGAATCGTACCCAAAAAAAAACCCTGCGTGGGTTTCCTCCGTGTTCTCCGGTTTCCTCCCACAGTCCAAAGACATGCAGTCAGGCTGTTCGGACATGCTAAATTGCCCCTGGGTGTGAGTGACTGTCTGTGTCTGTCTGTCTGCCCTGCGATGGACTGGTGATCTGTCCAGGGTGTATCCTGCCTTCCGCCCAATGACCGCTGGGATAGGCTCCAACACCCCCACCCCCCCCACCCCCCTCGCGGGAGGGAGAAGCAGCTTAGAAAATGCATGGATGGACGGATAAAGCTAAATTTGGGATTTCATGATGAATTCTTGTCAGAGATTGAGAGAAGGTCAGAGATTTACACCTATATTGAAACCTGAAAAAAGTTCTACAAAATTTTGGTTGGGAAGATTTCAGGCAACAACTATAGTTGTACAAAATCATGGTGAATGTGCTTCTTAAGTAACAACATTATTAAACAGCACTGGAATGGAAAAAGCTTCTCAGCCCTAACAAAGATCTTAAACAAGACCATGTGGGTACAAGCAGTTCAATCATATGCAAGAGGAAAGTTCACGGAACCAGAAGTAATCATTCCCTGACAGGTGTACCCCTCTAAATTTCACAGCATGTTCTCAGAATAATTATAAGGAAGGTAAGAGAGAAGCCAACAGTTACTTGAAAAAAAAAACACTACATTATTACACACCATGCAAAACTCTCTAAAAAGAAACAAAGAGATGCACGTCTAAAATGTTCACATGATCATTTATACAAATCAGAATTATTCTGGACAATGTATTTTGGTCAAATAAAACAAAAATAGAACTCTTTGGCAGCAATTCAGCTTGTCATGTTTGGAAAATGAAGGGTTGCTTGCATGAGCCAAAAAACACCAAACCCACACTGAAGTACAGAGGTCGGAGCTTCATGATATGAGAGGTCTTGAAGCTGTAATTGCCAGCAACGGCTATGACAAAAGACATTATGTGTGTAAAATTAAAGTGGACAAATGCACTTAAGAATACTAAAGGGTACTTTTCCAAATGTTCTTCATTAGTTCAATATTTGACATGTAAACAAAGTAATTCAGAGTGGTTTGAAGTGAAGTGATAGGAACCAGGGGTCGCAATCTATGCCTCACAAATATGCCCAATTGATTTAGTATCCAAAACCACCAATTAATTTACATGCATCTTTTGAGTTTTTCATGCCAAAACAAACATAAAACAATGTATTGGGCATCAGACAAAGTATTTGTAACATTTTAATGTAATAACGATAATAACGGGAGATTTCAGAGGCATTCAACTCTTCAGACATCTGGTTCCTATCACCATCTCTGTGAATAATTCTCTCTCCAAAAGTTTCTCTACAATGGAGCATTTCACTTCAAGCCACACTGAATGACTTTGCTTACATCCTAAAAATTAGAAAATAATTAAATTCCCCTTTAAACAGCAACAGCATAAATGTTTGAATATTTGGTCTCGCTGTATTAACGTGTGAAAAGTATGGCAGAGTGTTATTTGTACTGCAGTAAGCATGACCTACGAACCATTTGGCTTAACAACCATTACTAGAGCTGCTGTTAGTTGAATAAGGCTGATAGTTCATTCACTGCTCACTGCTACTGCTTGTATTCAAGTGGGTCATCATGGTGGACAAATAAAACACTGAGTGGATGCTGCTGGCAACATTCATGCCACTTGCACCGGAACAAAGTCTTCTCCTGAGGGAAGAACTTCTGGACATGGTTCCAGTCCAACATGTACTCACTGTTTTCAGTGCATTGAGAGGTCAGTCATAACTCACTCAATGTTGATACTCTCTTAAGATCTGTTCTCTGTCACCAAGAAGAAGATTTGTCTTATTAGATTTGTGACCTGAAACTCCCTGTACGTCTGCCTATAAACAGTGTGGTTTGAGGTATATTTCTGCCATAATAAAACCTGTAAAATATCAGCATAGAAAGTGCTGATGGAAGATTCTAGGATAGATCTTCATTGCCTGAACCTGGGACTGTTTACATGGCATGAGATATGATACCATGGGAAGGCCAAGAGTGACTTAGAAGGAGACTCTTGCAGTTTCAACAACCTCAGAAAATTTTTTTTTTAGGTAATTGGAACAAGTCTGACCTAATAAAAAGCTAAATAAATGCTTCCTTTGGACAAAAAGCACAGCATCCTAATACGTACAATTCTACATTGTGTCATTGTGATAAGAAAAGATAAAGAAAACAGGAGACAACTAATTTATGTCTTGTTTACCAGTGCTGTATAAGGGAGCCAGATTCAAGGACCTTTCTATTTTCTCTGTGGTTTGCACTTCTCTCAGAGTTTGACAATTTCTCTCAGAGTTTGCACTTCTGCTGTGATCAGGTTTTGACAGGACATGCAGCAGAGCCCCGATAATAGCTAGAGTATAGTTTTTAGAAGAAAAAGATACAAGAAAGGAAGGAAAAATGCTTCACAATCCCAGGACAAAGCAAAAGTGAGAGCCGACATTGGGATTAATTTATACAGATGCGCATGGAAAGCTTAAAGAGAGAAAAAAAAATCCAGAAACAAGACAAGAGATTAACAACATGATACCACGTGCCTGAAAAACCCTCTATCACCCAAGATACTGTCATCTGGAGCTTTCCCAGGCAGACCTACTGGTGGCCAGAGTGGAACATGTGCTCATCCTCTTGCTCTGCGGTGAAACAAAGCAGTCATGTGCCTTTGCAGAGCTGTCCAAGGCACGTGGCTCTCAGGAGTAAACAAATCACCAAAAATGAGAAAAGGACAAGGAGGTGATGGTTAGACTGAAGAGGGGAATGATCTTACACATGGAGGACCTACACGTTCTACAAAACTCACTAGCTCTGAGCTTTTTGTTGTGTTGTAGTGGGGATGGCACTGAAGTTGTGATGGCACTGAAGTGTTTATCTGTGTTCAGCTTGCCTTTGCCTGCTGCCAGTGGCAGGCCTCCAGGCCTTTAGGCCTCTAGAACAACAGCTTCGTCTGCTACCGTGAGCTTTGGGTTATTGCACTGGAATGTGGAATGTTGGGACTGGTGGGACAAATGCTGCTGAAAACGCAGCCCCACCTTTAAAGACAGTTGGCACCACAGCTGTGTACATCTCCGAGTGGTTCATGCCTGCACAACACAAGTGCTGCCTGTGCATGTGTGTGCTTGTGTCGTTTGGAATAATTGTTATAATGTGGAGTGGGGTGTGGGGTTAAGAAAGAATGCCCCCTCCCAGTGGAAAGCTTTAAAGCATTACTAGAAGGGAGACAAACACTTTTGCATGGTCATGGCAGCACAGATCCTGTAGTTATCAGTAATCTCATAGTAATGGCAGACTAGCTTTTTGCCAGTGAAATTTCATGAACATTTATTTCAGTGGATTTTGCCCTGATGAATGTTTTGCATCACAAAATTTGGAGCAAATCAATTTTGTGTACAAAGCTTTGTGTCAAGTTCAACTCAAGTTCAACTAGCTCTACTGGTTTGGCTGCATTCACCCCAGAAGGGATGAGGCCTCGTATAACAGCACTGAAGACCCAAAATGGGGGAAATGCTCATTTTAGCCATATCTAAGCATGGCCCAATTAACCTTTTTCCCCACTGGCTAAAAATAATCACATAAAAGATGAAAAACCTGTGTGATATGCAGTCAACAAGGAGACCATAATATAAACAGTATAACTATCTTTACTGTTTACGGTGACTTTACTAGCTTGCTAACTGGTGATGCTGCACCTATCACACCAGTTATCTACTTTTTTTTTTTTTTCAAAGCTTCAATATAGTGTGCAGCATGATGGACTCATGAGTATTATTCATAGTGGTGAGCCATGACCATAAGAGCTAGGTCTTCATTTGTGGTCAAAGTAAAAAATAAATAAATAAATAAAAACAAGAGAAAAAAACCCACCTCCACAATATTGATAATTTCTGCTAGCACTTCATGGGATTCTAAAAGTATGTTAATGTTAGGCTAAGCTAAGCTAATGACAATACAAATGATTTTTTGTCTGTTCTAGATTAAACATGGACATTGAAACTTGTAGAAGACTTTCCATGTTTTATTTAAAGCTTGTGACAGACATACACATATTTTATCAATGCAGCAGTGACAGTTAAAAGCCCTAGCACAGAGCTGCTGCCAGTGTTATCCATTTCTAACAGCTGACCAACACCTGGTTAGGCTATTGCTCATATTCATAGCCTGGCCAAGAAGGCTGAGAGAAATTTTTTTCTGTGGTTTTGTGTAAAAATTACTTCACAGCAATCACATCAATGATGTCAGCTTTCATCTACAGAGTGATAAAATGATGGATAGGTTAAAAATAATGACACTAAAAAAGCTAGATTAGCCATGTTAGCTTGAGAAACAGCTTGCTAACAATAACCTTTAGCAAAAAGCTAAATACGCCATGGTCTATAGCACCAATTTAGACATTTTCCACAACCACTGGCTTCAGTTAACAAACCTCTACTCCTTGCCAAGCACTTGCTCTCTCACATGCCTACTGCTTTTGAGGGAGGAAATGAAAACTGTTCTGCTGAAAGCAGATGCAGCACCAACTTTAAAGCACAAACTGCATTCAGCGTAATGTCAGTCAGCAACAGTGAAATGCTGACACAGAGGTTCTTTTACTCTGTATGACAGAGACAGAGAAAGTTTATTTCTTCATCAATCCTAATTGCACAAACCCATTTTTCCTCTGCTGAGAAGCCATTGAGATACAGTTGTTTTTGCATCAAGCTTGAACACCTGGGTAATGTTCTACCCACCATGTTATTGTTATAGTTGTTGCTTTAGCAGAAGCCATGTTACCCTGCAATAACTACTTCCAGCAGAAAAAATGTGGAAATGTGAAAAGGTTCCAGGCTCCATTTTGTAAAGAGTTCAACAAGTTAATGTCATCTAGCTCTGAAGTTATAATGCTAACGCTATTAGCATATATGCTATCAGCTAGAAAATTAATGGGTTTTACTAATATGTTTGACATTCTCACGAGAAGATGTTCATATTCTCTGAATCATGATTCTAAATAACTGTGAATGTGAGCAGAAATCATCTCAAATCATTGAATTCAGGTGTTCTAATCACTTCCATGGCCACAAGTGTATAAAACCAAGCACCTAGGCCTGCGGACTGCTTCTACAAACATTTGTGTTTCAATGGGCCGCTCTCAGGAGCTCAGTGAATTCCAGTGTGGTACCGTGATAAGATGCCACCTGAGCAAGTCCAGTTGTGAAATTTCCTCACTACTAAATATTCCATAGTCAACTGTCAGTGGTATTATAACAAAGTGGAAGCGACTGGGACCGACAGCAACTCAGCCACGCAACGGTCGGACCTGTGAAATGACAGCGGGGTCAGCGGATGCTGAGGCACACAGTGCGCAGAGGTCACTAACTTTCATCAGAGTCAATCTCTACAGACCTCCAAACTTCATGTGGCTTTCAGATTCGATCAAGAACAGCATAGAGAGCTTCATGGAATGGGTTTCCATGGCCGAGCAGCTGCATTCAAGCCTTACATGACCAAGTGCAATGCAAAGCATTGAATGCAGTGGTGTAAAGCGCCACCACCAGTGGAGCTTTACTCTAGAGCAGTGGTGATGTGTTCTCTGGAATGAAGAATCATGCTTTTCCATCTGGAAATCCGTTGGGCGAGTCTGGGTTTGGCAGTTTCCAGGAAAATTATACTTGTCTGATTGCATTGTGCCAAATGTAAAGTTTGGTTTTTCAGGAATTGAGCTTGGCCCCTTAGTTCCAGTGAAAGGAACTCTTAATGCTTCAGCAGACAGAGAGATTTTGGACAACTTCATACTCGCAACTTTGTGGGAACAGTTGGCTGTTATAGCTGCAAAGGGTGGGCTGACATCATATTAAACCCTATGGATTAAGAATGGGATGTCACTCAAGTTCATATGTGCAGAAGGCAGATGAGTAGATACTTTAATAACATAGTGTAAGTTACTATGCTAATAACAATCTCTTAATGTCAATTAGACTTAGCTGGACAGCTACATGTCTTTATAAATTCCTTCATGACATAGCAGTAGACACACAATTTCAGACTTTCAAAATGAATTATCAAACTCTTTACTACTGCTCCTTTTGATCATCTTAAGTTGTAGAGAGTGTTCAGTGTGATGCTTGCTCTACCATTTAAGAATCATCTTTTTATTGTTGCTTACCAAGCGAAAAAAAACATCTCCAAAATAGCAACTTTACAAAAACATTTTGCCTTCACTTTTCATGTACGTTAATGGAAAGAGATCGTATACCAACATATTTTGCATAATTGTTCCATTTGCTACAACAAGCAAAAAACTTATATGAAACCTTTTCTATTAAATACTTACATTTTTGTTTGGCGTATGTCTGTAAGGCTGGCTGGAGGGTAAAAAATAGTGCAAATGTATTAATCATGCTTACCCAACAGATAGAAGCTGTTTGTGCTTCAGATCATTGATTACATCATTTTTGTGTATTTGAAACTCTCCATCAGATTCAGTACACTGCCCTCTGCCAGTAAGAAGCACTTAAAAATATCATGCTGCTGGAGAAAATGCCATTGACCAATTGAGTGGTCAAAGCCAGACAAAATCAGCAAATAAAATGATTGGCCACATTTTCTCTTACCTAAAGCTTCAGTTGCCAGGCTTAACCAGCATATAGCCTGCTAATTCTGTTGAGGTGTGAATGTTAAATTAATTTAAGGGGACTTAGATTTAGATTTCAATATGACAAAGACCTAAAACCAAAGGGGATACCCCACAAAGGGTATAGTATGTTTATGAGACCTGTCTGATACATTTATTACTGCAGTATGCCTTTTGATTATCCTGGTTATTATGATCTTTGTTGTGGTTGATGTCTGTTATATGCGCCATTCAGCTGTTTTGGCATGTGTTTTTGTCTTATGCACCTCAGGGACATGGCCTGTAATTTACGTTCATTTAAGTTTAGCAGGCTGAAGATTTTCCAAGAGGGAGAGTTAGGAGCTCAAGTAGCTTTTGCGTGCATTGTTAGAAAGGAGGAACTTGCATTTAACATTCATTAACAATTAAGTTTATGTCATGAGGAATGTTTGTTTCATCAGTTAGGTTATGAACGGCTACAGGCAATTCTTTAGTGACACAGTGTAAATAAGGCAAGGCAGCAGAGACTGGCCTATTGCGTTATTAGAGTGTAGGCAAAATCACTTATGAGGCAAAAAGTGACCCTAGATCAGATGTCTTGATATGAAACATTTGACAACATCCAGGCCAAACAGACACCATCTATCTGTGACACACATCAGCAGAATGATCCGTGTTTGCATAACTGTTGGCCCTGTCTCTTTCATATAAGGCACATACTATAGGGCTTGGCTTAAGGCTGAACATAACATGCAAGAAATGCAAGGCAGGACACAAACTCAAAATCTTTTGCACCCTAATGACAGGGCTCCCTTCAGTTGCCATGCCATGAGGAAGTTTACAGAGCAGACAGCATTGCAGAAGTGACATCAACAACACAATTACTCATGTCATTTTGAGACGGGCTGCCTACTGTGCTGACGCATTTCGAGTGATTAACACAGGTCTGAGCCAGGTAACTATAAGTATAAAATATAAACCAGGTGTGCATCAAACCAGAACTGTTTGTTTTCATAGCTGACATCATCACGACTTCCAATTTCTTCACCCCAACAACCCATAAATCTCAGGCTATGAAGGCAACATGACATCTGGGCAACACAAGCAGATGTCCTCTACCAAGCAACAGTGAGCTTAAAAATGCCTCTCATAGGCAGACTGAATGGGTTCACTTTAAAGATGCCTTACTAAAGCTATTAACATCATAAATGCATCCCATAAACAGACCAAAATACACACAGAAGCAAAAAAAAGACACTGAGAGGATCAACAACCTGAAGCACATGATGTTAGCAGCGTTTCAAATAAGAAATGCTTTTCTTAGAACACTGCGTTAGGTGAATGTCACTGTCAGAAAACAACTCTCACGTGGTGTTCTGTTTGTGGCCTACTTTCTTTCATTTCTCCAGATTCATAACACACCCTTATTTTCAGGCCCTTAAGTCTCAGAGAACATCACAGATCACGTTCTTCACTTAGCACCGGTGCCCTTATTGCCAGTTTAATGCACAAAACGCTCTCAGAAAGGTCAACCTTTCTTAAGGATGCACAAAATATCACAAATTCAACAGATTCCAGACTTAACGTAGACGTG
Organism: Pygocentrus nattereri; assembly: GCF_015220715.1. Taxonomy (NCBI): domain Eukaryota; kingdom Metazoa; phylum Chordata; class Actinopteri; order Characiformes; family Serrasalmidae; genus Pygocentrus; species Pygocentrus nattereri. The sequence continues at coordinate 22,962,333 of NC_051231.1, read as the reverse complement.
TTCCACCACAGAATTTCCATCACTTTTCCGAGACGGTGAACAAAACAAGAAAGTCATGCTCATGTGGCGTTTCAAGAGAAGTCACACTTGATCAGTATCTTGTCAGAGAATTTCACTTTGTGTCCTCATAATATGTTTGATGAACACTAATGAGCAATCACTGACCAACCACATACGGATCACGACAGGCGGCCTGCAATCCCATCTGAAGGCTCCATATGGCCGCAAGGACTAAGTCTTTGTAAAACCCTCAGCCTGCAGGACTTGCCCCTGATACTGCATGTGGGCGGGGGATGGGATGGGGCCAGCCCAGGCTGTCCACTCTCAGTGTCTGTGCGTCCAGGGTCCCATATGGGCTTTGCGTTCAGTGTGTTGGACCCATAATGGGATTGTCTTAATCTGCTCTCCTCCATGAGGGTGCTTTTTCGATTGCTCTGCCCCACCTCGGGGAGTTGATTACAGACAGAGGTGATGGGGCAGCACCTTGACAGAGTGCACTCACTTTCTGAGCTCAATACTGTGGCTGGTAAGATGCTGGCTATAAAGAGTGAGGCTGTCTTTCTTGTGATCCTGGACTCATATAGGTTCATCACCGTGCATGTTTGCTGTCAAAGGTTTGCTGCTTTACTTTTGCACTGGAGATGCAAGGCTAATAACCAATGAAAGCTTTCATCTTGACAATTACCATCTATAAAAACAGAAGCACAGGCTTTCTTTAAGATAGCTGTTATTACTGTTTTAGCTATGCAACATACTTCTGTCCATTTTTATAGATTAGTGGTAGCTAACCCTCTTCCTGGAGATCCACCACATCTCCCATTGCTACAACATGGATCTGATCCAGCCAATCACTTCTGAAGCAGTTAATTAGCTAGAGCAGGTGTGGTAGATCATGGTGGAACTAGACAAGAGGTGCACTGCTCAGGTCCTGGAGGTCCACTGTCAATCACAGTTTGGTGACTTTCAAGTCATCTGTTAATTGTCAGGTTTACTGGGTGTGTTTGAGCTATGAACAGTTTTAATGGGGTGACCATAATGGCCAGTTCACCCTATGAAATCTAACTGCCCATCCCAGATGCTACCCCAAAATTTCTGTCATGTCTTCACTGTGGGGCAGGTATTTGCACCTTTTAGAGGTGAGTTGTTTTGGTCATCGATCCCGCATCCCGGTAAAGTTTTCTAGACCTGCCAATGGTTTGAGCAGGAGAACTACCAAACTTTGCCAGACACTGGCCTTCCAGGACTGAATTTGTGCACCCCTAAAATAGACTCTATACAAAGGTAGATCATGGGGGGGGGCTTGTCCCCCAAACTTCACCTGTTGCTGAATGCTAATTAATACTTCTGTTTTATTGACTCACTATCAAAACACTTACATGAATTACAGCACACAATGTAAATTATACATATATGTGAGGCAAATTGAGGTGTGTCCGCTGCAAATGATATGTAAATAATCATCACTGGCGCAGTCAGACATGGAGTAGATCTTAAACTCAATCAGTATGCTCAAATATCCACTCATTTCTATGCAGGTTTGAGGAATAAGCGCCATCGTCTGGGCTGACTGACTACAACTGGAATAAGGCACAAATGAGTTTTGTTCCTGGACTACTCATTTAACAACAAGCACTCACACTGTGGTCAAATATTACCAGTGTGATAATGAGCAGCCAAAAAATGAACTCAAATGCTGAAAACATTTACACAGTGAGGCTTTAACTCCACATGAAAGATGGAATCAGAAGGGATACAACAAAAGTTGTCCAGTTTGTTATTGTATTTTGTTCACTATCATGTTTCATTATTTTATACTGTCTGACCCATAGTGTTTGTGGCCTGCCTTTACATGATATGACATGGGAGGAGGCCTATAAAGCCTCTATGCATTTTAATTGCATTCTTACATGTACTGTAAGCCATTTAACAAAGACTAACAAGAAGGCTGATGCTCGAAACTCAGACTAATCTGATGTTGATGCAAATTGCGTGTCTGTGGGAGGGATTTGCCGCGATACGTCTCAGTCAAGTTAGACTCCTAAACCAACCGGTTCTGTGTCTACGTGATTGTGCTGAGGTTCTCACTTTCCAAACTTTCCACTATTAATGTAGCTTAGTTAACATTTGAGCCAACAACTGATTTGAATCTACATTTGCTACCTGGCTCTAAAGCGGCAAATTCATAATTAAGCATATAGCAAAAAGAGAAGAAAGAGGAGGCAGCTGGCGCTTATAAACACAGCCATTGAAAAGAGCACAAGCCTAACCAAATCCACATGAAATGGATTACGACCTGCAGGTCACAGGAGACGCCTGCTTTTCATACTGATTTGATTCCACATCTTGCGCACAGACAGCCTGCCTAGAGATGGTCTGGTTGCACACCGAGTAAAGGGGCACATGGTGTAGATGTCGTAAAGGCAGAGAGACCTGTTATTTACAGACGCTTTGCATCAGTGATAAAACGCTAACTGGCTCATAAAGGAGATGAATGGAAAACTCTTAACGATGTCATTAATTCAGGAGCCCAATGAAAGTTGAAAAGTGAAATGCTTCAATTAAAAATAGCAGAATTACTTAATTGCTGTAAGTACTGGCTGATACTCAAGGTTTCAATACCTGTATCAAAATGCAAAGTTACACTGTGCCATCTGTAGACATTGTTTTTATATTTGGGTACAATTTTACATGACCTCTCACTCCCTTTCAGCCTTCCATTTTCCACTTGTGCCCATGTTTCAAGATGTACTGCAATAAACAAGGTATGACAACTATGCTTCTGCCTACAAATTCCTAAAGGTTTCCAGTTTAAAAGTCAGCCCAAAACAAGTATCACTGCCGTAGGTGTGCCCGAGAGCTGTTCTGGTGCACAAATGAAAGCAACCATCAAGTGAAACTCACACAAATTGGTTCCCTGTTCATGTCGACAAATATAAATCTGTGTTGACAGCAACATGACCCATTTATGTACAGACTGTGAGGTCCAAAAAATTGTTGGCAGATAAAATATTTGTTAGTGTGAAAGTCTTCCACCCATCCAACAAAAGACACACATCATCAAACAGAATCCCAGTAAAACTAAGCACAGGACAAACACAGAAAACAAAACATTTCAGTTAATGTCAATTTTATTCCTCTTAAAAAAAAACCAAAAAAAACTAATACAAGCTCATTTGGTTACTTTACATACACAGTTCTCATCACCACTCATCAGTGAAGTCTCATTATTCAGTCCTTTTGAATTTTTTTTTCATGCTATGAACAACATAGCCAACAGTCTATACAAATACACACGTCACAGGAGGAAAATGACTTGCTTCTCTTTTCCCGAAACTCTTCAAACTTCATTGAAAACTTGCAAAAGCAGTAAAAATGTTGACTCTATAAAAGGAGAAATTAAAGAAGTACAAAACCCTGACTGTAGAAGTTGGAAAAGAGACAATAGCAAGCCTGTGCTGAGCCTAAGCGATTAACTCAAGTGCTTGGCTAAAGGCACAGGAGTAGAGTTCCCTCCACATAGAGGGCTGTGCACCATGAGTGGGAGAGGCGAGAGATGGATGTGTCAACGAGGGCGCTGGTGAAATATTTATGCTAAAGCTAACAAGCAGGGACACCGAGACCAAAGAGAGGGAGGGAGAGATGCTGTTGCTTTATTTGAGCTTGTCAGAAGCAAATGTTGCTTTGGAAAGAAGAGGTAGACTAGCAAACTCTCACAAAAGGTACTTTCACATCTCCATTTTTACCTGATATGATCCATTAGGGCATTGACCCAGCTGGACTACTTAAGAGAGCTCATTATTGATTGAAAAGAATCAACTGGTCTTGATTCCCTGTTTAGGACAGGCTAAGCAGCAAGTAATAGTCTCTGCTTGTCCCTACAACAACAGGTAGGGCTACAGCCATCTGAATTTATTACAGGCCAGTTTGTGTGGATTCTTTGTACCAGTTAATTATCACTATAATGGATCACACATGCTTAATGGGTGCATACTAAGACCTGAGAAAGAGGTATTTTGACTCGACTAGCACTGCATGTATATAGAAAACAGCTAAGATAAAAAGCTCTATGGCAGTGATTTTTATAACCACTTTTGTGGTTTCCGTTTCTACCAAAACCTTGGTCCTGAGAACACACAGATGCTTGGCATATATGTGTGAGGGCCATAGGGTTAGCACCTTTCACATTCTTAAAATAGTGTCTTTGCCTTGTAACAATTAGTCTTTAAGCATTCATTGTCAGTTCACAGCCAGTAGGTGTGATAAAAATCATGGCAGTGTCAACAAATATGCTTCTGTTACATCTCCTGCAATGTTAATCAAAGCCCTTTAAACCTGCATGAACAACAAATGCGTCCATCTCTCTCAAGCTGTTCTGACACCGGGTTCAAACGGATAACATATAGCCAGCAGAAACCTCTTTAACAGGAAATGGCCAGCTTGCAGATGCACATAAGTGCTGTTTTAACTCAACACAGATTGAGTGGCTACGTGAGCTCTGAGCTGTACTGTCAAGAAATTGAGTGTAAGGAGAGGAAGCTTCTAGTGCAATAACCTGAAAGAGAGTGGAAAACACAAGGGAAGAAAAATAGGTCACAGTGTAGAGCCGTGTCAGACAACCCAACAGCAGTATGCTTTTGAGCTGAATCAGTAAGGAGTCAATGGGAATTACCCACTGAATATCCTGCCTCTGAACTTTGGAGGAGGGGACTGACTATTTTCTCTCTTCCTAGCAGAAACACTGCTTGAAAGACTCCATTTCCACATACAGGCTGAGCTGTGATGCTTCTTACCAAGTCAAACCAGACTGACATCTTTCAAAATTAAACACAGAGGTTCCTGTAAAACTATCTAGGTAACTTCTAGCTATAACAGACCTTCAAAGAGCATTGTGACCACCAGCAGCCAACACAGGTCAGTAAAACTCAGTGGTGTGCCATATTCTACCACTCCCAACCAAAACTAACTTTCTCATTACTCGCTATATAGCATAAATTTTCTCTTATGCAACAACCTCAATGAAGAAGAAATGGGAAAAGAAAGAAATGAAAACCTCAGAGCTACAAACAAGGAACTGCTTGGACTGCCACTAATCCTCAAGCTTTCTGGCCATGCACAAAGTTTTGGCCTAAAGCAGCCAAGCAAGTCATTGCTTTCTCATGACTCACCCTGCAATGCCAGATACTGAGAAGAGAACAGATAAAATGGAAAACCACAAAGGTAATATTTCTAGCACTGCTAAAATAATACATCAAATAATCAATTTGTTGGCATTTTTAACTCTGGGTATTCCATTGAGTGTTGGGCTTTTTGTTCTTGTTGCTGGATGTTTTTTTTTTTTTTGAGATAATTAAGATTTAATCTTTTTTAAAAGTCCTTAAAAGTACACCTCTAAAACACAGCCCTTAGACTTGCATAAGTTCAAGTTTGTCTTAGCAGAAACGATAGTGTAAACCCCAGAAGGAAAACAGCATATCCCACCCACTTCAATAGCATTCCACTCCAGAAAAAAAGTGTTTAAAAAAATGTAAAATTTTCAAATACCTTTTGAAAGGCCATCTGAAGAAAAAAAAAGTATTCTTTAACTCCTTATAAAATTTAAGCTTTTTTTTGTACGTATGTTACTTTGTGAAAAGTCAAAACACTGAGCACTGACACTCGTTATTTCAAAAACAAAACATAAACAAATAAAATCCACCTCTAAAAACTATGCTACAATGTTCTCTTTATTCCTGAATAAATCAGCTCTGTGAAACGAGCTTCGGTAACACTGGACGCAACGGTATACTCCCACTGGAGTCCCCCATCATGTTGGTCCGCAGTTTGTTGTTGGTTTGGCCCATTACAGGGGGCACCTTAGAGATGATACTGGGAAAGGAGGTGCTGTGTTCAGTAATCCGCTTGGGAACCGAGGTCTTCTCCCCCCCAGGCACAGGCTTAGGAAGTCTCTTGTAGAGCCAGGGGTGTCGTAACGCTAGGACAGGTGTCATGCGTGTAGTAGGTTCCCAGTCCAGACACTTCTTCAGAAAGTCAATGAAAGTAGGGTCTTCACAGCCCTTGAGGGCAGTCACCCATTCCTTGCTGCCTGGAGGACCTCGCATCTTCCCCCGACGAGAGCGACTCCCATTCAGCACAATAGTGCCATTGCTAAGTGTAGTGACGGTGCAGTAACGTGGATGGCCTTTGGAGTTGATGAAGTTCTTGGCACGCTTGGCCTGTTCCAACAGTTTCTGAGGAGGCATACCCAGGAGTTCCATCATGCAGGCAAGCTGGTCTCCCTCATCCTCACCAGGGAAGAGTGGGTAGCCTGTCAGGAGCTCCGCTAGAATACAACCAAAGCTCCACATGTCTATGGGCATGCCGTAGCGTGAGCCCAGGATGACCTCTGGAGCCCGGTAGAATCGGGACTGGATGTATGTGTAGACACGCTGATGGTCGAAGCAGCTGGAGCCAAAATCAATGACCTTGATGCCACTTCGACCCTGCTGCTTGAGCAGAATGTTTTCTGGTTTCAAGTCACAGTGGATAATCTTATGGCGATGCAGAGCCTCCAGGCACTGCAAAATGGAGTGGGCAAACTTGCGCACCAGAGGCAGGCTGAAACCCTGGAACTTATTGCGCTTGATGAGTTCATAGAGATTCATGCTGAGCAGCTCAAAGGTCATGCAGATGTGATTGCGGAAGGTAAAGTTCTCCAGCATGTGAACAACATTCATGCTTCCGGTCTTATCCTGCTTCTTCAGGTGCTCCAGGATTCGGATCTCCTCTGCAGCTTGCCGGTGAAAGCGCTTCTCATTGCGCACCATCTTCAGAGCCAGATGCTGGTGCAGCTTGTGGTCATAGACCTTTGCCACTTGACCAAAACTCCCTTTACCAATTACCTTGAGAAACTCATAACGATAGGCAATGTGGTCATGAGGCACATGGACATAACCTCCTTGGTCATCATCATATCCACAGTTGTTAGAGCCCCCTGCCACTGCCGGTCTCTTTTTGGCATTTGGTCCCACAAAGTAGATCTCAGGGTAGTTATGGATCTCCTGTTGCTCTAGTGCAGTCAGCTGTTGTCTATGCTGCTTCAGCACCTGCTCTGAAGTGAGAGGACCTCCTAGTTTGGTGGGCTTGACTGAGCTATCAGAGGACTTGGCTGAACTGTTGCTGTCCACACTTCTCTCTTTAGAGAGAGTAGGCTGGGGCTTGGCAGGAGTTTGGCTGGTACCATTGTGCTGGATCACACCATTGGGCTTGCGATTGTACGAGTCCTCGTACAAGTACTTCACCTTCATCTGTCCTCCTCTGACTCCCAGGTGATCTTTCATGGTAGGCTTGTTTACACCCTAAGAAAGAAAAGATGAAAGTATTACAACACTGTCAGGCCAGATGAAGTACTCCACATTGATGACAAAAAGATTGTGGTAAAGAAAAGGCAAGCTCCTTAAATTCTGATTAATAGAACAGCAACAGAACAGGCTTATTACAACTGACCACATGAAGTTCTGATGGTGAACTTCAAACATGCAGTAACTGGGACAGAGTTAAGAAATCAATAGCACAAACGTGCAGCACTGAACAGCCAGACAGCACCAGTATTGGAAATATCGTAAGGCTTGAGGGGGAATTATAATGCATGAGGGATCTTTGCAGCTGAACAGGGGAACACATGATAAACAGTCCCAACAATGAGAGGAGGTGACTGTGAAACCAGTGGAGCAGGATGCTCATCTTGATGGAGAACAAAAGGCAAGCATAAGAGGATGCAAGGTTGTTATTAATAATTCTAACACATACTACAGTCCTACTGTTTAATCTAACACAAAACATAGTACATAAACTCATTAGAAGTCAAAGACAAATGGTGGATCACTAACAACTGGCAAGACACACAAAGCAACTTTCATTTTAATGTAGTAAGAAAAGCTACTACTTAGTTTTTTTTCACTTACGGAAATAATTTTTGACAAGTCTCACGAGCCGCTGCAAAACGTAACCCAACTATATAATTAAATCTGGATTAAACTCAGGCCTTACAGCACACACATACACAGCAGTATGTACTGAGGACAGCTGTCTTTGTTGAAATAGTGAGGGTAGTAGGCCTATTTTTTCCATATTCATGGTACTAAATGCACCATGAAACATTACAGTCCAATTTTTATTCAAAGTCCTTCTATGAAAGTCCAAACTTAAAGCTCTACTGCACAGAGGGGAAAAACACTAAAGAGTTTCAACACGAAAGCATAGATCAGAAAGAAAATTAGGTCATGTCGATAAAATTATGAGATTAAGTCAAATAGTGAGTGTCAATTGTGATTGCTGAGAGGGCATTAGAACTGCAGTCCGAAGAAGAGTGACTAAATTAGAACCAAATGCATGGAGAACTGATGGATTAATACCACAGAGACCAGCCAAATAAGTCAGATGTCTATTCCCAGACACTAGTGGTCAGACAACACAGCTGAGTTACTGCAAAACTGCCAGAATAAACTACTATACCGCAAAATTACTACAAAGCAATATTCATTAAGCCTAAGTGTGTGTGGGGTGAGTGAACTGCTGAGTGACACAGGACTGCGATCCCACGTGGCCAAAAAAAATCTGTTGCTGCTCCAATTCACACACAGCTGAAATTGTTTATTGAACATTTGAGAAAGACCATTTAATGATCAGCACACTGCAAACAGCCTTGTCACAGTATCAGGCCAGCCTGATTCCAAAGCTCTATACAGTCACCAAAACTACTGCAAAGGCCTTCTATAGCCAATATGCACTCAGGACTCACATGTACTTAGTATTAGTTATTACATAAGTGTGCGGATCTGACTGGAGAGTCGGATTTAAATTGCAATTCCAGGTCATATGATGACACATATCATGATGTAAGCTATGTAGATCTTATTAAAGGGGCTTAATCAACTTGCGCAAAGTGCATTGCATTGCTGCTGAAATATTTACACAAAAGAAGTGCAACAAAAACCATCACTGGCCCCAACTTCACCACTGCAAACACAAATACCACACTGCCTTGAGACAGTAACATAGAAGATCCCTCTATATATATATATATATATATATATATATATATATATATATATATATATATATATATATATATAAATCACTGCAAAGGGTGTGAGTGCTAGCAGCACGTGTGTATGTCTAAAAAAACTGAACCACAACCATGAGAGACTGCTTAGCATGCCAGCACGGAATGGGGGGTGGGGGGTGAGCTGACAAAAAACAAGCTAGTTCATAATTTGTTAGTGGGTCAAATTTTCAAGTCCACTTATTCTCTACAATGTAGTAAATCAGAGCAGCTTCCTGCTGAAGCGGACAAAAGAGGAAACTGCTCAGCTGCGTGCCCAGTTGGAAAGTGCCATGAGATGATGACCCAGAGGATATGCAGGGTACTGGGTCTGCCCCATCACTGGAGGAGGAAGTCTAGACTTACTGTGTGTTTGGATAGTGGAGGTAGTCCAGAGGGGCTCTGTCCATTCAGTTCACCATCTTCATTCACAATATGGTCCGTGCGCATGTAAGAATCATAAAGACCATCTCCATGTCGAGCTGCGAAACACACAAAAGAAACACCACCACATCAGCGAAGCACACCACAATGCTGAAGTGAACAGCACATGCTGCATTAACTTTGAGCACAACACAATTACAACAACCTTGACTGCATTTGGGCTGCATGCGTTTAGCTGCTATGCTGCTCAACCCAACAACAATGAAAGCAATGCAGGGAAGCAAGTAGCTCAACAGAAAAAGAGGAAATCTCCTTTGGGAGCCATGTAACCAAGTCGCAGGTGCGTCAGAAGACAGGCTTCCCACACAAACTTGTCAACAGATGGTCTCTGGAGCATGCAATGAAGCAGTTGGAAACTTATTAGGACAGTTTTTATGACTCATTGGGAGTTCAGCAGTTTCCACAACTTGTTTGTATTATGTCACTAAAGCCTCTTAATAGTCTAAACCATTGTGCTTAGGAAACACAGTGGATAAAGTGGACTGCATAAGCTGAAGAGTTGTGGACAGAATATTAAGACGAACTTGGATAAAATCTTGCATCGAACGTGGCCAAAATCCATAACCTTTGAAACGACTGTTGCTTACCTTGATGACCTAAAGGTCTCTGATAATGCGTCACTAAAATACTACATCAAGTTCTGTGTTGGTACATATAGTCTGGTTTTTGATGCACAAAAATGTCCTGCACTAAAATAAACACATCTTGGTGACATCAGGTTCTTAGAACACAAGAAACGTTCTCACAATATGGACATTATGTGATCTGATAGAACACATGAAGGGTCAGTCATATTTAAACAATCACACACACACACACACACTTACATCAAAACTTTTAAAAGCAACAATCAAAAAAATTGGTTTACTTCCGCAGCAAGTAGTCAGGGCTGTGGTGTAACTGAATGCAGGTATATGAAATATGTATTCAGAATCCAGAAATTAAGCATCTGTATCCCATCCAAGTTCAATTTTGTAAACACAGTATTCAGAATATACTTAGTTTTTACATTTGAAGGAGAATATGTTTAGAATACATACCCACTAAATACAATCATATAATCTTCAAAAGTATCACCATCATTGTTTGTTTACTAGGTTTATTTAGAATCAGTTCACTGCATATAGCAAACATGCTTGTTAGTCTAATTCCCAAATGCTTCTTTACAAAACACTGACGCTCCTATGAGACCCTGAGTAGACTAATAACTCAATGTGATGATCAGTTATTAATCTCAGTGTTACTGAGCTCTTCTGAGAGATGATCAAGCATAGTCTCCACAGTACTGGGCATGTTTGTGAGTGATACGCTTAACACTGGAGTTACTGGACTCCTGCTCGAAGGATTGTAAGAACAGCAGCGTGAGAGAAACAAAAAAGCTGAGAATTATTGGAACTTCATTTAAACGAATTTTTCATGAAATGTATTAACAAAAGAATTAAGGAACTATGTGTATTAAGCAAAAAGATCTAACAATACAAAGCCTCTCTACTGTGCCTTACCAAAATGTGCGAACATTTTATAACAGCACATTTAAAGCAGCGTATTCAGTATTAAGACATGACTATCTTTTCAAAGTATTTTGCCCAACACTGCAAGCAATACAGGTCAACTTATTTTTGTTCTGCCCAGTCTGTCCACATCCGTGCCTGCAAACTAATACAGCCATGGATTACATTTCGTATCGTAATAGAGACGACATAAATGTCTAATTACCTGCTGTGATGGGACCGTCTGGTTTTCTGCTCAGTATCATCATGATTGTGGCCAGTTGATGAAGTCAACATCAAATGCTTCTTTGTTCCTTTCTTTCCAAAAAATCCTTGGTTTAGAGGTGCTAAACAAGCCTCCCTCGGTCGCAACGTTCACTGGATCAGCAAATTTCACTACTACAACCTCATGTCATGTCTAGAACGGCACCTACTCTTTAGCGAATTAGCTCGAGTTGTTAGCTAGCTTACGTGTAAACTGCCAAAAGTGGCGGAGAGTTGGATCATGATCCTTCTGAACAGTTTTCCGCTTCGGTTCCGGACGGTTTACTAGCTAGGCTACATTCAGCTAAGCTAACATATTTGTGATAACGTCAACCTACAGTTGTGTGTCTGGGCTACGGAGTTAACTGTGGGAAACGCTTGCTTAGCATGAACCACGGTCCGCGTGTAATGATTAAATACATGTATACGAGTGCTAAAATCCTAAAACACGGTCGACATAAATAAAAACAAGTTCTCCTGCTGACATGCAGTCCTTCTGAAAAACGTCGTGCTCTAACAGGGACTCAACACTCCAGGGAGAAAAGTGAAACGTGCAGCAGAGCGAAAACATCCGTCCATATGAGCGCCGCTCCCAAAGATATGCTAGTTTGAGTCCAAACACCTCCCCGGTGTCGACCACGGTCGCTCTCTGCGTCTTTCGGAGCGCGGATACTTTTATCTACCAAAAGAAGCATCCCAGTCAGGGGGGATGTTCAAACACGTAATTAGACCACTCAAAAACTCCCGACTTTTCTGATTATGCTACCTAGCTCCGCGGCTAGCTGAAGCTAGCCCTCCTGAAATAACGCTATTCGGTTCTCTTCCGGAGAGGCTGGCTAGTCAGGGGTCTTGCTGTCGAAGGAGGAGGGCGGTCTTCATATCACGACATCGTTAACGTGAACCCAAAAGAGGCGAACTATTAAAACTGACGTATCTTCAAAAATCGTTCCTTCGGAAAACGGAGTCTGCCCTAGTGCGGTCGCCTGTTCGCTTCAGTGTGAGTCCGAGTTCAAACACGGACGTGTTTTCTCAGCTTGTTGCTATGAGCGTCTTCTGTTTGGCCTCATCCACAGACAAAGTAAGGGGTGTTATCAGGGGCGTGGACTAAACAGCGCCATGCTGAATTACACCATCTGCACCCCCGCAGAGCAGAAGCTCTCTCTGAGCCGTAAACGTTGACCACAAGACTCGCCTGCTTCAGGAACGTCACCACAACCCGGGGCTAGTCATGTCTTAGCGACAGAATATTGGCTGAGTCGCAAATGACTCCCTGCTCCCTACATAGCGCACTATATGATATATGAAATATAGGCTTCTACGCCAAATCAGTGGGCTGTATTTCCAAAAAGGAATTGTGCACTCGTTACTGAATCCCAAATCACTTTTTGCTAGACATATTATGCTCTATCTGGGTGTTTTTATTTTAAGACCTAGTGCCCTACGTAGGGAGTTGGATGACATTTGGGACATATGGTTTGCAATTTCTTTTTGTGGAAATAAGTGAACGTTGTGATTTATGTGTAAATTATAAACTTGAAACCAATAACTCTTGCAGAGTTTGTATTTGTTGCACAGAAGAAGGTTTACTAAATGGTCAATGTTGTTTTTTGTGTGTTTCATTGTTTTACTGTGCTAGCTAGCTCTGCTAGCTTACTAGCTTGCTTTAAACCATTCAAGTTTAGCTGGACAGCTCCGGTCCTAAAATCTGACTGGCTGAGTCGCAGTCGAAGCCGTTGTGAAATACACGTATAGAGACTCCCATGACCGCTTCACAACTACTGACCTCTGCATTTCTGCGCCAAAAAAGCCTTGTTCTGATGCATTAAGAACCCGTTTTTTTCGGTTTAAACTGAAGGGTTTACAACTTATTTTGCTAACTAAAACTAGGCAAATCAGCTAGCAAACAGGCCTATCACAGGTTTGAATTAAGACGGCATAATTTACTGCCATATAAAAGTCTAAAGAATGTCACTTGAATGGTTTACACGCTTCAAATGTCTTCAGACAGAATTCGCATCAAACCCAGGCTCAATCCCAAACGCCTTAGCTAGCTACGTACTCCCTAAATAGTGTGCTAGCTATAGAGCTTCTACAGCCAAATAGTGCACTATTTGTTAAGTATGGATTACTTCCATTAAACAGGGCTATGTTAAGATATGTTCATTATTAAATGGCAAAAAGTTAAAAAGTTATGAATTGATCATAGTATACACTGATGTTTCAGTGGTCCATGGTTGCTTGGCAAGGATACCATACTCTACCGAACTACATTTCTTGGCCAAATATAGTTTATGTGGGTTAATATTAATGATCTGAAAGAAAAAAAAACAATAAAAGCAATAAAGCACGTGAGGCTGTGTATCTACTTTGTGTTGTGCCTAAGAACTCCCTTCCCTGTGGTAAAATCACAGGAACACACAACCTCTTAAGGCTTATTTCTTTATTTTAAGATGATTTCTAATGATAAATGACATTATACAATATTGGTTAAGATGGTTTAGGTAATTAGCTTCGCTTGACTTATTCTGCATTTGACGGTTCATAACTGATTTTTGGACCTCTGACTAGGAAAAATCTGAGAAAAAATAACGCAACTAGGGTCTGCTGGGAAAGTCAGGATGGTGGTCCCAACTCTGAACTTTAGGCATAATGTCAAGTTGCCACAGCTGCTCAAAGAACCACTTATTTACCTTGAAATGAAATTAGCCTTAAATTAGCCAGCATACAGACATAGTAGCTGGTTAAACTATAACTTACGTTCACTGTTTTAAGATGGTAAATGTATCATGCACAAGATACTTATCACTCAGGGACTGTGTTACAGAAAATTCCCAACTCTGATATCTGTTTAATCACCAAGATGTCACTTAGGACTGAATGCAGGACAATAGCTATTACAGTAATAAGAGTTGGAAAGTTCATTTTCTTGTAACTCCAGATAAGAAAACAGTATCACGCAAACATCCTAACCAGACAAAATTTCCTTACACTTCTAAGTTTAGGACAACTCCAGTGGTGTCCTAACGTCTGTTCTAACTGTCTTTAAAAATTAATTTTAGGTAACTGTTAGGCAGCATAGTTCACTACGAGCTTAAGGATGATGTAACATTTTTATGTATTGTTAAATGGTGGTTTAAATTGTGAAATATTTTCTTTTGTAACTCTTGTTTTAAAATGACAGACACTGCAGACACGATTTCCACCCCCCCCTGTTTTTTCCGTTTGTGTATTAATGCTGATGAAAACTCAGCAAATAAAATGTTACAGTGATGGTGGTGAGTAATGAGAAGGATTGGCTGAACTTGTGGCTGTTTATTAAGAGGAATTCAGCCCAGATCACGCTGACTAAAGCGTTTGGGAAACGGAAACTGGGGCATGGTGATGCTCATATAAACAGCACAGGCATCATATTCTTACCCACCAGTTTACTGCACTTTAGTTTTGTTCAAACCTTTTCTTTAGATGTAAATGTTACTGATAAGTAACAGTGGCTGTAATTTACATTTTTAATGTTATTTTGATTACGTTTACATTTTAGCAGATTTGTCGGTCGCTTGGTAAGACATGGCAGTTGATTGTTGACTTTGATAGTTTAAGTAGTTTAAGATTTCCTAACTTGAGATAAGATGTTGTAACATAAGATAAAACTCCTAAATTAAAATGCAGTTTGCTTCTGTAATACGAATCTTATCTTGATTAAATTAGCTGGCTAATTTGTTGCTAACAATGCTTGCTTTCATGGACATGTCCATGTTTTTTCGCCACTTTGTAGCTCAAAACACAAAAAACAGCTAATTCTCAGCTTCAGCTTCCCTTTTCTGGGCCAAGTTGAGAATAGCATTGGCTGTTGGATAAATCTTTTAAACAGGACTGCACAGTGCTGACATTTAACACTACTCTTAGGTCCAGCATTAGCATTAGCATTAACTCATTTGAAGAGGTAGCTTCCATCATTAAAACCTCATCATTTTTCACATGACACCCTGCCACTTCAGTGTGATGTGACTAATTACTTTCCTCTGATATTTATGTGAATATGGATTCCAGAGGCTTTATATTTAGTAAGTTCTCAAATATGTCAGCACTGAACTTTTTGTACAGTCAGTTTATTTTTGAATGGAGAACGTTTTTAAATGTACTTATCTGTGTGCTTTTAAATTTTGTGCTACCAGGTAGCCTGAGTTTGACAGACGTAGCCAGAATAACTAAGGAAGCCTGGACCTAGAATTCTGAAAACAGGCCATTAGCTGAGGTTGAGTGTGTTCTGATTGAAAAATCCCTTCTTCCCACAAGACATACTTCCAAGTGGTGAGTTGAAGTTGGTGAGGGCATGCTAAAAAGTGTTTTGAAGTAACATTTCTCAAGTGGGCATGTTTCTATAAAGGTAGTTTATTGCAGTGGCCAGCTAAAGAGGCAACAGTAACACTGTTTGATTCAAGAAATTCTGATATCAAGTGACAGGAGTTGATTCCAAAAGTTGATTCTACACAGTTATTTTGATTTCATCTATCAAAAAAGAGGACAATATTAATTACAATTGACCTTAGCAAGGAAATGTGGAGAGCTAATGCTAGCTAGCTATTTAATCTAATAAAAATGAGCTGACTAACAGGGGTTTCCACTAGTGAACTTCAGGTGGGTAGATGTCCTGGCACTGGCATGTTTGATTGTAAACCAATTTTTCTAATTTTTTTTTACATTTAAATTTGTTTTCCCCTTTATCTAAAGTAAAATCCAGCTTGGACAATTGACACATGCCTTGGAGAAGGCTATATTTTTCCAGTGGTGGACAAAGTACATAAATCATATACTTGAGTTAAAGTAGAGATACCCAAGGTAAAATATTACTCCAGTAAAAGTAGAAGTTCCTCCCTTTAGACCTCCACTTGATTAAAAGTACAAAAGTATTTGCCTTCAAATGTACTTAAATATCAAAAATAAAAGCACTAAAAGATTAATTATAATTTTAATGTCCTATTATCATTTTTGTAACAAGACTCTTGCCTCATTAACTCATTTTAGGTAAAAATACTTCAGTGTCCATCCATCCATCCATTTTATAAGCCGCTTCTCGGTCTTTCTTGGTAATTCAATCATTTAATAGAATGTCATTAATTAGTGACGCTGACGTCTATTAAAATTATCATGAGCACAAAACACTGAAGGAACACAATTTCCACCAGGTAGAGCCGAGTGACACTGAAATAACTTTTTGCCAACGAGCAAAGTTTCAGTTAAAGATTTATTTGTAACTTAGTTACAAGTTAAATAAAAACTTGCTTTAAACTCAGGATCACAAATGAGTTTCCTTTATTATATTGATCTGTAGGCCTCTGTTCATGAACATAAACTAGCCAAAATTAATTTACTATAAAATGAAAGTGTTTGTATAAATTAAAGACACATGACAGTCACAACTGCATATGTGTACATATTTCTATATTGTAGTCTATTTACACAAAGTTAGGTTAGTTCATCATTTATGTTAATATTTATGTATTTGGCTTTTAAATGTGGTGGAGTGAAAGTAAAAAGTCACCCAAAATGGAAAAACTTAAGTACAGATACACTTAAAAACTACTTAAGTACTGTAACAAATTACATTTACCTCATTACTGTCCACTGCTGTATTTTTCAGACAGCCAGTTTATACAGAGACAGCAGAATATCTCACACTCTGTTTATATGCGAGTGCAGGCAAACTTCAATGTCACTGTGTGGAACTGAGTCGAAAGCTTTCAAATCAACATTTTTCCCAAATGGTAGCATTAGCCAACATGGCTTCTTTAGCCAAACAAAGAAAAGTTTACTACCGTGTCATGTC
The DNA here is from genome assembly GCF_015220715.1 of Pygocentrus nattereri. Taxonomy (NCBI): domain Eukaryota; kingdom Metazoa; phylum Chordata; class Actinopteri; order Characiformes; family Serrasalmidae; genus Pygocentrus; species Pygocentrus nattereri. Next base: position 22,945,232 of record NC_051231.1, on the reverse strand, counting down.
AATATAAAAAAAATATTCACTTCTTCTCCTCTCCTATTTAGGCCAGCCTACCACAGAAAGTAGCTACACATCTACCATTATAAAATGTTCTAGCTTCTGAAGAACACAATATTCTTAATAGTCTATATTAGCATTTGAAACAAAGTTTAACTGTAGTTTTGGCCAAAATCTCCTTGCACAAATACTGCTTACAATCTACACAAGAGAATATAGAAAGCCATAGACTTGGTACAGGACACAGTGACTCATGTCACAGGCCCAGAGACTAACACTGTGCAGCATAGCATAAAAAAGTTTTACTGACTCCAGTGTTGTTAAACTATTTACAGGCTGGATGTAGATCAACCATTTGGCTCTGAGGGGCAGGTTGTGCTAAATCGGGCAGGCTTGTGCAGCATGGCTGTAGTAGAAGCTATTCTCAGCTGTCTAGCTAAGGAAGAAGGGCCCTGTCTATATTTACTGCTGTAAATAACATATTGACACCAATTTCAGGTTGACCCCTTGGCAGCTGATTCCCTGAAAGCTCAGGAGCTTGGACAAACACAGAGCTCAGGAGAGGTAAATTCTGTATTTGGTCTTGCACATTTTGATGGACAATCACAACGGGTGGCTTTTGTGGCAGCTTGAAAAGCCTCAGAGTGTCCTTGACAACCTGTATGCTTCTTCCATGTATGGGAATACTATGCACCATGTAAACCTGTCAATTAAAGTGATTGTGATGTTTTATCGGTCATACAACCCTGTAACTTGCAGAATGATTGCAATTGATGATGCCCCAATTGACCTCAGAGGTGCTTTTTAAGGCTTGGACATAAAAAGGCTATGAAGGTGAGAAAGAGTTCATCTAAAAGTCATAGTTGACTATACCAGTGGCTGTCTTCATTAAATATATGATGATATTGACTAATACAGTTTGTAGGGGGTTTATGCAGTAAGGCCTTGAACAAAAGCCTTATATCGGTTAATGGGGTAATGCCTCCCTCTGGTGGTCAAATTTAGTACTGAGGAGAAATAGCATGCTTCCATGAAAACAACACTATTACTAGATTTAATTCAATACTGATGAAATGGAAACTGTTCTAATAACTTGTAAATAACGTGCACAATAGTAGTTTGATTGTATTTACCTCATATTTAAAGGGGGGTTCCATTGACTTTTCAAAATTTCTGCATATTTCAGTCACTGAGATGTAAAAAAGTCTGAGTGGATGTGAAATGGTGCAAACTTATTGAAACTTAAGAAACTTACTGACTCAGATTTCTTTATAGCAGCAATAATTGGAACTAGGGAATACACTTAGAAATAGTCACCTACTATCCAATATGATCGACACCCATCTTCTGAGTTTTGTTAGAAATGTTATAGTATTATGTTTTATGTACATTATTTTGCCGTATTATGCCCCATATATACCTCTGTGCCATGAATGGACTGAAAGAAAAAAAAACATTTAGCCCAAAAATATCACCATTATAGCCCACAGATATTGCTGCTGTCTGGAAAAAAAACCCCTTGTACCTCCAAAATGATATTTTTACAGGAAAAGCAAAAAACCTACATCACTCTTAATGCAAGCCAAAGGAACTAGATTCACCAAGTCATTTTGGGCTGTTTTTTTTTGTCCATTCTTCATTAAATTTATTCCTTTTGACCTACCTACCTATTTAATGTAATAAGTAATAGGTTGAGGTTGCTTTTAGAGGCATTAAATGTTTCAGACATCTGGTTCCCATCACCACTTTTGTGAACAATTGTGACTTGGTAAGTTTAAGACTGGTGCATTTCCAATTAAAGCACTCCGAGTCATTTCAAGGATTACACAGACATTAAAAAAAATCTGTACAATTTCCCTTCATACATTACTTATTAATTGTATATTTAGTACTGTGTTGATGCATATTGATTAAAACATTTTGGTATCTTCAGTAAAACATAAACCCAGTATGACTTCTCTGTTTGCTAGACATGGATGGTTAAACATCAAAAAGACTGAGGCAGATCAAAGGATTACCTTTTTTATTTATCATTCTTCAGTATCTTTACAGCTTTAGAGATGCTATACATATTTAAATCTTCAAAACAAAAGATTGCCAGACAGCATTGATTTGTCCACAACCCCAAATGTACACACACAGAGAAAACCAAGTCTTAAAATAAGTTAAACACAACATACACACAGTCACTCTCTCTCTTACACGTTTATCCTCAGAGTCCCACAGGGACCTGAGAGTTCTGCCACGTTTAAAAGCACCAGGTTCCTGCCTCCATGCTTCTTGTAATCTAGTCTCTTGATATGTGGGGCTACTGGGGTAGACATACACAGCATATGCATACACATTCAGGTCAGGCTACACACAGACAGAAGGCACTGCCAGCAGGAACATGGCCATAAAAGAGCAGCGGCCCGAACACGCGCAACGAGACCTCTTTCGTTCTTCTCGTGGCTGGGTGTTACACCTCCCGTCCACAAGGAGGCACTCCCACACAATAGCAGAAGTGGTAGGGCAGCACAGGGTCGAAGAGTGATGCAGGTTAATGGAGGGGTCAGGGGAAAAAGGGACCCCCCCCCAAAATGACTTTCCTGGCCATCATTTCGTGTCAAGCTTATGCAGTAAAAGCCAGTGTTAAATGAACTCTTACAGTGTAGATTTGAGGCTGGTTAAAGGAATACTGTAATTTTTTTTTCCAACCTTGTCTTTACCCGTCACGTAGGATATGTTTCAGTGGTACTTAGAAAAGAACAGAAAACCAGTTGACTCAAAGCAGACTCATAACAGAAGACCATGGACAGCCACTTCAGCTGCTTTTATGAAGTTGTGTGTTCTTTTAATTAAAAGGAATCAAATTGAGATCATTGTCTGTGGTTATCGAGAATATACTACAAAAGCAGCAGACAGGGAGTAGGTTGAAAAACACAGGAGTATTCCTTTAATTCAACCCAGGCGATTGTACTGTATATCAAAAACCTCGGCCTTGCCCAAAGCCTCGTCTCAACATTTGACGTGATGATATTCCCACTAGACCCTCAGCCTGTTTGGATTGTCCCTGGCTTCTGATGAGCCTAATGTGCTTCTGCAGTGGGTGAAAGAAGGATAAATCACAGACTGGGGGTGTCATGGGTGTCATTATCAGGTTATACAGTATATTATACTGTTAGCCCACCTCCTTTCTGTGCTTTCTGTACGATCACAGACATGGTGATGAAACTACAGTGTCGCAGACAGAATGAAATCACACATCCTCTGCTGCACATACTCAGTGCTTAAGTAGCATACACACATTAAAGCAACACGCATACAGTTTTTCCAGACAGAAAAAGGGGAAAGCACAAAGCATCCCATGCCCTCATCACAGAATAGTCAGGATTACTATATACTGGCTGACCACTTGGTGGCCTATGTTGGTGTGCAAAATCATAGAAGTCTACAATCTACAATACACACGATTCAAATCATCAGACATATCCCCTATTTACTCAGCAAAGCAAGATTAAAAAAATACTAGGGGTGTATGTCCTGATTAACTTTGGTGTAATATCCACTATGGTGTTTCTCAGCTTATGAAAGACAGTCCACAGCCTCTGTCTGCCCAAGCAAGCTTGTATTTCACAGTTCTCCCACAGCTGGAGCTCTGATCTAGGATCAGATGACGTGCAGAACACTTACGTTCTGTATTTCTATATAATTGAGTTACTGTGTGTCCTGCTTTAATGTCATCTGCAAAATAGAGTGCTCCACCCTCAGACCTCTCGAAAACATTTTCTCTGTTAGTAAATTACTTTTTATTATTAGCATTATGATTTCATTATACAACGAACGAGTGGCGGGTCAGTGTAGAAGCTGGGTGCTTCCATGCGCTTTCATACCACACCAGAACAGACAAAACATTCCCTTTCTTTGACTAATCTCTGACACTAAATGCTCTTTTGTAACAGTCTATATGAATGCTAATAGCCGTTTCACATTTCTGTGGGGTTCAAAAAAACGTCTGCGTCAGGACATGCTTATAATACATTAGGCTGGAAAAAGCATCCCAGATCTTTTCAAATGTACACATGCATGTATGGATGATATACAGGGGTCGGCGCTGACACTCATCTATCTAACCTTTAATGAGAGTTTAACACGTAGCCTACGGTTGTTTACTAAAAGCCACGTCATAATTTTGCTAAAGAAAAGTATCTATTGATTTTGGATGGTGTATGATTGTAACAGAGGAAGTTGTTGCCAAATGGCATATTGATTTTGCATGGAGGATGAGAAGTCAGCTGAGATACAGTACATTATTCTCAATGTGATTAGTTAAGAGGTTCCCAGGAATATAGATTATGCAGTCAAATGCAAGTGAATGAATGAAGAGAGAGTATTGATTTTTTTTGTTTTTGTTTTTTACAATTAGTTTAATCAGCATGTGACCTATGGGTTCGACCTTGATTTACCTCAAGCCTTTATGTCAGATTTTCTCACTTAAACTAGGCTCTTCATATCCTAAAAGAGATGAGCACCCACCTCTTTTCTACTTCTCCTGGATAAAGATAGCGTGAGACGCTATAGCGCAGAGACCGAAAGCGAAAGTCATGCCTTAAGTAACACTTGCAGTAGCAGCAATAGCAGCAGCATTGTGAAAGAAACAGGAACAAACCCAAGCTGACTCAAAAACAAAGGAGGAAAAAAATCCCATTCAAACATCTAAACCAAGTCAGTCAGAAACGCACTCCGTTCACCAGTGAGCCTTTCGTCTCCTGAGAGACTTGTTTTGATTTCCCCTCGCTCTGTTTGTCCCATCCCTCACTTCTCCCACCACCTGAGTCCTCTCTGTAAGGTTCAGAGTTCATGATGGGAGTGTGCAGAGGCATGCTGAGGGCCTTTGGAGAGTCCTGAGTGGAGAGGTTTGTAAGTTTGTTGATGGGTTTCAAGAGTTCGTTGGTGGGACTCAAGGTCAGCCGTGCACCGGGCTCAGTAAACTGAGAGGCTCGGAAGGACCACAGCTTTAGCCGGGGTTGCTCTGGACCTCCCGCAGAGCCTCTAAGAGCTTCTTTTTGTAGGCTTCGTAGCGCATCTTTACCTGCTTCATCCGCTCACTCTCCTCCTTGTTCAGGATGGTAAGGAAGTTCTGCAGCTCGGGAACTGAGAACGCATGCCACTAAATGATAGAAAAATTCATTAAAGTAGCTGTAATAAATGCTTTGTACTTATCATTAGCATTAAGGGTATGTTACGTACGTACTTTGAACACTTCAAATGACTATAATTATACTAAAACAACCTTTCTGAATTATTAATCTTCGTCACTTTTGGGAGCGGAGCAGGCACTGCTAAATAACTTACCTCCACATCCCCAGTCTCATTTTCCTTTAGTACAAATGAAAGGCTCTCCAGATCAGGACCAGCCAGCAGGCGCAAACACAGGGGCTGTTCAGAACCTGCCAGCTTCTGGAAGAGATCTAACATAAGCAGGAAACATAAATTAGCGTTATATTGTATTTCAATAAATCCAGCTGCAACAGACATGCAATATATTAAATCACAGAGTGTCTTCAGTTTCATTCTCCATCATACTAACAATGCAACCACACCCTTACTCACTTAGTCAGACTTTCACACACCGTCACCCAGACTCCCTCTATACACACTAACACTAGTGAGGCTGCTTACCCTGGCCATCCCTGTGCGTCTGCTTGTACAGAGCAAACTTGTGTGGGTTGTCCTGCACCATAAACTTCTTGAGCAGACCCTGGATGACCTCGCTGACTGTGTTGATGCTGCTTACATGAATCTGCTTTACTGTGTCACTGGGCATGTAGAAGGATGTGCGTCTTTCTGGACCGTCTGCAGCTGGGCTGCAGCCTGGGCCCTTCCCATCTGGGGACAACACAGTGACTGGCCGCCGCAGCTTCAAATGAACCTTAATGAAGCCTGTGTAAGAGCCATCATCAGCCTGAGGTAGAACAGTGGGAAAGTGCATCAGTGAGCAATATTGATGTAAATATCTGACTTCACAACACTTTATTAAATGACTTTTCATTACAATATTTTTCAGTGCATCACATTATTTTGGCATGATTCAGTTTTAAATGTACACTCAATGCACAAATGTGACTGGAGGAAGTAGTTACACTGTAATAGAGTATGGTTGAGAAATACAAAGCACCAAGTAGTTTTTGGATGTTTGTGTTTGAAAAAAGCTTCAAAAAAACAAATTATGTAAAAAACACGAATTAAATAAATATTTGTTTCTTCCAAAATCTTTTTTGAAGCCTTGGAATATAGCAAGAACATCATTATAGGGGACAAAACAAAAATAATTATGAACTTTTGTTTTAAAGTCATGTTTTTCTAGGGCCTCAGTAGAACAGAACAGAATTAGATTTGATTCAGTTCTGATATTATATAAAAGGTATAGATTTGGATTCCAAAATGTTGGCAGGTAGAAAGTTCTGTACTCACTAATTTCATTCCATTTTCAGACACTTTGGAGTTGTACTCCTCTATCTTTGCCTTGATCTGTTCCTCTGAGAGAGACTTAGCATTGTCTTCCTCATCCTCTTTAGCAGCATTCTGAAAGAGAATAAACAAACAAGAGACTTTAACATCAGTTACGAGGCTTATAAACCTTTCCTCTAAATTATCTGAATGCCTCTTAATCCTCCATGAAAATTACATGCATGTCTCCCGTCCCTGTCCAGTGCTGGCCCAGACAAGGATGGGTTCACCTTAATGCAGGGGTCTCTGATATCAGCCCTGGAGGGCCAAAGTTGGGTGATTTTCATTCTGAAGCTCATATACTAAACCTGGTAACTAACTGCTGAGTTGAATGAGGTGTGGTGTTGAGCAGGGAAACCAATAAACTGTGCTGGCCTAAGGCTTTCCAGCACTGAAAGTGGACACCCTGGCTTAAGGTTTTTTTTATACATTTTTCCTAACTACCTCACTAAGTTGATAGGTGTCTAGGACTGCATTGAAGAAGAAGAAAAAGAAGAAGGGGAAAAAAAAAAAACACACACCACACCACACCCTGCAAACAGAACCAACTCAAAGTTGATTTCAGAGGTTAAGTCAGTAACAGGCAGAGCAACTTCTTTGTTTGCTTCAGTGGAGACCAGGTGAGGTTGCACACAGATGTGATCCCACATCAAGTGCATGCAAATAAAGAAAGGCTTCTTAAGCAGCACAACAGACTGTTTAATGGGTTGCGACCACAATCTTTATGCTTGTTAACCTCAACAGAGGTTAGAGTATGGATAGAGGTGAACCCTCAGAGCCTTCTAGGCCATCAGAGAAGGCCCAATGATATAAGAACTAAAATATATACATGTTTATAATATAATACATAGTTAATTTTTGTATTCAATGTATTCTTTTTATTTAGTCAGTCAAGCTCTCTCATTGGTTAAGCCTTCAGGAGCTGGACATCCTAATTATGTGGGTAAATAATCTGATGGGTAAGTGACAAACAAATCTAATCACATTCTTATTTACAATGAGTGGGACTAGTTTTGTGAGAAAAAAAAAAAATCACTTCAGGTTTTCTGGCCATCATTGATTGTATGAAGTATGAGTGGTAGTCTAACCAGGTTTCAATCAGTTGTGAGAAATGAAAAACATCAGCAGCAGCTCTTTACTGAAAGACTTGCTGTAAAAATGCAACATATAGCTGTTGTCAGAACAAAAGCTTGCATGTCCAAAATGGTAACTTTACAGGAGAAGGAAAAAACCTAATTTACTTTTAATGTAAGTCAATGGAACCAGACTCCCCCCCCCCCCGAAGTCATTTTGGGCCATTTCTCTTGGTCCATTCTTTACGAAATTTACAGACCATGTAAAGAACAACATGCATTTTCAAATTATGTCAAAAACTAAAAAATGACAAAAATGGCTATACAAGGTTTTCTTCCCACAACAGCGATATATATTATATTGTACATTAATATCTGTTGTAAGCCTCAACTACACATATGAAATGCCCATATTTGTCCATATTTTCTTGGCCTGAACTGAAGGCCTAGCTTTCATGGTTTGCCACTGACTATAGACAACATGAAAGATCAAACAACAACTTTGCTCTGACCCTCTGTAAAACAGAGAAACTTGATAGTCCTGTCTGTGGGAGTCTATTTTCAACCTGGAGGGCCCAGAGTTATCTAATTTCTGAGAATGCTCATTAACTCTAGAGATATTCATCTTGTCTGACTATACATTAGCCTAGATAATTATTTAAACATACTACATTTGTTTACAAAAAGTTCCATAAGGAATTACATTCATACTGAATCTAGAATTCAATTTTTTTCTTGATGTCAAAAATGCTAAAACTATGGTAAATACTTAAGAAATGCTTAAGAAATTCTTATGTATTTAAAAAACCAAGGCATAAGATCTAGGGGTCATTTGATATTATTTATGACTATATCTGATCAAACGTTATCTTATGTGTACACCCATATACCAAACTCATCCTCTGTTTTTGATCGTACTGTATAGGTTACTTGAGTATGGTTTCAGATCATACTTGTTTTTCCTATAACTTTTTATAAAGGTCAAATCTTTATACTGTATATTCATGATCAAGACAACCTCTAAGTTCCCACAGAGAACAGAAAAATGCTTCTCCAGAAGCTGCAGGAAAAAGGACTGATGGAGATTTGTGACAACAAAGTGCTTCATGGCCAAGATGGCCATTTATTTGTACTGCAATAAGAGGCTGGATCATTACATTTTCACAATCGACGACTGGAGCTTTCCCTGCTGGGCTGATTTAACATCAGTGCATGGTGTGAGAGCAATGCTGGATTCATGGATGAAAACCTGAAACAGTCTTTATGAAACACCTGTTATTATCTGCTGATGGCAGATCTACCTTGTCCAGTCCAATCTCATCCATAAAAGCATATTTTTACCATGTATGTTGATGGTCTCACAACAAAACTTTGTATCTCCTAAATGGTAACTTTATAAGAGAAGCAGAAAACCTTAGCTTTAGTATATGTTAATATAATGAGATCATTTATTCGTCCATTCATTATAGACAGTTCACACAACGTAATGGATGGAAATGAATGAAATGCATGAAAGTATATAATGTTATCCATTTGTATGACAATCTAAGTGTAACAAGGGTGTGTTTCTCTCGGCGTTTACGCTGCATAAGCTTTATTAGAGCAGTACTGGGGGTTTTATTAGTCTTAGCAACTATTAAAAGCAGATCAGTGGAACATAGAAGCAGCCAGGCTGCTGTATCACAGATGGATCAAGCAGAGCCACATAAGCTGCTTTTATTGATCTAAACCACGATGTGTGTGTGCGCACGCACATATGCAAATGACCGTGCTAACCACAACTCTCCCTTGAGATTGTCACAGACGTCTCTATTCACGCTGAGCCACAAGTGTGTATGCTCAGACAAAAAAGGTGCCCACAAGTGATGAAGACTGCACCCACAGTCCTTTGCTCCTGCCTAAAACAATGAGCATGTGGAAGTGACACTCTTCACTGAAAATCGATATGTGGTTAAACGTGAATGGACACAAATGGACATCTTTTCAGGATCCTTTATGTGTACTTAAGGTAGAGACGGAAGTAACAACCAGGTAATGGACTGTTAATAGTTAACCTTAAAAAAAAAAAAAAAAAAAAAAAAAAATCAACCAGCATGATGTAAATATGGACAAAACTCATGCTTCAATAAGCTGCTACTTCAGTTTTTTTTATAGCTACATTTCATACTTTTGTCCAGCTTTATAGATGCACACAGTGCTAAGTATGTAGCATCTTTTACCTGTTAGCAACATTAGCCTAATAGCTCCAGAGGAAATCTATAAACTGACAAAACTTCATGCTATGATATGGCTGCTACTGCTGTTTTTAGCTACTGTGATGATGCGGTGTGAAACAAACTTTTTTTGAAAATAAAAATAAATGTAAAAACTTTACTTTTTAGATTTACATTCAAGCAGTAAAGACAACAAAAACGGGTAAACCCTGAGACCTGACAGCTATGCACGTTTGTCCGTTTCTAAAGATTTGCACTGGAGCCAAGATGCTAACATAGCAGTGAACTAACGGAAGCTTATAGACACTTGTTTAGCACTGTGTAAACTCCCTGTGTCATACCAGAGACACTGCAATAACGGGAGTCAATTCATTGGTGAACAATGAATGAGTAAACTCATAATGCTCAACAGAGCAGCTGCATTTTGGAAAGTCCCACCCTTCAGTAAAAACATTCAAATGGCTGGTTGGTAAAAGTCTAAGAGGGAAAAGTCCTCCCTTGTTGTAAAGAGTGCATAGTAGCCAGAACAACCTGAAAAAAGACAAACACTACAGATTATTTGGAGCTTTCCATGAAAAGAGCTCTGTCCCATTACCTTTTTAAAAGCAATAAAGTTAAAGTTACTGTTTTTATTTCTGTAAAAAGTAAATCTGTTCATTCATTCACTTTGTTTAATAATGTATCAAAATCACCAAAGAAAAACAATTTAAAAGAGTTTCAAGGCCTAAAATGAAACTCTATTCATGGAAAGTGCCATTTATATTATTTTTGTCAGATTTCATCAGTGATTACAAATATGTTTTTGAAATGTTAAATGTGGCTTTCAGTTTCAGAATTATAGGTTAGGTCTTCATTCAAAGACAGGGAGGTGGTTTATATGACTGTTAATAACTGCTCAGTGGTGGTGCCAGGATGGCCACTGAGGGAACAGAACCTTCCTATAAGGTCTGCGATGATCCATCTCTAAAAAAAAAAAAAAAAAGAAAAAAAAAACTGGACAAAGCATGGGTTTCAACATGGCTGTACATTTTCATAAATAACAGTGTCAGAAACCACATGAGCAAGCCTCTATAAGATTTACTCCCCCCACCCCCATTTTCCAAAAAGAACATTACGTAACACTGCACCTCATCTCTTTTTAACATGTCAGGCGGTGGAACAAGAGGATGGAAAAATAGCAAGCTGTTTGGATAATTAATAATTCCACTTCCGGAATGGAGTGCTCATCTGAGGGGGTGTTCTAATGAGGGGGGGGGGGGGGTTGTAGCTTTGTAGCTGTCACTGAGCAAGCCTTAGCAACAAAGATTCTGACTAGGATATTTTTAGCTGCTGGCTACATTCTTCGTAATGCACGCAAAGTGTATTTCCTTTTTTTTCCTCGTAGGATGAGGAAAGGAAAAGAATAAGAATGAAAAAAAGCAGGATCATTTATTCATGGGGATCCTCAGGGCATTGGATGTGCTTCGTCTCATTTGAGTGGAGAGAAACCACACACACACACACACACACACACACACACACACACACACACACACACACACACACACACACACACAGCCTAAGTACACAGTCAGAGGGAATTCATTTCAACGATTAACAAAGTGCACAGCAGCTAATGTGCCGAGCAGCATGATGGAGTCATGGTTGAGGAGAGAGAGTGAGAGAGAAAGAAAAAGAGAGAGCAAGAGGGAGAGAAAGAGAAGAGGTAATGAAAATGTAAACCTCAGCTGCCTTCTTCGGAGTTTGAAACCATGTTCTGATGTGCAGACTTGAAACCATGGGGATATAATCAGGTCTGGCAAACAAATGGTTGATTAAATTTGGATGTGTACAGATGCTGGTGTCTAGCTGTCTCTTTAAACCTTTAGAAGATGAGATATTTCTTTTCTTTTTCTATTTAAATTAATATATAATTATAGATTTAATGACACAGTGAAGCCCTATTAAAGCTGGCTTAGTTTAACCTAAGGGAGGTGCTATAATTTGAGTGAGTCCTGATGAGATCTGTTACTTAAATCCATTCTTATGGATTGGATATAAAATTATCCCTTTTCACAGCAGCCATAAAATGCAATTTCTGCCCATTCTGGAGATCCCTCTGGTTTTGTGCTATGCATTCTTAAATGATGATGAAATAATATATATATAAGACTTTCATCTTCATAAGTGAGCAAACAGGTCAACATTTAAAATGTATTTATTGTGGCAGGCATTTTTTGATATGAAGAAAGCTCAGCTGTGCTGTTTGATTTATCTCAGTACAGCTGTCTTTGTTGAGAGGTGTGAATTTTTTTGACGGTAGGGTATTCTCACCCTTCGTTGCTCACATGCCGCTCAACACAGAGTCACAACATTTCACACTCAGTGAGCCAAAAGAGTCCTAGTTAATCTGATAATAGTGTTAATGGAAAAATATTTTATTTTATTCTAGTAATTCAAAATGCCTTCCATTCTGACAGCAGAAAAGAGCCTGCAGAAAGAGGTTAAGTAATAATACTGGAACAAATTAACTCCTAATTCATCAAACCAAGAGCTCTTTCAGTAGTATTAGCCCTGATTGAATCAAATTCAATATAATAAGGTAATAAATACCAGCACCTCAATTTTTTCCAATTCAGTCCAATCCTATACTCATACATTCTATTTTACCAGCTTGAGTCTAAACCTTTGACTTTTCCCTGTTTGTTTTCATGTTAAGAATCATCAAAAATGTGGATGAATCATCAATACTCAAAAACAAGAATGTACCTACAACCATTACTTTCACCCAATTCAAATCACAAATCTTCATTGAAATCTGTACTTTCAGTTGAAGTTCAATTAAATTTACAAGTGAGAAGTGAATTCATATCAAATTAACCTATTTTTTGTGATTTCCAAATAGTAAAATGCTACCAGACTGCAGACTGTCTGCTCTGTTGTGACAGACTTAGTACATGAAGACTGAAAATGTGGACCATTTTATTGCAGTATTAAACCTCGGCAAAAGCAGACTAAGGCAGAATATTCTTGGAGGGGGGAAAACAGGCCTAAATGTCATACTAACATATCTAAACAGCATGAAATTTTTTCCTTTTATTTGGCTGCAAAACCCAAAGCCTGTGCATCCTCCCATGAACCTTTTGCTGTCTGGCTCAGAGCAAAAGGCTACTGTGGCATGCTAGTCAGTGATCTGTGAAGAAACAGGCACTCAGATTTGACTCGCTGCTGTTATGCACTGCCACATGATTTGCATGAACTTACTTGCATGTTTCCAACATCATTACTTTTGAAAATAATGGTTCTTAGCTTGAACATAGGGTTCTAGGAAAAAACCTTCACCTGGTATAGAACCTTTACACTAAATATATTTGTATGATACTGAACTTGATTGATATATTAAACATTCAACAAAACTTGAAAAAAAAGTGACAAATATAAAGCAAAAAGCTTAAAAATGCTGAACTGTGTGAATGTGGCTAATGAGTAGCTTGATTGACAGCTCTCTGCCCAACACTCCTAGCCTGTTCTGCCTCTCATACAGAACTAAAACTGAAAGAACACTGTTTGTGTATGGATAAATGTATGGACAGGTGGTCTAGCTTGCTGGCTTTTGGTATGCCAGGTTATCTTTAGCATGCTAAATTTCTCTGACTGGAAAACTGTTTGTGAGGACGGGACAAGAAACATCAGCCTTTTGATTGGTAAGGACGTGCTTAGGGAGGTGTTACCCACTATTAGGACCTCCCATTTTACTTTGGGAAGGTATTCCAAAGACATGCTTTGCACGTGTATATTTTGGGCAAGGGGAAACGAGACAAACTTTATTAGAAAGAAATCTCAGATTTTCAAAAGTTCCCTGGTACTTTAAAATGTACCTAATACTTTGTAATTGCACAGTTCGATCAGTTCCTCGATGAATCATCCATTAAAAGGTTCTTTAGGAAACCAAAAGTGGATTTTCAATGGTATTGCTCCTACAAGCAATCATGGGCACCTTTATTTTTTAGAGTGTACACACCCTTCCAGGCTAAGACACATGCAACAATCTACACATGCAAATACTCTATTTCTAGACTCAGCAGCAGAAGATTAATTGAAACAGGGACATCCTCATTGTCATATATGAGCGAAAGACACAGAAGTTTCAGATTTCTGCAGCATCCTCTTCCTCCTTTCTCTTATTCACACATTCCAACAATTCTCTCAGGAATTCCTGCATTTGTGAGGCCCCCTCGCAGCTAAATATACTCACCTCCCACCCTTCCTCTAGCCTGCATGAACTGAAGAAAGTACAGCTGATTAGAACAATGGGGTGGATGAGGTACAGTGGTCCAGTGGCTTCTTAGGTGGCTTTGTTCAGTTGAAAGTACTGAGGGAATAAAAGCTGGGAAGCAAGCCAGGTAAAAAAAAACAAAACAAAAAAAAAAAAAAAAACTGAGTGAAGTTAAGTGAAGCATGGCACAGTGAATGTGCACCAACTCCCCCTTTTGGCACAGTTATATTCAGTAGAGCTTGAAATCATCCAAATCGACAGAACTATTCCTGGCAAGTGGACATTTTTTTCAAATATTTGTTGAGCTTGAATCTCACATGAGTTTTTGTCATCTGCATCCCACATTTAACAGATTTTGGCCTGTGTTTAAGCTCTTCATTAGTTTTTCACCTTAGATTGATCAATTTAAAGAATTTGTAATCTGGCGCACTGGAGATGCTTCAGTTGCTAAGATGAGGTCTACCATGGTCCTCAAAGCCAGAATGAAATGCAAACTTCATTCATCCTAAAAGCCTTTGCGATGTTGTTTAAAAGGCACTGATTGATCAATACATTCGTAATTTCTTATCTGATCGTGACCATTATCCTGTCATTAGGAATGTAGTGTTTTATTCAGGTTTGAATCCAGTTTGGATTTTCCTTTACCATATAGTTGTAGTAACTCCCTTAATATCCAGAAGGCGTTATACTTGAAATGCTTTGACCAGCTCTTGCTGATCAAATACTTATTCATAGTAATAACATGACAAGAAATTAGAATAAATAGATTACAGTTTATTATTTAATACATTTGCTATTTTTGTGCCATGTCATAACTTGTTAACTTCTTGTCAGTTTACATTTTGGTGTCTAGTTTATAACAACAAGAGCTACATGGTATGTTATCATTGAATAACAATCATTAATATGACAGATTCCAAACTCTTGAAAAGTACAGTCAGGTTGCAACATAATTGTGTCATTAGTCATGGGTTTAAAAAGTGGTGCTGAGAGTCAGGTCAGGTCAGAATATCAAGCCTAACTAATTTAATATTTACTGGTATTTTAGAGGAACTTTTTCTCTGAATATTTGAAACAAGCCCTTTGAAAATTGTGGAAGCCAGTTGTCTGAAAGGAATCATCACTGACAAAGTATTGGTACAAGGGAAATATGGTGCAAGAAAGAAAAAGCCATGATGCTGGAGGCAACAAGCTGTTAGTCCACAGTGATGACAGAATGTTTACTTGGCCACACGCACACACACGAGCACACACGCGCACACACACTTCAGGCAATCTCAGTTGTGTGATGTGTATGAAAGTGTGTGAATAGGGTTGGAGAAAACTTTTTTTTGGTGGAGGATTAAACAGTCTAGACCTGGAGTATAACACCACTTCAGTTTGTGTAGGTTTTACAAATGGTATGAAATAACTATTTGTGGATTCTCTTATGAAAACTATTGCCTAGACCTTTAAATTTGTCCCATTGACTTTGTGTTCTAGGGGTGTAATGATACTTGTAGTCTAAAACTGGGTTTGACATACATATATGTCATATACTATTCAGAGTGGTTTGGCTGGTCAAATTACGCTTGATGATTTTCTAAGTGAAAATAAATTAACACATTCTCTACAGAGAATACAATTCTGCACATTTTAATGCACAATTACAGTTTGTGGCCAACAACTAAATAAAAATTCAGCACTAAAACATGCAGAATAAAAATGTCATATTTATGTTTGTGCCCTATATTGGCTGTAATTATTTCACTTTTGAAACTATAAAAACATGTCATTCATTCTGGGATATTAAAACTTTTGCACACAACTGTACATACATTTCTATAATACAAACACCCGTTGCATTGTTATTTATGTGTGGTTCATATATAACATGAGCCCCTGTGCACTGTACTCTGATAGGATGCACCCTGATGCCTAGTTTGTTGTCAACTGTTAACAGTGGATTCCAGAAAAGATGATACAGGAGACCCTCTGAACTAACTGAAGCTGTATCTTTGCTACAGTTTTATATTTAGATTTTTGAATATGTACTGAAATTGTCACACCCTTACATTCAAATATCAGCTGCAACAAAGCATATTCTGAAAAACTGAACAGTGTGATGCAAGCACTTCAGTATATGTCTATGGCTGTGTTTACACAGCAGGTAAAAGTGGACCAAATCTGATTCTCACCAAATCCAAATTTTTTGTTTAGCTGTTCACACAATGTTTTAAATGTGATCTGTATGCGACATCAGTCTGAAAAGATCAGCTCCTAAACTGACCTGCATGCGCAAAAGAACAATGCTTCACGAGGCTCATCCAGAAGTAAACAGTCATGACGACTAGTGAACACTAGTCGCTCCTGGTTTCGTCTTCGCCAGCATCACAGGAGCGATGAAGTTCCAGTGGCTGACAGCTGGACTCATTGCCCACAGTGTGTTCAAGTTCGCCATAAAAAGGACCCGGTATTCAGCCACTTCTTTGGTTTGTGTCCTCGGATTGTTTAAACTGTTCTCTGGCGTTGCAGCCTCTGTCTCCTCTGGCCGCTTCGTTCGAAACCTCTTCAAACACAAAGCGGCTGCGATGAGTCTCCTCTACTTTTTTTGGTACAGAAACATCAGCCTAAATGTTTGAGTCTCAGCAGCGCGAAATGACAAATGTCGAATTGGCCTGGCGTAAAAGTCGCATGAATTCCAATCTGGCTGTTCAGACTGAATCGCATTGCCGCAGATCGGATACGGATTGGATTTCAGTACCACATATGAAAGCGTCTCAAATCAGAATTGAAAATGTCAAGATGTAATGTGTTGTTTTGCTGTTCACAGTACCACACCGATGACACGAGCGTCACATATGAGGAAAAAAAAAATCGGATTTGGGCCACTTTTACCTGCTGTGTAAACGTAGCCTATGTGTATGTGTCAGTCAGCGGATGGAAGTGAATGAGAACAGATTTATGATCAGGGACTGCCCTGTGCATGTATTAATAATAAACTAAGACTACAGACAGATGTGGTTGAATGACTGAGCTGTGCCACTTGCCTCATATAGCATCTCTCTTGCTTACAGTATCTTGTGTCACACTATGGAGCTGACCCACTTCTGACACACTCACACATGCACCAGGAGAAGTGAACCATCTAACAAAGAAAGCCTCATCACTGGAGTTCGAAAACACGGAGATGTAAAAGTCATGCTTAACTATCCATGTTTGGTTGCAAAGTTGCAACACACTGAGCTGTGTAAAATGTGTCAACACTGTACCTGCAATACTGCACAGGGCCATTTAATGCTGTAAGCAGTATAAGCCATCAGTTAGGGTCCCCAAGCCTCAAGTAGCTTTATTATTGTTATTATTATGTCAATCATGATTTGGGCAGGAAGTAGCTCATACGTATTTAAGTTAATTTAATAGTTATTGCATTAACAACTGAGATTTTATTTCCCTTTATAATGTAATATTACATGCAGTATTGCATACGTGATACGTGTTTTTCTTTGGACAGTGACAATACATTTAATAAAAACAACCCTTTGCCTTTATTACAGCTTCCTTTCTTGTCAGGGGACTTGCTTTCAGTTTTTAAAAGAAATCTCTAAAGTTCAGTCTTAGAAGTTGGTTGTATTTTTTGCTTCTCACAATCTAAACACTAAACGCACTCAGTCATATTGAGGTCTGGACTCTGGGGTGGTCAGTCCATTGTTCAAAGAACATGAGCAGCTTCTTCGTTTGACTTTTCTTTTTGTCCATTTCTCTTCTCAGTAAAAGCTTCGACAACACACATCCTTTCAGACCCACAGCTGCTTTGTGTTCTCACAGTGGAATCCATGACTGTGGATTCCTTCAGATCTGAAGCAACAGTGTAGTTTGTTTTTCTCTCATCTCTCAAAATTTAAAGAAGTGCAGTTTATTTGATGGTGATGGTACTGGTGGCCTACAACATCTGAAGTTAAAGGCTGTTTTAACTAGAAATGAATATGACTGAAGAGTCTCTAACTTTTACAGTGATATAGTTTATGATTATTGTGTTTACAACAGCAGTTAGTAAACTTTTGTCACTTAAGGGCCCCACAGAATCAGCTGTTCTGCAACACTTATCTTACACAGAAGAATTTACACAGAAGCGCAACGTGGCCTGTGTCACTTCCTGCACTCTGCAATCTTATCAACATCATTTCCCAGCATGTTCAAAGTAATGACCACTATCCTTCATGAGTTCATAACAGCCAAGTTCCTCTATCAGTTGAAGGTTGTGTCCTGCAGTCTCGCTTGTTTCTTTGATCTCTGCAGTGAGAGAGCGAAGACATCAAACATAATCTGGATTTGCTGTGCATGTGCAACTGCCTCCCCACAGCAGGTTAAAAGAACATTAAAGAAACAGCTAAAACCTGTTAAAGGATAACAGGGCCTGAGTAAATGGGCTGGTGGTGCTCAGCCACATTTTGTTACAAACAAAACACGCTCCGCCCACAAATGTGTTCATTCTGAACTCCAGTGAGGTTGGACCAGCTCCTCCATTTATAATAGGAAGAAACTGCAGTGCGTAACCAAATTTGTTTTTTTTTTAAGATGCTGAAACATAACCTAGAGAAATTTGGAAATGTTCACAGTGTTGGTGATAGTAACCAGACCCCGAAGCTTTTAATGCCTCTAAAGGTCACATCAAATAAAACTATTATGTGAAATGGATACGTATGCCTGTGACATTATTTTATGGTAGATTTATGAAAAGCTTTTGGCCTGAAATGTAAAATGTTTCACTGGTCATTTTGGATAGTTAATAAAATAAAACATATTTGCACTGTAGACATTGTAACCCCTATTTCCTATCTACTGTTGTAGAAAAAAGTTAGAGTTGGTAAGTATCTATACAATACATAATTTCACATAAAAACACCCTAAATTTGTTTACATTTCAATGATCAAATCATGCAGAAATTGCTATGCTACCAAGCTGGTATAGCTAAAAGTTGGAAATGACAGTGGTGTTTATTCATTTTGCTTGATCACAATTAAGGAAAAATGATATCTAATCTCTCGTAATAACATGACCAGTTACACACATCTAAAATATATCATTTGAAATTTTTAATGATTTGTGCCAACGTTCAATGACATTTGTGGGTGTAGCATTCTAGTGTGGAGTACTCATTCTACTGAACATTGAATTATTTCAGAATTAACTATGATCTGCTTCACTGTTGTCTTGGATTTCTGAATGACCACAGTGGCAAAGCAACTTCGAACTGTTGTGAGCAGAAGATACAGGATACCTTCATCTACCTGACCTATCCGGTTTCTGCTAATGAGATCTGTAGCCTAACTGTAGACATCTGAAAAAAAAAATATATATATAAAATGTATACAGACCAAAGCTTCACTAACCTGCATGAGGGCCCCTCAAGGACATTTAACAGCAGCTGTTACCCTATTGAAAAATGTCCTTCATTGTTTGAGGCCATAAACCAACTGGATGTTCCTCAAATCAAAAGCCAATGCTTGTTTCATTATAAAACAAACATAGATGTAAAAGTCACCATGGTGAGAGCTGAGGGCGTAACTAAAGTCTACAGTGCATAACAAAAGACACCTGCACCACGATCTGACCAAATATCAGGTTACTGTGCTATTTTGCATAAGCAGAGGGAGAAGTGTGTTATCGGAGGGGCATCTGTGTTGTCAGCACCTGTCAAGCAGGCTGTCTGTCATCCTGGCGCATGGCCTCTCAGGCTGATTAGGTAACACAATGACCTCCAGTGTCAGTCTCAGACTTTAGGAAAGCTACTCGAACCTTCTCCAGCCGACAGCTCGTGGTTCTCAGTCACAGCTGAACGCTGAGCAGTGCTCCTCTCTGTAAATTCTGATCAATGAGCACCTAAGTATGAGCAGGCTTTATAGCAGCTAGATTAACAGAAGTGGTCATCACTTTGGTGGACTGGGACATATATGCTCACTTTAGAAACACCTAACTGTAATCATTCATAATTTATCAGGCACCTTCTACATCATCAACAGGCCATTTCTAACGACATGAAAATTCTCAATACAATAGTGACACTGAGCACCAGTAACAATGCAACAATGTTGCATAAAAATGAGCGCAGATTTGAACACCTTTAATGATGTACAAACAAATTTGTCATCTGATTAATGAAATCTATGATGTTATCTACAGAGACATCATCCAACACAAGTGGTCATAATAACACAGCAAGAGTCAGAGATCAGTGTAGATATCTGAGAGTCAAATGGAAAAAAACTCTATTCTGTTACTGTGTCAGTAATTTATACAATTATTCTGACTTGAGTCAGAAACTTGAGTGTTACCTTTCAAATGAGACCAATATCATGACTGTAGCCCAAAGTATATGGGAACAGTGGATTTAATTTGGATATGCTGTGCAAGTTAATAGGTTAAAGTTAAGCATCGAGAGCACTGCTTTCCCTAGAGGCCAAATTTTACCAAAAATTTGGCAACTGGAAAGAATTAAATGTGAAGACGCTGGAATTAAGTCATTGTGCAGCGTGATTCTTTTCCTAAAATAATATACTTTATTGCCATAATATTGCAATTGCTGTTTTTTATACATTATTTTCTTGTATAAATGGATGAGTAACAAAACTGTTGGTGAAATCTGCATGCACTTATTTTACAATCAGATTTAACTGTAAGCAACTATGTATCAGCTTGTTCGCTTAACCATTCCCAAAGCTCTGCTCTAGGAAGGCTAGTATTCATGGTTACCATCCTATACCTGGTTTAGCTAAATCAATCCTTCATCATATTCTTAGCTTACTAATACACAGAACTGTATATATTGCTACATATGCATACACTGCCCAAACATCTTATCATAGAAAATGAACAGATGAAAATGATCTGAAAGATACTTCACATTCAAGTGCTATAGCACAATATTGGTACTGCTAATGCACTACACTGCTCTAGCTCTCAGCTACGTCAGGCATGATCCGTCACTAAAGTGAGGAACTGAGTTACTGGGTAGAGGCACCTCTATCTTGGAGCGGAAGCGGTGAAACCATGGCTCACTTCCTATTACAACTGTGGACCTGATATGCTCACGTATTTTGTGCTGTAATATGCAATGTCCTTACTGAAGTGGAAATCAGGATGGAATTGAACACAATAGAACTCTAATCTCATTAAGCATCTGTTGACTGACCAAATAATGGAGGTAGACCACCTTTAAGCTGAACCTATAAGGCTTTTGTAGCTAACATGTAATGGAAGCCTAAGCAATCAATCATGTATGTCTTTTCTGTTTCTGCACCGATATGAATGTATGAACGTGCCGCAGTGTAGAGATGATGGCACTCGTCCTGCCCCCTCCCACCCACACATACACACAGATTCTTGTTACTGGGTCAAGTGTGGAGTGGAAGAAGCTCTGTCTCTCTCTACAGCTGTAGATTTCACAGCCCTGCGCACACGCAAAGCCCAATCATCTGCATGCCTGCATAAACAAAGTAGATCCGTAGCAGCCTCAAAGCAAGGAGCTGTGCCACATACAAGACGTTACGCCACCACACACACTTGTCAGCATAGCCACATCGCAGCTATTCACGAAGACACATGCGTACACACCCCACACATACACCGTTCTGACAGAGCCTTTGAGGACGATGCTTGTAGGAGCTAATGGCGCTAATACTGCAGTATGTTTATTGATGTACTGCCAATGCACCAGAGCACCACTGCACAATCCACAGGGCAGGAAAAAGCGCGCTTTGGGCTACAGACTGCAATGGAGGCGGAGGGGGTTTTTATGAATCATTTCCAGAACTTAGCACACCAAAACAAGCAGCTACACAAGTGTTTGACAAGACGGAGAGGGACAAGCAGAGACAGACAAAGAGAAACACCTGCGAGCAGTGAGTCCAATAGGATCATTTGCATAAACTGCCATTAGAGAACAAAATGGAGTTTGGTGTTGGGGAGCCACTCTTTCCTGTGGCTTACTGGTCCTCTGGTTCCACAAGCGGGCTTTAGCCTAAGATTTGGCCAAAAATCTTATTCCAAACACCATCGGCCAAGGCAAGTTTGTCTCTAGTTTTGCACTGGAGCTACAGGCCTAATGTAGCTAACAAGTACCAGAAGCTTATATCGCCCATATGGAAAAACATTGACGTATATATTAATTTATTTAAAAAGGGAGATACATTTCAAATACGTTGTTTCATTTCAAAATATATTCCAAACACTGAAGTACATTAGGCAAAACAACTTTTTTTGGCCATTTTCATACATTTTGATATGTAGTAGATAAATACATTTTACATATTTATATTTCATATGGGCTCCCCAATTTGCATTGTGCAATCTGCACACCTACATCACACCTGCATGCCTTAAACTCCATCAACTTAAAGTAATCACAAATTGACTGACACTATGAAAGAAATGCATGATCAGAATCATCAATATTGGTACAGAACTGTGTTTTTAAAAAAAATTAGCGGCATTGGATGGGATGTTTAGATATTTAATATTTGCTGCTGTATTTATTTTAGCAGAACATTTAGATGACACTTGGCTGCTAAACTAAAATGTCTGCTTTTTATTAATTGTATTGGACTTGTAACCCTATAGATCTACATGCTTGATTTCTATAGGGCTACAAATGCAGTAAATGACAAAAATGCATTTTATTTCTACATTTTATAAACATTTAGGGATCAGCATCAGAATATATGCACATGAAAAATACTGGATATTAGCACTGGTCTAAACTGTTATGCTATTACCTATGAAAATGGAAAACAAGCATGTCACACAGCTAAAACAGTGCTAGCAGCCATCTTGACTACATTTGGAACAATGGGAAAATTGCATTTTTTTAAAAAAACAAAATCATTCTTTTAAATGGGAATGTAATGCACATTGCCTTTAACCTGTTACATATAACAATGGTTAGCCCATTCATTTCTACTGTAGAATCAACCTGTGAGCACAGCATAAAATTATCATAGACGTCTATACTCAGAGCCTGGAGTTAAGAGTCTGAAGAAACTAAATACTGCAGATGGCAGCACCATGCTAATTGTTCGTATAACTGTTTGTTCTCCACAATGGCTGATATTTGTACAGGAATCAGCTTAAAAGTCTAGAGTACAACAGGCATTGTACTTGGGAAGAAATTAGGCACCAACATTCAGTTTGTACAATGAACTTGCAAGCTCACATGGGTGATGCATATGAGGGGTTATATCTTCTTTTATAATTATAATTATAACAAGTACTGTTTGCAAACAATTCAAGCTGTGACACTGATACCATGTTTCAAATAGCAAATATTCTGCAGACCTAAGCTAATAAGCACAGACATAATATGGCAGCAACATTAAAAGCATAACACAAAGCTTCCTTTCAGGCACACACCACTAAGGCAGCAGGTGGAAAAGATGAGGCATATGAAAATACCTTCAACTGCTGTAAGAGGAAATGACATTCAAAAAAGGGCATACCAGTATCCATGATCTAGTATCATCTACCTGTGACTACATGTTGCTATTTATGATACAGGAAAACTGGAGATGAACCCAGAGCAACAAAACTGGTGCATATAAACAGTGCATATAGTAACGACAACACTATCCTGGCACCAAATCTATGTAGGACCCCCACATCCTGGCCACTTAGAGCTGCCCGAAAACCACATCTGGGTAACCCAAAATAATTTAAATGATCCGTATTCTGGCCATTAAAACAACAGATCTATTTGCCTGCTAGATACAAAGCCAAGCACATACAACAGTGCCACAAAAGCCATGTAGACAAACCATGTCCTCTCAGCAACCCAAAGCTGTGGCCGTCAGGTGCACTTAATTGGTCACCCACACCGCTCCCAGATGGAGAAGGGGGAGAGGGGATGAATAATTCATAGTTTGAACATAGCTCTTTCCAAACTTGACACTGCAGAGGCTGAGGTAAGCCTGGTCCGTTCAGGTGAAAGAGAAAAATTAGAGGTGCTTAAGGACAACTTTTAGGTTAACAACAAAGCATGCTACTCGGGGGAGAAGCTGATGTTATGAAACTACCTCAACTTCCTCCCAGACATGCAATGCACCATTTCAGGTGTAATGCACTACTGCAGCTGGCGCCTCAAAACCAGAATGTGTCAAATATTCTGCTGAAAAGTAATTCAATGGAGATTCTTAATCCTAAAAGATCCCTAAAGGAAAGATTTGTTAAAAAATATAAATTACATCATTTTCAACTCAGTCTGCCAAAACATATTTGGTGTTCACAATCAGCTTCTTTAGTTTTGGAGCTAACATGGTTAATGCTGCTAGCAAATATCAGAAGTCAGTCGCCCAAATCTTTTCCATAAATACATCCACAAAACTTCTCTCAACCCGCTCAAACCACATGCAGTTCTTCATTAAGGTCATGCAGACTTGCTGTTGTGGTTTATGACAAAGTATGACTTACTGTGAACTATAAAAATGAGCGAAACTACACCATGTAGCTGAATGCAGTGGGCAACCATTTAGACAGGTTTCTATTTAAAACATATCAGTTTGAAAAATTAGAAATCACAACTGTACTCTTCAGTATCCACATGCCTGCATGAGTTCTTGAACACTGTTTTATTCATTTGCATATGCACAGTTAGTCTACTGTGTCCTAAACCACTTTGACAAGTCTGTTTGACCTTAATGAAGACCTAGATAAGGCTTACACAGGTTGGGATAATTCTGGAATTATATTTACAAAAATTATTTGGGTGACTATTGACTTCTAATTCTTGTAACATTAGTCTCGTGGCTCCAGCGCCAAACTTGTCTTGGCTGACCCACTACATTGGGGCTAAATGGAAAATTGGGGAAATTTGATTTTTTGCAAAACTACTTCTTTAAGACTCTGCAGTGATTGCAAAAAGGGGATCCTAAAATAATTTAAAGGAATATACAATGGACTACCTTTCAATGCTTTTCAACACCTCACCTCGGATGATGGGTTTCACATTAACTATTCCACCCAATTTAATTCCACCTCCTAAGCCCTTTCCGACCTTGATATCATGGACACAGACTGCTATAAAAGTAATAATAAAGGCTTTCACTGAATTTGACTGATTAAATGTGTTCCAACAAAGTACAGATTCAAAATTAACATATAACTCACTGGAACATGCTACTCCTCCTCATAATCTGTTGATGTGGGTAATTTAGAAGATTATAGACCACCATAAAAAAAAAAAAAACAAACAAACAAAAAAAACATCTTTCTTGCAATTTCCTATTACTAATCAGTTATCCACTTTCATGGCAATGGTAGCATTAATTAACATTTCCTTGGTATTGCCAGGTCCTGCCATTGTTAATAATTATATTACAAGCAGAAAGGAAAGAAAGTGAAAATAATAAAGTCTTGCATGAGCATGGTTGACCTTAGCTGGCTTTCCCTTCACAAATAAAGGACTGAATCTGACTTGAAGTGAGTATTGTTTGACAGGCGGTCATTATGAACACAACCCAAGCTTTATGAAATACCACGGCCTTCACACGGGGAGGGCCTGGTCTTTCTACAACAAGCAGCAGTCGCTTCCTTCCTTTGCTGCACTAAACACACGGGTGGGAGTACATTTTCTGCATTGTGCTGCATGGGAGAGAAGGTCTCGAAAGTCAAGATATACAGTTAATGAGCCACAAGCACAGCACCATTGTAAAGTGATATATATCAGCCACCTTGCGTGCATGCTATTTATCTCCCTGTGGTGAATTAGAAAAATAAATTAAATTTTAAACTTTTAAAAAAGTTTTTTAAATTTAAACTTTAATTAAAAGTATGCTCCTAAAAATAAATGTGCCAAAAAAGGGTTCTTTGGAGTGAAGTCTTTTAGTTCCCTAAAGAATCTGATTCTTAAAGCACCATCTACAAATGAGATGCTCGAGCACAAAGAATCTTTTTAGTCTCTTTTGGCAGGACCCCTAGTGGCCACCAGAATGGAAATTGCCTTCGATGATTGTAATCAATATTTTTAATTAATACAAACCACTGAAATACTCTGTCATCAGATTAACTAGGACGCTGTTGGGTTTGGGTGTCAAAAGTTGTGACTGTGTTAAGCTGCTAGCAAGGAATGAGGAGTGAAAGAGGAGAGGTGAGAACCTACTGCGTCATAAACAATTTTATGACGACTGTGAAAAAGGGTTAAAGCTCTATAACAATTAAACACATAATTTCAGTCTTATAGAGAAGCACCTTCTTCACAAAAGGTCATTATCTGCTAAACAAGAAAATCCAGATGCAGTGGGTTCTCTCACTTCCCACCCAAACCCGTTTACCCATCTCCCACACAGGAATACCTCAGGGCTAAGCCAGACAGCTGATAACATGACCCTTTACTTTAACAATACTTAAATTCTCCATTTGCAGAATGTAAAATCTGAATGAGGTTTACTGAACGCTAGAACTATTTGGGGGAGGGGGGGGGGGGGGAGGCGCTTTAGCTGATCACACGTACAGGAAGAAACTGTGAAGCTGTTGCTATGACAGTGAGCATACTTTACCAACTAGAAGAAAAAAACTGAAAGGGAAAAAACCTCCTCTGTGCTCTCTCTCTGAGGTTGGTGTTAACCTCTCATTTGATCAAAACAGCATTCTCTCCTATGTCAAAACTTTCCGCTATGCATGATTTGCATCACCTGACATTATCCGCCATTTGTGTTTCTGTATTTTAGCATTACTGTGTAGCCCTCGCCTAAGCATAAGAACTTTGAGCATTTTTGTAAAACATCTCAGAATAGAATATTTTGAGTACCAAAATCCAATGAAAAACAAATATGTCAATCTAAGTAGAGCATCTTAAGGAACTTAAAGAAAGTAGTAAACAACCTTGTTTCCTTGCCAAACACATGCTTTTGAGAAGTAACACTTCTCATTTTTTGGAGCTGTGTGTACATTCTATGTCCCCTATTCCCACCCTCCCACGAATAGTGCCTGATATCTACCCCTGTTACCTTTGCCCCTTTCTTGCCGTGTGGCTGCCGGAAGAAGGAGGTCTTGGCTGTGAAGAAGGTAAAGTCATCGCTCTCCTCGTCCAGGCTGCAATAGCCACTGCTCATGCTGTTGCTGCCAGTCATTTGTGGGGCCGGGTCCAGGTTGGGCGGCTCCAGGGCCTCCGGGGGCCCCCGACACCATTCCAGGCTCCAGGCAGCAGAAGAAGGGGAGGGCAGGGGGGACCGCCGGCTCAGGTGAAGGGCCAGAGCTTCCGGTCAACGCAGGAGAAAGGGACACAGAAAGCCAAGGAAGGGATACAGAAAGCCGAGCTGTTCTGGCGCGCTTCTACTCGTCAGGCTGTTCCATAAGCTTGGGTCACACGAGAACAAGCTCTGAAACCGGTATCATATGCTCAGTTCCTGTATCTGGCAGGTCGCAAACCCAAGATCTTAGGCAAGAGGTGAAGATAAGCGTCGTCTTCAGCCAGGCCCTCTAAAACCTTCTCAGATCAGTATTTGCCAATTGGCTGAGGAAACCGGCAAGAGGAAGAGGAAGAAGACAACATGCCTTGTGAAAGAAATTTGGTCATATAAGCACGATACCTGGTGCATCAGCTGTGGCACAAGATCAAAGCGCTGAAGCTTCTACAGAGGATGCAGTTGGTGTAGTGAATGCTCCTGTAGCAGGGATAGCAGGAAACTGCACCTATTGCAATTGGAGAGAAGGCTCGGAATCAACCTGCTTCTGCCTGCCTGCTCGCTTCGCATAGCCAGATCGAGAGAAGAGCTGACGTATTACACCTCCCTCCAGCACACTCGCTCTACTCCTGCACGCTGTCTCACCCTCTCTCTCTCTCTCTCTGCCTTGCTCTACCATCTGTGGTCGAGTCTGCTATCTGCCTGCAAGCTCACACAATCTCTCTCTCTCTCCTGCCCCTCCTCCCTCCCTTCTCTCTTCCTGCATGCAACTGCTCAACCATAGCCACTTCCTCTTATTGGAGGAGAGAGAGAAAGAGTATGTATTTGTACGACTGAGCAATTGAATAAACAAATGAGAAAGACACAGCAAGAAAGACACGATGCGAACTGTATACGGTCCCACAGATCCTACTTTACATGCTGCCTGATATGCAAAGTGCTGAAAAAGGCGGTAGGTCTGAACTGCAATTGTGAAATGGAACTGTAGCCATTAACACAGCCAGGCAGAGTAGAGCAAGCTTTGATCGCACCTTCAATAGAGGACACTTCATTGTAATGAGCCTTTGAAAGCCACAGGTACAGTTTAATGGTCTTCATAAAATATGGTCCATCATTACATGCTCTATTAATAATTCATCACACTGCTTTTCAGTCGTAGTGTGGTGAGAATACACCCATCACTGACACACATTCAGATCTGTCTATAGTACAGTAAACAGTAAAATGTAACATCACATGTACCTGATATACACAAACCTGACCAATGAAAGAGTGTCCTGATATTAAAACCTTCACGTTTTCAGGTCATAGATTAAATGTGACCTCTGATCCCCCTTAGTGACCAACAGGGCCTTTGGGGTTAACCTTTAACCCTGACCTTGAAGAGTTAAGACCAGCTGAGTACAAAATAATGAGAAAGCAAAAGCTGCCAAACAGCAGTCTGGGTCTAAACCGATACAACAAGGGTTAGTGAAACACTGGGGCACTGGAATACATTCATCAGAAGAAGTTCAGAACCTGGACTGAAGAGAAGTAATCTCATCCACCATTATTGACGCTCCCCAGTCCTCTGAAGATGAAATGCAGTAAAGTGAGGAAAGCACCAGTGATACGTCAACTGAAAATGAACCGATTCATCAGCTCCTTTTCATTTTCCCGCTCTCAGCATAGAGACTCTTTGTTCAATAGGGAGACTGATCCTAGAGCTTGATGAACACAAAAAAAACAAAACAAAAAAGACAAACCAGAAGAGATGACCTCCTTAAATGGAAGGAGGCTGAAAGCCACTTTCAATTTCCTCTGTCAGAGATTTATTCAATTCTCATTGAGTGGATGGCTAATGCTTCAAACCAGGCCACTATTCTGCATTTTCTGTCAACACAGCAGCAAAGGCCCCAGGATCCTTGAAACGAATGACAAATGCCTCCATAAATGCTGATAGCTGAATGGGTGCATGGGGGTGGCTGCAGATAAAAAAAAAGCCATCGCTATAAGTGTATGGCAAATTACCTGAAGCCACAGCCTCCGTTGCATTATCATAATCGATGAGGTAGCTGACGGGGAGAAGATGGAGGAGATGAAGATCGCTCTCCTGGGAGTTTGACTATTGACCAGCCCCCCCCAGCCGACTGGGATCGACATATCCTGGTTCTCCCCTGCTGGAGCCTGATCATGGCTCTCAAAAGAACTGGTAGGGGGCCTCTTTACAGACTGCTGGGGAAAAAGTTAAATCGATCCTATGGAAGAGTGGGCAGAATCAAAGCATAATTACCCTGCCATAGGAACAGATCCGAACTGTGAGGGCATGGGCTTGGATAGACAAAGAATGCACCAGCCTACTACTGAAAAGTGTCATCATCAGAAGAATACTGGATGCACAACCAGACAACCTAATTTGTCACTGTCAGATATGGGATTTGAATAGGGCTCTGAGCAATGCTGGATTGAAGCGTCGAAGTTGGAAACTTAAGTGGGTATGGACAGCTCTGTGAGCCATAGCCATAAATCAATGTTTAAAGATGAGAGTGACTAACCTCTGCAATCACCAACCCAGGCGATGTGCTACACAATGCAGCTGCAGGCCTTGCCAATATAATACAATATACTCCCTACAGTGACCAGCATGTGATTAAACAAGTGAAACAAACTCCTAAAAGGCTACTGCCCATTTGGACAGGTCGTGTCTGAGAAACTCAACTCCCCTATGAGGCATTTGTCTCCTCTTACTTGCTGGTGTTAAATAGGCTCCGTGTTTGATACCCCTCACTGGTAGCCACTGACACCTCCCTCTTCCCTGCCTCTTTCTCTTTTGCTCTCTCGCTTTTTAATAATGTACAGAGTCTCTTATTTCCTTCCATAGCATGGAGGTGACGAATCCTTGGATCAGATTCCATGATCATTCTTCATTTTCAGACATTTACACTCACCACCTGCCTTGTTAGGAGCCTCTACCTAGTAGATCTATTGTATTTGTATTTAGAAGCCAATGTGTTGCCATGTACAATTTGAGCCCAAACCTTCCTTTTAAGATCCATGTTCCTCCAGGTTTTACCTCCAACCAAAATCTAACACACCTCATTTAGCTAATCAACGCAATAATTAGATGGATCAGATGTGGCCAAACAGAGTTGGAGCCAAAGTCTGCAGGAAGGTAGATTACCCAGAGCAGGGTTGGTAACAAGTGTAGCCCTTCATCAGTGGTCAGTTTTTGCATCAGTTTCAATTGGGCTTCAAATTAGCTTTTCATTACAGAAAATCTTCAGACTAATGGAAAAAACAAAGTGCTACACAGAGTAAATGCAACGTTTAAAGGAAAGAAGCATAAACAACCTGAAACAGTTGGCTAACATGGAATTTTGTAGCAAGTATGCTAGCTAGCACAATAGCCCATTTAGCTGAAGGTGTCATCTTGCTAAAGGTTTAGTAAATTACAGACCACATGCATTTAAAGCTTATTAAAAGCTCAGCCAGCTTAGCTATTACTCTAGCCAGCTAGCATACTTACTTCACAAACAGACTAACCATATATTGAAATTGTTTTTTCTTTTTTTCTGCTTTGCTACATGTAGCACTTCAGTTATTTAATTTTTTTTAAGGGTTATTTATTTATTTATTTTTATAATGAACAGCTAATTATCTGGAGGTATGCCGAAACAAAGAGATGTTTAGTAGAGGTTTGCGTTTGCACAATTCATTGCCTGCAGCTTCTTATGAGGCTAAACAAAAATTTGGCAACAAATTTATATAAATGATCCATAAGTTATATGGAGCTCAAGGCAAGTAACTTAAAAGTAGAATAAACAGTATACTAAACTAAAACTGAATAGAGTGTCATTCTCCAGTAGAAAACATTGTCCACTCCTACGCTACTGGAAAGAGGAGGCATCAAACTGATGTAGGCAGCTTAGAACACCACGTGTGAAGGCAACCATGGCACAGAGTGCAGTTACTTCACTTCCTGCAGAATAAAAACTTGGTTTGTATGTGTGCGTGCGTCTAGATCACTACAGTCCTGCAAAAATCACCAACACAATAGAAGGTCTAGTTGAGGTCACGGAATGGAGGGATCTTCTTGCAGTGACTCTCCCACTTATGAGCTCTGTAGCGACACCCTGGCAACTGGGTTTTATCTTGCGGGCAGTTCTACAGTATGCGTGGAGCAAGACAGGCCTGCCAACTCATTCCTGGAAACGAAGGGAGCGACAGCAGGAGGAGCAGAGAGCTCCTCATGATTTTACACAACAATCGCCTGTATGTGTATGAGAATATGCGAGTGTGAGCGAGTAGTATGTGTGGGCGCATAATGGCTAGCTGCCAGAGCTGTGAAGAAAAGCATATTAAGCAGATTTGCATACTACTCATTACGGGTTCCATTCACCCTCATTTATTTTGGAGATTTCCTTCATGGCCAGAGAATGACAGTGTTTGGTAACCACACAGAGAAAAGTAAATGGCTCAGAAAGCACATGTGTGTGTGAGAAAGATAGAGTGAGAGTGATCACAACCATGCACTGTGAACCAGGAAGACTGTTCTATCTCTGAGACATGAAAGACACAAATTAGAACGCAAACAGGAAGGAGTGACTGGGAGGCTAACTGACTCAATAAACCTCGGCCCACATTCGCAGAAAATGCACAGATGAAAGATAAAGCGAATTCTGCTGAAATGTTGCTGAAGCTCCTCTTTAGCTGCAACACCCCTAGGTTGCCACTGCACAGAGTGTACACTTTGTATGTATGCAAATGTGTGAGTTTGAGAGTACGCAGAGGCTTATGTTTGTGGCCGACAAGCACGAGAGACAGGAAAAAGGAAGTCTGAGATGCGAAAGTCGTCTGCTTAAACTACAGTGTAGTCAAGGCTGCTGAAACTCCTCCAAGGTCAATCCCTCCCACCAAAGCATTACATTGTCACAGTCTGTTTTTTTAATTTTGAAAAACGGCAGCAGTCTACGTTGCGTCAAATTACTTTTGGGGTCCAACCACTGGTGTATCAAAATGTTGTTAACATTAGTGAGGGAATCTACCTATTTTACAAAATCTTGGCCTAATTAAATAGTTACGACGCTTTGATGTAAAATTCTTAATTTTAGAAAAAGTAGTGTCAGAATTATTCACAATGGCGTTGAGAGGAACCAGATGTCTGAAGCTCTTAATGCCTCTGAAGGCTATATTACAAAGTTATTAGATGAATAAAAGAATGCATTAATATGCTGCATGAGGCATGATACGTCTTGACAGTTTTCATGAACAGGTTTTGGCCTGAAAAGGTTTTTAATCCATTCATGGCAGAGAGGTACAAGCAGCCCCCAAAGGAAACAGATTTACCACAATTTTACCATTATCAGCATTACAGAAGATGAACAAATGCAGGCAGATTCACTGGTTATTTCAAATAAGTAAATAAAATTACTGTTTGCGCTTTAGACATCACAACCCATGTTACACGTTAACACCACTGTAAAGAAAATCTGTGGTAATTTTCTCTACAAGGTATCATTTCATATCAAACAGTGCAGAAATTTTGAACTATCAGTAGAATTCATCTGTAGTTCATTTTAAAAGAGTATTTTTTTTCTTCTCTTTTTAACAATTTGGAGATGCACAGTTTTGGTTCAACAGCAATGATATACATATACAGCAACTTTTTTGTACCCCCTCTATCTACCAAATCAATTCTTATTTGTATCCAGCCAAAAAAGATGTGCTTCAGGGCAATTATTTTAGTAAAATAATTTACTCACATTAAATAAGAACATATCAAAGTAATACAGAGGTTATATAAACCCTAAACTTCAGCATCAGATGCAAACCCTGAATATTAGTGGCACAGATGGGACTTTAAGGGAACACAGTGCGATTTGGGTTAGCTGGACAGTAAAGTGGGCCTAGGGTGTGTGCTAGCAGGGTTGAAGGAGGTGAGGAAGCCTACACTGGGAGCAGAAAGGCTCAGCGTGCATGTCTGAGTGACATGGCTCTAGGGAAGGAATACATAGAACCGTAGCAGGGGGATATCTCCCAACTCTGCCCCCGTGGGAGCCACAGACAGCAAGGGGTCAGCTTGATGGTAATAAGTGAGCACAGAGCCGTTAGAACACACTCAAAAGTGACTGGGGTTGAAGCTACTATAAGGGTACTGTTGTGCCAGGTGTAGTAAGCCTTTTGTGCCAGGTTTCAAGGCGCATTCTGCACAAAACAGGATGTGTGATATGTATGAAACTGGCATGCAAATATTCTGCCATATGCATGGAAAAATGTGGGATTAGCAACATGAACGTAAATTGATCATTAACTTCAGATGTACCATGAACACATGTTGTGCCTTTTTGAGGTGTGCCTCGTCATGTACATACAAACTTCAATTCCAATAAAGTTGGAACAGTATGCAAAACGCAAATCCAAAACACACACACAAAAAAAAAAGATAAACCATTGACTCATTCAGCATTTAAGACTGTACTATGCACAGCATAGGCTCATACGTCAACAACATCCAGAAACATCATCAACCTTGCTGGGATAAAACTCACCTGCAGTGGACTGATGCAGAGTAGAAATACTGTTTATTGTTGTCTGTTGAGTTATTGTTGAGTCAATCTTTCTGATTGTCTATGAAAGTAACAGACATTGTGTTCTCTGGGCCATCCAGACTGTTACCAGTATCAGTTCAAAAGTCAGGGTTGGTTATGGCATGGGATTGTATTAGTAATGGTAACATCTACAACTGCACCATTTACGCTGGAAGACAAACACATTTTGAAGCAACACACTGCTTTCTAGATGACATCTTTTTCACGGTCATTCATGTTGATTTCTACATTACAACACTAAACCATATTCTGCACAAGTTACAACTGAGTAATCCAAGAGTGTGGGTGCTAGATCGGCCTGCCTGTAGACCTGTCCTCCTTGTGTGGTGCAAACAACGGTAAAACATCAAATATGTTTTTTGTACTGCTTTATTTTTAATGCACATCAAACTGAAAATTTGTTGCTTTTGGTTTTTATCAGCATTCCACATACTGTTTAAACATTTTTGGAACTGAGGTTCATATTTACATCCTGCTCCCAGTGTTAGAGGGCAGTGCCATGATTACCTTTACACATGATGTTCCTTTATCTTCTAACCTGCTTCCTCCTACAGCTTGATGCCTTCCAATAATGCAGGATGTAAAGTGGATACAAAACTCTAGTGGAGGTAAGCATGTGCTTGCAGAAATACTAGCAAGTTCCTTATGTGTTAAATGATAATGAATAGAGAAACTAGGAGAGACTAAAGCTACAGGGGAAATAGCTAATGCTGAAGTGTTGGGCTGAGTGCTGCTTAGGGTACAGCACTGCACTTGCATGATATGAGGCGAATTAGGGTAAAGCTCCCCGTGAGAACATTATGCACCCTCTCAAAACACAAAACACATAGACAGACAGAGAGACAGAGAGACAGAGACAGAGACAGAGACAGAGACAGAGAGAGAGAGAGAGAGAGAGAGAGAGAGAGAGAGAGAGAGAGAGAGAGAGAGAGAGAGAGGTGAAAGAGTCCTTTTTCAGGTTCATGCAAGACACTGAAGAGGCATGACATATTTGGGGAATCTCATCCATAAATTAGAGTGAAAGAGCAGTGAAGAGATACACAGTGGGGGTTGAAATATCCATATGAATTTTCAGATTAAAGTGAAGAAGTCATTTTCTATCTTCTGTTCATCCACTACATTCTGCACCCTAGTAACTAGCTACATTACTCAAGCACATGCACTTAACAAAAGATACTGATTGAGTTGTCCTGAGCACTTTTAAATCATAACACATATATTACAGCTATAGCATTGCTGAAGTGGTCTGAACGATCAGATTTGTCTCTGTTTTAAAAGCGTCTTGGGTGCGTTTACATCTTTTTTTTTGTTTTTTAAATGTGGGTTGGCTTTATCCAGACATAATCCTGTTACTCGAGATGCATGGAGTGACCAGGTGTAAATGGGATCTTAGTGAGTAAAAGAATCTACTTTTTATTTAGTCACATTTTTGTCTCAAAAATAAAAAAATAGCACTGTACAAACACCAGTCCCTATGTCAACAGGTGCTGGATTTACTAAGACAACACTAAGACACTTTTGTACTTTTACTGAAGTTGCTTTTTAGGAAGGCCCTTTTACTTTGACTACAGTTACTATTTTACTTAGATATCAATATATCAATATATAACTGATTCAGTTACTCTACCCAGCTCTCCAAATACTTCATTATAAAACAGAGAATAGAGAATATCACTAATATCACTATCACAGTGAAACAGTGACTTATTCAAAGAGGAAAAAATTGCCATTTATACTTTAGTCTTTTTTCATGAAATGGCCACAGTGTAACGAGCAGCTGGTATTTTCAAATAGTGTAAATTTTAAAAACAGACAACATAGAGTCCTCAAATCCACAGGAGATGAACAGGAGATTTCTCCCAATGTCCAAAGACAGGTTCTGTCCCCAAAACAGCTTTTTATACTTTGATTATTGATTCCCAGTACTCTGGTCTTAGCCTCCTGTGAGGACTGTCCATACCATTGATAGTGCATTCTGTGTCATTCAGTTGTGCTCTGACTAGACTAGTTCCATTTCAGTGTATCTGAGAAGCTTAGTCTCTTAAATAATGAGCAGGTATGGTAATAGAAAGCCCTAGGCCTGGAAGTCCCAACACAATAATGTCAATCTAGAAAGTTAATGGACAATCCAAAGCCTTTGTGTTCCTCTAACTGAGTTACTCCTTTAGAAAATATTTTGGATGCTTTGCTCTGAAAGACATCCAGTTTTACTCATGTAATGTGGTTATTCACATTTACATTACCATGCAACTGAAAAGCCTTTTAATAATAGGCCTGTCACTGACCAGTGCTTCCCTCTAGTGGTAACTAAAGGAAACAAAGTACCCACAACATTTGTCATGTGGTTAATGCAGAGACATAAATATAACAGTGTGAAAGACCATATGAAGTGAAAACACTGTCTGTTGGCTTGGGAATATTAATGTGAGTTTCAGCTCAGAAGAGAAATGATCTGAATGTCCAAAGCTGACAGCTCTCCATTCAGCTACTCTCAATCTCCATGACAAACCAGCTGGGCTCTCTCTGTCTCTCTGTCTCTCTGTCTCTCTGTCTCATTACTGACAACACTGAAATGGAAGCCATCAGATGAGGCAAGACATATGCTGGAAAGAGGAGATGTTACCATAAGGAAAGGTTGCTATCATTAACTTAGAACCTTAAATGTTGAGCAAAGTGTGATAGTGCCAAAGCAATGCAAGTCAGGTAGCTATACGGCTTTTGCTTCTGGGTTTCAGCGGATTTTCGCAAGTGTTTGTGTTAATACTAACACAGTTTAACACAGCTTATTCTGTAACCAACTGCAAAGCTTTTCTTTTACTATCTAAATCAACCTGTCAAGCAACACTTTAAGGAACAATTAATATATATGGTAAATATATGGTATACTATGGTAAAACAACGTCTCAAGCTTCAAGCAACTAATAACCATTTCAAGTAATAGCTTTCTGTAGCTTTAAGAGGCATTCAATTCTTTGGATGTTTAGTTCTCATCACCACCACTGTAAACAATTCTAATTATGTATTTACCTAAAATGGTGTACTTCACATCAAATTGCTTTGAATAACTATTTCCATTCTCAAAAAATGATTATACAGACAGGAAAATAAACAGAGGCAAAGTTGCATCAACACGTGTTTAAGTTCAGCACACTTAAAATTTTGTTTTAACAAATTAAAAAGTCAACTGTACAAACTATTCCATTTTGAATTAACCCTGCTATAAATCTAAAACTTTGCACCAAACCAACTTCAGTGTCCATTATTTGAAGAAACCTTTCAGAATCTTTTTTTAATGAATGTGCAGACTCAAATTTCTTGACATTAATGACACTTACTACCAATAAAGCATCAACTGAACAGTTAACATAACCTTTGATCACCACTGGGCGCACTGTCCACATGCTGCTCAGAATCAGTGCAATCCTTCCATGTCTTTATAGGAAAGTAAAAATTTTAAGATGTCTAGCATTAGCATGCAGGTGCCTGTGTCTGTATTTTTATATAGTAGCTGGCAGATGGAGATGGGTCCTGGCAGGCCCCTGCTGCTCTTCCTCTGTGCTGTCACTTCCTGCCTACCTAGGGCCTGAAATGAACTCACTGCTACAACTATTCACAGTCAAGACCCCTGAGAGGAACTCATGCATGCACTAATGTGGTCCAGAAAAGCCAGCAGGAGAAATGCCTCCTCACTTCTTTCTGCTTTGTTTTCAGCATTTTTTCAGCTTTATCTTTTCTGTTTTGAATGAAAATGAATAAACTTCATGAACAAAAGGTTACTGTACATTTGGATGCTTGCTTTGCTCCACAAGATCACTTTATTAAGATAAAGAAATTGGAGTCTGTGCTCAGATTCAGAACGCAAAATATTGCGGAAAAAATTGCAGATGGGTATCTTTTCAGTGTTTTGTTTGAGAGAAGTGCTTCAGTGTAGCCAAGACATGCATGTGGGTCTCTGTACCATAAAATGTGCATACAGGTCTAAAATGTAACTTTTTTTACCTTGTTATTTAATGGCCCTATCATGTTACGCATGATTAATCTTAAATCACCTAAAAGACAAATTTTGTTTTTCCATGAGCTTCCATTAAAGTGTAATGACTTTATCCCACCACTAAAACATTGAGCTTTGATAATATCACTGTGCACCAGTAGGCTGAGAAAAAAAATATTAACTCATAATATGTTACAGCCCCCCCTCCCCATGCTTAAATATCACCCAGTGAGATACATTAAAAAGTTGGCTCAGAGACCCTCCCTGATACTGCATCTCAGTATGGGAAATGCATTATGCATTATGGGGAAATGCATTATGATTTCCAACTCACTTTGACTTTAATGGACCAAACTTTCTCAGCTAACACAGTGGTGTTTTGGATCTCATCCTTATTATTAGTAGAATATCTATGTGCTGTGTTTATTATAGAGCTTTATATATTAGCAGTGGCAAAATGCTACTAGACTGTCAGTTTGGGTTATAAATATATAAATCCCAATCAAAAATGAGTTAAAAGCAGGCTGATTTCTACTAGCACCCCTATGTGATTTCTACTAGCACCCCTACCCCATTAACTTTTTTGGATGTTCTCGATTAAACACAAACATTTGAAACTTCTAAAGGACATTCAATATGCCTTATTTGAAGACTTTAACATAACATATGTTGCACATAGTAGTTTTACTGTGACTCTTTCAGGAAAGAGCCTAGACATAAGGTTGGCACCTTTTTCCCCTTCTAACACCTGAACTGAAACACACAGTGAGACTACAGACTACACATACTGACAGTTGGTGACGTATCAAAGATTTCTAGAAAAAGTGACAATTTCACTCATGACATTGGTCATACCCACTGAAAATAAAAACGTGTGGCTGATTCCATTCTCACTTCCTAGTTATGTTGGTAATGTGTAAGGCCTTCTGTCCAGCTCCTGAAGGCCTAACCAATAGGTTTGACAACTTTCTGTTGGGTATTTTAAGATATTAAACAATTTGTTTTCAAAACTACTAAACAATATAAAAGTACACACCTGTGGAGTTTAAATACAAGTGTAGCCCTCCTAAATTTAACAGTACACTAAGGGGTTAAATTCAGTGTTATAACAGCAACAGCGAGATACCCCTTTGATTTACTTAATTCATTCTGTACTACAGTTCAATAGCACCTTGCTACACAAGCATGACTATTCTCCTGAATGAAAAGAGTAAAAATTACAGGTACTTATTCTAGTTTCCCAGCAATAATAATAACTGCTAGGACAACATTCAGTTAACATAACTTTTAAATCATAAACTAGCTTCTTGTACCTACTTTTAATTACAACTGCAAGCCTGCACGATCCCTGCTGAAATAAACAGGAAGTGACCATAGGCCAGGTCACAACAAAAACATTTCTAAAGCATTAGAGTCAACAATCCATCTGATGGAATAGATATGTCTCCATTTCAATCAATGTTTCACCCACACTGTAGCCGCTAGATGCATATTATACGTCCACCAAAACATGACCCCCCCCTTTCTGTCTGGCTGCAATTTTTCCAATAGTAATCACATACTTCATCTTTTTACAGCATTGTGAATTTACTACACTGTTATTATCTTAATGCCATAGTACAACCCCAATTCCAATGAATTTGGGACGTTGTGTAAAACAAATAAAAACAGAACACGATGATTTACAAATCCTTTTCAACCTATATTCAATTGAATACACTACAAAGACAAGATATTTAGTGTTCAAACAGATAAACTTTGTTTTTTGCAAATATTTGCTCATTTTGAATTTGATGCCTGCAACACGTTCCAAAGAAGTTGGGACAGTGGCAACAAAAGACTGGGAAAGTTGAGGAATGCCCAAAAATCACCTGTTTGGAACATTCCACAGGTGAAAAGGTTAATTGGAAACAGGTGAGTGTCATGATTGGGTATAAAGGGAGCATCCCTGAAAGGCTCAGTTGTTCACAAGCAAGGATGGAGCAAGGTTCACCACTTTGTGAACAACTGCATGAGCAAATAGTCCAACAGTTTAAGAACAAAGTTTCTCAACATGCAATTGCAAGGAATTTAGGGATTTCATCATCTACAGTCCATAATATCATCAAAAGATTCAGAGAATCTGGAGAAATCTCTGCAAGTAAGTGGCAAGGCAGAAAACCAACACTGAGTGGCTGTAACCTTCGATCCCTCAGGCGGCACTGCATTAAAAACCCACATTATTCTGTAATGGATATTACCACATGGGCTCAGGAACACTTCAGAAAACCATTGTCAGTGAACACAGTTTATTGCTCCCTCTACAAGTACAAGTTCAAACTCTGCCATGCAAGCCATATATCAACATCAATATCAAGACCCCAGACTGTTGAGCAACTGAAGTTGTACATCAAGCAAGAATGTGAAAGAATTCCACCTACAAAGCTTCAATAATTAGTGTCCTCAGTTCCCAAATACTTATTGAGTGTTGTTAAAATGAAAGGTGATGTAACACAGTGGTAAACATGCCCCTGTCCCAACTTTTTTGGCACGTGTTGCAGGCATCAAATTCAAAATGAGTGAATATTTGAAAGAAAAAAAAAAAAGTTTATCCGTTTGAACATTCAATTGAATATAAGTTGAAAAGGAATTGCAAATCATCGTATTCTGTTTTTATTTATGTTTTACACAACGTTCGAACTTCATCGGAATTGGGGTTGTAGGTACAGAACATGTACTGCTTACTAATTACTAACCGTATCTGTACATAGGCCTTTTATCTGATACCAACAGGAGTAAAAACCTGTTATTTCACCACAACAAACAGATCTGCTGTGCCATCAACGCAAATCTAACACTTACAAAAACAAAGTGGACTACCTCAGATGCAGAAGACCAGACAGCAGGAGGGTCTGCTTATTTTTTTTTAAATTTTCATAAATGTTACTGAGCCACTCAAATGGGTTAATGATAGCATGGTTTGCACTGTTTGTTTGTTCTGTATTTGTAACATTCTGCTATTACAGTTATGACCTGAGGAAGAATTTCATCCAGTAATTCAGGAAGAACTGATATGGATCTGCCCACTACTACCCTCTTGTGTGAATCATTGTGTAAGCTTACCTTCACCACAGATGACGTAGAGTAAACTGTGCATGGGGAGTCGGTGGGCGTCTCCTCTGTCTGCCTGTCACTCTGGTTGCAGTCCAACTGAACAAGACCCTCGCACTCCAGGTGACACGTGTAGCTGCAGTCTGGTGGACAGAGACATACAACACAAACTGTTAGTTGCACCTCACAAAGAGACCAAAAATACAGGTTGAAGAGCCAACAAGAGGAATGACCTCCATTTCAGGTCCTGAGAAAGCGAGCATTGAGAAAAAACAGCATGAGCTAATGAGTCTGAGAGTATTAAATGCAGGCCTTGTTGTCAGCCATGCAGAATGCCTAAAGGAAAACACTTGGGCAGAAATAAAGTAAGCTGATAAAATGACACACGCAGTGTCCAGAACAGGCTAGGAATGCATTTGCAGACACTCATGCTCACAAACACACACAGGCAGAAGAGAGGGTGATTCAGGACAAAAAGAACACTTCAGAAGACAGGCAATGTCTTATAAACAGAGCATGAAAAACTGCAGTCATGTAACCACAGGTCACCATTGTTACTTTTTGGTTTTGAAGAAGAAAGTGGCCTAGGGTAATATTTATACAATGCTGAACAGACAGAGTAGTCAATGGTTTTCACCCCAGCATATGTGGCTTCATACAATAAAGAATACAGCAAAGCTATGCATTGTTTTTTAGTCATCTCTGTGAATTCACATATCCTCTGCAAATATGTGTTGCCTGCCCCCCTGTGGCTGCATATGAAAGTTCCAGCTGTAATAAGTTAACAGATGGTAGTCACCAAGATAGAACGATGCATTTCAGTTGGTACATTGAACTCTTTATGAGTAATCCTACTTGTGTCTTGATGTCTTTAGTGAACTGGGTTTAACTTTAATCCATTAAACTCACTCAGCAGTTGCAGGACATAATGGTCTTCACTTGGTGGCGCAGAAATGCCAGAACCCACAAAGACAAGCAGAATGGGGTCATTACAGGGGAATTATTAATAATCATTACAGATTTCTCAAAATTTCTTCATAATTAAATTGCTGTGATGTAAACAGTCAGAGAGATCTGATATGTGCCACTGCAAAAAAAACTTACCAAAGACTTGTTCACAGTGGAGGAGACAGACATTTGATATGTATACATATATCTCACTGCTGTCTAAGCAAAACCTTCTCTATTTTTGAAAGTACCTGTTGCCCTTTACATTGTGTGTAAATTTCATGTATTCATATTATATATATATATATATATATATATACATATATATATATATATATATATATATATATATATATATATATATATATATATATATATATATATATACACATACACATACACACACACACACACACACACACACACACACACACCATTCTCAAAGACTTGACTCAATGACTGAATTACCCAGAAACTCTGAAAAACCGGTGGAATTCCCCTTTAAAATATTAGTGTAGCCAGCTGTTCCATGAAGCCTGCCAACAAACATTTCAATGACATGAGGGTTTCCCTGGTTTCTCCTGGTATTACTGGCCATCAGGGGCCTTTTTTTGTCCCCATTTCACAGAACAAAAGCACACTAATAATTAAAGAATTTGTTCTGGAAACCAGGATGTCAGTAGAACATGCTACAGAAGATGTTCTCTGGCCCTGATGTAAACCAGATTTCCAAACCTGCCTTTTACCAATACGAGGGGAAATCACAGCACTGCCCTTAGAACAACTGTAAACAAACACTTCAGAGAACACAAGACTGAGCAGCCATAGACTCCTCATTCATTCATAACTGCGAGGTAACCAAGGCAACAAATCTCTGCAGCAATGGATATGCTCCAGAACAGGGCGGCCATGACTTCAATAAGAAACAAACCTTGCAGGGAATCAGAAGGGTTTATCTGAAGTCATGCAGTTAAAATCACTTATATAGCATTATATGATCACCATATTAGCATATGGTTGGTAAAACTGCAATAGCCAGACTCAGCGGTGAGGTTTGAATTTTCCATGATAAAGCTTTTGTTTGTATAAAAAGCATCACTCCTTGGGCAACGATATCATAGAATAGATAGCAGACTGACACATTAGCTTGGCTGATTATCAGCATTGAACACATTGAAATACGTCGGTGAGAGGAGCAGGGTGGGTCAGCAAACTAAAAGGAGGGCCTGGGAATGCCTTTAGCTACTACAACATACTGATAGTGCCCAAGGAAAATGGTGGTCACCTTTTTGGCCAGTCACTACAAATGAGCAGGGCTGAACAGGGTGTGAAGAGGACTTCGAGATGCAGTCCAAAACAAATAGTATGGTCCAGGATCAGGAAATGCGTTTCTGGGAGGAGAAGAGATGAGC
Organism: Pygocentrus nattereri; assembly: GCF_015220715.1. Classification (NCBI taxonomy): domain Eukaryota; kingdom Metazoa; phylum Chordata; class Actinopteri; order Characiformes; family Serrasalmidae; genus Pygocentrus; species Pygocentrus nattereri. The sequence goes on along the minus strand of NC_051231.1, from coordinate 22,902,028 downwards.
TTCCGTCCTGCTCTGCCTCTCACCTTCAACCTTAGCAAAAGTCCAAACCAGCTGGTCTGCAGTACAACCTTAGCTTGCAATCAACACTGCAGTTCAACTGCAGGCTGCGGTACAACTTTAAAACCTAATCTGTAATTCAACTAAGGGCTAATACAGCTTTAGTTTTAGACTATACCAACAAAGTGTCTCAACTGCAAGCTATAATACAAGCTAAGCTTAAAATCCATATTATAATTCAACTACAGACAGAGCTACAGCACAAGCATAGCTTACTGTCAACACCATACTTCATCTACAGGCTACGGAGAAACCTTGATATAAAATACTGTAAAGTACCTACAAGCTACGTAGAATGTATTTTGTATTCAATTCAGTTAGGAAATGTGGATTTGGAGCTCAGGGCTCTGAATTACATTTTTTACCTCATGCTACAAAAAACATGGAGGTCTCCATGAAAGTCAAATCTTGTTAGCAACAAGTTAGCCAGCTAACGCTAGCAATATGAGAGATAACTTTATAGTACATGATGTATTTACCTTCTCAAAACAGTAAACCTTATGGTCAGTATCAAAAGATGTAACCAAATACCATGTCTGTATGTTGATCCTTTTAAAGCACCAAGTTAAAAGCATTACTTCAATGCAGCATTAATATCAATGCTACAATTCAGCTATAGACTCAAGTTTAAGCTTAGCTATAGCTCTATGTTTCTATGTTAATATCTCAACAAAAATAAAAAAAATTAACAATACTTTTTTGGGAAGTAGTTGTCATACTGCAATTATTTGCCCAAAATGCTCAAAGAACCATGTCTAGAGTGATGCATGGAAATGTCCCAAACAGGATCAGGCAGATTTGTAGTAGGCCCTCTGAGAGCTCTTACACTAGACCTTGAGGCCTTTGGTAACGTAACCTTGCAAAACACCTCTTTACCCACACCCCCAACCCCTTTATTGCCCCAGCCATGACCCATACTAAGCTTATGCTCCTATACTTGATATACACACACCCTAATACTGCTGGCTGACCTCCTTAACCTGCTAAGCTGGGTGGAGAGAATGAGACTTAGTCCTGGTCTGGTTTCCACAGCGCTAATTACTGGCACATGGGGGGTGCAGACGGTAATACAGAAGATGAGCAGGGATGAGATGGCTCTTTGAATGCATCTGAAACATAGATTTTGCAGGATGCAGGCAGGGGAAAATCCATTAATCTGTCTGTCGGGACAGAGCCGGGACTGGGGAGTCGAAGGCATTGTAAGCTGAGAGGTAACGGTGTCTGTGGTGTGGAAAAGCACTCTCGAGCAATCGATCTGTTCAGACGTCGGCAAAGCTCCCAAACACACAATGCAAGTTACTCTCAATGCTCTCTAAAGCCAAGTTGTCCATTTCTTTGAGCTGTACTGAAAGCATATGTGGGAAGGGTGGTGTGGTTGCAGTCAGTTTTGAGAGAAAAAAGTGGCATGACCATGTTATAAACTTTCCCACAACCACAAAAAATGTGACTTTCCAGGATTATTTGCCCTGATGAAGGCCAAGTCTCATTGGAGTTGAAATGACCAGCATGCTTCAGTTCACTGTTTGCTAACAGTTGGTTCATGGTTAACTGAACCCAAAGAAGGTCATAAGTCATCTACAGTCACCCCTCAATGTAATCTGTGTGTTCAGGGAAACCAACTGTTCTCTAACATATTTTTTCTTTTTTTTGAATAAACGTAGTGAGCTTCTGCTGCTGCAAGTTGTAAAGCCTAACATTCATCAACAATCAGAGCCTTTAGGCTGGATTTGACAAAGGATTTCAGACTTGTCATACGTTGGACTGACAGACTGAAAAGGTCCAGCTAGATACCCTTAAGTAGTAGGGATACAGATTACAGTGTATGCATAACAGTGTATGCATAGCTTAACAGACGATGCCGCAGAAGATTGAATACTCAAATCCTCATCCAAGCAGGAATGCCTCTGCTATAGCAATAAGATTTCTTGGGCAAGACTCTTAAGCCGCTCGAACATAAAGGATCCTTCAAAAGGCAATCTTACTTGTCCAGATAATCTGCTCAAGGGTGCTGACCACCACTGATGTACCACCACAAGTTGTTTACAATTCCACGTTTGAACCAGAGAGGTCTCCATATCCCCAATTTAAACTGTTGCTTTAAGTAACAGCAATGGTGTCAGAAGATCTTCTACAAAGAATTACTGTTCAACAACAATGTCTTGGTGGCATACAACATAATCTTTCAGTATGTATGGAATTTCCTCAGAATAAAATGTCAACTCTGGAGAATCTGCATGATAAGTCAGTGGGATTGTCCCTTTTAATACCACTTCTCATTCTAATAGGTCACTTCCCCATAAGGACAACATACACACAAGTCTCTTAGATGACCACAATCCAGTGATTGTTTCTGAGTTCTGGATGGGCAAAATTTCCCTGCCATACCTGGAATGCAAGGGGTTTCTCTAGAATGGGAGGGAGAATGCTGAAACCTCTTTGTGTGCCTCTATAACCCCCCCACCCCCCAGCCTCCTCCGACATTTCTGATCTTGTCTTGCTGTTCTCTTCATCAGCATTTTTTTCCCACATCAGAGCAGAGGCTGATGGTCACCACGCTTTTCCGCTGACACCTCTCTCTTACTCTCTTTCACTCTTGGTTTCTGCCCATGTCAGCAACATTTTTGGCCATTTTCTCCCTGCCAAGTGCAGCAACCTGACCCTGTAACCTTTCCCATAAATCCAAGTCGAAGTGCATGGACAAAAGGCTTGAATGAAGGTCTTGTTGGGCAATTGAGCTCTGTGAATGTACTATAGTGATATTAATGAAGTCAAATTAGAAGTCTATATTAGAAAAGTACAATGATCTGTAATGTCCCTGTGTTAAAATGCTTACGTCACTGTCAACTGATTTCAGGATTTCCACTTCAACACATTGACACTGAGCCGGTGGTTCTGGGCAATTAGCAGAAAGTGTTTCAGTAATATGATCAGAGATCATCTTTATGTCCACCATAATCTATAGAGGGAGTGAGCCAACCTTGACCTCTATTAAGCAGTATGCCTTCTATTTACACCCCTTCTACATCACACAAACCCATCTAACCTTCATTTCATTAGACAGCTGGTGTCCTTAGCCATCTTATCCTAGCCGTCATCAACATTATTCATCATTTGAGCCAGTCATCTAGAGGTAAACACCTGTGCTGTTGGTGCACTGAGTACTTGAAGCATATTCATCCATTTCATAAGTACTTGGAAAGATGGGAAGATTGTTTACCATTTCCCAGTTTACCTTATATTGTGAGTATATACTGTTGAACAAAATGCAAATATGTTGGAAATGTACACCCACTGAAGCATGTGCTGTTTGATAATGCCTTCTGTAGTGTTACTAAATAATGAATGAAATAATGAACAATAACATTCTGATTTCACGTCTTATGTCTTGTTAATGACATGCCAACTTCTAAAAGTGCAACCAATTTTAAAAGTATGACCTATTTTAGCCAGAAAGGGCTTGATCAGGTTAACTTGATGTACAGGAATCTTTTTGACTCGAGTAAGACGCTTCTACAATACAAGCCTCACTTGGAACATCGTTGCATTCTGGGTAAAATAATTTTGATTTATTGTGCTTGTAACCATAACTGCTGTGTTGGGTCTTTGACTGTTAAACTCTTCACCTTAGAGTGTTGCTAGACGAGCTGGGCAACTCTCGACCCCCCCCCCCCCCCCCCCCCCCACCACCCCCGTCTTCACCAGACACAAGCCCTGCTCTGTTCCCATTCAGTTTTCCCCTAAATCTCTGCAACCCACCTGAGAGAAAAGCCCTCTCTGCAAATACAAGCACTGGAGCCAAAGTCAACATGTTCCAACTTACAGAGACCAGACTGGCCACTGTCCTACTGGGACATGAGCTGCGATGTCTTCATAACTCACGCAGGCATGTACATAAATATGAAGCGTCTTCAACACTTAAGACTAAGAAAGCTGGCACAAATACTAACACTGAAAAAATCTGTTCATCTGCTCTTTCTCTCTTGTTTCTTTTTCTCTTTTCCTTTCATTTTTGCTGTTTTTTAATCTCTTTCTTGGCTTCGTATTTGCCGCTTTATTATCTGCCGCTCTTCCATTCTCTTCTTTTTTCTTTCTTTGCCTTTCTCCCTCTGCCTCTTCCTTTCTTTGCTTTTTTTCCCTTTCCCTCTCTTTTATTCTTTACCTTTCTTTCTTTGTCTCTTTTTTCCTCCTTTTCTTCTTTGTCTCTCATGCTTTCTTTCTTTGTATGTCTTTCTGCCTACTTTTCTACCTCAAGTCCAAAGAACAGCCACTGGAAACAGTGGAGCAGGAAATCAGGGCAGAGGGAAAAACAAAACAAAAACACAAAATCTAATAAAACATGTAGCCCAGAGTACAAGGAGCAAACTTGGAACGGAAAATGGAATTCCCTCTAACACTACATCCTACTGTCAGGTGGGGAAAAAAAAAACAACTCCACCCCATAATGCTAACATAGATAACAATTAATGAAATCCAAAGGGGACTAGTTAGCATGCTTGTCTGAATAAGGCTAACCATCCACAGAAGCTTTTATTCATTATGGGCAATGGTGGCATTTTTGGGTGAAACATTCCCTCTGGCTTTTTTTTCCCTCTGTTACTGCTTGGCCTAAAAGGCGGGCAGTATTTTTAACATGTGATAATTGCACCCTGGTCTCAAGGTTTGTGTTGGGTTGAAATACACAGACAAAGTGTATAAACAACCCACATATTCTTAATTGGACCACTTAGTGTGCCATGACCTAAAATGCCCTAACAACATCTTTCCATTCAAAGAAAGTTCCAAAGGCAAGTTTAGCTGAAGGTAAATCCCACCAGATTTTCAAAGTTTCTACATAAATAAATGGGTGAGATGTAAACAAAGTCATTCAGAGTGGTTTGCTGTGAAATGGTGCATTGTACCCAAATGTATCAACTCAGATTTATTTACAGTGGTGGTGACAGGAACCAGGGGTGGCAATGTCAATGATGCAAATGCTACCCAAATTGATCTATAAAGCTACTGAGCTTCTATGTAATGTTGATAATTGTAAAATAATGGTCCTATGTTGTGAGGACTATTTTGCCTTATTATGCCCAGCATCTACCCTCCACCATGAATGAATGGCCTAAAATGAGAAGCAAATTTTAGGTCAAAAGCCTTTTAGAGCCATTAAATGCTTATTTTTAAGCATTTAAATATTTTTTTTAATCTCGTCAACTTTCCAGTTACACCTGGTTCAGCAGCAAAAATTCTTGGCGTCATAATTGATTCAGATTTAGTATTCAATCAACACATAGGCAGCATCACTAGGACAGCTTTTCTGCATCTTCGCAACATTGCCAAGATAAGAAATGCCCTATCCCTGCGTGATGCGGAAACACTAGTACATGCCTTTATTACTTCCAGGCTAGACTACTGCAACACACTACTGTCAGGATTTACGAGCAGGAATTTAAGCAAACTTCAACTAGTCCAAAACGCTGCAGCCAGGGTCCTCACTAAAACTAGAACATTTGATCATATCAGTCCAGGGCTATCATCACTTCATTGGCTGCCTGTTAAATTCCGTACTGATTATAAAATTCTTTTATTGGCATATAAAGCCCTACATTGGCTCGCTCCTGAGTACTTACAAGACCTTTTTTCCCCATTATGAGCCATCATGACTACTCAGATCCCAGAGTGCTTGCTTATTAATAGTTCCCAGAATTCATAAGGCTGCAGCTGGGGGAAGAGCTTTTTCTTATAAAGCCCCCAAACTCTGGAATGATCTTCCAGAAAATGTTTGGGACTCAGACACAGTCTCAATCTTTAAGGTTAGGCTGAAAACTCACTTGTTCAGTTTAGCTTTTGGTAGGTAAATGTTCCCCCTTAGATAAAGGCAGCAGATCCAGGGGTCCATGGACACAGGGAATTATAGTAAACTGAGATGCTGGTGCTGTCGTCCCGCTGCTCGCGCGCGGTCACTCAGGTTTGTGGACGGTGGAGCGGAGGGATGCCAAACTGTTTCAGAGGGCTGCCGTGTCGGTGTCCTTCTGGTTCTCTCCTTTTAGCATATATAGTCATAGTCAGATCTGCCGGAGTCATAGCCACACTCTGTAAATGTTTACATCCCCTGTTTTACGTACAAACAGACAATAAAACTAATTCCCTCTCCCTGCTTTTTTCTGAGTATACAATCGCCCACATGTCCGGCTGGACACTGAAGGACGACTGACTGAAGGACGACTGACGAGCCCTCCTGCTACCCACTTCAGACCAGCTGCCCACGCCCCAGCTACCACCACCTGCCTAGGACTAGCTGCCCACCCTACACTGATGTTCTCATAGACTCCTAGCTATTCCTACTACCAATATTACTGCTATTAATATTAGTAGTATAATCACTTGTAGGTAGTTTGACCAGAGGAGGATGGGTCCCCCCTGGTGAGCCTGGTTCCTCCCAAGGGAGGGAGTTTTTCCTTGCCACTGTTGCCCCTGGCTTGCCTGCCAGGGGGTTTTTACATTTTTTACATTCTTGTTAAAACTTTGTCTTTTCTGGAATTCTGTGAAGCTACTTTCTGACAACATCCGTTGTAAAAAGCGCCATACAAATACATTTGATTTGATTTGATTTGATATCCAAAGATTTGGCAGTACTATTTTATTTGGCACTTATACCCTGTTAAAATAGTGCAAACAGGCACTATAATAAAGTGTCTAGATTTATTGATGCTAAGCCCACTTAAATCAAGGCATGTTGGGTGAAAGGCATTGAAATAATATATGGTCACTAGAAGGAAGGATGCTCTGTTTCGACAGCCAAAGTCTGCATGAAGCTGAAGCTACTCAGGGAGCATATAAATCCAATCTAGTGGATTTTTACAATCATCATGCACAGTGCTAGAGAACCAGACACTGAGCATTTGGACGGGAAATGTGACCAATGTACAGATACTGTGGACAAAGGCACCGCTAATGTGTTTCTATTGATGCTTTAGGATATAGAAGCATCCCCAGTCTCAAAGCTAAGCCATTCAGAATGGGTGCTAATTAGGGCCAAATGTAGTTTAGTACAAAAGTGTGTGTGTGCTGTGATCGCTGTAGGACAGATGGAGTCAACACACTGAATACCTCAGTGTTTGTCTGGAACCTTATCAGCACTTAACACACATGCAAAACAGGCATATATATTTAGAATGGCGACCATATATCAACTGCTTTCTTTAGGCCTAAAGTGAATGGAGTATGTCATGGCCTTGAGGTATTCACAAAGGAACACATTTTTAGGATGGAAAAAGGCTGATAATCTGAGGTCATAAGTAACCAACAGTGCAATGGCTCCGAAGAGGTTTGAAGGCCAAAAAACGAAAACGGGAAACAAATGGTAATTTGCTAGAAACAAAAATGCAACCAAAACATAAATCATCCTTAACCGTTTCTGAACAGCAACATTAAATTTCTTACATTGTTAGTGGTTAATAATGTTTTCACTGTGTGATGATGTCATGTGTCATGATGAGAGAATCTATGAGAAATTTGCTTTATAGACAACATGTAACATTACATTTGGGCTTATTTTGGTCAGAAACTGGTATATTATTTTGTGCATTTTTCTTGGCAAGAAAAGACATTGAATCTGCTCAGAACAACCATACATTCCATTTCTAAGCAGTGCAACATAGAACTAGTATGACAGCAGCAATGTTACAATTTATTATTTATTACATATGTATTAAATTACTGTTATTAACAAATGACAATTCCAATAAATTCAAGTTCTAAAATTGGAGTCATATGAAAAAGTCATGGAACATTTAATATTTTGTTTAATTTTTTTTATGATGACCTTAGCAAACACATAGAAATAGTGCACTAAAATTGACCAAACCATGTCATATTTAAGTCTGATCACTGTAAAGAATGTGTTATTTTATTTTTCACTTAGAAAAGAGACAAAATGATAGCTGGATGATTGCTATATGTTACAGAATAGTATACCTGTCTGTTATAAATGTCATCCAATCTAATGCCAAAAAACATGACAGGTCTAAAGATATGAATGCTATAGCTGTAATAGTAAGGGGCACATGGAATAAGAGCCAGTGCCTCAAATGAACTGTCATTTCTTTATCCAAGATGAGACTTGAGTACTGGGTATGAAATATTCATCCAAGACCTCTCAATGACATGTCCAAATTCCCCCCCCCCCCCCCCCCCCCCCACCCCCTGCCCACTGCTTTCACACCAACCATGCGTATTTGGTATGTGTCAGCATCTGTGGTGACTCAGCATGTGTGAGGGAGGATTGCACATCGGGCAGCCAACCTTGCCATGTACTAGAGAGGGCGAGAAAACCAGTAACGTCATCCCATATGCCCCATGTTTTAAAGGTCTGACCAAACATCAATACAAGCCATCATGCAAGATCTCCACAGAACTCTTAGTTGGGATGAACCACTAGCTACATGATAATCTAACTGGATCATATTTCTGGAAATACTCTTTTGTTGCATTCTTAACAAAATTAAAAACAACTATCATTTCCATAGCATTGTTCCATTTAGTTTTTATCCAGACAGTGTTTACTTTAAAATGTTAGACGTCAATTCATGAGGCTCAATATACAATACTGTGCGAAAGTCAGAGACCACCAGTCATTTGTTTATTTTCCAGTCAGTCTGTCTGAAGGTATAAAAATGCTTAAAAGTTATAGCAAAAATGGGACTCCTAAAATCACACAAGACCTGGCAGTCCACCAAATTGTCAGATAAGCAGTACTTAAAGCTTTCATCTTTGAGAGAAAATAGAAAATGAAGCTCCACTTTTGCACTATTGCTGTCAAGAAGCACTTACAAAAAAAAAAAAGCACTTGCACTTCTCTGAAAAACTGAAAGCAAGTTTCCTGAAAAAAATGGAAGCTGTAATAAAGGCTAAAGCACAGATATGCAAAAATTGTATAGAAAATTAAAATTTAGGTGTTGAGGCTTCTGTTAAATGTTTCCTAATGCAGAAAATGAATAACTTTTACTTAATGGAGAAAAAGAGCCTCTGTTGATGTGATATTATTTGGATCATTCTCAGCATAGCATGAGGTCCATGAGGGGCTCTGTGCTCAGAAACTAACCACTGGTGAAGGGCTAGAGGATGCCAAACAAACTGTGTATCAACAGATAGACTGCACAACAGCTATGTGGAGCTACAAGGTGGATGTTTCTTGTAAAGAGGTTGATTAGGGTATAAGAAAAGTGAGAAAGCCTCCAGATCAAAGTCCGTAAACTTCAAAATTGACTGCTCAGTCTCTGTCCATCCATCTGACCTCGATTCATCAGGAACCAACAAACAATTCCAGGTTCCTCTATGAAAAAAGACATAATAGACTGAGAGTCCTACGAAGGTTGACATTAGGCAACTAACACACCCTAAAGCAGATCACTTTGTATTCATTAGCTTCCTCCACTGCATCTTTGCTTTCCTCATTTGACTCCAAGAGACTGCCGGTTCCAGATCGATGCAAAATTCAGTTTTCATCTCCATCCGGCCTCTCGTCAAGAGTGTCTGGATGACATCAGCATTGAAGGTCATGTTCAATCAAAGTTGTCTAGACTTTTAAAGCAGTTGGTCTGGAGCAGAATGATCAAAAGGAGATATGGGTAAGGAATCAGCATGAGACAGCACACAATTTCAGTGCAACACCACACATACACACACACACACACATACACACTGACTCCACTATGATAAATCTGCATTGCAGTGTGTATAAACAGAGTGGACGGTGGTGATTGGGCTGACGATGTGATAACACAGAGATAGTCCTGACTCCGGCACATTTCTCCCTGCCTGTACTGTTCACTGGAGCATTCTAGAACCATAGGGGCTTTACACAGCATGAGCTCTGGATCAATGAACAGCCCCTGCATCTCTATTCAAGCCACACTGCATGTGAACAGAAAACAATAGTGTGTGTGTGTGTGTGTGTGTGTGTGTGTGTGTGTTTATTTATATATATATATATATATATATATATATATATATATATATATATATATATATATATATATATATATATACACATATATATATATATATACATACATATATATATATATATATATATATATATATATATATATATATATATATATATATATATATATATATATATATATATATCTGTGTGTGCGCAAACATTTAAAGAGACAGCAGTCATAAAGAAAAATAATAAATACTTAATATTTAGTGAGAGAGAGAGAGAGAGAGAGAGAGAGAGAGAGAGAGAGAGAGAGAGAGACACACACACACACACACACACAGTGTAATTGAGAGAAAAACACTGGACACTAAGTGAAAGCATAGAGAGACACTAAACAATGGGAGAGGTGAGACAGACTAAACATTGGGGGGGGTATGAGAGAGAGAGAGAGAGAGAGAGAGAGAGAGAGAGAGAGAGAGAGAGAGAGAGAGAGAAAGAAAATGTGATGCTCCCTATAGAATAGAACTGGGCTATTTTAGGAAGTCATTGCAGAGCCCTTCAGTTACAGCCTAACTGAATATCGAGATCATACATTAACCTTTAACTTCACCTTTAACCTGAGCTTTACAAAACTGTATTAATCTAGCACAGAACTGAACATTTATTCTCTTCTTCTTTCCTGTCCTCTGCTTCTCTCACTCTAATTCACTCACCTTTACTGTTACTCAAGTGGAAATCAGACAACAACAGCAGCAGCACATAGACTTAACCTAATCTAAAGAGTCTATATAAGTTCCACCAATACAAAAACAAGCTCCAATACAAAAAGTCAACACCAACATCTTTCTTGTATTCCCAGCAACCCCGCTCTCAACCTCTGCCCCTTGTTTTACCTGCCAGCACAAGAGCGCCGCTGCTGCTGGATCTGCGGAGCAGTCGTAGCCCATCGGACCACGAGCGGGATTTAGGCAGACGTCTGAAGAGGCGTCCGATGCGGCGGGACACCTGCGTGAAGCAGGCTCCTGCAGCCGCTGCCTCATCCTGGGCTGCCCTCATGCCGCCGGGCGGGGCTATCTGCGTCCGGCCACGTCCATGACCCCAGCTCCAGCTCCAAGCCCGCTGGCTCCAGGTGCGGTCCCGGCCGGGGCTGGAGGCCGGCGTCTCTGTGGCGCTGTGCTGAGGGCTGTCTGTGCCAGCCGCTGCTGTGCCTCCACCATCGCAGAGCTGCGCTGGGCTTTTAGTGGCGCACTCTGGCTCAACACCCCCCACCCCTGCCCCCTGTGCCACCCTGCACCCCTACCCTCGCCCAATACCCTCTCTCACATGCACACAAACTGCCCCTACCTCACTGCTCATTCATTCACTCAATCGCTCTCTGTGGATGTACTCACTCAGTGCCACTCTCTCATCCTGCTTTACACCTGCTCTCTGCCTACCCCCTGTTTTTCTGACTCAGTGCTGCTTGACCACTCACTCTCTCCCGTTTTCTCACTGTCACTCTCTCTGTTGGACTATTCCCAGTTTTCTCACTCCGTGTTGCTCAACCACTCTCCCTCTCTCCTCCTGTCCCCTCATTCCCACTCAGTACCGCTTGACCACTTCCTCTCTCTCTATCTCCCACTCTCTCTCCCCTCCCCACTCTCACACCCAGCGCCGCTTGACCATCCTCTGTCTCTTGTCCCCTTGTTTTCTCACTCAGTGCCTCTCGATCACTCTCTCTCGTCCCCCTGTTTTCTCACGCAGTGCGGAGTGCACTCAGGCCGATGCAGCACCCACACATCCTCCTCTGCAGCACGCTTTTCATAGCCTTCTTAAAGCTACAGATACGCACACTCCCTCTCGCTCTCCTCTCTCCCTCCCTCACTCATCCTACCTACTTTCTCCTTATGTCGTCAACTATGGCTGCTCCACTTCCGCCGTGTGAGTGCATGAGAAAATGTGAAGGAGTGTAAAGACAGAGATGTGGGACACTTGTGTCTCTCTCTGTCTCTCTCTGTCTCTCTCTGTCTCTCTCTGTCTCTCTCTGTCTCTCTCTGTCTCTCTCTGTCTCTCTCTGTCTCTCTCTGTCTCTCTCTGTCTCTCTCTGTCTCTCTCTGCTGGGTTCCTACCGGCCAAGAGACAGTCAGTGTTGATGGTTGTGATGGTATATAATGATAGAAAATAATGCTAATTAAAAGAGATGATTATGCGCTAGGTGGTGTATAAGCATGAAAGGACAGAGCAACATCCTGCTCCATTATGCAGGGCTATTGCTATTAGTGAAGATTACAGCAAATATAACATTCGGACATAAACACATATTAATGAACTGCCACATACATCTACACACAAAAAAAAAAAAAAAAACACCCCATCATGGTCTATTTTGCATGCCTGTTGCTGCTGTAATGACAAACCCAAAGCATCCAAACATAAATGCATACTGATGATCTTGCACGTATATTATTGCTTCACCACCACACTCACCACCCACCCACCCACGATGAGTAATAATGGTGAATTCCAACATCAATGTGTAAATAAATGCTAATGGGTATTATGCTATAGATTTATCAGGGCAAATTATTGAAACTTCATTGCCCTTTGCTAAAAGGAGAGACAGAGACAGGACAGAAGAGTCAAGGGTGACCTAATTATATCCTGCAACTCCCCATAGTTCTGTCACAGTTAGCTCTCCGCACCACTACTTTCCTTATACTGAGCTACAAGAGAACAAACTGATCCTGACCTACCAAATCACACTGTTATGTAATGCAGCACTACCAACATAGAGAGCACTTTACAATAATCTAGTACTTCTATTTATCACAACTTTGAGATACACCTACCTTATGCATTACTCTGAAAAAGACACCATATGGCTCCAATTACTTCTTTTGCACTGGGACTTATGTAAACCCTAGTTATGCCAGAGGGTGGCTGATACAAACTGGGCATGGCAACAGGACCGCAGTATCTAACTGTATATCAACAAGGTGGACCTACAAGACGTTTCAAATAAAGTGGCCATAATATAAGCAGTACATGATATAAGCCTCCATGGTCTCAGGTCTTCACATCCTGAAAGTCTAATGTGTGTTTACCTTTGATTCTGAGCAGCTATGGAGTGCTGCAGACTGAAGCATGGCTTCCTGTGTCTGTCAGCCGGAGTGAAAGGGGCATTCAAAAGCCCAACACAATATCTCTCCTGTTCAATAAGCATCTGAACAAGGTTTCGCCTGTGCGGCAGTGACCACTAAAATGTCCGTCCATGCAGCAGAACATATGTTAGGGGCTTGTGGGGCAAGATCCAACCTACACAGTCCAAGAAAAGAAGACTTGCAAAAGAGGGAATGGATGAGAGAGGAGAAGCCTACAGGCCACTGGGAGAAGAACGTGGACGTGACAGCTGATCTTTTCAATGAATGGTAACCAAATTGTGACCCCAGAACCTTTGTCCTTAAAGCCACTGAAGGAAATGGCAGCTAAATTAACCCAATCTACAAGGAGGACTGACTATTACTGCAAATCAGCCTGTCCTCTACAACCATCAAGTATAATCCTATAAGATAAAGTAATTAGTCCTCTAAACTGCAGGTTTAGTATTTGCTTCTTAATCTTATGACTTATTAAAGCAATAAGCTACTAATGCTCAACACCACCCTTTAATCATGGCAAAACTACTCCAAGACAAGGCCTCAAGTTGCTCATTGCTTTTATAAATTGACAACAAATACAACGTAAGATACACTTATTTTTAACAAAATAATACACAATACCTAGCTCACAGTAGGTTCTAATTTAAAAGCAACAGAACACTGAAAGAGTAGCCCATAAACAGTACAATAACTTAGCACATTATTACTGAATTGACTTAACATGCAGTCATTTATGCACAAATCAAGTTTGTTTGAATGAGACCCAGCCAATCCGATTTTGAGCTGCACGTTGTCTAACATTCATTGAATATTATGAAATATTCAGTAACAACTATGAAAGTAATATGCCAGTTATGTAGTGAGGGATTAAAGTGAGGGGCCCTATACAGGCCTTTCCGGTTGAAGAGGTTAAGTGGTGGATTAAGTGCTTTATGGACAGTTATGGCCCTTTTGAATGCAGTTATACACAAGAGAGGATTCCTGTTTTTCTCTTTTGCAATATTAAATATTTGGCCAAAGGGGTCTATGGGGCAAAGAGGGGTCAAAGACACTTGAAATATGAGACAGCGTTTCCTCTTTAGCTGAGGGGTAAAGCAGAGGACAAGCATTCAATGACTAAATGTCAGTGTTAAAAAACAAATGATAGATGATAAAATCCACAATGAAGGGTCCTACTTCACATTTAATCTAGGTCTCCTGCATGATATGTAAAACTGAGCTCTGCAGGCAGTGCAAGCCTAAGTATTAAAGACATACCCCGCATTCATGGCCCGACTAGTGCAACGACACATGAGTATTCGCTCTTTGGCCACTTTACTAGAAACACCTCTTTTGCAGCTCCACCTTGTTTGTGTGCAATTAGAGACTCTAGCTCATCTGTTGATTAACAGTTTGCGTTGGTCATCCACTAGCCCTTTATCAGTGGTCAGTTTCTGACCACAAAACTGCTCTTGGCTGGATATTTTTGGCGCAGTCGATTGTTCTCGACCTGGCAGTGACACAAACATGTCAAGTCTCTGTCACAGCTACTATACCTGATGCACTTGTACCAACATCACACACTACCATATTCAATGCATGTGTTTAGAATCCACCACCCAGATAATATCTGGCAAAAGTGGCTTTGTGGTCAGAAACTTACCAGTGATGAATGAGATAAAGGATGGATGACCATTTCTTCAGGATATTAGGACCACTGTCTGTAATTATACAGCTATATGTACGGCCTATAAACTAGGTATGGTAGGCGTTTCCAAAAAGTGGTCAGTAAGTGTATATAGGTTTATTAGAAAACTAATCAACGCCACATATTGTACATTAAACTTCTTTAATGGTACCCCTCATATCACCAGAACGCGCTCGCTCCTCTCTCTAGTGCTGCATTTTCCTGGAACCTTTTTAATTACAAAAATTAATCTGACGTCGGACAGCCACGCATGAGACTTAATCCATCTGCAAGACGGATGAACACAGTTGTACTCCATCAGGGATTAAGCGCAAGAGCAGACATGCGACATCCCTCAATCATCGAGAAAAAAAAGGAGTAGAAAGAGGGGGAGGGGGTTCGCTGCTTAAAATGAGCCAGATTAGAGTAGCAAAGCCAGACTGATGGGCTGCTGTGCATCTGAGAGAGAGAGAGAGAGAGAGAGAGAGAGAGAGAGAGAGAGAGAGAGAGAGAGAGAGAGATATTCAGCATTCTCAGAGCTGTTATGGCTGATGAGCAGAGACAGGCTTTCGTAAGGAGTGTTTTGATGCTCATAGTCACAGACATGTGGCACCGGATGCTGCCTACAAGTGTTTGCCTGCATTGGATGGCCTGAACAAACCTCGCTCACCTTGCACAAACCTTCCTTTGCCACACTGCCACTGTAATGACTCAGCAAAGAACCAGATAATACTCCTCTTGGTGAGAACTCTTGTGCTGGAATAACACACACAACCTTGGCCTATATATTTTTAAAAGCTGTACATTTGTAGAGAAGAGTCACAATCAGCCGTCAGTACAGTAAGAATTCCACAACTGTCCACTATGTATATTTTATATACAGTTTTGTGCAGACGTATGGGCATCCCAGTCAGAAGTGAACAAGGCTTTTTTGATGTTTTAAATAAAAGACATTTCTGCACATTTTAACGCACATTTCTTCAGAATTTAACATTAGAAGAAAACCAAAAAACAAAATGTGACTAATATGTTGTTTTGTTTTTCTAACGTGTTACACTGAAATGAAATGTCATATGTAAGTTTGTATGTCATAGCATATTATATAAATTTTCTCTGTAACCAAATTGGTTGTATTACCCTTGAAAATAGCCATTCCAAACTTTTACAAGTCATCACGATGCCCACCTTCACACATCGACTGTAGTTTGATTGTCACATGTGAGACAGAGAGAGATATAGAGAAGGATAAAGACAGAGGGAAAACAAGAGAACAAAAACAACACGGAGAGAAAAAATGAACACACAGGAAGTGAGCTGTTTATGGTATGGACGTAACCACTGCCCCAGCAGCTCTCTCATTCAGTGTGTATAATTAAGGGCTGTGAGTTAAATAGGGTTGTGCAGCATCGCTCTCTCTTTACCCCGCCTTCACCACCACTGCCTCTTAAATACACCATTTCCCAGAATGCCACAGGAGCAGGCCACTTCAAAACAGTGTCAGTGCTAAATTCAGAACCTAAAACAGAAGTGTTCCATTGTGCTGCAGCAACAGGCCCTTTAAAAGAACATTCCACCAATTTTTCTAAATGGATGCATAGTTCAGTAATTGTAAAAGAATGTCATGTAGAGAGGTTTGGTGTGAAAAGTCACACTGCAAAGAAATTTATCCAAAACAATCAGTAAATCTACACAGTCTTCTGAGATTTTATATGTAATGTTACTAATAATAAAATGGTGGAAAATCTGCAAAAAAGGTTTCTTTGGGTACTATTTTGCCTTACAATGTCCTGCATGTCCACCATGAACAGACTTAAAATGTACTTTTTAGTCCAAAGGTTTACCCCACAACTACTGTAAAATAATGTCTCAGCCATCATAATTATAATCTGTGTAACTATGTAAGCATATCTTTTATTCCATGAGAGAGAGAGAGAGAGAGAGAGAGAGAGAGAGAGAGAGAGAGAGAGAGAGAGAGAGAGAGAGAGAGAGAGAGATGGACAGACAGACACATAGAAAGAAAGAGAGAGAGAGAGAGAGAGAGAGAGAGAGAGAGAGAGAGAGAGAGAGAGAGAGAGAGAGAGAGAGAGAGAGAGAGAGAGATGGACAGACAGACACATAGAAAGAAAGAGAGAGAGAGAGAGAGAGAGAGAGAGAGAGAGAGAGAGAGAGAGAGAGAGAGAGAGAGAGAGAGAGAGTGAAAAAGAAAGAAAAAGAGCAAGAAAGAAAGAGAGAGACAGAGAGGGAGAAAAAGAAGGAGCAAACGAGCAAGCAAGCAAGAGAGAGAGAGCGAGAGCGCGCGAGCGAGAGAAAGAGAGAGAGAAAGAAAAAGACAGAGAAAGAGTGAGAGCGAGAAAGACAGAAAGAGAAAAAGAAAGAAAGAGAAAGAGAGAGCACAAGAGAAAGAGAAAACGAGAGAGAAAGAGAAAGCGCGAGAGAAAGAAAAAGAAAGAAAGACAGAGAGAGACAGAGAGGGAGAAAAAGAAAGAGCGAGAGAGAGAGAGAGAGAGAGAGAGAGAGAGAGAGAGAGAGAGAGAGAGAGCGCGAGCGAGAAAGAAAGAAAGAGAGAGAGAAAGAAAAAGACAAAGAGAAAGAGTGAGGGCGAGAGACAGAAAGAGAAAAAGAAAGAAAGAGACAGAGAGAGAGAAAGAAAGAAAAAGAGAAAGAAAAAAAGAGCATGAGAGAAAGAAAAACAGAGAGAGAAAGAAAGAGAGAAAGAACGAGTAAAAGAGAGCGAGCGAGAGAGAAAGAATAAGACAGAGAAAGAGTGAGCGAGAGAGAAAAACAGAAAGAGAAAATGAAAGAGAGAGAGAGAGAGAGAGAGAGAGAGAGAGAGAGAGAGAGAGAGAGAGAGAGAGAGAGAGAGAGAGAGAGAGAGAGAGAGAAAATAATCATTTCAACTACTTCTATCTAGGTAGCCTAGCTGTCTTAAAATGTTACATTCATTGGAGATCAAATAGTAAGTTAACAGAACAATGTGTGATACGTCTCAGCCTACGTCCCTGTTAACTGCTTACTGAGAGGTAGACTTCAGAGGCATTAAACCCGAGAGAGTTTCTCTAGAACAGAACATTTCAACATCAAGCCACTCTGAATGACTTGGTTACATCTTAACAATTTGATTATGAAGGACTTAAAAGAAATGAAGAACATAAATTCATTGGTATTCCCCTTTAACAGCATAACGGTGGGTTCACACGCATGACCCTAAATTTAACACTATTCAAATAAGTCATGTGATCATGCGTTTAGGTAGATAAAGAGCATGGCATTTAAAAAGTGAAATAAAACAAACACACATAACTGCTGGGACTTTCCACAAGTGTCCAGTTTTGTTCTCAAAAACCACAACAAAACCTCAGAGGAGAAATCCTCCCTTCTCTCAGATACTGGATTAAACGTTAAAGCAGAAAGAGGAAGAAAACATGCTCAGATTAAAAGAACCTAACTATCCAGACAGGCTTTTCTGCTTTAGGCTCTTTTGCCATATTAAAGTCACATGATTTAAAGAAAAGTGATGTAAACCGCATACTCTAATACATGCGCTCTCTCTCTCTCTCTCTCTCTCTCGCTCTCTCTCATTACACAGTACTGTATATGAGGTGTAATGGTCAAAGACCACCTTTTACTGATTTAATTTCCAGTCAAAGTGCACATTGAGTACTGTAAATTACTGATGGACAGAAACAGGAGATCTGATTTAGAGCAGAGCTTGATTTTCTCCACTCTCTCAACAATGAAGATTTTATTTAATCTGTTGATAAACAGTGTGCTTTAGTCATCCTCTAGTCCTTTACCACTGGTTAGTTTCTGACCACAAAATTGCACTTGACTGGATATTTTTGGGTGGTGGATTGTTCTCGACCTGTCAGGTTCTTTGATTGCTCATGGTTCTTTATAGAAGCATTTTCTTTACTAAAAAACCCTGAAGAACCATCTTTTTAAGAGTGATTTATCAGATGGTGATTGTTCTGGTGGTTTGCCAGGTCTTGCATGACTAATTGGAGTTCTGTTTTTTCCATATCTTAATCATTTTTTGAGCTTCAGCATTTTCACTTATTTTCCTTTGACTTTTTTCTTATGCAGCTGGATTATCTTATAGCTAATCTCCACAGAATAATGTATTTAATGGCCATTTTGACTGGAAATTAAATAAATGAAGGGTGGTCTCTGATGGATGCTGTAAGTAGGTTAGAAAAAGATGCAGAGGACCAGAAGAGCCAGGCAGCACAGAGACTTCAAAGGAAAAGTATTACAGTCTATTAGAGCACAGTGTTCTGCCTCACTGCCTCTGAGGCCAAGACCTGTACCCAGTGACCCAGCACTGTGTCTTAATTGACTTCACCAAAGAGCTCTGGCAGTACAAGAGAACAATGAGGACAAGGACACAGACAGGTAACAAAGAAACAAACTGCTGCAATAAGTATTATTGATATCAGGTGGAGGGAAGACAGATCAATGCATATCATTTAATTCAGAGGTACCATTTCTGGTCACTTATAAAAGCAATTAATACACTTGAATACACTAGATTATGTTGTTGTAAGTAATCAAAAACAGACCAAAGAGCTGGTACTATTTGGGTGGTAGGTCATTCTCACCACTGCAGTGACACTGACATGGCGTTGGTGTGTTAATGTGTGTTACACTAGAACGAGTGTATCAGATACAGCAGTGCTGCCGGAGGTTTTAAACACCTCTGTATCACTGCTGGACTGAGAATAGTCAACCAATGAAAAATAGCCAACCAAAAGTCCTGTGGGCAGCATCTTGTGATCACTGATGAAGGACTAGAGGATAACTAACACAAACTGAGTGGCAATAGATGAGCTACTGTCTCTGACTTTACATCGACAAGGTGGTCCAACAAGTCAGAAGCGTGTAATAGTGTGGACAGCGGGTAGAAAACTAATTAATCTTATACAATCTTATAACAGTGTCACCTTGAATACACATGCCAAATCTATCAAGTGACAATCATAATGCCAGTCAATCAACTGTCATTAAAAAAAATCTTATCCATTATCTGTAGAACTGTGCAAAATATATTAATGAAATGACATGACTGTACACTACCCCACCATTTTTCTGTGTATTTTGAGATTATGGATGAAACATCTGGTTGAAAGCGTTGTTGAAAGAAAGCGCACCCACTTTTTTTCCATTCTACGTTGCCTTAAATGTCCTCTAAAAATTTTAATGTTTTTCACATGGTATGGTGTGGTAGGGCTGGACGACATGGCAAAATCACAATACATCACAAAACTTCAAGATATTTTCACTATACACAATATACATCACATATTTAGCTTTTCTGAGATTTAATAAATTGTAACTGATAAAACAGAACCAGTAATGCCACATTAAAAACTATGATGATTAAAAAAGGAGTTGTTTTAAGTATACTCACAACAGCGTGTTTGGCAGTGCTCGATTTTGTAGACTTCTTTGGTTGTTTTAAGTATACTGCCAGCTTTAGTAAATCAAACAGTTATTTCAAATGCAAGAGACACTGTGCCTGTGCTCGCATGACATTGTGCATATAGTTCATTCTAATCCACCAGTTTAAGCAGTTAAAGCCAGAATTTGCATCAGTAGAGCCCTAACATTTGGAAATGGTGCTGTCCAAAAACAACTATGGCTTTAATTATAGACTACATGATATCAGGTTTAAGTATCATAGTGACTCAGACTGGTATAATTATGACTCACACTGTTTGGATCTGAGCTAATAGACTGGAGAGGATGAATTAAAGGCCTGTAGAGCATCTTTCTGAAGCAGAACATGAAATCCTCTAAAAACTCTCAATCCAGTTTTCGATTTGTCTTCTGTTCTCTGAATTCCAGCACTTTAACTGTCCTCTCACCGACAGTAAAACAGCTCTCTGCAGTAACTACCAACACTGCAGAGTACTGCTGACGCACTGCCAACTCAGCACTGCACCACACACGCACTACAGGCATGCCTGCATACACACAATCTCTCTGATGCTGGCCAGGTAAGACTCAGAGCATACCTACCTGCTACATGCAAAAGGCTGAATATCATTCTATCTCTGGACATGTTAAAACTTGTATATATTCATTCACTTTCACTAGAAAGCATCATTCCACCTACAATACTACACTATTAGGTTTCAACCTCAGCTTCTCAGAAACCTGATAAAACGTATTTCCTTTGCAACTTTGAGTTTCATATCAGTTCATGTCATTTTTGAGACAACAGCGTCACAGACAAAGAATGTTGGCTCTGAACATTTCGGGGAAGGAGATGAGAGAGGTGGAGGAGTGAAGGAGACATCTTCCCTCACATGCCCGCCCCTTCAGTAAGATAATACGGGACAAACCACCTCGATCCTGATTTCACCAACACACAGAAGGGGAATTCCACAAATGTTTGTCTAAATCTCTGCCTAATTCAGTCGCTGAGATGCAAACAAAGGGATTCAGAGTGGTTTAACATGAAATGATGCAGAGAAACTTACCAACACAGTGGTGGTGATAGGAACCAGGGGTTCCTTATATTTACATTTGTTTTGCATATATGGTCATTTTTTCACTATCCAAAACAATTACTGAATTTGAGATCAGTGAACCTTCTTGTGTCTTCTGAGTTTTTATACATGATGGGGTTAATGGTTAATCATGACTGAGAAAATATGTTTTGCCTGTCAACACCTTGCATGCATATCTCCACCATGTATGCATATGTATATTATATATATATATATATATATATATATATATATATATATATATATATATATATATATATATATATATATATATATATATATATATATATAAAATACATTTTTGTGAATACTGAATTAAACTAGAGTGTGAACAAAGTCATACAAACTGGCTGTAAGCAAGTGCGAGTGTCGGGATGACAGGATGAATAAGTGTTTCTAAATCGGCTGTGTGTGATGGAGAGGGTTACTGTGCCCTCCTAATAGTGTTTATCTAGCTAGAAGGCCTCCCATTACTCCCACTGCAGGTAATTAGGCCTATAGTAGAGATACTGGCTGCTCCACATCCACACCATTTACAAACACGACTAAAACCATATGGATAAAGTACTATACTGTGATTGTTTCATATTGTGATTGTGATGCAATGTGGTTACAGATGAGCGCAACATATGGGGGGGACCCAAAATACAAATCGTGCCATAACTTTTGCACAAGCCATGTGTTACGGTTTATCCCCCCCCCCAATATGTTAGTCAGCAGACACAGTAACTGTGCATTAAAATGTGCAGAGGTATGTTTTCTGTAAAGGCTGTGTTATTTTTGACTTATCTTCACTTGGTCAACAACACATTACTTGATCAGGGATGCAAACTTTTTAAACCACTATATATGATGTGCATTGTGCTTTGAATAAGCAGCGTTCATGCTTTTAGTCAGTCAATCTACAGCAATGACTGTGTCCATCATTCTAAAACGCAGCAAATGAATCACACTTACAGCCACTGGACAAATCAGAATTCTGAGTGGTCAATGTCAAAAACAGGATTTTGAATACGGCATGTATTTTGCAAGTTTATTATTTGTACTTCCATCTTACTTATTAAGGAGATCTTAAAACTGAAAGTTAAACTGAGAAAAAGTACATAGTGGGTGGACCAATACCAAAGTGGGCGGGCGTAAGCCCACAGGGCCCAATCGTACTGTCAGCACCAGCCTCAAATCACCCAAAGAAGACCTGTGATTTGTCAAGCTCTACTGACTTGGGGGCAGATAGTCTATCATAAACATGACATATAGTGAAACAGAAAAACAAACAATGACCCCTGCTAGGGAACCCCCCTCCATCCTTCTGTGCCTTGCGTCCTCTGTAAAACCCCCGGGCCGTATCTGAAGGCCTTGTTTTGATTAAATGCTCTGGCATGATGTTATGACATGATTCAAGAAACAAAAACAACCCCCTACAGCAGGAAATACCAGCCAAACTAAGAAGAGTACAAAATGGTCACATGTGCAGATCCTCCTTACTCAGCCTTCTCCCCCAACACGATCAATCACCGTCTACCCCCAACCACACACACACTTTTCCCCTTGAATGTGCTGGACAGCAAAGCAGCAGATTAAAGAGGAAACAGTCATTCAGAGTGGCTTTACGCGAAATCACTGTGTATTGTAGGGAAACGTGTTGAATCAGATTTCGTTACAGTGGTGGTGACAGGAACCAGGGGGCGCCGTGTTTGCAACACAAATATAGCTATTAAAGGGTTCAAACATACAAAACCCCCTCTCACCTAAATACCATAAAATAATGTCTCATATATCAGTCAACATATTCATAACCATTCTATGTAATAACTCTCTGTGATGTGGCTTTTAGAGGCATTACACGCTTCAGACGTCTGGTTCCCATCCCCACCACTGCGAACAATTCTAACGTGGTTCGTTTCTCTAAAACGCAGCGTTTCACAACAAACCCCTCGGAATGACTCGGTTTTCCCTTTAATCACTGAATTATGCGGAATCGTTTGAAATGTCTTGTAACTGATCCTTTAAGCTTCAGTTGAGCCTGAAAACTGGAGCTTGTGTTAAGCAACATTCACTTACTCTCACACCTGCGCGCGGCGCTCCGTATGATTTTGCCGCACGCGTCGCAGAAGTCCCGCTTCACCACAGAGTGCGTGTTGAACAGGTGGCCCTGTCCCGCGCTGTCCGTCTTGGCGCGCGGCTCCGGTGG
Organism: Pygocentrus nattereri; assembly: GCF_015220715.1. NCBI lineage: Eukaryota > Metazoa > Chordata > Actinopteri > Characiformes > Serrasalmidae > Pygocentrus > Pygocentrus nattereri. Next base: position 22,878,531 of record NC_051231.1, on the reverse strand, counting down.
GCTCCAGCTGAAGATGGACCACGCCTCCCTGCGGTGTCTCTCGCTCCGTGCGCGCCTCACCACGTCCCCGCGCAGCCGAAGCCCCTCCGGCAGGCCTCCGTCTGCGCAGGTCCTCCAGCCGTCCGCGTCGCAGCTCGCGAAGGCGCCGTTATTGTTGGCGTTGGCGTTCTCACGGGCCGCGCGCTCCGCACTGCGCTTTCGCGAGGATTTCCGCGCGACTCTCCTGCTTGCGTGGCTCGCGAGTCTCGGCTCCAGGTGGTGCTGAGCCGGGTGCTGCCTCAGCGTCACGGACGCCATGGACGCTCCCAAACAAACGGTAGCGTTAACTCTGTCCGCGCTCGCGGCTGTGTGTGTGTCTGTGTGTGTGTATTCAACTGCCGTGTAGTGCCGCGCGCACGCCGCTCCAACGCTCTTTAAATGGCAAGAAAAGCACCAGCGCTCTTAAAGAGCCCGCGAGCTTGCAGCGCCCCGCCCCCTCACAGCGCGCGGAAAACCCCAACAGGGAATGCAGAACACGCCCACTGGAGATACGTCGCTTCACGCGGAGCGCGTCGTGTTTGTTTTGAACAAAATGCTGTGGGAGCTCATTGAGGCCGCGCTGTAAAGCCCACCTGCACATCGGAGTGAAGGAACGGAGTTAACCCAAGTTAAACACTGCGGAAAAAATTAAACCAACTCAAAAATGAATCGCTGATGTAGTAACTCCGATTCTGAGTAAGGTTGTTGAGGAATGCTTAAAACCTTGTGTCGCCATTTTTTGTTGTTTTTCAGTTTTTGACATAATATGAAAATTGCTGTTGCTCTTTACACTGTATGTAAATTTCATTACCATTGGACCAAAAGAAACGGCCCAAAATGACTTGGAAAAAAAATCTGGTTCCATTGACTTACATGAAAAGTAAAGTAAGTTTTTTCCTTCTCCTGTAAAGTTACCATTTGATTATGATACTATGATGTTTTCTTCCAACTAACAGCAAACTCTTAAGTTACAGTAAGTTTATTCAAATGTACTGTATTCACTATTTATTGTAAGTTTGAGTTGAATACAATTAGGCCAATAAAGGGTTGTTTTAAAAGTTTGCTTATGATTTAGGCTGGATTGTCTTCCCCTCTTCTAACTTTGTCATCACTGTCCAAAGAAAAACATGATTGTCAATTTCTACTTTTCTACATCATTTGAGCTCAGCGGTTGCCCTTAATTTCATGAGAAAATTTCATGATGAATGGACCAACAGAAATGCTCCAAAATGCATGGATTAAAATCTATTTACATGAACTTACTTTGAAAATGCAGAGGATTTTTACCCTCTTCAGTAAATTTACCATTTTGGAGACACAAAACTGCATATCATCATTGCCCAACAAAAAACAAGTAACAGACACCAGACTGTTTCTTCCATGTACTGGTCATTTAGCCTGTTCAGAATGAATTATTCTTGACACCTAAAGGGAGAAGCTGGTTGCCGCAGCACAAGCGGAATATATTCTAATGTTTTACGCTAAAACATGAGTTGTGCTGACAAAATATTCTAATTCTATATTTAAATGATTTGGATTTTCATGCTTTTCTTGTAACATTTTTGTCAATTTTAGACATTTTATATACTAAATTGCCAAAAGTATTTGCTAATCTGCCTTCACACGCATATGAACTTGAGTGACATCTCATTCTTAATCCATAGGGTTTAATATGATGTCGGCCCACCTTTTGCAGCTGTAACAGCTTACATTCTTCTGGGAAGACTTTCCACAAGGTTTAAGTGTGTTTGTGGGAATTTTTGACCATTCTTCCAGAAGCACATTTGTGAGGTCAGACACTAATGTTGGACAAGAAGGCCTGACTCGCAGTCTCCACTCTAATTCATCCCAAAGGTGTTCTATCGGGTTGAGGTCAGGACTCTGTGCAGGCCAGTCAAGTTCTTCCACACCAAATTCACTCATCCATGTCTTTATGGACTTTGTTTTGTGTACTGGTGCGCAGTCCTGTTGGAACAGGAAGAGACCATCCCCAAACTGCTACCACAAAGTTGGGGGCATGCAATCTTCCAAAATCTCTTGGTCTGCTGAAGCATTAAGAGTTCCTTTCACTGGAACTAAAAAACAACCCCACACCATAATCCCCCCTCTACCAAACTTTACACTTGGCACAATACAGTCAGACAAGTACCGTTATCCTGGCAACTGCCGAACCCAGACTCGTCCATCGGATTGCCAGATGGAAAAGCGTGATTTGTCACTCCAGAGAACATGTCTCCACTGCTCTGGAGTCCACTGGCGGCGCTTTACACCACTGCATTCGACGCTTTGCATTGTGCTTGGTGATGTGAGGCTTGGAACAGCTGCTCGGCCATGGAAACCCATTCCATGAAGCTCTCTCTGTTCTTTTTACGTGGCCTACCACTTCGTGGCTGAGTTGCTGTCATTCCCAATCGCTTCCACTTTGTTATAATACCACTGACAGTTGACTGTGGAATATTTAGTAGTGAGGTAATTACACAACTGGACTTGTTGCGCAGGTGGCATCCTATCATGGTACCACACTAGAATTCACTGAGCTCCTGAGAGCGACCCATTCTTTCACAACTGTTTGTAGAAGCAGTCTGCATGCCTAGGTACTTGGTTTTATACACCTGTGGCCATGGAAGTGACTGGAACACCTGAAATCATTTATTTGGATGGGTGAGTGAATACTTTTGGAAATATAGTGTAGATTGATAAATGTGTGGTAAATGTAACCTTAGTGAGTAAAACTCATCGTTCATCGTTTGCATATTGTCCATGTCTCTCTACCTTGTTTACTCTATTGTCTGCATGTTGTCATTCTCTCTAGCCCAACATCCCTTGAGTGTCTGCTTCTCTTCTAAATGTTTGTGACTTATCTAATATCAATCAATGACGCTTGAAAAGCAGTTCCCACCTGCTGCGGTTCTGTGGTGGCAAAATGCTACAAAGTCTACTTCTGCATCTGGTCTAGACTGTTAGCATTTGTCAAGCTGCAGAGTAGTATTAGGTTAAACTGGTTAAGAAATTGTTATTAATGCCTGTTATTATCAACTATCTGCAATTTAACATTAGTTTATTACAATTTTAACCTAGTTAAGCCTAACACTGAATTTAAATGACAATTTCTCAAGTGTACTGAGTTAGTACAACTATTACGTATAAGTCTGAAATACAACAAAATTAATGGAGTTAGTATGATTTAATCAATGCACTTAAGTGTATACAACAATAAACATGTTTTCTTCATACTCTGTCACTCAGTCACTCTTCATCAATGCCGCTTACCCTCCTGGGGGATGCTGGAGTCTATTGCAGCATTCATTGGGTGGAAGGCAGGAAACACCCTGGATGTGTCACCAGTCCATCAGAGGACAGACACACAGACATACTCACTCCTTTTTTTCATACTCAGGGATTTATTAGTTCATAGTTCAGGAAAATATTCATGGTCAAATGATCTGAGTTACTTAAACAGTTTAAGGCAATCAGTTTCCTCAAACCATTTGAGTTGACTTAACTCACCAATGGCAGCAGTACGTCAAACTATTGGCTTGGCATTTTGAAATTATTTATTTTCTCAAATTACGGACTTAACATTTAAAAAAATGGCTTACTTAGTCAAAATACTGACTTAAGATCTCAGAATGATAACTTTCTCAAAATATTGACTAACATTCACTAACATTCACTAACAAATATTGACTAACGTTAATGACTTTGTCTTCCACCCAAAGACAGCTGGGATAGGCTCCAGCACCCCCCACGAACCCTGAGGGAGAAGAGGCTTAGAAGATGTGTGTGCGTGTGTGTGTGTATGTGTGTATTGACTTTTTATGTCAAAACAGTGACTTACTATGTCTAAATAATGACTTTGATGAGATTTTGATACAGTGTCAGAATAATGAGTTCTTAAATTAAAAAAGATAAGTAATTGTGGGATAAGTCATGAATATATACTAAGTCATTATTTTGTCATACTGAGTGAATATTTTGAGATGTCATTATTATCTTATTTTGAAATTTCTTTTTTTTCAAGATCCCAGCCAAATTTATTTGACATACTGAGACCAGAAACAGAAAAAAAGTTACAATTCCAGTGGAGTTTTTTTCTCCTCTAGGAATGGGTTTTCCATAGAAAGCATAGAAAGTTTCAGAAAAGAATGAATGCAGTTGTTTTTATATAAACAGCTCATTCTTTACAGCTGTCTGATCATCAGGGCATTTATAACATCTTATTTTTTTTTCTTTCATTCACTACTAAAGATTAGCTTTAGCATCAATGAACCATGACCAGTCAGTTTGCACTCTACTGATAAAAATGGGTGTAAATGTAACAGTATTGCATTTATAGACATTCACCTCAGCAATATTAACCTATTTATTAATGCAATTAACATTTACATTTCCTTTGCTTTTGATGTTCTCTAATCTGATGCATGATGCATGAATCTGAAGACCTGAATTACATGGCTTTTTTAATACTTATATTAACCAAGTCTTTTGGTCACATGGGGCTACTGATTTAAAGACAACAGAAAATCCACATTTGATTGTGATTAAAATGAAGAAAAATGATACATAATGAAAAATAAAATGTAGTAGGTAAAGGTGTAACGATACAAAACTGCAGCATTTTAGACCAGTCTGAGTTAGTACAATAACAAATTTGGTTTCGGGTTAAAGGTTTGAGTCTTAAGTCAGTAAAATGTGTACAAGTCTAGGGGGCTTTCGCCAGAGTAGTGGGCTGGAGTGACGTTTCCTGAGTGGGTGTATCTTGCTCAGACTTTGTAGAACACAGGATGGACCTCAGCACACAGATATAAAAGATAGAGACAAATGTCATTGTATTACCTATACATTTATTAGTCATGGAGAATGTGGTATATGACACAATATGTTTACTACCGTTTGAAAAAGGGTTTCACACACATTCACACAGTTAAAGACTTTAAACATTTTGTATTAAGCACTTCTGCAACAGTCATTCTTCTGTTTATTTCATTTAAGGCTTATATTATTTTTGTCAAGCACTAGCATTTCAGGATTAGGCCTTAAACGTCAGACTTATAATGCAACCACTCTAGACTAGTCAGTAACTCCAATGAACTTAGCATGTTAATCATACAGTAATGAAAAGTGAGGAGCTTAAGTGATTCTGTAATTTTAGGGGTTCAGTTGCAACTAACTGCAACTTCATATCACATCAGTTAAGATCTGCTATGAAGTCGCAATTCAGCTCCACCACCATGGACCAATACAGTCCAAAGTACTATCTTTTCTGATTTAACCACAAGCAAAGCTCTCAAAGTTTCCACTGGACAGCCACTGCCTGGCCACAGCACGGTCTAGGCCACATGTCAGTAGTTCCCCCTCGAGAGACAGGATTTCCCCCCGTCACTTTCGAAAACCACCCATGCCTGTGGCACGAGGGAACCCAGCCCTTCGACGTCTTTCGCTTCCACAATAAAACACGGCCTCGTGAGGCCAAAAGTGTCCTCTTTTCTACACACAAACCCACCCAAGGCTAAACCAAAAATAAAGCATCGTGTCCAAAATAATACATTATTCATCACTTCCCAAAAACCCTTTTGCCTCTTTGAATTCATTAGGTTTTGAAAAGTAGAGGTTGTCCATTGTGTTAAATGGTTTATTTCCTAAGGGAGATATTCCACCTTCCTTTGGATGGGCTGGACAGCTGTTGTTTTTCTTGTAGCACTTGCCGAAAGTGTTTAAAACCTTTTTTTTCCCCACAAACACGGTGCTGATTATTTCTCCTGTGCAACCTCCATTCGTCATATGTTCCATTTTAAACAGGCGATATTTTTCTTGTATTTGCTTTATGTCCACTAATGACATTTCTGTTGGATGGTCTAACAAAAACCTTTTGTGACCTTTTTCTATTCTCTCTGTATTACACAGGCTGTGATGACCGGCTGCCGTGTATTGTGACTCAAAAACCAGCCCGAAACACTCCTTATAACTTTAACCTAAACTACTATAGGTGGAATAAGTTAAGTGATACTTTATTAATCCCACAAATGGGGAAATTCCACCTCTGCATTTAACCCATCCATGAAGTGAAATACCACATACACTCTAGTGAGCACACACACACTAGGGGGCAGTGAGCACACTTGCCCGGAGCGGTGGGCAGCCCTATCCACAGCACCCGGGGAGCAGTTGAGAGTTAGGTGCCTTGCTCAAGGACACCTCAGTCATGGACTGTCGGCACTGGGGATCGAACCGGCAACCTTCCGGTCACAAGGCCAGTTCTATAACCTACAGCCCATGACTGCCCTAATATGAATGCTGGAATATATATAAATATACTGGATTTTGTCACAAAACAATGATTTCAAAACAGACTGTTTTTGCAACTTAACTTTCACATACAGGCTGGGGACAGAACAGTACTTTTTAAAGAAAGTGTAAATGCTACATCAAACTTTTATTTCAAAGAAGCAAGGAAAATGTGTTTTTTCTATGATTTGGGCCCTTTAAATGAATGGTAGTAAGTACAAGTTCACAAGCCACTTGCAGAAATGACTATTATATCAAAATGAAAAGTTTAGCTTCACAAGGCTGCAACAAAGAAAACAACTAAATAAACTAAAAATGGAAGTAGCCCTTTATACAGATGCACTCAATAGACATGTTTAGTGCTGAGGTAGGACCACATCCCCTGTCCTGTTTACACCACTTCTAAGCCCAAATCTTTTTAGGCCAAACAATGTGCAGTGGTTTTTCCATCACTATCTACAAATCGAAGCTGCCCAGCACATTTACGTCTGGTCAGGCAAGTTTTCTTTCCTTATTTTTTGCAGATTCTCTTCTGTAGATCGATGGACTAATTAAATGGGCAAGGCTGCATAGTTATCTATAAAGGCAGAATCAATTAGGCCAACGCATGTGACATATTTAGTACCTATTAATTTAAACAGGAACACTTTATACGTGGCTGGGCAATAATCAGAACACTCAGAAGGCTAAATAAATGGAGGCATCAATATTTAATATGGTGCGTCCATAGATGAGGCAGCAGAACTACTGGTGTGGAAAGAAGTCCTGAGATCAGTGCAAGATATCGATAATCAGTTTCACAGCAGGTGAAAAGTAAAAAGGAAACAGAGTTTAAGTGGAGTCTCGTGTTGAACTGACCTGTTCCTTTCCCCTTTACAATCAACTTTAACCGTCAGTACATGGCTCAGTGAGTGAAAAGTTCTTTAGCTTGGACACTTGGTTGTGCTCTTCACAATCCTCATGGTCCTTTTGGTTGTAGTAAATTCGGCTCCACCACCAGCGAAGAGTTAAATGCTCTAAGACCATAAAAACAAAAAACCGTGTACTCTAGATTAGATGGCATTCTTGGGAAAAAAAAGGTGAAAACATGTAGACAAAAGGAATAATATGCATGTGTTTTTTATGGGTTCAGTCAATATTCAATAAAATGTGAAAAAAACACAAGTCAAATAGCTTCTAGTCATTTTTATGAGTATTCACTTCAGTGTGTGAATTTTTATCAGTGTGACAGGAAACTGGAAGATGAGAAAGTACACATTAGCAGTGTCTAAAGAGAGCAAAATAATCTGTCTGCACGCCACGCAAACACATGGATTTGTGGTTAGCCCTTTTATTTGTCGGTCAGTGGTCCTTTCCTGTCAAAGCCATGGTGATATTGCGTCAGTAGTCTGTTTTGGAGCTGTAGCTTGAGGCAACAGTGATGAGGCCGAAGCCAGTTTTCCAACTGCCATCTTTTTTTTCAATGTTTTTGCTCCACCTTACATGATGCAGCAGTTATACTCTGGCACCTGCATCATTTAAGGTGGAATGAAAAATCAGAACCCAGCAAATAAGAAACTAACTTCAATTTTGTGTGATAATATTGGTTTTAGTCACCCGGTACAGTCCAAATGTGTTTCCTACTGCTCTGGACTGGAGAGAAATGAGTATGCTATGCTGCATTTATTATAGAGAAGAAATGAGAGCATCGCCAGATTAGACAGGTTCTCTAGAAATATAATCTTATGCTTCTTACTCTGATGATGAATGTTTATTAGTGATGTTTATCAATTGCTTTGTAGTATTTTCAATTAAACAAATAAATAAATAGATCAATACATGTTAATAAGATTTTTAAAAATGCTTTTTCATTTCTTAGCTTTCCTTCTTCTTAAACAATATTAGAACATTTAGGATAATAGATATCTGAAAATATTTCACAGTTGCATCCCTAGTTTTTCACAGTAACTCTGTCATTCCGCTAAACACCGGGTGTAGTGTAACAACTTGCTATATGCTGCAGCTAAGCATTATAATTCTACTTGAATACACCAATACAAAATGACACATTAGATAAGTTGTATAAGATAGTAATTGACCTTTTTGTGACAGAAAGAACTGCTAATATTAAAGCACATTTGATGTTCAGGGCTTCTTTATGATAAAACACTTGTGTGTTATCTCAAATAATGAACCTCGCTGGTTTGGTAGACTGCTGTCTGATTGTACCAGCACAACAAACTAACACACCACCACCTCTTACAGTGTCACTGCAGTGCTGAGAATGATCCACCACCCAAATAGTACCTGCTCTGTGAGAAGAACTGGGTAAAAGGGGGCCAAGTATGCAGAGAAACAGATGGACTACAGTCTGTAATTTTGGAACTATAAAATGCACCTATATTGTAAGTGGAGCTGATAAAATAGACAGTGAACATAGAAACAAGGATGCCTGATTGATGTATGTGTACCTTAACACTGAAAATGGATGTAGCGTAACAATGCAAACGAATGCACAGCAGCGTTGATTCTGAGAGTGAGAAGTGGAACAGTGTGAACCAGACACTGATTTCAAAGATTCTATACCTTTCTATCATATGGTTGTTATTCTGTAGCTCCCGAGCTAGTGTCTCCATCTCATCTCTCAGTCTCTTCATCCTAGAACACAAAATATTACTGTCCATGAAGATGTAATATGTATATATTAGTACAGCTCGTTTGTAAAACCAGAAAACAAGGGAGCATGGCACTGAAATAATGATGCATATAGAGTGAAATTTTGACTTTTACTGTATATTTTCAATGGCTCCTATACACTATATGTCCAAAAGACTGCAGACACCTGCTTCTCCAGTGTTTCTTCTGAAATTGAGGATGTGAATATGGAGCTTGTTCATTGCTGCACTTACAGCCTCTACTCTTCTGAAAAGACCATCTCTTTTCATTTAAAAACTACTAAAATAAAACATTTTATACAATATATTATGTATGTTTATTCCCTGGTCTGACTACTCAAACACTCCACTACACCACCCTTGCTGTTATAATGTGTTTATGTGGTAACTGATTTTATAATGCAACTTGCTTTACTTCACTTTATGTTTTTCAGTGCTACAAGGAATGCACTAGATTAGTGGCAGAATCGTATCAGATTCAGTCTTTTCCCAGATTCCTTATTCCCCCTCCCCCTGACATCCATTTCTGCATTTTCCTGCTCATACGGGCCCAATTACGATACTAAGTATTGCACCACAAATGCCACTCCAACTCATCCCAGTAGAACTGGATGTTACTCCATAGCAGGAAACACATCACCACTGTTCCGCAGTGCAGCTGTTAAGGACATGGTTTGAATTGTGGCAGAGGTCTTGAGGGGGTCTCCTGATGGAAAGTCCGACTACGACGAGACCTATGTATTGATGAATCCTTTTATTGATGAACACTATTTCATCATGTTGAACACAATGAAAATGTGGAAGACAGTCAAACCTTTATGCAGGCATTCAATTGATCAGAAAACTCACATTTTATTCAAGGAAATAAGACCCCTAGGTTTCACTTTACCTCTCTTATTTCACTTTACCTCTCTTTACTCTCATAGTAGGTCCGGGACCCACCCTAGCCCCCCTCAATTCAAACTCTGACTATACTTGCTGGGTGCACACAACTAAATGCCTGTCTCAGCAATGTGTGCACATTAAATAGGCTGAATTCACTAATTAGAAGGGGTGCCTGGACATTTTGGACATATAATGTATAGGCCTGTCGCGATAATTACATTATTGACTTACCGTACGATAATTTTTTTAACCGCGATCATTTTTGCCGATGTCGATAATTGGCCATTGGGTTTCCGCGCAAATTTGTTTACATGAGAATAAACCGCAACTCCGTTAGATTTCAGAAAGTCACGCAGTGCTGCTCTCTCGCACTAATTTGGGAAGGGAAGACGAATCTGTGATCAGAGAGCGACATGTACCGGTTAGGAAATGAGTGCAGTACACGGAGAGCGCATGCGTCAATAACAGTGCCTCCACACACACAGGTGGAGATGTGTTAGCTCGCGAACGTATTCGAGGCTAAAAGGACTTTCTTAAAACTAAACAGCTCCAGCAAGAACGTTTAGAGTCGTCCAGTCCAGATGAACTTTGTTTCAAAGCCACATTCCACGGCTCCAGTGTGGGAGTATTTTGGCTTTAAGCCAAATGATCGTGGAGAACTGATCAATGTGAACGAGCCGGTATGTCAACTTTGTTTCAAAACGGTGTCAACGAAAGCTGGCAATACAACTAACCTGAGGTCACATTTAAAGCACAACCATCCAGCCCAGTTTTCCGAGCTGAAAACAAAAACTTCAGCTGGAGAGGGGTCTTCCCATCAGGTGGCTATTACGGATGCCTTTGCTCGGCAGTGTAAATACAAACGCGATAGCGCAAAATGGTGCACACTCACAGATAGTGTAACTGGCTATATAGCCAAAGAGATGCTGCCGTTAAATCCGGTCGAAAAGCAAACATTTATAAACTTTTTGTGAATTTGTGATTCGTATCACTGTGATTTATAGCATATACATATATGATCAGATAAGGGAGACTCCAAGTACCTTTGTGTTATGTTCAGAGTTTAAAAAAGTTGAATTAATGTAAATGTTACTTTAATATTTATGTTGTTACTTAATGTTGCAATGCCATTCTTTTGCACTTTTTGTTAAAGAGTTTATTTTGTTATAAAGGTCTGTTTAATATTTTGTGCTATTTTCTCAGAATCCACAGAGCCCAAGTGTGGTTGTATTTTATTTGTTTTATTTATTTGGGATATTAAAATATTTTCATATTGGAAGCCAAATGTCTGTTCTTAATAATAAAAAAGTTCATTTCATGTTAAAATGGTGTAATTGTATTATTATGCTACTATATTATTATTGTGGCACATTGTCTTAAAGCTCCTTTGGGGAGCCCAGAAGCAAGAAAAAATTCTATAATGGCACTTTAAAATGACAATATTATCGTTTGTCGCAATACTTTCTGGGACAATATATCGTTCTGAAAATTTTGTTATCGTGACAGGCCTAATAATGTATGCTATTGAGAGAGGGTATTCGTCCAGGGACTCACCGAAGAATCATGTGGTCTTTATTCTTCAGCCCGTCTATGGCCTCTGTTCCTGGTGGTCTCTGAAGACCTATTACCAACACTCTCTCCAGAACCTACACAAAGAAGAGACAGAAGGTGCTTTATTCACCATAGCCCTGCAGGCTGTTTTAATTATTATCAAAAATATTTAAGTCAACACAGGAATGTCATAGTTGTTAGTAACCATACAGACTGCTTTGTCAGTTCAAGGCAAAATTCGAAGGCAAAATTGCCTACATTTTCAAGATGAAACATATGAAGCTTTACTATAAACATGTTTAAACGAACATATTTAAATGGCATGCCAATATGCCATTCTTCAGCAAAAACATCCACAAGTATGGAGCCAGGTCACTTCTGGACTGCATTTGAAAGCAATCGAATTTATCAAAATACAGCCGTGAAAACAGCTTCCCTCTGAATAATGTTTCCTCATGTACTTTCCTGCTCCTTCTGTGCTAAATGAACCTCAAAAGTGCTGTCATTAGCCTTCCAAAGCTTGAAAAAGCGTTTTTTATTCACTCTGCCCAAAATGTTATTAATAAATCAGCATTTCTTCTTGGCTAGTTTGCAATAACTTAATTTAATAGATAGATCTTTGTTTAGATATTGCAATTTTTCTTCACCAAAATAGCAAAACTGAACACCTGACAAAAGCACTACCTTTTCCAAAGCACACACATTTTATCCCCTTGTTGTGATGCTATCACCCATTAGCATTGAAATCTTTCAGCTATTTAAACCACCTTTCTTCTAAGACTTCAGTGTTCCCCACACAAACATAAATAAACCTGTAAAACATGTCTTGGTGTTATTAATATTTGAATGTAACTGGCACACCTCCATAGTCTTGTAAATGTGTCTATTCATAATCATAATTTGTAACATAAGTGCATTTAAAACAATGATAAAAGTAATGAATTCTGAATTGTTTTGTCATTTATCTATGCTTTAGAGTTGCTGTCTCCCCCTGTTCACCATCCCCCAACACCCCCCATCACCAAACTTAATTGCAAATCTGTGGGAAACAGATGAGGTTTTACTAATAGTTTGGAAAATCATTATTACTGTCAAATCATTATTTAAGAAAAAAATGACTCTTCATAAAATACATTTACAAATAAGAAGCTGAGAGTGTTGTAAAACATACTGCAAGTATTAACAAATAGCTGTTTATGGTTACAAAACATCTGCAGGCATTTTTCTTACTTAATTAAAAAGTGATAACGAAAATCATTCAACATTCAAAAGACAGCAATATGTTCCCAAACCTCTGACAGGCATCCCTGCAGGACAAAATTAATAAGAGAGAGATGGAACCAGACAGAAAGAGAGACTGAGAGAGTTTGTGTTTAAGAAAGCATATGACTGACCTTGGTCTGATGACCCTCACAGATCTGCAAGTCCCCTATTAGCTGCAGGAAGAAACTGCTGAATTGGTCCAACCTTGACTGCATATCATACAGTGCACTATGGGAACACATAAACAAAGACTGTTATCATCATATTTTAAAATATTCATCAAGTATGTGAAAATACTGCAGAGTACACGTGAAACACTGAGTTATGAGTTTATTAGGTATGCTTATCTTGAGTCTGACAGTGTTGGCATACTTAGTCATAAAAAAGTAATCAATTTCAAACTGGAACAGTAATCGATTCCAAACTGCTAATTATGTCTCTTAGACTGTAAAGAGATTACTTTACTTATTAACAGGGTAACCTCATTACAAGGGAAAACCCAGTGGACCTTTTCAGTAATGCATCTGAACAGAAATAGCCAGTCGCAGCCTATCAATGTCCCTGCATTTGAGCAAGCTATGAAAACCTAGAAGCCAGGAGAAACAGTAAAAATCAAAAATCAAGGCCTGTTTTGGTGAGTTGGGGGATGCCCGTTTCTCACCACATACTGCTACAGTATACACTCTATACTAATGGATGTCCTGCTAATAGTGGTGTACTATTTGCAACACAGTTTACTATTGTAATATGCAACCTGAGATGCAGCTTATATTCACAATACTGCCACTCTGTTTTAACACCTTTCTCTACTTCATTGCAGGAAAAAATAATAACATTACTATGTACCACATTACCCCCAACAATTCTCATTGACAATTTTAACAGAAACAACCATCATATGATTTCACTTTGTAGGGTTACAATTACTGATTCTGTTGCTAATTTATCAGCAACCCTGTGAACTGTCCATCAGTAGAATGGGACCACTGCTGATCAGATATTATTTGGGTGGTATACCATTCTCAGCACAACAGTGACATTGATATGGTAGCGTGTATTACTCTGGTATGAGTGTATCAGGCACAGCTGCGTTATACATGCTGTGCTTGTTCAGGGTTCCCACTCTTTTCACAAAATAATTTTCCCAGGCTTTGTCTGACTTTATAAAAGCTCTCTCTGTGAAGGCTTTCCACAAGGTTTAGGTGTGTTTATGGGAATTTTTGACCATTCTTCCAGAAGCGCATTTGTAATGTTGGATGAGAAGGCCTGGCTTACAGTCTCCTCTCTAATTCATCCCAAATGTGTTCTATCGAGTCAAGGTCAGGACTCTGTGCAGGCCAGTCAAGTTCTTCCACACCAGACTTGCTCATCCATTTCTTTATGCACCTTGCTTTGTGCACTGGCGCACAGTCATGTTGGAACAGGAAGGGGCCGTCCCCAAACTGTTCCCACAAAGTTGGGAGCATGAAATTTTCCAAAATCTCTTGGTCTGCTGAAGCATTAAGAGTTTCTTTCACCGGAACTAAGGGATCGAGCACAACTCCTGAAAAACAACCCCACACCATAATCCCCCCTCCACCAAACTTTACACTTGGCACAATGTAGTCAGCTCTAGAGTCCAGTGGCGGTGTTTTACACCACTGCATTCCATGCTTTGCAATGCGCTTGGTGATGTAAGGCTTGGATGCAGCAGCTCAGCCATGGAAACTCATTCCATTAAGCTCTCTACGATGTTCGTGAGCTAATCTGAAAGCCACATGAAGTTTGGAGGTCTGTAGCAACTGACTTTGCAGAAAGTTGGTGACCTCTGTGCACTGTGTGCGTTTGTTTGAATTGAAACAATGTGATGTATATAATGTTATTAGTCAGTAAAGCACTGTTTAATTATTGTTGTCTTTTTCATTTTGTTCATATACATTTGTATAGGCTAATATTTTCTCTTGTCTCTCACATAAATTAATAACTCCAGCAACACTGCTGTGTCTGATCCACTCAGACCAGCGAAACAAACACTAACGCTAACTGCTCACTGTGTCACTGCAGTGCTGAGAATGATCCACCACCCAAGTAGAACCTGCTCTGTGAGAAGAACAGGCTAAAAGGGGGCTAACAAAGTATGCAGAGAAACAGATCGGTGTTACTGCAGTGCTGAGAAATATCCAGCACCCAAATAGTTCCTGCTCTGTGAGGGTCCATGGGGGTCCTGACCACTGAAGAACAAGGTAAATGGGGGCTAACAAAGTATCAGAGAAACAGATGGACTAAAGTCTATAACTGTAGAACTACAAAGTGCACCTATACAGTAAGTGGAGCTGATAAAATGTGCAATGAGCGTAGAAACAAGGAGGTTTTCATAATGTTATGCCTGATCGGTGTATGTGATAAAAAAGATACTGAAATATGCAGCGTCAGTGAAGTTATTGCTAAAATGAACACTTTTCAGGACTTTACTCATATTTGATATTTTCAAGATATTTTCCATACCTGGAAAAATAGGCTATAAATTTTATGATTTTCCAGGACTTGTGGGAATCCTGTAATGAATAAATTTGAACAAAAAACATACACTCACCGGCCACTGATCGAGTGCTTGTTAACACAAGTAGCTAATCAGCCAATCACAGGGCCACAACTCAATGCATTTAGGCATGTAGAGGTGGTCAAGACAACTTGCTGAAGTGCAGACCGAGCATCAGAATGGGGAAAAAAGGTGATTTAAAGTGAAGTAAGTCAGTGATTGTCTGGTCTACTCGTCATTTTGTCTGATGTAGTGGTTCTTACCTCGTGTTTTGTTTGGGCTCCTTTTTTAAGCCTTGTAGTTCGATACTTTGTGCTAGTTTGTTTTGTTATTAAAGTCTGCTTGCACTTATATCCAGCCTCCCCGCTCATTCAATACTTGACAACCCCTTACCACGCATTCCAAATCGGAACATTTATTCATATTTTCTGGCAGTCCCCCCCAATAAAACATCTCTGTGAAACAACCACTTCCCTACTTTTTTTCTTTTAGAAGTAGATTTAGGACCTCACTTCAAACACTTGAAATCCACACTCTTGCACTGTTTTATGGATGTTTGTTACTGGAGCAGGTCACTGCCAGACTGAATTGAGCAAAGGCTGATACTGTGGATGCTTGGTCTGCTGCCGTTAACTTCATCAGAAAAAGTATGGATCAGGACCTTGTTTGGTTTAAATTTATTTTACTTATATGTATGTCACTGTGTGTCTGTTACATTGTTTTTTGTTTTGAAAATGTTTACTAAAAATATTTTCATAAACACATCCATTTAAATTTAAGAATGTTTTTTAGATTTTATATATTGTTTTACATTTTGTTTATACATTACCTAATTAGCCTTTACTGGCACTACCTTGTCAAGATATATTCAGTACTTTAGGTGATGATGAGCTCGTTTGGGTCAGGATTGAATAGAATTTGGTTTGACTCGGGTCATGTTCTGGCTCAAAACTCGATGATGTGGTTCAGGTCAGATTGGACTTAGACAAAAAAATTTTAGGACCAAATTCTTAGTCCCTTAATGGTCCCTGTTTATTGATAAATGGGTGAAAGGAAAACTAATAAATTGCAACAGATGGGCTACAGTCAGTAATGGTAAACCTATAAGATAGGAGTACCCGATAAAATGGCCATTGTGTGCAAGTACTTAATAAACCGGCGACTCAGTGTATATTTGATTCATGTATTGTTGCTTTGATTAATGTAACCATTGCCTTTATATCATTAATGACTTGATTGATATGTAAAGTAACTCCTACGACCCTGAGGGAGAAGCAGCTTAGAAAATGTATGTATGTGTGTGTGTGTGTGTGGGTGTGTGAGTGTGTGTAAAGTAAATGGTTGTATAATGTAAACCAGTTTGAACTCATTGTCCACAAGCTTTACAGGCTTTACCTGTTCCATATCTCCACTGCAGTACAGACTTCTTGATGCTTCTGCAGACAGTCATCGCAAAACAGCTTCTTTACCTTCTTTATGTGAGATGACAGGTTGAGCCTACACAGAGAGCACAGCTGAAGATCAATTCTTCAAAAAAAAAAAAAAACCCCAGGCAAAATATCCTTTCAGTAATAGGTTATCAGAGCTGCTGATCCTCTACTCACTTTTCAAACTTGTGTATCTGCTCGTCGTTGTAGTTGAGCTCTGGAGGAGAAGAGGAGAAAGCATTAGCTTCAATCCATGACATCAAAATCCCAGACATGCTTCTCTCACTGATTCAGTCCTTTCCTATCAAATCCCTATAAGCTCTCAAGTGGTCTCTCCATAGAACCATATCTAATGTTATCAGCAGAGCAGTGCATGGGTAAGAGAAATTCTGCCGTCTCCATGCCTGCCTGCCTGCAGTTTCCCATTTCCGCACCATTAGATAAGGCTGAGCAGTAGAGCTTTCCTGCAGTGGCACCAACTGGCAGAACTAATCTCAGAACCAGGCCAACCGCACTTATCAAAACCTGGTTCCCAGCACTCCCACTGACAGAAATAGGTCGCCTGCTCATAGTAAGTCTAACTTGAGAAAACAATTTTTTTTGCCAAGAATTAGACTAAGATCAAAAAGGATGATCACTGCTACACAGGGATGAAATATGAAATGTAGGGCCATCACAATTAATTTGTTAATGGCATCGAATACTGGCCTTGGTTCAGTTGTCAGATCTATATTTACTGTGGTAAAAACCAGAGCCTAACAGACAAATCCACTTATATGCACTTTTGGAAAAGTTTTAAAATCTAGAGTTTTAAATACAGATGCAGAGATATGTGAACTGAGGGCTGATGCTGATATACAATATTTTCCATGTATACATCTTCCAATGCTGATACAGATGCAGAGACATAAACAGATTTCTGATAAAATGTAGAAATTGGTACTAGGTGTTGTACTAGCATAACATATTTATTATATGTTATTATATTTAAAAAATATTTAGAGTAGTTTTTCAAAGGTTTAGGTGCCCAAATTACATTTTTTGTTGATTTTAAATTAAGTGTTGTTGATTGTTGATTGAAATTAAGTTCACTCATCCACACACTTCTGCACATGTTAGCACACAATTACTGCTTATTGGCTGAATTTTACATATTGGGAAAAATACAATATAAAATGTGGCCTGAGCAAAAGTTATGGCACATTTTGCATTTTCGAGTTAAATGACATTTTAGCACAGTAACCCAACGTTACCTAAACATTCTGCTCTTCCATAGTGTCATAAAGATATAATCAAACATCTGTTTGATATATTGGTCAAATCTCAACATCTGTCTGATGACAATTTTTTTAAGTAAATACCTATAACTCAGTTATCATTGTACATCTCTATGGTTCCTATAGAAGGTTTTCCTGTTTCCTATAAAGGTTTCCTATATACTACTGTTGTCAGAAGAAAACCTTGTATCTCCATTTTTTTTTACATATTTTGACAAACTGAAAATACCCGTTACTGTTTACATTGTAAATTCCATGACGAATGGACCAAAAGAAATGACTTGGAAAAAAGCCTGGTTCCATTGGCTTACATTAAAGTAAAGAATGTTTTTTCCTTTTCCTGTAAAGTTGTCATTTTGGAGAGGTTTTCTTCCACAATATAATACAACAGCGGTATAATTGACAATGACACCCCTAATGAAATCATAGTACACATAGTTAACCTAGCCTGTGAGTACAGTTCCGGTACTACTTTTAAATACATACTTAAATACATACTTAAATACATTTTAGAAACCCTATGTTAAAAAATTAAATGTTAAGCAGACATAATTCACATTTAAGTAGGACAATGACCAGTTTACTGAGTGTCCCCAAATGAGTTCTATAATTGTATGCTACAGTTTGTTTACATTACCTCATTTGATTGCATCAGACTGATTTATTACCACTGCATGCATTTTGGTTATTGACGTTGTTGTGACCTTTTAGCTCGATGACTAAAGGTCTGTACTGATGGCATTTTACTAGGCTCCCTTTTTTTTACGTTGGGGATTTCATTTATTTAATCATATTTGTTAAACGCTGCCCTGATGGTGATTTGAAGAGGCTGGATATAATAGTGTTCAGATGATCTTGTGCCGTTTGTCTCTAAGGTGATGTAATTGGTGATAATGTGGGCTGTCCAGCTGTTGTGGCATGCTTTATTTTTTGCTTCATTCTGTCTGCTGCTTTGTCTGTCATTTTAAATGCATAACATCTTAGTTTTTTATGCAACACACCACCCTTCTAGTTGACAAAACCATGCTCAACAATGATACAGACATATACTCACTGCCAGTTACTCTGTCTTTCCGATATTGCTGATGAATCGCCACAATCTTGTTCAAAAGAACCTCCATCTTCTGTATGCTGAAGCAAGCAAATGGCAATTAATTTCATTAGACATTGTTCATAATTATTCAAAACTGGCCCAAAAGGGCCTATATCTTACAATATTTTGTTTGACTTGACTATGTGTGTGGTTTTATGTACCAAAACAGTCATAATTCACTTTACATGACCATTTTCCTAACTCACTTCATCCCTTGGTATTTTCTTTACTGTGCCCTTATGGCTGATATGTAAATGATATTTGTTCTGTTTCACTGCCCGGTATTGTGCCTCATTTAAAAAGCAGTCCAAGTTCCTTACAACTTCAGCGTGAGTGAGCTAAACTGCTGTAAGCTGAATAGGTGGATATATGTAAATGTTACTTTTACTAACATCACACAAACAGTTAAAAACAGACTGTTTTGGCAGCTTATTTTAAATATTTGTGTGCATTAGGAACCGAATAATATGTTTCAAAACCTTAGTCATGGTTATTCACTACATCAAAGCCTTGTTTCTTAGAAAAATAAGGAAATACAGTTGTTTAGGCTGTTCAGACTGCTGTAGGTATGCTGATATTCCTCTCCCAGCACAAATTGATTGAGTATATTGATCTGTCTGACACCCTAAGATTAAAAGGGCACTGGTATATTTAATGTAGCCTTTTACATCCAATGTAGCTATAAAATGTTCTGATAGTAGCTGTAATGACTTTAATGTATGTACCTTTTGTCCTCGGCCAGTCTCTCTGAGTGTTTGGCCAACTCCACATGCAGATGTTGAAGTTTGCTCTGGTACTCTCTGATGTTGCTGCCATAGACTGGCAATTTCTCCTGGATCTGGAGAAAAGTATAAACCTCACATACACTTCCCATATATTAATCCTGCCACCCCCATCCAACAGTTCAAGTCTTACCAGTCGAAGTTTCTGCTTATAGTCGGAGGAATCTGGAAACTCAAAAGGAAACTGGCCTCTGCTGGTCAAAAAAAAAAACTTTAGGGCTTTCAAATCTTTTAAAGCTAAAACTTCAAAATACCAAAAATTACTGCAATTCTTCCATTATTAACATCTTCAACAATTAAACTTTCACTCAGACCTGTGTGACATGAGAACTGGAGAACTTTTAAAGGGGAAGTCGAGAAATTTTGTCAAAGGTCAGGATCATTAAATAGTTCACATGTATACAAAGTCATTCAGAGGGGTTTCATATGAAGTGCTCCATTCTAGAGAAACCAAGCCAGAAATGTTTACAGTGGTAGTGATTTTAACCAGATGTCTTAAACATTAAATCCCTCTTTAAGCTCCCTCTCAGAAAGTGTACTACACAAAACAGTTACAAATATGCTGCCTGATGACTGAGATCCTATTTTATGGGTATACTTAGCAAGGCACAACAGTGCCCAAAGAAAACCTTTTTTTTATTATATTCTGTTCTACCATTATCAACACTACATTTTAAAACTCAGTAGGCACTCAGGTGTAGTTTGACTGGTCATTCTGCATAGTAAATAAACAGCTATATTTGTGTGTGGTCATCACAACCCCTGGTTCCTATCTCCACCATTGTAAAGAAGGAAAAAATAGTAAAATTCTCTAAATGCATAAATTTACAATTACTCTGTTTTTTTCAACGGTAATTTATCTAAATAAAAAAACATTAAAACAACTACATTATAAGATACTCCTTACATTAAGTTTAAGTGACACTTTTTAATCCCTCAAACGGGGAAATTCCACCTCCACATTTAACCCATCCGTGAAGTGAAACACCACATACACACTAGTGAGCGCACACACACACACACAAATGTGTGCATCTAGGAGCAATAATAGCTCAACCACAAAGTGGTAGATGATGCAACCTTTGGCCATGCAGCTGTACACAAGCCACTATAGATAATGCTCTGGGGCTATTTTTCATGCTTGTTGAATGTCCAACAAGCTCATATACGTGTCCACATACTTTTGGCCATGTAGTGTATATTAAAGGATAGTCCCTAACATGTTTACATTCAATCTCCATGTTCTGAATCTGTAGCAAATTCACAACATTTCATGTGTGTACGTGTACTTGCTGTAGCATTTGTCTCCTATTAAAATTCTGTAATGAACCCTATAGTGCAATACTGTCAGATAGACTGTACCAAAACAGAACACAGCAAATGACTTTTCACAGTTGCCAGCTCCAGAATGACTGAGAATGAGGGGTCCTCACAGTGTTTTGAGTGTCTCTTCTGTGCTCAGGCAGGACAGCAGCTTCATGTTCACCATAGCAATCTTGTGTGCTGTGTTATTGCACTCGATACGCACACTTTCACTGAAAACAAGCACAGAGAAAACAAGAGATACCAAAGATAAACAGACATGAGGAAGCCTATCACTGACACATGAGTAAAAGCAAAACATTTGACTGGACTACTTTCTCCACAGGTTAAATGTATACAGGACAATACCCGTTTCTACTCACATATAGCTGTAGACTCCTTGTAGGATCAAATCCCTGTGTTTGAGGAGGACACGCACCATTCGCAGGTACTGGTGGATGACCCCTACCATGCTCTTTGGAAAAAAACAATGTTTCGTCTAAACGTGCATTATAGCCACACGTTAATATTTATTTTCTCTTCAGACAGAGCGATGAGTGTAAAGAAGGTCTTGTTGCTCACCCTTGAGAAAGAATGGTCTGCTATGACATCAAATCTCGTGGGCATAGGTCGAGTCTCCGCTGGAGAATGCAGAAAAGAAAGAGAAAGTGGAGAGATGGCTACTTCAAGAATCCACTGATAACTCAGTCTTAACGATCTCAACTCAAATCTTACTTAAATACACCATACTGGAAACACAAACTAATTAGTCATATGTAAAAGTTTAAACACCCTCATTCAAATGACATATTTTGTTTAACTGAAATTAAGTTAACACATCCTCCACAGAGAGCAAACTTAAATATAACATTGCTCTGAAAATAAAAACAAAATAAATAAAACACAAAATATATAACGTGTCAAAACTTTTGCACATGCCACATTTTTACACATTTTAACTTAATATGTTCTTAATATGTTAACTTCAGCAAATAAACAGTAATTGTGCATTATATGTGCAGAAGTGTGTTCTGTGCAGAGGATCTTTCATTAAGAACAGGGGTTTCCAACCTTTTGCAACTTGCGTCCCACGCAACCAACCACAAAAGCTTTCAAAGCCCACAAGAAGATTTAACTAACTGGTAAAAAAGCAAATATGTAACATACTGAATTTCACTTGACTGTATAATAACGCAACACAATGACACAAAAAAAATAACACAAAAAAATAAGTAAAACATTTTGACCAGGGGCAGCCAAACTTTTGGCACACAACTATATGTACAGTATACCTGTATTTTTATTCATCATTTATGTTAATCTAAAACTCAGTGAAAGCTCAATGGAGAAACTGTAGAGTGAATTGCATTTTTTATTGTCATCACGATAACAGTTTCCGCTGATAACAAATCACAAAAGGCCATGATTACAGGAATCAGAATATTACATAGTGAGCCAAGTATTTTTAATAGGATTGAATTGTGAATTTAATGTATTGTTATTATCCATAGTTATTCAAACTGTGGAGAAGGACTTGCAGGGTGGCGAAAGTGAAAGGTGAGATAGAAAACTGCTAGAAAATAGATATTTGAATGGCTCTGAACTGAGTGAACTACATTTACAAAAAGGTGCTATCTAACTGTACCCAAGCTCCTCTAAATGTCTTCTTAATGTGTATATGAGGCAGCAAATGTATTTCAAAGGCAAAAAAGCCATGATTAATAGTAGTGATTCTCCCCTTCTCCCCCTGTTCTCCCCTTAGCTATTAACTTGTGTAGGTCAATGCTTGGCGAAAGTGCCGCTGAAAAGATAGACGCTGTTTGACACTACAGTGTTTTGGCGAACATCAGATAGGTCAGAAAATGTCCACAAATAATTAATTACCCAATACAAGCATCCAAACTCACAATCCAGCTAGATGAGGCTACAGACATGGCAAATAATGCTCATTTGATAGCTTACATGAAGTACGTTTGACTGTACTTGTGGATTTTTATTCTGCAAAATGAATTAAAGGATGTACTACTGGCTCCAAACTGTTTAACACCGTCGATGATTTATTTTTGACCAGTACTCTGATAATAAGTAATTTGGGTTCATATTCACAGAACAGATGAAAAGCTCTTATTGTCATGGACTGCTTTTTATTTTATTTTGTAAGTCAGTTAATAACAGACAACAAAGGTTCTGGACAAATGGGATAATTTGACCGGCGTTTTTATACACATACTGCAGTACTTTGCATATTGACAAGTTTGTTTTAACTTGAGGGGGCCCCAGAGTTCTCAGAAAACTAGCAAGGGGGGGTGAATACCTCTGTTATTATCATACTATTGTTACTTTTCTATAATTATTTGTGTACCTCATTTGTAAGCAAAGGTTGTGTGATCCCACTGTACTACAGTCAGTACAAGCTGCAAACAGCATAAGCTGATTCATCAGGCACTATGAAAAGAATAATTTAACAAAATAATTCAGGCCTTACGCTCTTTGATTGGCAGTGCTGCGATCTTCTCAGGTCGTCTGCTGAGCAGGAAAATGGGTCGGTCTGGAGTGGTGGGTGGTAGATTGACCACTTTCATGCAGGGCTCCAAGGGGAGAGGGTGACCCTGAAACAAGTACTTCTGGAACTCTGGTTCAATTCCTGTCTGGATCTGAACTTCTTCAAAGAATATTGAAGCCCTAGATTGAAATGGAAGACAATGCTTGTGAATGTGTGGACAGGTGTTTACACGGGTAGTAACTGAGCTTTTGTGCAAGTGTTGATTCTTAGAAATGTACTGGAACTAAACCAAAACATGTGGTTAAAATAGCAAATATAGAAAATAGCATAAAATTTTGAAGGACATCTAACAGTTACCAGTGGATGACGGCTGGGCATTTAACAAGTATATATATCCTAGTGGTAGCAAATGAAGAAAAAAAAGCTACTAACGTGTTGTAAAAATGGACGTAGATACTATGGGCCGTAGCTTGCTGAAGTGAGAAGATGTGGATTGTGACGCGGTGAAGGATGTCCGTGGTAGCGGCGAAGAACTGGTCAAAGCCCCAGCACTTCTCCTGGCTGACCTCTAGGATGTTGGCCAGCACTGGCACCAGCTGCATCTTCAGCCCCCTACAGGGCATAAGACATGCACTGATGATTTTAGGGGTGAGACTTTCACTTATGACATATTAAATTACAAGTGAGATTAGGGAGGCTCTCATTAAAATACAACATTATCTATCAGGGGAGGTTACCGTTTTAGTAATCCTTGCTTTTGAAAACTTTCCAGTCATAGTGTCAACAAATAAAAACAATTTAGTTCCTGAAGATCTACTGCCATCCATAGCCTGCCAAGAAACCACCTTTTCTGATATTTAAACATCCATTAAGATCTTAATAAATTGGATTAGGTGTTGGAGTAAAGTCCAAAATGAAAATTCAACAGCATCAGTGCTGAGCACTCATTCATCCGGAACACTCACTCTGAAAGCTGGCAAAAGTGAGGTAACTGGTAGCTCCACTCTATGGTACCATCTTCCACTTTCTGAACCCCTGCAATGGCCCTCTCAGGCTTTTCAGTCGTGATCTTATACCTACCAACAGAGATGATCACAATGTAATAAAATAGACAATGGGAACTGTTAACTTGTTAGTATAACATCACTGTTGGCACAAATCCTTCTCCATTTTTGCCATTTTGTTTTGGCACATAATTTGCTTTTTATAGTTTTGTGAACTATTCATGATGAATGGACTAATAGCAGTGATTCCAAATTACTTGAAACTAAATCTATTTACATTAGCTTACAATTAAAGTTAACAATGTTTTTTCTTTCTTCTGTACAGTTACTATTTTGCAGATACAAGGTTTTGACATGACCACTATGATAAGCAGTTAAATTAATATAGGATAACAGACAATGGCCTTTCATGCCTTTGTTGACTTGCCTCGTCACATGTCCTTTTGCGGAATCACTCACGGCCATTTCAAGAGTTGTTAAACACATTTGCTGATCTTCTGATGTTATACCTAAACAATGCTACATTAAGCTCGAGCTCCCGAAGCATACTGCGCTACTGTCAAGGGTTTCAGCATGAAACCAAAATGTACTGCTTACCCTCTACAAGTGGCCACTTGAGGACTGTATTTCTGAATGGGAAGTGCATCTGACTAGGGTATAGTTAATGATCTTTTTTTAATCAGGTACACTTACTATATGCACTTTTAAGGCATACAATTACTGACTGTAGCCCATTTGTTTCTGCACAATTTATTCAGCCCCCTCTATCCCATCCATCAATAGAAGGGACCACCATAGGGCCACTGCTGATCACATACTGATTGGGTGATGGATCATTCTCAGCACAGCAGTAGCGCTTACATGGTTCTGGCATATTAAAGTCTATGGTGCTGGTAAAAGGGGTGTTGCTGGAGCTTTTAAATGCTGTGTACGCTTACTGGCCACTTTTTTAGAAACACCAACCTTACTGGTACACCTTGCAGCAAGGTTTTAAACCAAAAACAGATCAAAACTGGTCTATTTAAGTTTCAAATTAAATGTTATTTTTCTAATAATAGCACTGATTAAATTACTGCATAATGATAATAATAGCTGTAGCTGTTGTGGAAGAATAAAAAAAATTAAATAATGATGTCATCAAATATCTGTCCAAAATTAAATCCTGCTTTAATGATTTTCCTAATCAAATACTGCTTTCAATCAACATTCCAACCATTTCTTAGACTGGATAATCTTTCCATACTGCGCTCTTCCCACACACGCAGTTCTTGTATAGCAAGATATTATCTTTCATCAGTTTACATATTCCTACATAATATGTGGTCAGTGGTGGTCCTTTTCCTTTGATAGAGGGTGGTTGATAAATTAAGCAGCAACAGATGGGCTACAGTGTGTTACTGTAAACCTACAAGTGCACCATTATGGTAAGTGACAAAATGGCCAACGAGTATGGGCACAATGTAGGTGTACCTAATAAACCGGCTATTGTGCAAAAGTGTGGTCATTCATTTCTGGAGTCAAAATGTACAAAGTACAAATTACTAATTTTTCATTTGACCTACCAAAAATTACTAAGAGCAAATGGGTTTCCTAACAACCATGCAAGACCTGGTAGCCCAAAACTCTCACTACCAGTTGAAGAGTACTTATAACTTTTATATGTGAGAGAAAATCAAGCTCCACTCTGAAAGGATGTGTAACTGTTAAGAAACCTTTACTGCAAAAGGCAATAAACAAAAAAATAAATCAAACAAAGAAGCTGCTGGTCTTCTCAGAACAATGGTCTGGACATGAGACTTGGATCTCCCACCAGCCTTGTAACTGTATACACACAAAGCCTACATGATCTCTTTGTTCCTGCGAGGACCGCCGAATGGAATGAAAGGCAGGCATCCAGTGGCGACGTGGTAAAAGGTGACACCAATGCTCCAGAGATCCACTGTCACTCCATAGGCCTTCTGCTGGGGCTTCCTCAGCACTGCCCGCTCATACATGTCTGGATGCTGCACAAAAGAGAACAGTTGCAATCAGCAAGAGCTATCTCACATATTAATTAGCATTTCAGAGGATAAATACTGATGTAGGATTGTTTTTGTCTGTATGATTACACTGGTAAGGATTTAAAAATCAAAACTGATTCTAGCTCAGTTTTAATCCGCAGTCTTTGATGTCTTACTGACACAGAAATAAGCGGATTTAACAAGAGACAGAGAGACAGACTTAATACGGAAAGAGATAACAGAAAATTAATTTAAAAGCCGACTGTGATCAACTACAATTTTAATGAAACACCCACAAACAGCACAGGTTAGAAGAAATGGAATCTTTTAAGAGAGTAACAACTAAGGCAAATCTGTAAGTGCTTTTGTAGAAGACAGTGATGGTCTCACCAGGTACTCCTCTGTGCCGTATATGGACACAAACGTTTCGTCATCCTCTAGTTCACGAGCAGCGCCGAAGTCTGTGAGTTTGTAGACTGAGCGCCCATCCTCACCCACTTGTCTCATGATGTTGCCTGGCTTGATGTCTCGATGGACCACCCCATTCTCGCGTAAATGATTCATGCCATGAACTACAATTGTGAACCAAAGAGATGTCAAGTCAAGGGCAAAAATGAGACGTTCTCAGAAGGTCTACTACATCAAGTTTGTTGGACCTAAGGCCGATGTCAGTTTACTACTAAATCTACAGTTCAGCTTTGTGTATACACACTATATAGCCAAAAGTATTTGGTCTTCTCTCCTAATAATTGAGTTTAGGTGTTTCAGCCACACCCATTGCTAACAGGTGACTATAATCAAGCACATAGCCATGCATCCCCACGCATGATTCTATCTCCATCGACAAACAGTGGCAGTAGAATGGGTTGTATTGCAGAGATCAGTAACTATAAATATAAAACTCTTCTGTTGCATCACTCACTACAGAGTTCAAAACTACCCCTGGAAGCAACATCAACAGAAAAAATGTGCATAACAAGCATCAAGAATTTTCTGAGGTTCCATGGTTGAACAGCTGCAAAGACTAAGATCACTATGTGCAATATCAAGCATCAGCTAGAGAGATGTAAGGCACATCACCACTGGCCTCTGGAAATGTGGAAATGTGTTCTCTAGAATGACGATGCACACTTCATTATCTGGCAGTCTGATGGAGGAATCTGGATTTGGCAGATGCCCAGACATTGTTACAGGAATTCATAGTACAACTTTAAAGTTTGGTGGAGGAGGGATAATGATCTGGGCTGTTTTTTATGGTTTGGGCTAGGCATCTTATTTCCAGCAAAGGGTAATGCTAATGCTACTATATCTTAATGCTTAAGATATTTTAGACAATTATGTGCATCTAACATTATGACTACAGTAGGGGGAAGGCCCCTTCGCTCCAACATCAGAAAAGGAAATGTTCCTAAAGCGAGTGAGAATGCATAACGATAACAGATCCTCCAGAACCACACAAAATGGGTATGAGAGGTCACTGAGTGGCTTGTTGAGTGTGAAAATGAAGCAAATCATATGCCATGGCATTCACAGTTACCAACTCAACTGAACACCTAAGTGAGATTTTGGTCTGACTGATGCTCTGCACTACCATCATCGGAAGAATGGTGCTCCATCACTCCAGTATAGTTCAGAGACTTGTAGAATCTATGTGAAGGTGCACTGAAACAGCACCGGTGGTAGTGTTTCCCATGAAAGGACACAAACGAGAGACCCTCTGCACAGTATTGAAATCATTACACCCTTTAATTAATATACATTACGGTTAAGAATGTTTCTTTGCTGCTTATGTAAAGTCACCATTATGGAGACACAAGGTTTTCTTGTAACAGTAATATGCTTACCTACACATCGTAGCACTATAAGGAATTCTGATTCAGGCAGACCAAAGGCATTTTCTGGATCTTCCAGCACAGTCAGCAAACTTCCTCCTGAACAAAACTCCATCACCATAACCTTCTGCTTGGGGTTCATGTGTATCTTTCAAAAGACAAAGAAATGCACACTGAAGTGAGACAGGGATGGGATTTTAATTAAGCTTCAATACCACCTGTATGGGACTGATGTAATGTCCTGAACTGAGCTCATCTCATTTGTTTGTTTGTCTGAATTTCAATCAAGGCCCAGCATTTAGACATAAACAGGTCACGGAACATTGAACATTAAGAAGCAGACAATCAAAAACAGGCACACACCCACACAGCCACACACATGCTAGAAGAAGAGGGTTGAGAAACGTCACCAAGCCATTCTGATAACCACCTCCTCCACTGCGAACAGCTTGACAATATTGACATGATTCAGCTTCCGCAATATCTCGAACTCCCTTATCTGGACTTCATACGGTCTGCTGTAGCTGGCCATGTTGAAAACTTTTACCGCAACCACCTCACCTGTTTTCTTTAAAGAGATGGGGGAAGACAACATCTGAATCACTTGCTGTACACTGAGCAGCGTTTGTATATAGGTCAGCACATCTAAGACACCATTTCAATGTCTAAGAGCAAGAGATCAAAGCATGAAAGAGTTCAGATACTTTATTTCGTGCTTTGTAGACACTTGCTGTTGCTCCCTGACCAAGAGTGTCTTCAAGGGACCAAAGATGGTGTGCAGTACTTGCCGTCATGGTGGTCTCCCTGCGAAGAAGAATAAGGCCTCTTACATTTTTTCTCTGCAAGCACATTATCTCTAAAAGCATTCCTTATGCTGTAAAGCAGGAAAAAGTATACTCAGCTCACTGCTTAACTGAACACTGTGTACAGAAGACCTACACATCAATGTGGTATGAAAAGCTCAACTCACCTTTAGGTTTGACAGCAGGCTGGTCATTATCATAGTTTTTTTTTTTTGCATTTTAAATGCAAACCTATGGTATGGTCCATATGTACAACCTCATGTATTTAACCTCTTAACTGTGCTTCAGTGACGATGCAATTACTACAGACCTTAACATAGGAGTCAGTTAAATGAATTGCTGATTATGAATTTGTCGTTAAGATGTCAGAGTAGTTTGACATGAAATCCTCGGCTGTTTTCATGGTGGAGTGGTACATGCAGGGCATTGTACGGAAAAATAGTGCCCTTTACCTTTATCAACATTACATATAAAAACTCAGCAAGCATTTGGATTATCATTTTGGATAATAAATACAACAGTTATATCTGGTTTCTCTAGTTCATATCACTACCATTGTAAGGCAAGGGAAGGCAAGTTTAGTTATACAGCACCTTTCATACACCTCAGTCATTCTAAGTGCTTTTAAAGTGAACTAAAAGCCTGCTCAAATATAAATGTTTTCAGCCCATATATAAAAAGTGTAAAGTGTCAGGGGGGTTATAAATGGCTTAATGACACCATTAAGCCGTTTATAAATCAGTAATTGTACCCTATGGTCGAATCTGTAACATACTGGTAGCCAATGTAAGGATTTAAGAAAGGGGATGGTGTGTTAAGAGACTGACTAGAAGTAAAGAAATGTGTGAGTTTTGTCCAGGTCTGGTTTAGTCTGAAAATCTCTAATCTCGGTGATATTCTTAAAGTGATATAATGCTGATTCAATAAATGCTGATGTGGTGACTGTATTTGAGAGGTCTCAGTAGCTAGCTTTATCAAACCACTTTGATTGCCTGTGTTTACATCTCAACCATTTAATTAAGCTGAAATTGAGAAAAATCGATGGAATTCCCCTTCAAGACACGTCAACCAAATATTTCAAGATACAGCATTCACAAAACAGGTAGCAATATCACTGTACCTTTCTCTTAATGACTTAGTAACACCGTAGCTCTCCGTTCATTCAGTGTGATAAAGGACGTTTCAGAGGAAACGGAGAACTTCATTCCATGACCTGTGAAAAGTAAACAATGCTCAGCTCTGACAAAGAGTTTTACTAACAGGTTAAAACAGAACACCCCTTTCACGTCACTTCAAATATGACTGGTTCTCTGTCATGTCCTTCTACGCGTGGCAAAAACAGCGAGAAATTCTACACTTCCAGGTAGTTTTAAGCACTTCTAGTGTGTGGTGCTAGCTAATTCGTTAAGACTTCCCCCATTCACCCACCAGTTATAACCTACTAAGAAGCGAAAGGAAAGAAACAAACCATTGTACTTTAAGCCAGTATGATGTCGAGATATGTTCTCTTAAGGGAGCCCACGACAGAAACGAGGAGCAGCTTCTCCATGTAGGCTGGCGACACTCTCAAAGCAAAGGAAAGTACACACACAAACAAGACTGGGCTGGTTTCGGTTTGAGAAGCAGCAACTTCCTCGTTGTGACAGAGGTGTGCGTTTCGACGTTAAAGATACAGTTAAGTCCTACTTAATGTCGGAATAAAGAAACTGAAGAAAACCGACAAATTATTCGTGTTATAAAAGTAAAGACAACCTGCATGTACTTTTTATAGCATGTTGAGTGGCAGCATTGTACTCTATAGTGACAGGGAGTCGATTCCAAAACATTCGATTGTTCACCCTCAATACGTCTGGGCGTCAGAGTCGACCCTTGGCTAAGAGTCGAAATGCTCAGAGTCGACTCTTTGACTTCGATTTCTATACACTGCTCAAAAAAATAAAGGGAACACTCAAATAAGACATCCTAGATCTGAATGAATGAAATATTCTCATTGAATACTTTGTTCTGTACAAAGTTGAATGTGCTGACAACAAAATCACACAAAAATCAATGGAAATCAAATTTATTAACCAATGGAGGCCTGGATTTGGAGTCACACACAAAATTAAAGTGGAAAAACACACGACAGGCTGATCCAACTTTGATGTGATG
The DNA here is from genome assembly GCF_015220715.1 of Pygocentrus nattereri. Lineage (NCBI taxonomy): Eukaryota > Metazoa > Chordata > Actinopteri > Characiformes > Serrasalmidae > Pygocentrus > Pygocentrus nattereri. The sequence continues at coordinate 22,847,183 of NC_051231.1, read as the reverse complement.
TCCTTAAAACATGTCAAAATGAGGCTCAGTATTGTGTGTGGCCTCCACGTGCCTGTATGACCTCCCTACAACGTCTGGGCATGCTCCTGATGAGGTGGCGGATGGTCTCCTGAGGGATCTCCTCAGACCTGGACTAAAGCATTCGCCAACTCCTGGACAGTCTGTGGTACAACGTGGCGTCGGTGGATGGAGCGAGACATGATGTCCCAGATGTGCTCAATCGGATTCAGGTCTGGGGAACGGGCGGGCTGGTCCATAGCTTCAATGCCTTCATCTTGCAGGAACTGCTGACACACTCCAGCCACATGAGGTCTAGCATTGTCCTTAGGAGGAACCCAGGGCCAACCGCACCAGCATATGGTCTCACAAGGGGTCTGACATCTCATCTCAGTACCTAATGGCAGTCAGGCTACCTCTGGTGAGCACATGGAGGGCTGTGTATATATATATATATATATATATATATATATATATATATATATATATATATATATATATATATAATATACAGTGGTTAGAAACCAAGGTGAAGAGATGTCCCTGTTTCTGGTGTCATGTCCCCAGCTGTCCCCGTTTTTAACTGTGAATTAAAAATACATTAGAAAGTCCTAAGAAAGGCTTGGCAGCTATAAAACAGGCAGAAATTTTTGCGTTGTACTTGTTTTGGCCAACAGAGGGGGCTGGATGCTATTATCTCCTGACCACTTCTACTTGCTCTCTTAGTTCTAGAAAATACCTCCGTGCAAAAGTGACACGGGAGTCCACAATATCAAACGTCTTTTCAGCCCATTCATTTCCGGTCAAAATACATGGCACTGGAACTGTCCCTTTTTATTTCAAACATAAAAACGTTGGATATTTTAATGATATATTGACTGCTGAACTGGAAATATCTCCAATCCTTATTCGCCAGCTTATTCAAATTTCTTTTCCACCTTTAGTGGCGCTACAGTCGTATAGACCACTATAGTCGTGTCTTCATTTTGTTGTCGGCGCCATGTTCTTATGCCCATATTAGGAACTCCGTGTCCAAACTCCACTTCTCTATGGCCAGAATGAATAGAGGGGATTTTTCGAAAAACCTTTTATTCTGGTCATAGAGTAATGGAGCTTAGACCTGAAGTTCCTACTATGGGCATAACGAGGGGAACAGAATGACGCACGACAGTGATCTATACGCACAGCGATGACCGCCGCACCGCCACCGAACTCTGTACCCCTAAGGGGCTGCCAGCTTATGTTACTTAACTAGAACTAGGCTGGTCAGCTAGCTAACAAACTAAAAGAGCCTAAACAACTCCACAATATCACAAATATCACAGGCTTGAATTAAAGTATTTACAATATGATTAACTGTAAAACAACAATAAAAGTCTAAAAATGTCACGCCACAAATGTTTGTTTCAGTTAAAAGTAGTGTCAAACCCAGGCTGAATCCCAAACAACTCTATATCCCCTAAATAGTGTGCTATTAGTGAAAGTTCAGAAATTCTAGCCCTTACAGCCAAATAGCGCATTTATCGAGTGCGGATGAGTCCTAGATGACTGTTTTTTAATCTATATTTAGCACTGTTGGGCAGGAGACAGTACATTCCTACATAGTGCACTCTGTAGGGAGCAGGGAGCCAATAGAGTTTAAGCCCCAGTGTGGGAGGAGGGGCACCGCTGGATTGGTGCTAAACCTCGCGGTGTTAATTTGGTGACCAAAAGGTACGTATAAAGCAAGTTTTTACATTAAACAGTGCTATCATATGTTCACTGTTATATGACAGAACATTTAAAAATTAATTAAATGACTGCAACATACGGGCAGCACGGTGGCGCGGTGGGTAGCGCTGCCGCCGATTCCCCGGCCGGGTGACCGGGGTCCTCTCTGTGAGGAGTTTGTTCTCCCCGTGTCTGCGTGGGGTTTCCTCCCACAGTCCAAAGACATGCAGTCAGGCTGACTGGACATGCTAAATTGCCCCTGGGTGTGTGAGTGACTGTGTCTATCTGTCTGCCCTGCGATGGACTGGCGACTTGGTCCAGGCTGTATCCTGCCTTCCGCCCGATGACCGCTGGGATAGGCTCCAGCACCCCCCACGACCCTGAGGGAAAAGCAGCTTAGAAAATGGATGGATGGACTGCAACATACAGCGGTCCACGGTTGCTTGGCAACGATACCGTATTCTAAAGGAACTACATTTCTTGGCGGTATACTTGTTTATGTTGATTAATGTTAATAACAAATTATTTTCTGAGAAATTGTGATTTTTTTATCATATATATTGGCTCACAGGGAAGAGAGTTTTAAAAACACCCTTCCCTTGATAAAATCGCAGTAACACACAGGTACTCCTGGCTTATTGTTAGAACAGCAAAACTCTCCATTACTTTCTTCAGTCAGATTTATTGAACAACAAGATAAAATGCTTTTTCAGCCATGTAAAAACAATCAAACACTAAAACTGTGAGCAAACCCCAGAAGACTGGATCTCTTCACGATGGAAGAATAAAAGCAAGAAATCAAGTTTGTGTCTTTAACCCGTTGTTGTGGAAGAAGCAAAGATGAATATTTTTCTTTCTCTGTATGTGTTCTCTCAAGAGCAGTCCTGTCTCTCACCTAAATACATCACTGATAAATGGCTAATTTTTGCTAATTAGCATTTAGCTAATACAACCCCAATTCCAATGAAGTTGGGACATTGTGTAAAACATAAATAAAAACAGAATACGATGATTTGCAAATCTTTTTCAACCTATATTCAATTGAATACAATACAAAGACAAGATGTTTAATGTTCAAACAGATAAACTTGATTGTCTTTTGCAAATATTCAATCATTTTGAATTTGATGCCTGCAACAGGTTCCAAAGAAGTTGGGACAGGGACATGTTTACCACTGTGTTACATTACTTCTCCTTTTAGCAACACTCAGTAAGCATTTAGGAACTGAGGACACGAATTGTTGAAGCTTTGTAGGTGGAATTCTTTCCCATTCTTGCTTGATGTACAACTTCAGTTGCTCAACAGTCCGGGGTCTCCGTTGTCGTATTTTGCGCTTCATATTTTGGCACGTCCCTGAAAAAGACGTTGCTTGGATGGCAGCATATGTTGCTCCTAAACCTGCATGTACCTTTCAGCATTAATGGTGCCTTCACAGATGTGCAAGTTACCCATGCCATGGGCATTAACACACCCCCATACCATCAGAGATGCTGGCCTTTGAACTTGTTGCGCTGGTAACAATCTGGACGGTCCTTTTCCTCTTTGGCTCCGAGGACACGACGTCCATGATTTCCAAAAACAATTTGAAATGTGGACTCGTCAAACCACAGGACACTTTTCCACTTTGCGTCAGTCCATCTCAGATGAGCTCAGGCCCAGAGAAGCCGGCATTTCTGGGTGTTGTTGATATGTGGCTTTCGCTTTGCATGGCAGAGATTTAACTTGCGCTTGTAGATGGAGCGACATACTGTGTTCACTGACAATGGTTTTCTGAAGTGTTCCTGAGCCCATGTGGGAATATCCATTACAGAATGATGTCGGTTTTTAATGCAGTACCGCCTGAGGGATTGAAGGTCACGGGCATTCAATGTTGGTTTTCTGCCTTGCTGTTTACTTGCAGAGATTTCTCCAGATTCTCTGAATCTTTTGATGATATTATGGACTGTAGATGATGAAATCCCTAAATTCCTTGCAATTGCATGTTGAGAAACATTGTTCTTAAACTGTAGGACTGTTTGCTCATGCAGTTGTTCACAAAGTGGTGAACCTCGCCCCATCCTTGCTTGTGAATATCTGAGCCTTTCAGGGATGCTCCCTTTATACCCAATCATGACACTCACCTGTTTCCAATTAACCTGCTCACCTGTGGAATGTTCCAAACAGGTGTTTTTTGAGCATTCCTCAACTTTCCCAGTCTTTTGTCGCCCCGTCCCAACTTCTTTGGAATGTGTTGCAGGCATCAAATTCAAAATGAGTGAATATTTGCAAAAAACAATAAAGCTTATCCGTTTGAACATTAAATATCTTGTCTTTGTAGTGTATACAATTGAATATAAGTTGAAAAAGATTTGCAAATCATCGTATTCTGTTTTTATTTATGTTTTACACAACGTCCCAACTTCATTGGAATTGGGGTTGTATAAAGTGTTAGCTAGAGTGGGGATTTTACCACCATAATGTTATGGTAAATCAGGAACCGCTCTAAAAATGGAACAATCTCTTTTAAGACAGTGCTGTGTGTCATTTAGACATTTAATATTCAGTCAAGAATTAAAATGTTTTTCTCTCACAGAAAGCAGTGAGCTGTGACGAGAACTTGAGCAGTCATGATCTCACACTCTACTAGCCTCTTTATTTTGCATGTGAACATCATGTGAAAGAGTACAGACTGTGTTTCGGGATTGAGGCAGAAATATATATTTTTTTTAATTATGCAGAAAATCTGATTGTCAGTAATCTGATCAACGTGTTTATGTGCACTTGGTTAATCGGGTAATGGGGGGATGCCGGGTCAGAGATTAATCAGATTTCTACTCTGCAACCGGCAAATAAACTCACAGAAGAAGACATGATGTAAACATAACGTGAAACTCAAACTTTATGCTGCAATTTTTTTTAAAACATCACACCACTTTATGTGAAAATACGGACATACATCAACAAGAAAATGAATAATATTTAAATCCTTCATTTCATCCAATCTGAGTACCTAAACCTACCTTAATCACAGTCCAAGTCTCTAAACCTGGATTAAATCACAGTCCGAGTCTCTAAACCTGGATTAATCAGTCTATTTATGACAGGTACTTTTGGTTTTGTGACATGATTTTTTTCCCCTCACTCAAGTATTTAAGAGAACAAAAAAATAAAGTAGTAAGCCAGAAGTTGTTAGCGGCCCCCAGGTTGTGTAAGCAGCTGCTTATGTCACTTATGAGGTAGAACCAATGTGGAGTCTAATCATATAGTTCTGTCCTGTTCTTACTTCCTTTTATTTCTGGTGACAGTGTAATTTGATGAATCACACTCATATCAGAGCCATCAATCAACAATTCTGGGAGGAACCTTAAAAAGGTATAGGTAGATCTGTATGAGCCTAAATTTTTATGAACTTAAATATATTCATACATAAACACAACAGTGCTAGCAAACAACTGAATTAAAATAAGTAACTAATTTTACAGTTGACTGTTCTGGCTTGCATGATAACCTAAATGTGTTTCCTTTCTAACTCTGCCCAAAGATCCTTTGGAAGTGAAATCTGGATGGGGATGTGAGCACTGACTCTGGAGATTATTTTCAGAACACAGCACAATCAAAAATGTTTCATGGCACAAAGATAATGCTGTTCATGCTTTTTTATTGGTGAAAATGAAAAGAGGACAGAAATTCAGGAATTTCAGAGTGGTACCACACACCGAGATGGGAGGCATCCGAAGCAAGCAAGCAAGCAAGCAAAATTTATTTATATAGCGCTTTTTACAACAGGTGTTGTCACAAAGCAGCTTTACAGAACAATCAGTATTACAGAGAGAAGAGAAAAGAAGAAAGAAAATCCGGGTCCGAGCCCCCATGAGCAAGCCAGCGGCGACGGTGGCAAGGAAAAACTCCCTAAAAGAGGAAGAAACCTTGAGAGGAACCAAGACTCAGAAGGGGAACCCATCCTCCTATGGTCGACACCGGACAGCAAACAAGCAGACTCTGTGTATGTATGTGTGTGTATATTTGTATGTATATATATATATATATACACATACATACATACATACATGTGTGTATGTATGTATATATATATATGTATATATATACATATATATATATATACACATACACACATGTATATATGTGTATGTACATTTGTATATATCTATATATGTGTGTGAGTACATTTTTATGTATGTATATATGTATATATATATACATACATACATATATACATACATACACATTCATTCATATATATATATATATATATATATATATATATATATATATATATACACACAAATATACACACATATATATATATACATATACAAATATACACACACATACATATGCATATATATATATATATATATATATATATACATGCATATATATGTATGTATGTATGTATGTATATATAATATATACATATTTACATATATATATATACATACATACACATTCATATATATATATATATATATAATATATATAAATATACACACACACATATATATATATATATATATATATATATATATATATATATACATACATATACATATACATATATATATATATATATATATATATATATACACAGAGTGGTACCACACGCCTAGATGGGAGGCATCCGAAGTAGACGATTCTGTGTATGTATGTGTGTGTATATTTGTATATATGTGTATATATATATATATATATATATATATATATATATATATATATATATACAGTGGGTTGCAAAAGTATTCATACCCTAAAAGACTTGCAGCTGTAATTGCAGCAAAAGGTGGCTCCACAAAGTATTGACTCAGGGGGGCTGAATACTTTTGCACGTCGCACTTATTAGTTTTTTATTTGTAAAAAATGTTTTGATTCATGTATAATTTTCTTTCCACTTCACAATTGTATACCACTTTGTGTTGGTCTTTCACATTAAATTCCAGTGAAATATATTTATGTTTGTGGTTGTAATGTGACAAAATATGGAAAAGTTCAAGGGGTATGAATACTTTTGCAACCCACTGTATATATATATATATATATATATATATATATGTGTGTGTGTGTGTGTGTGTGTGTGTGTGTGTGAGTGTGTGTATTTATATGTATGTATGTGTATATATATATATATATATATATATATATACATACACATTCATATATGTATGTATGTATATGTATATATATATCTACAAATATATACACACACATACATATATATGTATGTATGTGTGTATATTTGTATATATATACATACACATATATAAATACAAATATACACACATACATATGCATATATATATATATATATATATATATATATACATATATATATACATACGCATACATATCTATAAATGTATATATGTGTGTATATACATATGTATGTGTGTGTATGTTTGTATATGTATATATATATATATATATGCATATATATATATACATAGAAATTCATATATATGTATGTATATATATATATATACACACATACACATATATATATATATATATATATATATATATATCCATATACATACACATGAATATATATAAACATACATATATATGTATATATATACATGTATGTATATGTATGTATAAAGTATATATATTATGGCAAGTCAAACAGGAAATATTTAATGAACATTGATATATATATAGAATGAACACTGATATATATGGAATGAGCGTTGATATATATGGAATGAACACTGATATATATAGAATGAACGTTGATATATATGGAATGAACATTAATATATATGGAATGAACACTGATATATATATATAGAATAAACGTTGATTATATATGGAATGAACATTAATATATATGGAATTAACATTGATATATATGGAACGAACAATGATATATAGAGAATGAACACTGATATATATAGAATGAACATTGATATATATGGAATGAACGTTGATATATATGGAATGAACATTGATATTGTGATGGGCATGAAGGGGAGGGGTTGTGGGACAGCGATGTGAGCTGATGAGGATCAGGTGCGTAAGTAGAAAGTGGGGGGGGTTTGAAAAGGGGGGGAGAGCATGATGGCGTTGGCTGGAGCTGGGTGCGGGGCTTTGTTGTGGTGGTGTTTCGTTAAAGAGTTTGAGGACTCGTGGTACAATGGGGCAGCTGGAACACGGTTGAAAGTCTTGTGAACTTTGTGCGATGAACTAAGCTATTATATTGGGTGACTAATTAATAAAATCTGGGCGAGACGCTGACCAGAGGAGGGCAAATATTATCTGGATGACGACGGACTTCGGGATTCCACGGGGGGGGTCTCGACGGCCACCCGGCGAGGGAAGTCTGGAATATTTTTTTATTAAATTTTGTAGGTGTGAATGCGTGTGTGAGTGTGTTGTATGTAGTGTATTGTTATTTAACTGATCAGGGCTATTGACCTCGTCAATCACAGTACAGGGTGTATCGAAGTGTTTTATCACAAGCGTGTGTGCGTGCAGTGTTAGTTTGGTGTGAGATATTTACATTTTGGAAAGAGTGGCACGTGTTGCAGTGAAATTTATATCCTGGACTGTTGAGGGACTAAATGTTAGCCCTTGTATGTTTTAACACATTTGATTGTTAATAAAGACTGTTATATGGAGACAATATATACGTGCTGTGTGTGCAGGTGTGTTATCGGGCTCACCCGGACCAGACCGGGTATTTAAAGGTGGTGGCAGCATATAATATTGGTCCAGTGGCTGAAAGCCCTCTAGTGGTTCCCAAAGGGAATTATAGGTATTCCTTTTATAGGTATTCCTTTAGGGACACCACATAAAAAAAGTGGGGGGTCATTACACTGGTGGCAGCGGTGGGATAGTCTTGTTTTTTTTGTGTGTGTGTACATATATGGTGCCAAAATGCATGAGCCTGATCAACCTGCAGATACAGTTGGTGGTTCTAGTCATGTCCCCCAGTCTCAGCACTCTCAAATCAGCCAAGTTCAGTGTCCAGTATTTATGCCAGAGTCCTTTACAGGTTCAGGGCGTGACTGGTTTGACTGGTCCGAACAATTTGAAATGGCAGCTGAAGTAAATGGTTGGAATGATGCGTTTAAGCTTAAATTTATGTCTTTGCTTCTTACTGGTAGAGCTCGAGACATATATAGTGGGCTTGCGACAGAGGAAAAGAGCAGTTATCCAAGTTTGAAAGCTGCCTTAACAAAATGTTTTCAATCATGTGATAGTGCGGGTGAATTTTACAGGTAGGAAAAGGCTCCCTCAAGAATCAGCTAGGGAATATGGTAATACCCTAATGCGTTTAGTTATTAAAGCTTATCCGACGGTTGGTGCTCCAACTCAAGACCTTCTGGCTAAAGATCATTTTATTGCTAATGTTGGGTCAGCTGAATTGCGTATTCAGTTACGTACTGCCAAGTTAGAAACATTAGAGGAAGCTATCAATGTAGCTTCTGAATTGGAACTTATACGTGGGTTGGAGCAGTCTCCATCTAAACAGCCAACCCGAGTATTGGTTAATACAGCTACCGTCTTAGACTCCCAAATGCATATACTTTTGGGAGTAGTAGAGGGCCTTAGACATCCTGTAAAAACTCTTCAGAATACTGTCAAAAATCTTCAGTCGAGAATTGGTGAGAGTTTTGAGAGTTCTAAAACGTATGAGGGGCAGAACCAAGGGAGGATTGTGGGGGAGAGAGCTCCTGAAAAGGGGGTCTGTTGGGAATGTGGATGTAATCATCATATTAAGAGGGATTGTCCGTATTTGAAGGGAAAACTAGAGGGAGCTGGTTCAGCAGGCCTAATGCCAGCTCCCTCTGCTTTACCAGGTCAGGGCCTATTATTAGTGTCGCCTCCAGGGGATTATGGGCTGGGGGTATATGTGTCCGCCCAGGTTGGGGGTCATGATGGACACCTTTTAATAGATACGGGAGCTCAGGTGTCCATTATTTCTAAAAAAAATTGGTTAGAAATTACAGGGGGTAGATCTGATCTCCAAAATTATGAGGGTCGAGTGGCTGTAGCTAATGGTGGTGAGATGGAGATTTTGGGGAAGTGGCAGACCGTATGCCAGTTTGGAGCCCTTGCCCTGGTAGTAGAGTTTTTGGTCGCTGACATACCTTTGGGGATTTTGTTGGGGTTTCTTCAGAAGTATGGTGTGGTCATTGATTTGGGGGGGAAGCAGTGCACTATTATGGGTAAAAGAGTAACCTTGCTGTTGAGGGAGGGTGGGGCTCACACTTACTCTGTGTCTGTCCATAACGATGTTGTTATCCCTCCTAGGAGTGAGGTGATCATTTCTGGGATTGTGGAGGGTTTGTTGGGGGATAGCATGGAGTGTATGTTTGAGCCCTCTTCTTTGACTCAGGGTGATATAATGATTGCGAGAGTGGTCTGTCAAACTAGAGGTTTTCTCCCTGTTAGAGTGCTTAATGTGGCAGATAATGCTCAGACATTGAGGCAAGGTATGACCCTGGGTACCCTTGATACGGCGGTAGAAGTAGAGGGGACTGGAGAAGTAATGCAGAGAGTGGATCCCAAGGTTGGTATTGATGGATGGACCATAGATGATTTGGTTGCTCAGTTACGGTTGGATGAGAAGGGGTTTACCTCTTGTCAGGTGCGTGCAATACGAGGGTTGTTGGGGGATAATTTTTCAGCATTTAGCAGGAATGAGGCAGATTTGGGGAGAACTCATTTGACACTCCATGAGATCGATACAAGCTTGGCTAAACCTGTTAAGTTGGCACACCGTAGAGTTCCACTTCACTTACATCAGGAAGTGTCTGACCATATTAAGGATATGCAGGAGCAGGGTATTATTCAGCCATCTTGTAGCCCTTGGGCGGCACCTGTGGTTCCTGTGCGAAAAAAAGACGGTGGCCTTCGGTTTTGCGTTGATTATTGCAAGTTAAATGAGGTCACTAGGAAGGATGTGTATCCCTTGCCTAGAATTGATGAGGCCTTGGATAGCTTGGCTAATGCTCAATGGTTTAGCACCCTTGATCTAGAAAGTGGGTATTGGCAAGTTGAGGTGGCTTCTAAGGACAAATGTAAGACAGCTTTTTACTACTAAACATGGATTATTTGAATTCAGTGTTCTACCTTTTGGTTTAACAAACGCCCCTGGTACATTTCAGCGGCTGATGGATTTGGTGCTAGCAGATCTGCAGTGGACCACTTGTTTGGTCTATTTGGATGACATTATTGTGTTCGGAAGGACATTTGGGGATCATTTGAGCCGGTTAGGGGAGGTTTTATCTAAATTAAAGTTTGCTAACTTAAAAGTGAAGCCTGGCAAGTGTGATCTGTTTGCTACCAAGGTGCAGTACTTGGGCCATATTATTTCAGTGGAAGGAGTTATGGCTGACCCTAAAAAGGTAGAAGCAGTAAGAACCTGGCCAGAACCAACAAATCAGACGGAAGTTAGGAGTTTTTTAGGACTTGCTTCTTACTATCGACGGTTTGTACGTGGGTTTGAAGAGGTAGCTAAGCCCTTACATCAACTCAACGGAAAAAGGAAAAAGTTTTCAGTGGGATGAGGCCTGTCGGAGGGCATTTGAACAATTGAAGGTTTGTCTGGTAGCAGCTCCAATATTGGCTTATCCTGATCCAAAGAAAGTTTTTATCCTAGACACTGATGCTAGTGATTTTGGGATTGGAGCGGTTTTGTCGCAGGAAGTGGATGGGGTAGAAAGGGTTATAGCTTATGGTAGCCGAGCTCTTTCTAAAGCTGAGCGCAGGTATGCTACCACAAAGAAGGAATTGTTGAGCATGGTGGTGTTTAGAAAATATTTTAAAGATTATCTGCTAGGTAGAGAATTTATACTGAGAACCGATCACAATTCATTGCGGTGGCTTCACAATTTTCAGGGATTGGAAGGGCAGTTGGCTAGGTGGGTGGAACAGTTGGCCAGCTTTCAGTATAAGATTGTGCATCGTCCAGGGCGTCAGCATGTGAATGCTGATGCCCTTTCCAGGTTGCCCTCTTTGTTGACAAATTTGGATGTTGAATTTAGTAAGAAGGGTGAGGAGCCCACTTCTGGCGGTGGGAATAGACTATCCGAATATGGTGGAAGGAGCACTCCCATGGTACAGGTCGTGAGCCAGTTTAGTATGGGAGGAGGGACTCTGGAAACGGAATCAGAGCATTTGCCTCTAGAAATGGAATCAGAGGGTTTGGCCTCAGTACAAAAGGGAGACCCAGAAATAGGCCTTTTGATACAGTTGAGGAAGGGAATTGGGGGGTGGGTTGAGGTTGTTCAAAATCACCCCTCATTACAGAAATATGCTCAGGTGTGGGACCAACTGCAGGTGCAGGGTGATTGTTTGGTGCGAGTGGCACCGTCTCGCCCAGTTGAGCCTGCAGTAGTTCAGATTGTTCTTCCTAAAGGTATGGTTCCAGCAGTTTTGACTATGCTGCATAATGATGTGACTGGGGGACATTTGGGTATTCAGAA